>NC_138500.1:14293261-14953447 GCF_964252035.2 Podarcis erhardii | reverse complement strand
AGAGATCATAGAATTGTTGAGCCACCAGCCAAGGAATCCACAGTCATCGCAGAGGATACTGGAATGCATTGTAGGTCACACAGAGTCACCTAATTGACCAGATGTTTGGGCCCCTGTGTCAAGGGTGCACCTGGAATATGGCTTTAAAAGTGGATTAAATATTTAGGCAGGAAAAGATTATGTTCTTTCTCTACTGTCAAAGGTCATATGCTTATGACTACCCATTGCTCGAAACTTCGAGAGCAGGTAGGAAGTGAGTCCTGTTGTTATCAGGATTTCTTACATGTTTCCTGTAAGCATCTGGTTGAGCACTGTGAGAACAGGATACTGGTCTATGTGGGCCCACTGGCCTGATCCGGGATTATCTTATGTCCTCTGATCTATGATCTATGTAAACTATGCAATGTCTGCCCTAGAGCACATTAGACTATATTCTGCCATATGCCCATTAACGAGATCTGTATATGATGAGCAAGCTGTCATTCAGAAAAACGAGTCTTTCATTGCCAAGCTTCTCAGTGAAGAAGCTTTATAACCTTCACAAGAACAACAGGGTTCCCAGAAAAGAGTTGGCAAATTACTGAAAGCTGGTGCTGCATTTTGTGGTCTTCCATCAACTCAATGATTTTTCAGGCTGTAGTTCTGAAGCCAATGAAAAGCTCCTGTGACTCTAGACATGCAGCTGAATTTAAAGAATGGCTTCAGTAATCCTAGCTATGGTTCACATGTAGCCTGAAACCATGGATTCAAACCTGAATTCTTCATACCTTGATTTCTGTGAACCCAGAAGAAAAGTGAATTGGAGCTCATGAGAAGAGAAGGGAGTATGCAAACCCTAAGGTAACATATTGTGAATTATCCCTATGTAGAATTAACTCTATTTGAGTTTATATAATTGGAAGGAAAAGGCTGAGCAAAAGATGTGTATACACCTTTGTGATTTTTAGAGTACGGATCTTTTTAAATAAGCGACTTATCTTCCAAGAAATCTGGATAATGATCTAGAATGGGGGGGGGGGATTTTAGACTTAAAGCTGTTCAAATAGTAAAGTTTTCAGAATTGCCTACAAAGTGAGAATTGGATGCATCTTCAGAAGTGTACACATCCACGCGGTAATTCTTAAAAACAAATGCATAGATCTTATCTTTTTCCTGTTGTAAGCTTGGCCAGATATACATTGGCCATGTTTGAGCATGTTTTTAATTATTATTATGAAAAAAGATATTTCCATTCTTCAATTCTTTCTCCAGTCAACATGGAATCTGTAGTCCATTTTCAAGTGGGTTTAAAAACGAGAAAGCCCTGTTAGGTACTAACAAATTAAAATCTGTAATTTTCATGACACTCAAAGGTGCTGTGGCTTTTTCATCTCCCAGTATTCATTCCATTAAATGTTCATTTCAAAGCAAGGTTACTTATATGGCTTTATCACACCGTGCATAATCTCAGATCGTCACACAGTGCATTTGCATGAGGATATGCCTTGAAATGATACACTTAAAAAGTCCTCTGGGGATCTATTCTGTGGTTGGAATGCTTGTATGGCTAAACCCTTGCCTCACACTTGCAGATGTAGCCCTTCCTTAAAAGCAGGGAGAGAGCTTACATTCTTACTCTGTACACAAAAACCCTGTGCATGTATGTGAAGGTAGAGAAGATAGTCGACATGTGAACTGTTAGCAAATATGCTTTAATGTAGATTTGCCATTTTCTTCCGTTTCCCTCTCCCACCTTCCTTGTCAGTTTTAAAAATGTTGTAACATTATGTTCACATTGGCACTAATCAGCATACCTAATCAGCAAGCTAGGGTTTGAAAATGTACTTCAAATATGCTCTGCTTGGCAAGGCGATCCCTTTACACATCAGCCACAGTTACTGCTAATGCAGACCTGCCACTATCTCATGGTTATACAACAGGAGCCAGGAGGGAAGCAGTAGGAATGCAGGAGCCTGCAGCTTGCTCCCAACATCCTAACCACACTCTGAAGATTGGCCCAGTGCAGAATATCCTCAATGCCCCATTCATTAATACACTTTAAAACGCATATGCTGAAATGTATGTCTATATATTTTGGCCTGTGTCTTTATACTAGGCAGTCTGAAATCTAGAATTGGAAAGAGAACTTAATATGTCAACAATCTGTCTTCATGACTGCAGTGTGATTATTGTGTTAGCTGCGGTCCCATTTAGCCTCTTATAATATTGGGGGCAAGGAGGTGCAAACAATAACATTGGAGCCATATAGAGTAGAGCCACACTGGAAAACTCAGGTATCTAAAGTCCTTACTGGCACTTAGACATCTGAATGATTTTCCAGTCCATGTAGAACCCCAACTGTCATCCTCTGCTATCTGAATTGATTGTTTCTCCTCCATGTAGTTCCTCATCAGTGTAACTTTGGTGTAAATCTTGCTTGCCTTGACACATTTCTTTTAAAATTTGTCAAAATAGTGCGTTGCCCCCACCCAGTTGTTTGTGTAAAGGAGTATGTAGTGTATAGCTGCTTGTGTTGTGTTAAAAGTCTTATTTAACAGTAAAGCTGAGAGTGAAGTAATAAAACCTGCATGCCAAAGACAGTGCATTTACAGTTTTCATTGTGTTGTCTTCACAGATAATGTCCTTTTTTTTGTAAATCTCATGTAACTCTTCTTGAGTTTTTCGGAGACTAAGAAGTAAAAGAAAACGTTCAGAATTCTCAACTGAGAATTTATTCACTGTCCTCTTAACTACATACCAAACCTTTGGTATAATTGAAACTGATTTATCTGTCCGTCCGTCCGTCCCCGTCCCCCCCCCCAAATTTGTTTGTTGGTTCTCACTTGTTTTGGCTAGTATCTAAACTTTTTTGTTTTCTGTCATTTTTTCTTAAAGACTTTTGAAGATCACTAATGAATGGAATTCCAGACTTAGCTTTACCTTCATAGGTTACGTTCATAGCAAGAATAAATAGCTCTGATGTGCTTTCCCCTTCTGACAATCCATATTTGGCATTCCATTATGAACTGAAATTTACATGGTGTGTGTGTGTGTTGATTAAATGCATTCAGGCATATTATGTGCTTAACATTCAATATGAAGTAATGTATGCTTAATTAAATGTTAACTAGACTACACACTGTTTTGCATGATTTTAGTGAATTTGTTTGATGGGAGTGTTCTTCCTTATTATAGCTGACACAAGATGAATGTAGGGGTACTCTGTACAAATACAGATCAGAAGACCTAGATATTGATGTAAGTACTGTTGGCTTTCTGTATGTTGCATTGGTGCGTTTTAAACAAACTGGTATGCTTGACTCATGTAAAAACAGTTCAAACTCAATATGACATTAGTCTGTCACATCTCCCTGACTTTCTGAAACAAGAGTTGAGAGGCGCTTTGACTAATCTGTAACTGAAAGCCTGCAAAAAAAAAAAGTAATTTTACCCACAGCCACCTTTGAGAGAACAGAAACTTTTGAGCCTTACCTTTTTTCAAAAACAGGGTACAAGAGGAATAGCTTTTCTGAGACAAAATGTGATGTGACTGTGTGGCCAAAGCCTTAAAATGAACTCTCTCTTGTTTGTACAGAGTAGCTTGTGTTGCAAATGCATACAAAGTAGTCACTGTAGGACTTCGGCTTGTTGATCCACAAACAGGGAATCAGTGTATAAGTTATCTTTCAGTTACTCCCAGGGCCCCTTGTAAATTCAGCAGTATTTCCCCCCCAGTGAATAGGTCATCCTATTGCAGATATTCAAGAGCAGTATCATATAATGTGTACAGTAAGCTGAACCTTTAATACACAAAGTCTGTATTAAACAAAGCCCCCCTCACTTGGCTTTACCAAAAAAGACATCCCTCCCTTCATAAATCAGATACTGTACCAGGTTTTTGCAAACGCCACAGCAGGTTCACTATTTGTCCTAAGTTGGACATGTGTAGTGGGTACTCAGTTCCCTATCTGCAGGAGCTGCCCCTTATTAGATAATGTATCAGAGATTCCCCATGCTGTGTACGGAGCGTTCCCTGACTTAGTGAATGGGACTGCTAGATCACCAGGTGCATAATGGCTCCTACTGACTCAGGGTAATAATAAATAAATAGTAAATAAAACAGAACACTCCACTGTGGTTCAAACCTAGCTTGGCGTGTAATTTAGGGTCATGCCTGTGGTAATCTGCATTTAGATATTCCAGGCTCCCCCAATGTGTATGTGATTTTTAAAATAAAAAGTGCAAAACAACTAGTGGTACTAATTATTACCATCTTCACTTCCACACTAGACTAAGCTTAGCCGATTATGCGAGCAAGACAAAGTGGTTCAAGCCCTGGAAGAAAAGCTTCAGCAGCTGCACAAGGAAAAAGTAGGGCAATTATATTTATTACCCAAAATGGATGTTATTTTGCATGCTTTATTATCAGAACACTGATAAGTGAAGTAAAAAGAAAATTAGTTCAATGATGTGGAACATTAAAATTATTCTTTTTATTACCATAGTATACGCTTGAGCAAGCTCTGCTATCAGCCAGTCAGGAGATAGAAATGAATGCGGAAAATCCAGCCGCCATACAAAATGTCATCTTGCAGAGGGATGATTTACAGAATGGACTCCTTAGCACTTGTCGAGAAGTGTCTCGAGCTACCGCAGTAAGTAATGCAATTTTTCTTCAGCTAGTAAAGCTCAGTGGTGTGTTAAGAGGTGGCCTTCTTCGTGTAGGCATTTTTTTAAATAAAGAAAATGACTATATATAGGTTTGTTCTTTATTACACTCTAGCAAACATTAATTTGTCTTGAATTCACCACTCCTTGTGTGGGCATAGAAATAGGGGGCAGGGGGCTCCTTTTGCTACAATGGAACAACAGAATGCATTTATTTTGGAAAGTGATCCAGAGTTGCAGAGATGTGTATCAGCTGTTCAACTTTTAGGGCACCGCCCACCCACAGTTTCTGGCAACCCAACCCGCCTGAATGTAGTAAAATCATTTATTGTTCTTAATCATGCATACTCCCAAATTTATATTTTTTGCATTTACCCATGAGGCAAAACTAACATGCGTACATTTTTAATGTGTCTGTATTTAGGAGCTTGAGAGAGCTTGGCGGGAATATGACAAACTAGAGTACGATGTAACGGTCACAAAGAACCACATGCAGGAGCAGCTGGAGCGGCTGGGAGAAGTTCAGGTGCGGCCAATGCCTAAACTTTGTCTCATATCCATATATGCCAGAAATAATACCAAAATGTATGCAATAGTATTAGAATGTACTTCTGGATGTGATGTGCAAAGATGAATGAATTCACTCACATTTGTTAAAGGATCTGAAATGCATAATCGTGTAGAACAAATTACACACCTACCTGCTTCTTCAATCTTCAGAACAGTCGGCTTTGTTATGGTCATAGGCCTTATGCACATGAGTTTCTACTGGAGATGTATGTTCTTGTGTCCCAAGCCAGACACTAGTATATTGATGCGGTGGGGGAAATTCCCAAAGCATTGTAATGTCATTCTGCCAGTTGACAATCCAATAAGATTTTTGCCCCATAAGAGGTTGGAATGCAGTGAGTAGGGATGAAAGGACAAAATCTCAATGAAATATGTGGTGCAGTCAAAATTTGGGTCAGAGGTTCAGTCTCTCCTAGTTTTTCCTTCATTTCCACCCAAGCACATCTGCCTGAATTTGGTTACAAAATAAAAAGAAACATTTTGGAAAATACAGCTGAAACATAATGTCCAAGCATGTGCCTAATGTTCCCTCATTTTACCTCTAGAACATCTTAGAGAGTCCTCAGTACTGCAGTTAAAATAAATAATATTAAATGTGTAATGTGAATGGATTCTACTGCCTTTGTTCTCCACATCCCGCACTGCCCCCGAACTCCAGGAACAGGTCACGGGGTAGATGAAAGCTGACATCCCCAAATGTCCCATGTGGGTAGCAGTTGACAGCCTTGGATAGCTTGTTGCCTTGGGAGAGGCCTGCAAGTGGCTTTTGTTTCAATCTAAGAAAAGGGCATTGTATCCAGAACGAAAAAAGTGTGCGTGATAAAATACAATGAATCCTTCAATGCTTTTTATAAAAAGTGGAGGCAGACAATCTCAATTTTAACATTTCTCTCTGGCAGACTGAGTCAGCCGGTATACAACGTGCTCAAATTCAGAAGGAGCTTTGGCGAATTCAGGATGTCATGGAAGGTTTGAGTAAACATAAACAGCAAAGAAACAGCACTGCAGAGGCAGGTAAATTGGCATGTCAACCTCTTTGTTGTTGTTGTTGTTGTTGTTGTTGTTGTTGTTTAGTCGTTTAGTCGTGTCCGACTCTTCGTGACCCCATGGACCAGAGCACGCCAGGCACTTCTGTCCTCCACTGCCTCCCACAGTTTGATCAAACTCATGCTGGTAGCTTCAAGAACACCATCCAACCATCTCATCCTCTGTCGTCCCCTTCTCCTTGTGCCCTCCATCTTTCCCAACATCAGGGTCTTTTCCAGGGAGTCTTCTCTTCTCATGAGGTGGCCAAAGTATTGGAGCCTCAGCTTCACGATCTGTCCTTCTAGTGAGCACTCAGGGCTGATTTCCTTAAGAATGGATACGTTTGATCTTCTTGCAGTCCATGGGACTCTCAAGAGTCTCCTCCAGCACCATAATTCAAAAGCATCAATTCTTCGGCGATCAGGCTTCTTTATGGTCCAGCTCTCACTTCCATACATCACTACTGGGAAAATGTCAACCTCTTAGAAGCTGTTATATACACTCTTGATTGAATACAGTTTCATTTCAGTGATTGAAAAGGAAATATTTAAGCTGTTGATCACTACCAAGGATTTAATTCATTACTCATTATAAAAATAAATGTTCTTCTTTCTTTTTAAATAGATATCGTTGCAACAAAGGCTTTCTCATCTAAATATAAAAATGAGGTATGTCCTAAGGATTTTTTTGGGGGGGGGGGACTTTTGTAATCACTTTCTGATTCAAATCTCCTACTTGTCCTTTTTATTAAAGTTGTTTTATGTATCTTTAGTATATTTAAATAAACAGATTTCAAAACTGGGTTAATTCTAAAGGCTGAACTCCCTGATGACAATTTCTTTGTATGTTTTGTGACTTCTTACTCTTATAAGTTCATATATCTCTTCCCATTTCTTATTTTCCTTTTATCCTGATTCCTCCCCCAGCAAATTGTGAACCTTGATTCTTTACCCTGCCCCACACACATTTCATATAGCAAGAAATGCTTTACATGTGTGTTCGCACCTATAAGCTCAGTTCTGCAAGAGCTGAGCACCCACAATTCCTGCTCAAAATGTTGGGGAGTTGATATTGCTCAGTGTCTCTGAGCCTGTAATAACTTCAGGAATTGGGTAGCTTTAAAGGGACACTGTGAGTGACATGTGGGAGGCAATGTCTAAAGGAACTAGAATATACGTTTTATTTTTTATGAGGGAATGTACACTTTTTAAATTGAAATGTGTGAGAGTGCATCAACACATGAAATATAGGGAAATTGGGGGGGGGGATACCATCAAGAAAAATTGACCTGAGGAAAGTTCCTTTCTTTGCTCAGGGGTGGGGGGGTGAAGATTGCATGCTTTCTTCTGTCCCCCCCCCCAGGGGGCCAGAGTAAACAGAGGTGGACCAAGAACAAATTGCTAAAATGTAGTGTCCACTGGTGATGTACTAGAGTTATTTTTTTAATCTCTCCCTCTCATTACAGCAGTGTCCCTTTAATTCCAACCTGTAATATAACTGCTGTAAAATATGTGAAAGAAGTTATAATTGTTGTGGTAGATGAGCACATCTAAATCAGGTGACTGTTCTGCAATCTTTAGGAAGAGGAAGTAGTCCCACCTCGTCCTCCACTCCCTCGGTCCTATGACTTTGCAGAGCATCCTCCCATAATCCCCCCTCTGCCCAGTGATAGCAGCTCCTTGCTCTGTTATAGCAGGGGCCCTGTACATCTGCCAGAAGAGAGGAAGATTCACCAAGTTCAAGGATACCAAAGAAATGGAGCTCACTGTGTAAGTGGCCAAAACTGCCACGTTCTTCATCAGTCATCCCACCACCCTGCAAAGTTGCCATTTTATTTTGACATCCAGCTACTTTTACGTTGTGACATTGCTTCTTTTCAGCTTAACTGTGCTACTCCCAGCTGCATTGTTAATGTTTGCCACTTCTGTTTTCATCAATATTATGTGAATGTCAGTGTACCCATTGACTCAGACTGGTTGCATTTTGTACTTTGTCCAGCAATATTTGTGGCTCTGAAACCAGATTTGAGCTTTTGCTATGTTCCATTTTGGTATGTGGGTGTTTATTTTTTTATTTTAAAAAATCATATTTTGAAACAAGCGCAACAGGTTTTTTAAAGGAATTATTGACAGTACCTGGCACTGTCCAGAATTACTTAATCATGGATAGGTAGCTGCCACAACATGCTTACATTCTGCGGGGGGAAATGATGCGATAAGCAGCGAACACTTTTCTCCAAATTTTCCATGTGATGCTCTAAGGAAAGAAAGAGCAATAGATTTCCCAGTAAAAGCTGAGTGTTGTTACACGTAGCTACAAAAACAAGTTCTGTACTCATGAGTTGTGCCTATCCAGCCTCTTGGCATATATTTGCCATGCAGTTCAGTTAAAAATAAATCTACACAAAATGTAAGCAATCTTTTGTTGTCCTGGGCCTTTAAAAGAAGAGGGCATTTCAGAATATAATACCATCATTGCCATACTCTACAGGTGGCCATGTTGCTGTTACGTTCTGACATGTCTTATGGGAAGATGCTAACGTATGTTTTACTGTGGTTGACTCTAGGGTCCAGATTACCGTCTTTATAAAAGTGAGCCTGAGCTAACAACTGTGGCAGAAGTTGATGAATCAAATGGGGAAGAAAAGGCAGAGCCAGTTTCTGAGTCGGAAATGTCTACAGCTAAAGGTTGGTAAAATAATATATAGGCTAAACAACAGTTGGTTGTTATTTCCCCTGATAGGGGAATAGGGAACTCCTGTAATCACACAGAAGAAACAGCACAATTGGTTATACTTTTACAAATAGAGTAACCTGTTCTTATTATAAGGAAAAAGCTAGCATAGTGAAATTAGGTTTAATTATACGACCAGAGAAGGCTTTCAGCCAGTCGCAGGAAGAAAAAAGAAAAAGATAATACCGAGAATCAGCCTTGAAATCCGTATTGCTGCTGTGCCTAATCACATCTCTCATGTTCTGCACATACCACTCCTCCAAACAATTGTTCGTTTTCAGTCATTGCCCTTGAACAATCTTTCCATCTTTGTTCATCCATTTCCTGCATTATTTTGCTGGAACATCCTTGAAGGCAGCACTACAGAACTTCAAGATTTGTCAAAAGACAGAAAAAAGTGTCTCCTTAAAAAGAAAAGAGAAAAGCGTAATATTGCAATTCTCAAGTTTTCTCTGTCTCCTAGACAAATGATAAGCTTTACCCTGTAGTGGTTGGTGTGGGCTTGTTTTTTTTTTTTTTTTTAAGCCACATTGCTTCACTTTGGGTCTACTGATTCTTAAGTCTGCAAGTGGGAGGCTTGTTCACCTTGATTTTACAAAGCACTTAGTTTTGGGCATTCAATCCAAATAAGGATATTATTTATTTATATATGATGAAATACCTCATGGGCTTTATGGCTGAGCAGAAATGTATGCTTTTTGGCAGCATTCTAGCCACTGCAGCATCTGTTCTGTGCAATCCATTTTGAATGAAACTCCCTTAAGCTCAGTTCACTCACGTAAATAGCATGAATGGCATGTTGAGATTGCTGCACAAGGCTATGCTGCCTATTTATTACTTATTTGAAGGATTTTTAACTCACTCTTCGGGAAGCCGGGGAAGGCTCCCAGACCAGTTCAAAGTGAACAGTAATGAGACAGTACTAGCCCCCGTGGTTTCCATTCAAAAGGCATGACATGAAAGGAAATCTGATTGGGAGGGAGAAGGGGGGGGAGCAAATTCAGGAACTTAGTTTTTAATTACAAAAAGATTATTCATATTGGTCAGCGACAATGATATGTATGTGCATATTACACTCCCACCCACACATATGTATAGAATATCTATGTATATTCTATATGTATGTATAGAATGGTCTGTAAAGAGTTATCAGAAAGGATATAAATAGCCATCACAAATCCTTGTACAATATGCAGTCTAATCATACATGTGCTTGTGTGGAGCAGTTCCCCTCAGTGATTTTTCACACCATTGGATTCCTTGGTGGTTAGTGTTGGATGGTGAGGTGAAAAATGCAAAAATAATTAGGGGGGTGAAGAGCCTGAACAGTTTCACATGTTAGGCTACCTCACTTTTTCAATATCTTCTTGTTTGCATCAGGCCTGAGTCCAATTTATTAATATATCCAATTGGCTTTATCACTGCCTTTCAGTTTGGGGAGGGTACTCTTACAGCTCTTTGATTCCAGTTTCCCCTCTTTTCCATCTGACACTAAATTCAATTTAAGCAGATGAAGTGCCTATAAGCTGGCTACTTTGAAGTCTGTAGAAGAAGCAGTGAGGTGGTAAACTTCAAGCAAAAGAAGTCTAGGCTGGACTGAAAGAAAGTTTTGTCTATAAATGTGCAGTAATAGAAGAAACAGCCTTGGATGCTGTCATATCACCTCCTTGGAGATTATTTAAATAAGCAACTGGGCATTTATCTGGGGATGCTGTAGGCCTAGATAGACCATTCTCAGAACAAGGAACTGGACTGTTATTTCAACTTGAGACAGGAAGGGGGTCTAGTAAGAAGCATCGCTTTACCTACAGTGGTTTATATTCTGAAGCAGCCACATTTTCTAACAGTCCCTTTGGAAATACCGGACCCATTTTGTTCATCTTGTTAGTGTCAGACCTCTGTCTGCTCCTGTACTAGAGAGAGATGGTCAGATAAGGCAAATGTGTGCAGCTTCTTTCAGCAATCTAATAAACCAAAATTGATGCTTTAATAAGACAATTGTCCTTGCATTTGCTTACAGCGGAGGAAGTGGTGAGCTAAAGTCTCAGAGTAAATCCTATTAACTTAGTCTGAGAGCTTTAGGGGCTTAGGTAGGGAATGTTAACCTGTGTGTTTATTCTGCTAATCGCATTCATCGCACAACTAGTGATCAGCAATTTAGTCACATACATTTCATTGGAGCTGTCAAAACTACCAGGCAGCAGGCCTGGGAGATGCAAGGCACAAAGCAGTGCATCTTTTTAAAACCTAGTGGCAATGTACCATTTCCTGCTGGAGTAATACATTTCATCAGACCAAAGTGTTCAAAGCAAACAGTTAAAGCAGGATGAAACCCGTTTTTAAGGATCCAGTGTTGAATTGTCAACCACCTGCACTGCTTTGAGAACAAGGAGGGAGATCTGGGCATGCTGCATTGGTTTTAATTGTCATTTATGTGGCTGTACCTGCATAAAAGGATTAGGATTGTATTTTAAGTTCCTTAGATGAAAGCTGGCAGAAAGTGGCCACGCTCCAAAATCCTGCCTACATGCTGTGACAAGGAATACACAATATATTGTTTTATACATATAATATTATGGCCTGTTGATATTTGCACTGTGAGGATTTGTTTGTGTTTTACTGTTCTGTAGTGGAGTCTTGAGCCAGTTAAAATTAGTACAGAGAAACTGAAGAAAATTGATAGGTCCCCCCCCCCCTTTGCACATACCCTTCTCCTTCTTCACAAAATATAGATGCAAAGTGCTCTTTACTTTTTTCTGTTTTAGGATTGGGTTTCCGTACCTCTAAATATAACATTGCAAAACCCAAATCATGTACCGTATATCGTACAAAACTGAATTTGTTCTTTTGTGTTTCCCAATTTTGTGGCGCATAAAAAGTTTTTCTTATGTAGTGGGGTTTTTTTATGAGGGCAGAGTCTGCTTTTCTTGTTCACACAAGTTTCTTTTTTAGGGTTGCTGTAAGATTAATTTATGTATGAGTTGCTAATAGATACCCCCAAAAATGATGATTTCTTGGTTGTAAGATCTCCACTAGAATTGAGATTTTATTATTGCCTTACCAACTTTCTAAACTCAGTTGCGTGTTGCAAATCAAATCTCAAAGCACGCCAGACATTCAAAGCTCTGCTACTGTGTGCTTGCTGAGATGGTCGAATTTCCCCACTGCAAATGGCAGTGATGTTCTTGGGAGCAGGAAGGATTGGGACAAAAAGAGAGCAGCAGCACCTCTTGAGACCTATTAGAAGTAGAATATACCATAGGCATGAACCGCAGATTGGGTCTTAACACCACTTTGTGCAGGTGAAACACATAAGCCGGGGATCAGAATACAAGGCCCCCAGCTCAGAAACTTGCTGTGCTGAAGTGATAGCCACCAAAAAAAAATCTTAAAGGGCAAGATAATCAGCAGACAGGAAGCCCTGGGCTCAAAGGAAGCACCAGTTAAAAATGATACTGTTTCTAAGATTGCAATTATAGAGCTTTGATGATTGAACACATCATTTGTGTCAGCAGCCGTTGAAGGTGGAAGTCAAAATGTTTTGTTATAACATTATAAATTTTCTGTTTCGTTAGTCACTGGTGTGTGTGGGTGGGTGGGTGGGTGGGTGTGGGTGTGGGTGTGTCTTTTTAATAGGAATTCCCAAAACAGCTTGTAACAATGGTAATTCAAAACCAAACATTAATAACAATTTAAAATAAAACAAAAAACAAACCCATACAACACAGATATTCTCAAAGTAAGCAGTAAATATAACTGAACTCTCAGCAACTTATTGTCCAAAAGCATGTCAAAAAAGTTAAGCTCTTATTGTTAATCCATCTCAACCCCCTCCCCAAGCCTATTCTGGTTGCATAGTCCTGGGGTTTCTCTTGCTTAATCCAGTGAGTGCCCCACTTTCAGCAACTGCTGTAGTGAATCCACCACCATCTGTCTCCCTTCTTACACCTCATAAAGCACTATTGGCAGAATGGGAGAGCAGAAATTGTGGGCAACACAGGAGTGGAATGATCAGGGTCTAAGGCTCCTTGGCATCAAAGATTGTGTACTTGTACATGGATCTTAAAAGAGAAGTAACAGCACTTGGGGTCCATCATTCTAGAATCATTACTTCTTCAGACCTAGCTTTTATCTATAATCATTAGATTTCAATGTAATGTATTTTAAAATCCTTATTATGAGCAGACTAATGTTAGGCAGGTGCTGAAATATGATAACTGCATGATAAAACGTGTTTCACATTAACTGCATCTAGAGTTTGTGTTAAGGTCTTTACAATATGCTTTCAACACCCCTCTTGTTTTATAGGCTCTCATTTTCCCATTGGAGTTGTGCCTCCCAGAACAAAGTCACCAACACCTGAATCTTCAACAATAGCTTCCTATGTGACTTTAAGGAAAACTAAGAAGATAGATCTAAGAACGGTATTTACTACTTTTGAATTGTATCCCTTGCTGCCTCCAGTTCTCCATCTGCATTGCACGTCAACTCAGGGTATTGCACAAGTGCAACTGTGTGGCTACTCTTACACCAGCAGACGCCACCACTGCCCAACATGTAGTATAAGATCATCATGGCAATGCTCCTGCTTGGCACAGCATTCAGAAGGACTGTGATGGGAAGACAGAGAACAATTTCATATAGTAGAGAAAAAGATGATTGACTTGCCGGATTGCCACCATCCATCAAGTGCATGTTTTCCATAATGCCCACTGGGCTTCTGCATATTGTATATATGAGAACATCAACACCACCCTCTCACCCCCTGGATCCTTGGCCAAATACACAGGGATATGAACGCCTTACTGAAAAAGTGCAGCTGATTCATGATGAAATATGAAGAGCTAGTCTTTAAATAGCACAGCACCTATCTCTTCCCCGCCTCCTCTCCCCAGTCACATTTATCAGCAGCAGCATTGATAGGCAGTAGACAAAAACCAACTTGCCTAACAAAATAGAGTGCTTTCACTCCATCAGTGCAATCTCATTCTGTGAATCAGAGATGAGAGTTTGTTCAGCATTATTGTAGTCAGTTCTAGTTCCGTAAGGCTATTGGCGAGTTTTTTACATGGTGCTCTTTGAATAGAGGCAGTGGTATTTTATGGAATTTATCACAGTGCAATGTACTCTGTGGATGGAAATCTTTGACATGGATTAAAAATTATACATTCACATTCTGTGTAGTTAACCTTGTTGCTTCAAATCATGCCAGTTTCTGTGTATTGGGAATAGCATGGTATATCCCATTGCAACAGCAGAGTAAAGGTGCTTTTTTTTACCATACATTTCTTTCCTTTCAAGGAAAGGCCAAGAAGTGCAGTAGAGCAGCTATGCTTGGCAGAAAGTGCTCGTCCCCGGATGACAGTGGAAGAGCAGATGGAAAGAATAAAGAGACATCAGCAGGCTTGTCTAAGAGAGAAGAAGAAAGGACTGAATATTATTGGTGTCTCAGATCTGTCCCCATCACAAAGCCCATCCCTTGTCAGAGAGAATCCTTTTAAGTTGTCTCAGGTATGCCACACGTTCATCTCCCCACAACCCTCTCCTTGACAGACAGAAGCTCTTAGAGCCTCAGTTTATGGCTGAGGACTGACTTCGGTGCTGGAATCTGAATAAGGATGTGGAAACAGATATTGTGAAGGAAGTTCCTTTGTCCAGTCAGGTAGAGCTTTTGTTCCTGTTGTGAAGGTAAGGAAAATGTTGGCCTGGAATGGAAACAGATAGTGTAATGCCAAACTATTTGTGTTTATATTAAGCCCCACTAATCTCAGAGGAGTGAAGGATATTGGAGACTCCTCATGGCCTTAGAGCAATCTTTCTCCCCAAGAAGATTAGCAGCTTCCTCCCTGCTTTTTGGAATGGACAGTAGCATCACTAAAAGATAGAAGGGTCTACTCTTTGGTTTTAAAAAAGTGTTTTGAGCAATTTTAGTCCATTTGGACACGTTTGGCGCACAGGAAAGGTACAGGCAATTGCAAGGTCCTATGCTGCAGGTGTTTAGTGACTACCCATTATATCGGTACCTATGTGTCGTGTACAGAAGGAGTCTCATGTAAGATGTTTTCTACAAGGAAGTTAACAATCTGTGGGCCCCTCCAGACTGATGTTATATTGCGGGCATATTCTGCAATATGTTTTTGATACAATAATGGTGCTTTAATAGTAGATTTGCTTGGCGATGCCACCACATGCTACCACATTACTGCTGTCTGGAGGGGTTAGAGCACAACAGAAGTAGGACAAAAATAACCAGAACATTTTTGGTATAAAAAGTTACAGTATTTCAGCAGGAAGTTACAGAATATGCACTGAGTGCGAGCGAAGGATTGTGACCACTCCAAAACCTTTGAAGGCACAAGCAGTATTGAAGGCACCCAGACTTCATTCATGAGCACAAATCTTAGGAATGTGCTTTAAAAATGATGTCCAGAGGGGCCATGTTGTATCTTGTTTCCTAACTAACCAGTGTCTTTATCATTGTACTGCCAGTTAGTTGCCTTGTTTGTTCACAATAAATCAAATATTCTCTGCAGAACCAAAGGAAGGATGATTTTGTATGCATTACCAAGGAATTAGAGTATGCCATTAGAGGAAGTGATGCAGGCCAGAGCCATCAAAATTGTGCAGAAGACTCACCTTGGATTAAAGATAATGATTGTCCAGAGGATAAGAATAATGATCATCCAAATGAACATCATGCTGGTTTTATTACACAGGTACTGCTTTTTCCTGAACACAGAAATTTATTGGCATACAATCAGAAAATAAGGAACTGGAGTCAGAAAATATAGAACCAAAACCTTCCCCACAAAGGCACCTCTAGAACTTGCTTAATTAGTTAGCCTGAGCTCTTATCTACATTTTTACCACTTTTCTAGTCTTCTTTCTCTTTTTCAGAGCATGCTTTCAAACTGAAATTATAGTTTGGGTTACTACAAATCACTGAGCAAATGTTGGGTAAACAATGCAGAGTTCAGATAGTCTACAATTAACTGGGAGAAAGAGGGATGTGAAATCTCAAGGGTACACAAAAATAAAGATATTGTTGGCCAAACATATTTCAAAATATATTTCTTCCTTAGAGGCACTTAGAAAGCACATCTCTGTGTTCTCTGCTCATGACACAGAGAACACAATGATGTGCTTCTTAAATGCTCCTGAACAAAAGTGTTTTTAGCATGTGTACCTTTGAAACTTTACCTCCCCATTTTTCTTTCCTTGGTGCCTCCTGGTTGTCCCAAACTTAATTCTGCTTGTTCATTAGAGACAGCTTTAAAAAGTGCACCAACCTAAATGCAGGAGATTGAGTAACTGAAATTAAAAACAGAAAATAAAACTCTTCTATCTACACACCTCTTCAGCCTAGGTACTTCAAATAGCTAACATTTATTATTCACTTTTATTTTTTACCCTCAGTTACCAAAAAATGAAGGTCAGCTGTCACCAGATGTCTTAGAGCCAAAGGAGGGGACTCCTTATGAGGCTTCTGAAAAGCTAAAAAAAGGAGAAGAGACACAAGATGCTGACTTCAGGTAAAGCAAATCTAACTTACTAGTAACAGCAGCTGTGTGGGGCTTTGCAGTAAAACCAGAAGTCATTGCAATGATTCCATAGCTGCAAATTTAGGGGGTGACTTTACCCCTGCATTCTATTTCTTTTCACTTCATAGGAGGGGATTGACAAACTAAGAATTACCCCCTCCACATCAGCCCTTGCTTTACCACTTCAGGTAGTTATTTCTGGGACCTGAAAATAAAGTACTGAGTGCTAATTGGTTGAAGCTATTACATAATATAGGTTTCAAGAGCATTTTTTTAAAATGTAAAATTGTCCAGTTTGTTTCTGGATCACTGCTGAACTTTTAAATAAAGGAATTAAAGTTGTCTCACAGCCATTAAAAACCAGCTGTGTTGGCCTTTTACCTAGCATGTGAAAGCTAACGTAAAAGTTCCTGTCTTCCAAAGGCTCTGAAATAGATTTTCCCATTTTGAAAATGTTAGCATGGTAAAGTGGGATGCAGTTGGCACTGTGGGTTACACCACAGAGCCTAGGACTTGTTGATCAGAAGGTCGGCGGTTTGAATCCCCGCGACAGGGTGAACTCCCGTTGCTCAGTCCCTGCTTCTGCCAACCTAGCAGTTCGAAAGCACATCAATGTGCAAGTAGATAAATAGGTACCGCTCCGGCGGGAAGGTAAACGGCGTTTCCGTGTGCTGCTCTGGTTCGCCAGAAGCGGCTTAGTCGTGCTGGCCACATGACCCAGAAGCTGTACGCCGGCTCCCTCTGCCAATAAAGCGAGATGACAACTGGACCTAATGGTCAGGAGTCCCTTTATCTTTACCTTTTAGCATGATAAAGGTGTCAAAATTCATTCCAAATTCATTCCACTTCCAGTTGGAAAACTACAAGGCTGGGATCGAAAGAAGCCCGTGCCTACTTGCAAAGCACTTTGGTGTATACCTAGGAGGCAGCTGCTCTTGGCACATTGCAAGCCTTTCCACGAGAGCCCTGACCTTCAGAAATTATTTTGGGGTAGGAGGAGGGGATGCAAAGTGCTGAGTCAGGAAAGGAAAGCGTGAGAACCTTGGTGAGCCTTCAGTCTTTTGGATCCCTGTCCAAGTCTTTAATGACCCAAAACCAGAAACAGTATAGTCACTCACCATTCAGAAGGTGTGACTAGCAAGTTGATTTGGTTTAGGGGTTGCCTAGTCCTGTGAATCTGACCGTGCTTTAAGATCATCTACAGAAGCTCCTCTAGGTGTCTTCACTGCAGAAATAAGTTTGCTGTGTTCAGGAAGACATAGCCCTCGTAGTGACCATACCCAAATTGTGAAATGCTCTTCTGAAGGACACCCATCAGGCACTCAGGATAAATAAAATATGTAATCTGATTTCTTAGGTCTTATTTTAAAACTGCTATGTGTGTGTGAAGTAGAAAGCAGTTCTGATGTTTCCCCCCACTCTTCTAGAAAAGCATAGATTCCGAGATTGGGTTACGTGATCTCATAATCCTATATACACCACAACTAGTATTTTTGTATTTTAGGCTTTTATTGAAGTGGTGTACAATATCAGTTAACCCAATTAGAAGTTAGAGGAAACTCTAAACTTTGATCGTTCCCCCCCCCCCCAGCCTGAAGAACGAGGCCCCAGTTGCAAACCACAAACCTGAAAGCAGCACAGAAGAGAGTGAAGAAACCAGCATTCATGAGCAGGAGGATACTATTTCTTCATTTGAGATGCCAGCACAGACTTCAAGAGGAAACTCAACAGCAGCAGGTTTGATTTAGGATATGTAGACTGCCAAAATGTATTATAACAGCATGCACTATAGTTTTGCTTCTAAATTTAAAAAAAAAAAAAATCAAAAGAAAATTTTGAAATAAAGCAAACATCTTAGATGTTTCTGTGGCCAGGCCAGAGGTATCATAAGCATGCACTGGCAGAGGTTTGTAAGCACTGCTGCAGTGTTACAGCAGGCATCTAAAACACCAGTTAAGGGTTGGTCTTGGTATATAATTTGGAATGTCCAAATACTAACTTTGGGGATAACGCTGGAAGCTGCCTTTTGCCAGTACAAAGTATTTGTGTGTCAGGCTCAGTACGGTCTGTTCTGCCTGGCAGTGGCTTTCTCTCCAGGGTCTCTCCCATCATCTGCCACCTCGTCTCTCGAAGTGGAGATGATGGGGATAGAACTTGGGATCTCTGTCTGAAAAGCATGTTCTCTGCCACAGAGCCACCAGTCTTGAGTTTTATGCCTTTGTTCTTAGGATACAAGAAATGGCACCTTTCTGACCCAAACACAAGACATCCTACCATCTCTTAAAAAATAATGTCCAGGAATCATGTCTGTGTGGTTAGCATCAAACTCTTTCTCTCCTGTGCCCTCAAGCCCCCCATGTGCTGTCAAAATCAGTGCCTGTGTGTTGAGTGACACACCCCCCAGATAATATTTTCCGGGTGCTAAAACCCAGTGAAAACTGATAGGCAGTTGATTTGGGACAGAGCCTTATTTTTAAAGAAAATTAGAGATTCATGGAGGATAATTCTGTCAATAGGAGACCATCAGGAAAGAAGATGGCTGAGCTAGATGGGGCTTTGATCTGATCCAGCAACAGGGATGCTCTTCCATTAGGAATACTTCAGATTATGGATAATCACATTTTACAGAAGGTGGTCCCCATTATCTCTGTCCAAGTTCAAAAAGAAAACCCCACATACTTCTCTTTCAGTGGCTTGTTTGCAATAAACCTCACTCAGCTTTTTTTTCCAGCTCTTCCGGCTTCTGCTGAAACGATTCATGGCTAACAAAACTGACCTACGGAAAGAAGATACTGTACAGTCAATTTTATTAAATCTATGAAATTCATAGTTCTGATGCTTTTGGCCACAGAGCATCATTTTTTATCACTTCATGGAAAATGTTTATTCCAAGAGAGCTTTAAATGCCTCCCACGGTACCCTCAACAGTTTGGAGATAGTTCTTCTGACACCGGCCTGCTGCTACTATGACTTCCATCCACATCATTAAGGCTTCTTTTTCAAATGTGCGGCCTACAATCGGAACCTTCGCAAGTGGTTTTTCCCTGGTGTAAGGTTTTTTTATTTAAAAAAAATGAATTTAATTAAGTTTGCTTCCTTTTTAGCCTTTTTCATGGGTTGCTTTTACAGATCACCACTTAAACCTCAGTTATGCTTCTAAAAATGAATCATGTATTGTTTTCACCTTTTGATTTGTAAATGTTTTATGCCCTATTTAAAATGTGCCATTTATTATTATTATTATTGCCGAGTTAAGATGTGTTCTATTTCTGATCTGTAATTATTTCTCGGTCAAGTTGCAATGTCAGTTTCTCCCATACTGTCCTCAACATAGACATGAATGTTAGTGTTTACTTCTCTCTCTCTCTCTCTCTCTCTCTCTCTCTTACTTTAAACAAAAATGAAGGGTTAGGAATCTTGAGGTACTGGGCTCTTCCTCTTTTGGAATAGGGTATGTACAGCAATAAGCAGGTATTCAGTTCCCAGTTAAGTTTGTGTACAAATGTAATTATGTTCATTGTGTATATATTATACAATGAGCACAACCAATGTAAGTATAAGAAGCCACTTACTATTGTTCAAATAAAAATGTTCATATCTCATTTCTTTTATATCATGTTATAAATAAATGTTCTTAAGTAATTGTGTGGCTGTTATCTTCATCTGCAAGGAAACTTTTAACTAGAAGAAAGGGCGTCTGCCCTTTGGAATCATTAAGAAGTGTCACAAGGCTCCCTCCTTCATAACACAGTTTCCATGTCTAAAAGCAGAAGAGTAGCATTTATGGTATGGTTAAGCTCTATAGATTTATAGATTTTGTGCATGACATGGCTCAGTTAATCTTGATAAGGCCTTCGTTTACAGGTTGTATTATCAAGGTCCCTCTCCCTCAAATGAATGCATCCACAGTAAACATGACATTAATTATTTTGTTCTCACATTCTCATGTGGACTAAATCAAACTTTTATATTTTTTAATTATATTAAACAGTGGAAGTGTTTTATAAATCAGTACTGTATCTGCCACAGATATTCCCAGAACTACTAATTTCAGAATAGTTGGCCCTCTGTACATTGTAATGGGGAGTTTTATATGCTTCACTCTTCCCTTTAGTTTCCACTAATAGAGCAACCTTAGTGCCAATCTTTCTGTTGAATGTGGCAGCAATGGGAGTTCCTTTCCTAACATGAGTTGATGTGCTGAGGCAGTTTTCGCCTGAATCTTCCCTGTGTGCTGGGGTCCCAGTGAAAATCAGGACCACTTCCTCCACCAGTGGAGGACTACATTTTAAAAAAATTGCTAATTGCACAATAAAAATAACAGCTTTGGATTGGCCCTCAGTGTTAGTTCCGTTGGATATTTTATTGTCTCCTTTAATGTGTGACATTGTACCTTTATCAAGGACATGAGGATGTCTTTCAAGAAGCGTTTTTTAAAAATGTGTTTTATTTATAAGACACCAACTGAATTTTTAAATAAAAATTGGTGGTGTGTAATAAGATAATTAAAGCATTATAAAATCATTAAATACAGAGCAAATGGCCAGTACTGAATCAAATTAATTTTCTTAAAAAAAATAATTCTTAAAAAAATGCAAAACCAAAACATTTCCAGCAGTTTGTGGGCAGAGCAAGAACACACAGTCAAAAGGGTAAAATCAGTCTAGCTTTGAAAGTATAGTTTTCCATGAATATTTTTGGGACATTGGAAACAAAAGCATATGTCAAATTGATGCAATAGATATCAAGGCTGTAGTGAAAGGCAATAAATAAGATGATTCATTAAATATAAATGCTTGATAAAGAGAACTGAAATCGCAGGTGTTCGACTTTATCCAGATGCTGGAGATTACACACACTCACACACTTTAAAAGTCAAGGCCCATTTCAGCCCGGGGTTTAAGCACATCTACAGTTAGTATTCACTGAATTGAAATCAATGGAATTTTCACTAGATTGTGCCCCTGATAAGTATATTGTTGCAATAAATGCAAAAACAGGAATAATTTGGCAAGGGGAATTATAATTAAGAGATTCTGATCTGAAGCCTCCTATTAAAGAGCTGTTGGCTTCTCTCCGAGAACTGTCTTCATTGGAGCATTTTTACCTGGCAGCACTAGAGGGAGAAGTGAAACAGCAAGGCTCCTTCCACTGGCTCAGCTGCCACAAACTGCCACCGGGAACTTCCAGTATCAGCTCCCTCTGGGACCTTCCCACCCTAGCAAAAATTAGTATCGGATTTTACTTATCTTCCTGTTCCCTCTCCATTCTTTCTTTTTAAAAATCATGTCTATTAAATTAGAAGTCTGCAGGCAGGACCCCTCCATTTCTATTTTTGTATAGTAATTTTAGGTATGTGCTTATAAACAAATACTATGTCATCCAAAGTGCTTCACTTATTATCTGAAGCAACATTTTAACAGCCACCCGGTAAGGCAGGTCAATCCTATTCCCATACAGTGGTACCTTGGGTTACAGACGCTTCAGGTTATAGTAGGGTTCTGGTTCCCAGGGACACTCCCCAGATTTGCAAATCTGTCCCTGGACAAATTCCGTCCCTGGAATGTCCCCAGATTTACAAATCTGTCCCTGGGAAACGTGGCAGTGGCAGCCTCAGCAGCCCGGAGCCAGCCTGGTAGTGCAGTTGGCTCTGGCTGGCTTCAGGAGCTGCTCACTGCTGTGGCACCTGCCATTTTTCCTCGCCGGACGTCCCCAAACGATGTGTCTTGTGCGCAACACTGAGGGTGGTGAGGCTTGAAGAGAAAAGGCCATGAGCACAGAAAGATATTGATACAAAAGTAGAGAGATAGAGAACAGTGCTGTGGAGATCTTACAGCTCAGATGTTGCATAACTATTATGTTGCATAACCTCCTGGGCAACGGCTGCCCGCCTGCGACTCCTGAGCCTTCCCCAATCTGTCAAAGGGGGAAGAGGGCAGGAGATCAGGGAAGGCTTGGGAGTCACAGGTGGGCAGCACACCATTGCCCAGGAGGGGTGCAAGGCACGTGGCTTCTCTGCCGGGCAAGGTGCAAAGCCCTTCTTTCGCACCCTGTGAAACAAAAATGCGCAGAGGTTTTTAAAAGCTGGGCAACTGTGAATCCTGAGCCCCCCCCCCCAGCGTTGCATTTATGTTTCACTGGGTGCAAAAGAAGAGCTTTGCACCTTTATACAATATGCACATGTGCTTGGGCCCAGGGTGTTTTGCCTCACCATCCTCACTACTGACTCCTTGTTGCTACTCAACTTTTTTTTTAAAAAAGTTTCCAGATTCATTGAAAAAAATCTGGTAACCATAGGTTACAGACTCCGCTAACCCAGAAATAGTTCCTCTGGTTAAGAACTTCAGGATGAGAACAGAAATCGTGCGGTGGCGGTGCTGCAGTAGTGGCAGGCCCCATTAGCTAAAGTGGTGCCTCAGGTTAAGAACAGTTTCAGGTTAAAAACAGACCTCCAGAATGAATTAAGTTCTTAACCCGAGGTACCACTGTATTTCAGAGGCTTGGAGGGCTGTGAATGAGAAATCACAGCTTGTCTGAGATCATGCAATCATAGCTGGAAAGGGTTGAATGGGAGGCTCTGTAGTTCATGACTTCCACTCTTGGCTGCAGTCCTGGCCAACTCCTCCAATGGAAAAATGGTAAGTAATAGACAATGCATCACTGAATCGTCCAAATGAAGAAGTGAAGAATGATGACCGTCCCCTCTATTTCCAGGTTCTGAGTGCCATTGCTTCTGTGCCCATAAAGGCACCGGGCATGGAGAGGTATCATGCAAACTAATAAATTGAGTGGCAGGGAAGACTGCCTAGAAGCAAAATAGATGCACTCAGTGAGGCGGAGGTGTATCTTGCATCTCAAACAGGGAGCACTCCACACGGCAACATTTTGTTGCAGGTTGCCTTTGTAGTTAATGAATTCCAAGAGCAGGGTGCGATTGATTTCACTTAGCCAATTTAAATGAGGTTCTGCTGATCCCTTGGTAGTTCACCTTGATATCGGTCATCAGTTAATCCCGAGAAAAGCCACTTCACTGGAATGAACTGTGGCCTTTTCTTGCAAAACTGCTGCCTTGGGTTCAGCATGGTTTGCGACCGTCTCTGTTTCTGTAAGCATTCTTAAAAGTCCCATGCTGATGCTCTCAAAAACAATTTACAGTGAAAAATGGCTGGCTTGTTGCTTCTGCACAGAAGCTGTCCCCTCCGCTTATTTCACCCGCTTGAAATCCCTTTCCTTTTGAGTGTTCTTGAACATACCTATCGACAGTCAAGCCAGGCTTTGGAGAGTAAGAAAGCACTTACTCTGTGCCCCTCTGTGCATGCAAGTGCAGGATTGTCCTTACTGTAAGGAAGTGACTGACTGTTTCCTAGGTTTCTGCACACCATATACACAAGGAGAAGGGGGTTTTCTTTTCCAAATGAGCGACCCATTGGGATAGTGGGACACATGCTCTACAGATGTTCATGCTCTTCAAAATCAATTACATCTTCCATCTGGAGCCATTGTTCTGAGAAGGCTGGTGAACGTGCTCTTTTCATATCCCTCACACATGCAAGGCCTCTTAATAAAAAGAAAGAAAGAAACCTCATTCCTTTTTTTAATAATTCTTTATTTTATTTGCTCAACACATAACAACAAAAGACAAATTACATCATAATAAGAATATCATCAGTCACACCTTACATAAAGAATTAATATAAATTTCATAATCCATAAGCTGTAATGGTCTCTTCCTTTTAAGTCCGACTTCCCATCTACTCCATAAATCAAATTACCATTCTTTGCTGTCAATACTTGTTATTGCCATTATCTCAAATCACTTCAGAATATGTTATATCATATAACTAGTGAACAATATTGCTGGTATTACTCAAATCCCACTACGGATTTTAAGTCATTATTATTAATTTTCAGGTATATTTTAAATGCTTCCCATTTTGAAATATATTATTTCCTTGGTTTGTTCTTTAATTTTTCAGATAGGCTAATTCAGCATAGTCAATCATTTTTTGGACCCACTCTTGTCTTGAGGGAACTTTTTCATTTTTCCACATTGTGGCTATAAGAACCCTCACTGCCACCGTTGCATAGAGAAAAATATCCTTAAATTTATTAGAAAGGTCTGTATCAGTAATACCCAATAAGTATGCCTCTGGTTTGAAGTTAAAGGAGATTATTAACATCTTTTTGGGGGCTAGTTTCTGAGGAGTTAGGTACCATCGGTGTTGCATTTTAAGGAAATTCTCCCTGATGGCATAACAGGTAGTAAATTTCCAATTGTTCTTCCAGAGATTTTCCCATTGGGACAATGTTATGACGTATCCAAAATCTTGTTAATACTCCCAGTCAAGGAGAAGTCTGTATGCCTTGGAGAGAGTTTTGCATTTTGAATTTAATACCTCAGATTCCAATCCGGAGATTTTGCTGGAAAAGCCCTTTTTTTAATCTAATTTAAATTTCTCAAACACTTGATAATACTGAAACCAGTCTGTAATCTCTCTAAGGCTCCCCAGCAGGTTCCTCCCTCCATTCCATGTGGTCCAACCAATCCATAACAGAACCTGTGGCCCTCTGGATGGTGATGATAGACTACAGCTCCCATCATCCCTGACCACTGGCCTTGCTGGCTGGGGCTGATGGGAGATGAAATTCTGCAATGTCTGGAAGGCCACAACGTCCCTACTCAATTCTCCAGCAAGATCTGGGTGTTTTCTGTCAATCAACAGCTAGCACTGCTTGGTGGCACTATATAAACAGTAGATGTAGGAAGCATTTCTCCTGCAAAACCTGTTTCACAAGATATTGAGACCACCTTGTTTTAAAAGTATTCGGAAAAGAAGACAAACCAAACACACAGTGTTTCTTATTTAAGGCTGTGGGTTAAACCACAGGGCCTAGGGCTTGCCGATCAGAAGGTCGGCGGTTCGAATCCCTGCAACAGGGTGAGCTCCCATTGCTTGGTCCCTGCTCCTGCCAACCTAGCAGTCTGAAAGCACGTCAAAGTGCAAGTAGATAAATAGGTACCGCTCTGGCGGGAAGGTAAACGGCGTTTCCATGCGCTGCTCTGGTTTGCCAGAAGCAGCTTAGTCATGCTGGCCACATGACCTGGAGGCTGTACGCCGGCTCCCTTGGCCAATAAAGCAAGATGAGCTCCGCAACCCCAAAGTTGGCCATAACTGGACCTAATGGTCAGGGGTCCCTTTCCCTTTACCTTATGCCTCTTAAAATTTTAATTTTTTTAAACTGGTGTACAACCAGTGCCATTTTTATAGAAAAAGAGGTGCTGGAGCTCACCATGAACTTCTCCCTTGTTCTCTTCGAATGGCAATGGAGCCCACCTGATAGGTGCCAGACCTGAGCTGCAACTGGGGGGGGGGGGCTGTGTACAACATGAGATCTATAAATGGTGTCCTTTTTAAAATGGATAAAGCCAGTAAAACAGATGTATAAAGGCATACCATAAAACATCTTAATGGGGACTTAAATAAAAAAAGGTGTATCTTAGGGGGCAAGCAAATCCTGAGCAAAAAGATGTGTCTACAGAAGCCACGGGGGGGGGGGGCATAGTTGTCAACGTTTCCCTTTTTTAAGGGAAATTCCTTTATTCCGAATAGGATTCCTCGCAAGAAAAGGGAAAAGTTGACAGCTATGGGGGGCGGGATGCTGCTTCATGTAAGGGGCCTGCGCTCTTCTATCCACTTACCTGGGAGTAAGCCCCCCCCCCTTGAATTCAGTGGGTCTTACCTTCCTGTAGCCACGTTTTGGATTGCACTGTGGGTGGGGTATAAGATACTTTAGGTTGGAAAGGAATCCCCCATTGGAGCCAGAGACGAGTGGGCAAGCGAAGGCTGCCGCACTGTGCCATATTAAACTTTGCCACCTCTGGCAGCCACTGCAGAGCTGCCTTCTCTGAGAGATGCAAAAACCTATCCTTTCATTTGCACAAGTTGAAGGTCCCTCATTCCCCCCTCCTGGACCTAACCAGACTTGTTTAATTCCCTGCGTGCACACTCCTTAGGCTAGGAGGAAATTGAGCTGGATTTAGAGCCTCCGTTGCTCTAAATTTGCTACCCCATGACTTTTTATGCGTATTATTCTCTGGCTTGTCTTGGCAGTCCTTGGAAAGCTGCTTTCCAGAAAGTTTTATTTGCAAGTTACGGTCTGCTGGTGACCCGTTGCACAGGAGAGGCCCGTTTCCAGTTCATTTCCAGTTTGGGACACCGGGGAGATTAGCAACACCAGAACCAAAGGTGGGGAAGTGATGGGGCGGCTGGGGTTTTGGAAGTGAGGGGGAGAGGAGTTGATCCGTTGAAGAAATCGAAGCTGAAAGGGCCGTAAGGACGGAGGTTGGTTTTCAACAGCAATTGCAGCTGCTTCCTTCCAGCACTCGGCTTCCGTCCCCCTTCTCCTCCTCCCTCCCCAACAGCTTTTTGTCCTCCCGCTGTTTGCTATTGTCCAGGAGTTTGAGAAATGAAAGCTGGTGATTGACAGGATGGCACCTTGCATAGGAATGGAGATTGGCTCCCAGGAGCTGCTCCAACAACAGCCTGAGGAGGCGGCACAATGGAACCCCAGAGGACTGTCAGCCAGGAACGCAAGCAGCTGACAAAAGAGGTTGTGTTTTGTCACTGCTCAGAAATAACCGTTTTGGAAGGAGGGCTGGGAAAGCGGGAAAAGGGATTTCTTCCTGCGCTCCTTTGACCCATTTTTGAACATTTTTGCTGGGTTTTTTTTTTTTAGAGGACACGTTTCTGCCCAGGTTTTTTTATGGCAAGGTTTGTTGAGATAGGGACATGGGTGGCACTGTGGGTTAAACCACATAGCCTAGGACTTGCCGATCAGAAGGTCGGTGGTTCGAATCCCCACGACAGGGTGAGCGCCCGTTGCTCGATCCCTGCTCCTGCCAACCTAGCAGTTCAAAAGCACGAAGTGCAAGTAGATAAATAGGTACCGCTCCGGCGGGAAGGTAAATGGCGTTTCCGTGCGCTGCTCTGGTTCGCCAGAAGCGGCTTAGTCATGTACGCCGGCTCCCTCGGCCAATAAAGCAAGATGAGCGCCGCAACCCCAGAATCGGCCACGACTGGACCTAATGGGCCCCTTTACCTTTACTTTGTTGAGATAGGGCTGGCCCAGGACATTTTGCTATTGTTGGCAGGGCAGTGTGCCTCGCATGCAGAAGCTCCCATCTCCCGGTAAGACCGGGAAAAGCTCCCTAGTCTGAAACCCCGAGAGCTGCTACCAGTCAGTGTGGACAGTACTGAGCTAGTTGGACCAATGGCCTGTCTCAGGCTAAGGCAGCTTCCTCTGTTCCTAGCTGAGGCAACGAACAAGATACACACCCAGAAGTGAACTGAACTTAGCAGCCAAATCTTACTGCCATGAGCGCCAGAAGAGGCACGAAGTGAGAAGAGCAAAGACAGCCATGCAGGCGCAGTCTCTCATTGCTGGGCGGGGTGGGGGGTGGGGAGCTGAATAGAAGGAGAGTTAGATAGCTGTGGGGAGGTGAGGAACTTCAGTCTCCACAACTGCTTCATAGGGGCAAAACTTATCAAAGAAGAGGAGTTGCCATGCTCATTACACCTGACACTCCTGTGCAGATCCTGTTTTTTTCTAATAAAGAGTTAACTCCACTTCCTTTGTGTGACTTACTGGGGAGGTCTCATGTAACAAACTCGATTCCTCTAAAGATCGGCAAGAAAAGTGGTGGGGAAGTACAGTGGAAAGTGTGAAGTAACGCTGGCTTTGATGCAGTGTCATCTAGCCTCCCCGCAAACAAGTCAGGATGAATTAAATAGTACAGTGGTACCTCGGGTTACATACGCTTCAGGTTACAGACTATGCTAACCCAGAAATACTACCTCGGGTTAAGAACTTTGCTTCAGGATGAGAAAAGAAATTGTGCTCCGGCGGCGCAGCGGCAGCAGGAGGCCCCATTAGCTAAAGTGGTGCTTCAGGTTAAGAACAGTTTCAGGTTAAGAACGGACCTCCGGAATGAATTAAGTACTTAGCCCGAGGTAGCACTGTATACCTACCCACAAACAAATCTAGAGGGGTGGTTAATCAAGTGGACACTTGGAAGTGCCTCACTTTTCAGCTATGCTCTTCAGCTGCGAACACACCATATACTAAAAGCACACAACTTTCCTCAAATAATCCTGGGAGCTGTAGTTTGTTAAGGGTGCTGGGAATTGTAGCTCTGTGGTGGGTAAACTATGGTTCCCAGGATTCTTGGGACAGGGCATGTGGTTTTAAATGTGTGGTGTTTATGTGGTGAGCAGCCCTTCAGGTGGAGAAAACACTTCTAGAAAGGTGTTATGGAATAGCCCCACAATCCAGCTTTTGCAATAAGGATTGCAGTCTGCAAAGGGTAGAGTTGGGCATGTTCAAGCAAGCTACAATACTTCCATTGACTGCTGCCTCATTGACTGTAAATCTTTGCCGTCTTTTGTCCCTTGTAAATTTAAAGTTAAAATAACATAAAATTCCTTCCGGAAATGTTAACCCATTAAATGGACAACGAAACCTCACTCCTCCCTTCCCCACAGTGACTAATCAAAAAGTTTTGATGACCTGAGGCTCCCACTAGAAAATATCTGTTAATCTCTTTCCCTTCCCTCTTTCTGGACAGCAGAATGAAGATGCATTTTTAGAAGCCATTTCTAGGAGATTTAGGACAAACTCCACTTTCCCGCCACCATTTATTATTATTTTTAACATCCAACAGCTACCAGAAAGCATGCTAACAGGGTATTTTTAGGGCAATTTACTCTGCCTCAGACACCTTAAGCCATTTATCACACAGCCCAGATCCTGACAGCCATACAGGAGGAGGAGTATTTTGTCTTTCATTCTTAAGCCCATCTTGAGTCTAAAGGATTATGCATTTCACTTTAACAACTAGGAATCATCAGAATCTGTAAAGAAACCTCACTCCTTCCTTCTCTCTCTCTCTCTCTCTTTCTACCCTATGCTCTTTGTCGTTCTGGGATAGAAGAGTCTGAACACATCAAAACACAGCATCAGAGAAATAAGACCAGTGTCATGGACTGGCTGGACACAGGAATGGTGGGGGGCAGCAGTTGGGGAACTCCCAAGGGAAGGCAGCTCATAGATCAGGTCTTTCCCAAGCAATCTGAGACTACACCTGCTTTTCCTCCTCCCACTTCATACCTCTCCTGGTCCTGGGAAACCAGGGGGGAGGAGAGGAGGAGAGGTTGTTGCAGCAGGAGGGGAAGACACCCTTGCCTCATCTGACTCATCTCTGCCTTTTGGCCTCCCTCCTCTCCTGCTTCAGCTTCTGTCTTTGATTCTGGATTTCTGTCTGCCACAGACGCTCCCAGCTCACTAAACCCTGTTACCTCTTCAGCTTCCGATACCTCCCCCCCCCCAGTCTGCCCCCTCTTCTCCCTCTGACCACTCATTGCTGTCCCTCCCCAGGCCCTGAGCCTTCTTCCTTGGGGGTTCCCCAGCTGGTTCCTCCCACTTTTCAGTGTCCAACTAGTTTCTCACATCATGCAACTTGAATTTCTATTTACTGGGACAATTTATATGCTGCTTATATTTAAGCAAAACTCCCAGTGGTTTACAACATGGCTCTAAAGCATCTGAAATAAACAGCAAATATGCAAAACAGCAAATACAGAAATAAACAGCAAATTCCAAATAATATCACAGATCAGACCTTTGCATGCTAAATTAAGGAACTCTGCTTCCCAAGGAACGCTGAGGCCTCATAAAACCAGATGAAGGTTCAAGCTCAAAAGTAAAGGCCGGCACACAGACCTTAAGGCAGTATCAATAAAAGACAAGACATGTCTTCTAAGTTGAACAGACCCCAGAATTGGCAAAGGAAAATTAAGCTGCCATTTTCATGTCAAAACAAAAAATACAATCATAGGCAAATTAAATAGGCTAAGGGAAACATTTGCAGCTGGGCAAAGGTATGAGAGAAATCAACAACAAATAACCAACAGAATACTGAAGGAGCGTCTCCACCCCCATCATTCAACCCGGACACTGAGGTCCAGCTCCAAGGGCCTTCTGGCGGTTCCCTCACTGCGAAAAGCGAGGTTACAGGGAACCAGGCAGAGGGCCTTCTTGGTAGTGGTACCCGCCCTGTGGAACGCCCTCCCATCAGATGTCAAAGAAATAAACAACTATCTGATGTTTAGAAGACATCTGAAAGCAGCCCTGTTTAGGGAATTTTTTAAAGACTGATGTTTTAATGTATTTTTAATCTTTTGTTGGAAGCCGCCCAGAGTGGCTGGGGAAACCTAGCCAGATGGGCGGGGTATAAATAATAAATACAGTGGTACCTCGGGTTAAGTATTTAATTCGTTCCAGAGGTCCATTCTTAACCTGAAACTGTTCTTAACCTGAAGCACCACTTTCGCTAATGGGGCCTGCTGCTGCTGCTGTGCTGCTGGAGCACGATTTCTGTTCTCATCCTGAAGCAAAGTTCTTAACCTGAGGTACTATTTCTGGGTTAGCGGAGTCTGTAACCTGAAGTGTCTGTAACCTGAAGCGTATGTAACCCGAGGTACTGTATTCTTATTCTTATTCTTATTCTTTCTACATTCTTTAAAGCAGAATTAACAACCAAGCAGAGCATCCTCATTCGTATTGCTATATACAAACATTTTGTACAAGTATCAGCTACACAAAATGCCAGGAACTTGCACAGCAAACATAGTAAACGAATAAAATATCCTGTGAACCTCAGGAAGTCTCACTGGTCTACAGATGGAGCGTCAACAAGTGAGTTAGGCAGCAGACCAAGGAGGCCAGCACCTTTCTGGAGGAGAATAGCCATTGTTCAGGTAGAAAGGCAGCAGGGATGTTGGGGCAATTCAGTGTGATGGTACATATGAGCATACATGTATGAATGAACATGCATGAATATCTGCCTCCTGGACAAAAGCTGCCAGGGTGGTGGAGACTTGCTGCAGAACATCTAGGCATGTACCTTGGCATCGCCATCCAAAAAAACAGTTGCAGACTCTTGAGCAGCTGCCTAAAAGCATCAGCAGTTTAATAAGACTCCAAGACAGAGCATGGGGCAGAGCAGCTGGAAAAATTCAGAGTTCATTACTTTGCAACTCTTCCTGGCTTAGCTCCTGCTAATAATTCCATTGATTCTGAAGAGAGTATTTGCAGTAAAAAGACTTTTAAAAAGATTGCTTTTACAATGTCAGAGCAAAATTATGGAAAGAAGAATAGCTGCTATTTTTGAAAGCAAAGCATAATAAGAATGAAATCTTATACACGCTTAGCTGGGAGTGAGTCCCATTGAAATCAGTGGCGCTTATTCCTGAGCAGGCATGTCTAGTGATTGTGCTGTAAAATATCTTGGCATTGTTATACAAAAATGTGCTCTGAGGCTTTCCCCCTTTTCTCTTCTCAGAAAGAAGATCCTTAACAATTGTCCTCCTTCCCTCACACAGAGCACCAATTAGCATTCACTATTTTTTTAGTGTACATGATTGTACAGAAACGCTATTGTGCTGTGCGGTTGCGAACTTTCCCTTAGATTGCATGTGCATCTGCTAAGGTTGCAGTGTAACTGATGCAGACTCCACATTTCCCTCCTTTACCAGAATATTTCGTTCTGTTCTTAACAGCTCCCAGATATTCAAGGTTTAAGCTCTTGGGGCACTCCTGCTGCAGTGGCCGACGTGTTGAATAAAATCCAAACCCGTCATGAGTTTTGCACAGTAATCTGTGTAGACAGAGCGAAGCTTCTGTGATGGAGGTCATGGGGAGTTCAAGGCTGCTGACAAGGGCCAATTTCAACAGGCTGGGGGGGAAACCTGACACCACTGAGACTCTGTACGGGATCCAATTAACGTGTAGGGGGTGATGGCTGCAGAACCACATGCAGCACAGAATATTCTAGAAGGCTCCACGGATATGGTGTAGAATGACCTATTTGTTGCATCAGCAAGAGACAGGAAAGAGAGTTGTCTGTAGGCGTTAGTATCAGTCTAGACAGGATATGTCCCATTTACCTGAGACCCTTTCAGCATAGAACGCCTCTGCTCAGAGAACTGTGCTGCTTCAAGGTCTTACTCAGTATATAAAGCCCTTAACAACTTGGGACCAGTTTACTTGCAGGATCGCCTTGCCCCCACATGTGCCGACACAGCCACTCCGACCTATGGAAATGGCACTATCTAACGCAGGTGCCGCTGTGGGTTAAACCACAGAGCCTAGGACTTGCCGATCAGAAGGTCAGCGGTTCAAATCCCCATGACAGGGTGAGCTCCCGTTGTTCAGTCCCTGCTCCTGCCAACCTAGCAGTTCGAAAGCACGTCAAAGTGCAAGTAGATAAATAGGTACTGCTCTGGCGGGAAGGTAAATGGCGTTTCCATGCGCTGCTCTGGTTCGCCAGAAGTGGCTCAGTCATGCTGGCCACATAACCCGGAAGCTGTACGCTGGCTCCCTCGGCCAGTAAAGCGAGATGAGCGCTGCAACCCTAGAGCCAGCCACAACTGGACCTAATGGTCAGGGGTCCCTTTACCTTTAATGTGCCATGTAATACTTGTTCCACATTTGTAAGAAATTGATCTGGTCTTGCAGCACTCGCACTTTGGAACTGCCTATTGACACATACCCTCCAAGGGTCCTGATTTTCCAGGGACAACCCCGGAATTACAGAATTCATCCCAGTTTCTGAGTTGAGCCCAGAATGTTCCAGTTCTCCTTTTCACCCCCTCCCCTCCACATCTTGGAGAACAATTACAAGTAGTGGGTGTGTAAGTGCAAAAACAAGAGTCCTGTTTATACTGGAAATAAAATGCCTGCACCAAATGGAGGAAATGGTGAAGCTGGCATATGAAGCCCTTCCTAATTCTGAAGGAAAAGGTCACCAATCCACTTTAGATTCAGCAGCCGGCCATTTCTTAGGAAATGCGTGGAGTGCTTATTCCTTTAGTGTAGATGGAGCCTTACATTGTGCACTCTCAAGTACAGTACCATTAAGTCCCATTGTATTCAATGGAGCTTACTCCCAGGCAACTGGGTAAAGACTGTGCAGCCTTACGGACTGTGCAGCCTCCCGATAATTCTCACTGTTGTTGTTTGTTACCCACCTTTTTCCCTGATAGGGTCTCAAGGCAGCTTACAGCTAAAAAATCAATTCCATTTATCTGTTGAAGGTGTTGTACATGATCCCTTCCCTCACACATTTTTTTATTTACAACAATATTGTGAGGTAGGTTAGGGCGAGAGGTTGTAATTGGCTCAAGGTGATAGATTTATATGTGTGTATTACTACAGGTTAGTGCCTCAGCCAGCATGGTGAATCATGAGGGATGATGGGAGTTGTAGTCCAGCAACTTCCAACATCTCTGTTGTAGACGATACTGAGCTAGATGAATGGACCAATGGCCTGGCTCATGTTAATGTTCCTGTGTTCAAATTTCATAGTTCTAAGGCCATACTTCTCAGCTATTTCAAATCAGATTGTGCTGGCTTAGTTCTGCTCCACAGCTGCTGCTGCTGCTTGAAGTTTGTACAAGCAAAGTATCGGTTTCTAGCTTGTTTGTATTGAAACGCACAAACCAGCTTTTAGAACAGCAGCTGCACACTTTCTATCAGCCCCTCAGATGAGTGTAGCCAGTTGGTTTTAGGGCCACTGATGTCTCTGCCGTCCTGGAGAAGGGATGAGTTTGCGACGTCAACTCATTTTTGGGAATGACTTCATCGTGGGCTGCATATATTTGCTCCTTTCCTTTCAAAACTGGAAAAGTGTTTTTGAAAGCTGAGCACTTTTGAAAGCTTTTTGCTAGGTTCACTTTCGCTGAGAAGGGTTTTAAGATGCCCCAGTTGTTCTCTTTTGCTGGTGGATGTGGGAGAGAGGGAGCAATAAAGTATGATTTCTCCCTTGCCTCCAGTTAAACCCATGGAAGTGTATTTCCAGGGAGGTTACTTTCCCATTCCAAATCTCTTCTTGTCAGGATGTTAATGATTAATTGCCTGTGGTTCCACTTTCTTCCTTAACCTCCTCTTTCTCCACCAGCTGCTGCTCCCTTTCCTAGGAAGAGTGCTGTTGGCTGGGTCAGGCCAAAGGCACATGGAAGCCCTCTACAGTGGTACCTCGGGTTAAGTACTTAATTCATTCTGGAGGTCCGTACTTAACCTGAAACTGTACTTAACCTGAAGCACCACTTTAGCTAATGGGGCCTCCTGCTGCTTCCGCGCTGCTGGAGCACGATTTCTGTTCTCATCCTGAAGCAAAGTTCTTAACCTGAAGCACAATTTCTGGGTTAGCGGAGTCTGTAACCTGAAGCGTATGTAACCTGAAGCATATGTAACCCGAGGTACCACAGTACTTCAGGATCCTGCAGCCACAACAGCCAAGCAGATGCCTATAGGAAGCCCACAAGAAGGACCCTCAGCGCAATAGCACTGACCCCGTTCCTAAGTCCCAGCAACTACAGTCCCTATGATTCTTTGTTTAAAGTGGTATGGTGCTGCTTCAAATGTATAGATGCCGCCCTCCCAAATGGGTGAGACTTTTCCTCTGCTGTCCCAATGGGCATGAGATCTAATGGGTTTGAGTGAAAGCAGAGCAGATTTTAGCCGAACATTAGGAAGAACCTCTTTACAGTAAGGGCATTTCAACAATTAACCAGACTCTGTGTGTGCAGATGGCTTTCCCTCACTGGAAGTCTTCAAGCTGTGCCTGGAGAACCCCCTGTTGGAAATGGCTTGGGCTGGTCCTGTGGAGGAGTGAGATGGGTTGTCTAATCCAACTTGCTGCTTTCTGCAAGAAATTCAGTCTAGAGCATTCATCCTGTTAGGAATGAAGCTGAAAATCTCAGAGAACTAGAACCAATCCCTCTTCCCAGGGAACTCAAGTGAAGACGGTTGGAATATCATTATTTTTATAGCAAATGTCAGATTATGATGATTCTTCCCATCACCACCCGTTACATTTGCAAGAATAAAGTGCATTAAAATAAAATAAAATCGAGGCGATCTTAAGCTTCGTATTTTAACTTATGTATGTTTTTTAAGTAGGGCCATGAATCCCCCCCCCCCATTTTAGCATTACCATTATTATTTATTACATTTCTTAGTTGCTTTACTCGCAACCAAAGAAACATACAGACAATAACCTCCCCGACCCAATACGGTACATTACAACCAAAAGGAAAGAGATATGCACTTATTTATCATTTTATAGCGTGACCTTTCAGGTCTCTCTCTCTCTCTCTCTGTAGTTTTTTGTAAAACAAACAAACAACCGAGCCGGGTATTAAATTGCATGAAATAAATAAATAATATATGAAACGGGGGAAAAAACAACAACTGCCCAGTGCCTTGCGAGGTAGGCTGGGGCTCACACAGATACCCATATCCAGCTTCCCGGGGATTAAAGGCAAGGATTTGAACCTGGCTCCCTGCGTAGCCTCACTCTGAAGAGAGGCCCCAGCAAGGGTCCCCGCCCGCCCCCCCCCCGTTCCATCTCAGCCAATCCCTTGGCCCGCCCACCCCGTCCTCCTGCGGTTGCGTCCTCGGAGCCCGCTTCGCGCGCGTTTGTCCGCAGGCGGCTGCCGTAGCGAGCAGGGCGCGCGCGTGCCTGGCGCCGCCACCACCACCACCGCCGCAGCGGAAGCTCCTCCCACTTTCCCCTTCCTCCTCCTCCTCCTCCCTCCCCTCGCCCGCGGCGGCATCTGGCCGGTGAGTCGGTCCGTCAGTCCCGTCGGTGAGCGAGCGAGCGAGCGAGCGTCGGGCTGCGTAGGCGCGAGAGGAGAGCGGAGGGCCGAGCGACGCCGAGACTCCCGACTCGCCATGGCGGCCGAGCTGAGCGACATGGCGGAGCCTCCCCCGCTGGGGGTGCCGCCGCCGCCGCCGCCGCCTCCCTCTTCATCCGGCGCTGAGGAGGCCGAGAGCGAAGCCTCCCCTTCGGCCGAGATGGAGGCCGAGCCGTCGCCGTCGCCGCCGCTGCTGCTGCTGCCGCCGCCGCCTCAGCCCCTCCTGAGCGGCGGCGAAGGCGCGGAGAGCATGTCGGAGCCGAGCCCTCAGAGCGCCAGCCAGGCGGGCGACGGCGACGACGAGGACGAGGGCGACGACGAGGAGGAGGAGGACGACGACGACGACGAGGCCGAGGCCGGCAGCAGCGCCGGGTCCTCCTCCTCCTCCTCCTCCTCCTCCTCCAGCGGCTGCTGCAGCGACGAGACCCGCTCGCTCAGCCCCGGAGGCAGCGAGGCCGACGCCAAGGCCGGCCCGGGAGGAGGAGCAGGAGGCGGAGGGAGCGCGGGCAGCGGCGGCGGCGGTGGCGACGGGCCCGGGGGCAGCGGAGGAGGCGGAGGCCCGGCAGCGGCCGGAGCGGCGGCGGGAGGCGGAGGCCCGAGCGGCGGCGGCGGCGGCGGCGGCGGCGGGTGCAACAGCAGCTCCAGCGGAGGAGACGAAGGTTACAGCACCGGGAGCGGAGGAGGAGGAGGAGGTGGAGGAGGAGGAGGGAGCGGCGGCAGCAGCACCTGCAGCGCCTCGTCGGCAGGCCGGAGGGGCAGCCTCGAGATCTCCTCCGACGGGGAGCCGCTCAGCCGCATGGACTCCGAAGACAGGTCGGTTGGCGGGGGGGGGGGGGAGAGGGCCCGCCCGCTCTCAAGTTTAGGGGGCCCCGGGGTGCAAGTCATCACAGTGGGGACTCGTGGGAAAGGCCGGGCCAGGATGTTGGGGTGTGTGCCCCAGTCCCTTGAAATGTTAATTTAGCCTTTAAAAATCAGCACGCAAACTCTTAAAAGCGGATTACGCTCCCGGCCCAACGCCAACCCTCAGCATCTTTTCGCTTCCACCCCACCCCGCTCCATTTTTTTTTGCGATGCCCCCTTCCAGTCGTCTCCCATCTTTGTTCCAGGTTCAAAAGTTCCAGAAGTTAAGCTGCGGCTGCCTCACTTGGCAGGACTTGCCCTTGGCCTGAGCATGGCTCCTCCATCTTGGACAGGGAGGGGGCTTTTCACCTCCCTCTTTTTCTTCCTAGGCATGTACAGCACTGTTGCCCAAACTTGGGTCTCCAGCTGTTTTAGGACTACAGTTCCTATCATCCCTGACCACAGCTTGCTAGACATGATGAGAGTAGTAATCCAAAAACAGCAGGAGAGCCAAGTTTGGGAAACACTGATGTAGAGTAAATCCTGCAAAAGAATTGCTACTTGCTGCCCCAGGTGTGTCAAAAGTATTAAAAGGTTTCATGTGTGCCCATAGTAAGGTAGCACCAACAAGACTCTATCCACCCTAAAATGCCTCTTCCTGTTCTTCCAGGGCAACTGGGCCTTTATATATTGCATATCCCCATCTGTCAGTGAGAGGAACTTTCTATGGTTTTCCTGTTTGTTGGAATGGTTATGGCCTGTTACTACACAAATCCTCCTTTTCCCCCATCTGGCTAGAAGCCAGGCCCCATATAATCCATTGCTGGTTTGGGAGGAGTTGGTTTAGAGAGCCTTAGACACTCACCTTGTTGTATTCTCTCCCCTCATTTTTTTCTCAGCTCCTACCTTTTTTTACCACACCCTGTTCTAGCAGACATGGCTGTCTTAGCTCTGGAGCTTTTTACATTTTTTTACACTCCTCTCTAAAGTCCTCCTCAAAAAGCAGCTTAGCTTGGGAAGTGTGGAATGGTTTGCACTGTTTCCTCTTCTCCTTTACTCGCCCTTTAAGGGAGCAGCAAACACCTAATTGTGTGTATCAGCCGTGAAACTAACAAGCATATCTTGTAAAATTTACTAACACAAGTGGGTTTATGCAGCTTATGAAAACCCAGTTGTGCTTCTGAACAAAAGGGTATGTGTGTAAGAAATGCTTATATTGGCACAACAAGCTTCTGCATGGCCAATGGTTCTTAGTTGTGTTCTCACAAGCGTATGCAGCAGATAGTAACAATCTGTTGGGATTCTGGGCATTTCTTGTAGGTACGTTGTTTTTTATGATACTTGTCTATTAGTATATAGTTTGACATGATTAAAAATAAGTTGTTAAACTAGTCCTTGTGACTATACTATTTTAACTTGCACCTGTTTTTTATTTAGTCACTCTATTAAATGAATAGTAACTGAAGGCAGATTGATTTCAGGCAAACATGCAAGTTGCCGTGTTGAGCCAGTATTTGAATTCTTAAGGCTAGTTCAGTTCCTAGGAGACAGTTGCTGACTAGAAGAAAACTTGAAGCTTATTAGATGCAAAATAGTTTGCATTTAAAAAATAATACAGTCCTGAAATATTAAAGTTCCTTAAAAAAATTACTTCCCTGCAAGCCAGAATTTGCTAGCCTCTAGATTCCATCTATCACATATAAAATCACATTGAATTGTTGAGTAAAGGAGGAATTTATTATGAGATACTAAAGCTTATCTTAGATAATGCTGAAAAAGTATAATTCCATAATTTTTTTAAGTTTTCCCTGTTTCCCCAATCAATTAGTACATAGAAATTAAGTTAACAGTGTCTTTGTGAGTACAGGGATAGGTGCTTTGGCTCATCTCTGGGGTGCCTGCAACAGGAACCCCCCTTTTTTGTTGGGCTACATGGAGGTGGGGACATGGAAATCCTTGGGGGAAGTTGAAGTGTAAGCAAATTTTCCTTTTAATACTTTTACAATATAAAATGCAAACTTACTTAGTGCATAGCTGTGTACTTACTGTTTTCAGTATTTATGAATTTTGCGGAGGAATCCTATTCATATTTACTCAGAAGTAGAGCCAACTCTATTTAATGGTATATACCCTCTGGTTAGCTTGCATAGGACTGCTGCTTCAAAGCACAACTGCTTCAATGACATTTATTTTGTTTTGTCAATGACACTGGTTTGTAAATTCCAAATTGTGGATATGCCCAATAGTAGACAGAAAGAGCAGTACAAACTGCTGAGAACACACATCTTAGTTCTTGCTGTTTTGCACATTTCTTTACACATTTGTCACTTGCGATGTATATTTTTTAGGACCTACCTTACTTCTGTGATATAGGTTGTTTTAAACCATTTCCCACACTAAGTTTCAATTGTTGTATCCCACCCTGGAACCCTTGGATGAAGGGTGGGTAATAAAATATAGTAGTAATACACAGAGCACATTTTGAATAAACTGTGTCTCAAAAGCATTTTGCTATTCAAAAGGAAAAGTATTTAATATTTCCCCCCAAATTTCCAGTTTTACCATTTGAAAAAACTGAATGAAAGAAAAAGCCCTTGGGGAGGGGGCAGGGGTGATAGTGGTGATGGTGATTTATTAAATTTTTATACACACCCTTCATCTGAAGATCTCAGGGCAGTTCACAAGATGGTTCCCCCTCCCTTGAATTTTTCCCACCTTCACATTTCTGTAAGTCGGAAATCTTTCAAAATTTACTCTTCTCTACTTCAGCTCTCTCTGATGGAAATATAATGCATGATGTGCCCTTTGGTGTAAATAAGAGTGGATGGTAGCAGCTCTTTTGGGGCATTGATGACTTACTGCTCAATACTGTATTTGGGAACACTTGTCTCTTCTTGGCACATTTGTGTGATAGCTCAGGACGGCTGAGGCACTACACCTGGCCAGTGCCAGTAGTGGAGGCAATTTCCAATATTTCCCAGGAATGGAGTTGCTGAAAGCAGAAGAGCATGTCCTATTCTGTTAAAATTAATAATACCTCATCTTAAATACAGAACTTTAATATTGATCCCAAATACTAAAAAATTGAGCCAAGTTAAATTCCATTATTATTTTTTCTACAGTGGTGCCCCGCAAGACGAATGCCTCGCAAGACGGAAAACCTGCTAGACGAAAGGGTTTTCCGTTTTGGAGGTGCTTCGCAAAACGAATTTCCTATGGGCTTGCTTCGCAAGACGAAAATGTCTTGCGAGTTCCTGCGGGTTTTTTTCCCTCCCCCCCTTTTTCTAAGCCGCTAAGCCGCTTATCTGCTTATCCGATAAGCCGCTAATAGCGCTAATCCGCTAAGCCGTCAATGGGCTTGCTTCGCAAGAGGAAAAAACCGCCAGACGAAGAGACTCGCGGAACGGATTAATTTCGTCTTGCGAGGCACCACTGTATTTTCATTTCAGTTAATGTTCTGATTATAAATGTTGCATTCTTCCCTGGGTGATATGGAGTCAGCAATTGCCTTTGGAAGTTTTTAATGCTGCATTTATCTAAAGTCAGCAATCAGTTTTAAGGTATAAATTTTTGTTTATAAGAAGCAGCTACTAAGTGGGCACTAAAATCTGCTAAAACAGCTTGCTTGTTTAATGTCCTTTAAACACACATTTATGACTTCATAAAAGCCCCATAGGGCAACAAATCACATAATGAATGTTCAGCAGATTAAATATGCTTGGTGTACTCATCCCGATCTTTTGACGTTCCTGATATCCCTGTGCCTTTATACGTGAGCCATTTTTGATGCAGCTGACAGCTAGGTGGGTTTTGCTTTATAACCGTGAGGAACCCAACATCAAAACAGACAACCAAGATTGAATTCTTTAATGGTCTTCTTCAAGTATGATGCATTTAAAGGTGCAAACACTTGATTTTTTTTTTGTGTCGGCTTTACTGGCATTCAGCAGCTCATCTTTATCCTGCACATATTCCAATCTTCATTGAACATTTGTTGTGATAAAGTTAAAAGACTCCATGTGCTGTTCCATCCGTTTTTCCTCCTCTGTCTTTAACTTCTTAGAGTTTTCATTATGTTCTACAGTATGACAGTCGTACAGTCTGTTCGACTTCCAAAAATGTTCAACAACCAAGGCGTGGCTTCCAATTGACTTCAGGAGCTTCCTGCAGTCAATAGAAGCCGCGTCAGATGTTTGGGTTCCAAAGAACGTTTGCAAACCAGAGCGCTCACTTGCAGGTTTGCGGCATTCAGGAGCCAAAACGTTCAAGTCCCAAGGCATTCGAGATCCAAGGTACGACTGTACAATGGTTACAGACTAGCAGATGGAGATGGCTGTAAAAATGAAGGCTTCTTCGTGTGTTTTATGTATACTTCAAGTGCATGTACATGCATGTGCCTTTAAAAAAAACCATTAAACTCTTTTGAAACTACAAATTAAAAACAACAAACCCAGATGCAGAGAGTGAGTTACTAATGTAAGTAGCTTACATACATGCCTTCTGAGCTTCACTTGCTCTTCATTAATAATCTAATTTCCAATTATAGATCTTAATGAAAGTTAACTTTATTATAGACATTGAAAGCTCTGATGTGTGGCAGCTTGGTGTCTTAGTATTTCAGATAAAAGTGGTATACATGGCTCGGAATCTTTTAGCCTTTATATGTGCCACAACCCCATCAAAAACAGCTTACTAAGTTTTGGGGAAACTTAGGTTATGCTGCAGTATAGCATGGAGTTTCCTGAAGGAGTTCAGACTGCTTGAATAAGAATAAGAATCATTGGTTTGTATTCTCTGAACTAATCTTCCCTGTAGGCCCACTTTACCTCTGGGCCTCCCTGAAACTTTTGGTTTGAGCTGAATGTTTTCCTGTAAGTGAGCTGATCCCAAATACAAAAACATAACTTGGCACAACTGAGCCTAAAATGATTGAGTTACCATAATCATTTGCAGAGGCTACTGTACTGTCATTTCTCTATCTGTGGTTAAAATGGCGTAGAATCCTTATCCATTGCATCTTCACAGTAATAAATGGCAATCGTTGCCCCAGTGCATTCATGGAAGAACTGGGAATGGATTTATACTTTAGTCGTTCTAAGGGCCTCTAGAGATGGTGCTGTTGCTCTCAGACCTTGTATGTAGCAAGAGAGGTCAAAGGTTCATGTTCTCCCTTAGAAAAGACATTGACTACATGAGTGGTGTCACATTTATTTTAAATAACTGTTTTCCTGATGCTACTGTTATTTTCTCTGTGAGTGAAGGAGTTGGGGAATCTACCATTTGGGGACCAGTGTTAGTCATGCAGCAAAAACTTATTTATTCTTTTTTTTTTTTAATATATTTTATTAAGGGTTTTCTTGTTTTACAGTGTAAGTGTAATGCCTCGTGTATTTTTTTTCCCCCGTATAACATTTTTACAAATCCATTTCATTTGTTGAGGCATTAGGGGGAGAAGAAAAAAGAAAATAAAAAAAAAGAAGAAAGGAGGGTGGAAGGAGGGGAGATGGATGGGGGTGGGGTGGGGTAGCGGTGTTTCTATTATGCTTAATGTATGTAGTTTGGTGTCAGCGTGCTTGTGTTGTTCACTTGTGTTCCTTTGGTGGTGAGAGAGGTTGGGGTTGGCCTAGGATGTGATTGTTTGTTTGTGATTGGCTGTGGTGATCTTTGTTTTCGTGTGTGAGTGAGGTGGGTGGGTGTTTTGGATCAAGTTAGCCATATTGATTTGTATGCTGTTGGTGGATTATTGTCATAAAACTTATTTATTCTTAACAGTGAACAATGAATAAATTGCCTTTAAAATGTCAGGAATATAGATAATGAAGCAAGATACTTAAATAATGTACTTTTCCGTGTATTAGACGAGGTTTTTTTTTTACTGCTAAATAAAGTTTAAAATGGGTGGGGTTCGTCTTATACGTGGGTAGCACAGAGGGGGGACAGGCGATTGGTTGTATCCGCCAGCAGGATCTAGCGATTGGGTGGGTGAATGGTGTCTGCTGCAAGGGCTGCTTTGGATTGGCTGCTGCTTTGTCAGTTGGGTGGATTATTTGTGGATGTGGCAAGGGCTGCTTTGGATTGGCTGCTGCTTTGGCAATTTGGCTTGCATTGCTTGCGATAGTTAGTGTTTGCCAGTTGGGTGAGTGATAGTTGATTCGGCAGTCTCCCCCCCCCCCAGCTCATTTTCTTAAATTTGAGGCCTCCCTAAATAAGTGGCACCTTATACATGGGGGCCTCTTATAGATAGAAAAGTATGGTATACTGAAGTAGAAAGTGATTTTTTTATATTTTAACTTCCATTATTAGTACCGGCTTAGTGTTCAATGAATGATTGGCCTGACATTTCCTACACCAAAGTATCTTTCTTGTGCTTCAAATTGCCCATTTGAGAACCTTAATTCATTTGACAATGAAGATTTAGCAAGGGAAGATAACTCATGTTTTATGTAGTTTTTGAATGCTTTTTCTTGTATGTTCAACAGTACTCTTATAAAGCAAATGATTCTGTCATATGTACTAATCCAAAAAACCCAAAGACCAGTTAGCTAAGAGGAGCTAAGTATATACAGGAGCATAAAATAGATTTAAGACCAGAAGAACCTTGTCTCTTCAGTTTGTAAACCTGTGATTTTCACAGTTGTGTTCATTACTGCATGATAATGAATGATTAGAATCATGGAATTTTAGAGTTGGAAGGGACCACAAGGGCCATCTAGTTCAACTCTCTGCAATGCAGGAATCTTTTGCCCAATGTGGGGTTCGAACCCTTGACCCTGAGATTGAGTCTTATGATCTGCAAAACTGAGCTATCTGAGGATATGTAACAGCAGTATAAGGGAAATTTGAGTGTTCTGAGATGTACACATTTGTGATGAATATGTCTATGCATATGACCAGGTGGGGAAACGTTTTGGGGGGTTTTTTGATGACACATATGTGAAATGTACTTCTATGTAAGAATCAGAACTGTCTAGTGAGTCAAACCCTCTGCAGTGCAGGAACCTACCATGGGGCTCAAACCCACGAACCTAAGAGTTTCATGCTCTACCAGCTAAGAAGTAATGTTCATCCTTTTTTAATCTACATTTGAGTGCTTCAGCAGAGTGACATGAATGTAAGTTGCTGTCTTAACAACCTTAATCCTTTTGGCTAACTGGTTTAGAGACCACAGAGTGCAAAGAAGTTCTGGTGCCATCAGCTTGCAGCAATCAGATGTCTTCAGCAGAGGCTGCTATCTCCGCAAACCTTGTTCCTTTCTCAATAACATTTACATTTAGCTTCACACTGTAAAAGCATCAACATAGACACACAGTTTCTGGAAAAGACCAGTGTGAAGTGAATTAAACATGTGCCGCTCCTATAAATTATGTGGCATGTATAGGAGAGGACAGAACTTTTTCTATAATTTTGCACTCTGCTTTGGAGAAGGGGGACATTGGTTGGAATTCTTCTTGCTGTTTTCTCCAATTCCTAAGAGCAAAGGGAGAACTAAAGGGAGAGCAGTGGTTGTCACTGGCCATGAATAAGCAAAATCCAAATTCATAGAGGCCTGCAAATGCTGCCAACAATGTGGAGATGGTGGGAGGACAAATTCTTTGCTTCCCTTCAAAGGGAACATTCAAAGGAACGCAGAGAGGATTGGCTGTTACCAAGAGAGGAGATAACTTTCTTCATTAGTGAACAAGTCAAGCTCCAACATTTTCTTAACTCACTATCTGATTGTGTACATTATATCAGAAAAGACAAGTGGTTATAAACTTCACTCAGTTCAAACCCCAGCTGGGACTGGCTAATAGGATCTCTAATCTTTACCCTGTCCTTGAACAGCTATCCTGAACTATTTGTCTGTTTCTGGGAACAGCTGAAACCAGAAATTTGGTGCTCACCTCTGAAGTCTTAAATGGCTTGTGCCCTACATATCTATTGTGCTTCCTTCTTCCACATGAACCTGCACAGGTCGTCTTCAAAGGCATTAATCCGAGACCCACATATCTTCTGAAGTTTGTTAGGTTGACTGGAGTTGTGGTGATCCTGGTTGTACTGTTGATTTCCTCCATTTGTTTTCTTATATCAGGTTGAGTTTAATTGTATGCATTTTATGAGTTTTATTTGTTTACAGCCTTGGAAGTCTGAGAGCTGAAGGGTTGCGGACGAGTTTGTCAATTGCTGTTTGGAGAGCTTTACTTAAAATGCAGTTAAATCTTAAAGTGGGACCAAATGGGAATGGAATCCTGGAGTTAGATCTAATGCAGCTCCAAAACAGTCTTGTTTCTTTTTTCTTTCCTCCCTAATAAATTATTTTTGGTGTGCATTTGACCACTCCCTTGACATTTCATTTGGTTGTCATTTAAGCCCTGGACACCAGAAGAAAGAGAGCAGAACTCTCAAAGGATGGCTTTGAAGAGAAGCTCCTGAGCCTTGGGCTCTACAAAACTAGTGTGTGGAATATTATAGTTTAGCTGCTGTTCTGCTATAAACTGCTGAGCTGACCCTTACCAGGGGATGGGTGGATACAGGGCAGTTTCTAAGTGTGAATTCCCAGCTGTGTTTGGGAAAGCTATTCCACTACTAGACTGAATTAAAACTTTTAGATAGATTATTTTATATGCTGCTTGTAAGCTACACCCTCTGCACATGTCCTATGACAGTACCAGTCTTAGCTCAGATTAGTGGGGAACTTAACCTGAGCTGTGCCCTGTCTTTGAGGGCTCTGTCTGAGCAGTGACTAATGTCTAGGACTTGAGATGGGGGGAGGTACAATAGTGCCCAATGTGTTGTTGTTCATTGCCTTCCACATATGTTCCAAGGTGTTGTATGGAATCTGATAAAACAGTAACTAATCAGCACAAATAAAACCAAAATGAATTTCAAACAATACAAAATGGACACATGTGCCAGAGATGAATTCATCCAGCTGGGCAAGCTTGTCAGAACAAACATGTCTTCAGTTGTTTTTTGAAAATGCAGATAATTGCCCCAGTAGGCATGCTGTTCTACAGAATGGGGCATCTACGCTGAAAACCATACTTCAGGTTTCCATAGAAGGGCTACTAATATCTTTGGAACTTGAAGGAGCGTACTGACCTGCTGGGTATGCAAAAGATACGGCAATCATTCAAATAAGCTGCCCCCAAGCTGTATAGGGCTGTATATGTTAGTGTCAAAACTTTGAACTTGGCCTGGTAGCAAATTGGCAACCAGTGCAAATCTCTAAGACTCACTAGATCTTTTTCATGTGTAGAACTGGCAAGCCAAGTGTCCCCATCTTATAACAGTGCAGCTGGTTCTTCCTGCTTAAGTGTAGAACCTGACATTTGTCCCTATTGAAATTCATTTGTTTGTTTGGGCTCAGTTCTCCAATCTGTTAAGGTCTCCTTGAATCCCGGTTCTGTCTTCTACGGCATTAGCTATCCCTCCCAGTTTGGTGTCATCTGCAGATTTGATGAGCATTCCCTTAGTTCAAGCATGGCCAAACTTGGCCCTCCAGCTGTTTTGGGACTACAACTCCCATCTTCCCTAGCTAACAGGACCAGCGGTCAGGGATGATGGGTATTGTAGTCCCAAAACAGCTGGAGGACCAGGTTTGGCCATGCCTGCCTAAGTAATTTATAAAGACAAACTAGCTACGAGCTTAGGACAGAATCCTGTGGCACCCCACTTGTTACTTTTTTCCAGGAGGATGCGGAACCAGCTACAAATCCACCTGAATCCTAGCAGACATCAAAAATACAAAAAAAGTCCATACCTTTGTCAGCATTACGGTGATTGCGGGTGGATGGTAGATCAGAAGCAGAGGTCTGTATGCTGCCCCTTGACCCCATTGGAGCGTGTACAGAACTGGGCTAAGGGAGACCATATGATTCTTAACATAGGCAGATATGTTGTGAATCCAAAAATCTGCATCATGACTTAGGTTAGTGCAATTCTGTGTTGGCTCCCCCTAACCAGCCAAGATACACTTTGGTTGCAAATAGTTGTGTGTGTGCCCATGGAAGGTTTGCATCTCAGGAATACTGTTCTGTGAACAAATCCAGACTGCATGTTGACCTCCAGGGCCGCTGGTGTAATGATCCATCTGTTAGATCTGAAGTGTGCCTTAGGGAAACCTGCCCTGGTCAAACACTTTAGGAAGGAAGGTTTAAAGGCAGAGCATGAAAATACTTAAATATTGTTTAGGTTTTTTTGTATTTATCTGGCATTGTTTTGCAATGTTTTTTCTAATCAGCCATCACAGCATTTATTTAATGAACACTACAGTCATACCTCGGGTTGAAGTAGTTTCAGGTTGAGCATTTTCGGGATGCGCTCTGCAGCGACCCGGAAGTAATGGAGCGTGTTACTTCCGGGTTTCGCCGCATGCACAGACGCTCAAAATGACGTCACGCGCATGTGCAGAAGCAGCGAATCGCGACCCACGCAGACACGGGTTGTGTTCGCTTCGGGATGTGAACGGGGCTCCAGAACAGATCCCGTCTGCATCCAGAGTTACCACTGTACAATGAATATTTTTGTATTTGTTTTTGACTGACCTAGCCACTGCAATTTTAACAAATGCAATACAGGCAGATTTTTAGATGGCAGGCCTTTTCATTACATTTGCCAAAAGGGATTGCTAGGAAGGAAGGAATGAACTGCAGATCTTGAGTGCAGTGTGTTTCTTTCCTTTAATAGAATAAAATACCGTAGCTGTAGCAATACTGTTTCTTATTTCTTATGTGTCCAAAATAAAGCAAGGTGTTATGTGACATAAAGCGTAAAAGCAACAATCACCAAAACATGCCCCAAAGCTTTTACAGTCTTGCATAAGAGGGTGGGGAGAAGGTGCACAAGGAGGCACCTGCAGTGCAGTCCTGTTTCTTCGTACTTGGAAGTAAGCTCCATGGTGATAGTAGTGTTTACTCTCTGTTAAGTGTTTCTGCAATTTTAGCCCAGCCTGAGTTAAATTAATACTATTTCTGAAGTGCCTGGAATGGTATTTGGTTGCTTAGAGATACCTGTTGATGCAGCCTAGAATAGCATTAGCTTTCCCCTCCTGCTGCATCAACTGTTGACTCATGCTAAGCTACTGAGAACACCTAGATCCATTTCACATGTACTACTGCCATCTAGGTGTCCCCCCATCTTATATTTGTGCAGCTAGTTCTTCCTTCCTGAGTGCAGAACTTTACACGGTTTGACACGGTTCCCCTCAATACCTCCATCCAAGTGATTTATAAAGATGTTGAACAAAAATGGGCATGGGATAGCTAGGCCCCGAAAAGACTCAATATGGAGGCCAAATGGCCGAAATATTGGAAAATAATAGAAAAAGATGGAGATAATTGGAAGCTGCAGAGTATGGAGAAAATAAAAGATAAAGTGCGAGATTGGTTACATTATGCTCAGATTAAAGAAGTTTTTAAGTTGGATAAAAAGATAGGATTCCAGGTGGAAAAATCAAAGTTAGAAACAGAACTGTTAGAATCCAGCTCTAAGACACTTTCAAGAATGTATAACATGCTGCTAAAATGGAATACACAGGATGAAACGGTTAAAACAGCTATGATAAAATGGGCACAGGACATAGGGCATAACATTATGTTTGCTGACTGGGAAAAGTTATGGACCACCGGTATGAAGTTTACGGCATGTAATGCCTTGAAAGAAAATATTATGAAAATGATATACAGGTGGTACATGACCCCAGTCAAGCTTGCAAAGATATACCATTTGTCTGATAACAAATGTTGGAAGTGTAAAGAAGCTGAAGGAACATTCTTTCACCTCTGGTGGTCCTGTCCTAGAGTGAAGACCTTCTGGGAAATGATATATAATGAGCTGAAAAAGGTATTTAAGTATACCTTCCCTAAGAAACCAGAGGCCTTCCTTTTGGGCATTGTCGGCTAGAGTGTGCAAAAGAAGGACCGAACTTTTTTTAATGTATGCCACAACAGCAGCAAGGATACTCATCGCTAAAGGCTGGAAAACCCAAGATTTGCCCACACTGGAAGAATGGCAGATGCAACTGATGGACTATATGGAACTGGCAGAAATGACGGGCAGAATCCGAGACCTCGGAGAGGAACTGGTGGAGGAGGAGTGGAAGAAATTTAAGGACTATTTACAAAAATACTGTAAATTGTACGAATGTTAAGAAAGATGTAAGATTCGTAACAATATGGCTCCAATAAATTAGTAACAAGGAATATAAATTTAAATGTAATTGAAAGATAAGACGAATTTTGGATAAAAAATATCCTAGAATTAACTTTTAAAGAATAAGAGTTATTTAAACTCTAAAATTTGAGATTCAATATTGGACAATTATATAATATAAATTGAACTAAGTAAATAATTTGCTAGAAAAATTTATGTGTTTAGAGTGCAGGAACAAGAGATGTGAGGAAGTCCAAAGATGAGAATGAAATGTGGTTAATGAAAAAGAACATGTTTTTATGTATGTTGTTGTTTATTGTTTAAAAATTTAATAAAAAATATTATAAAAGAAAAAAAAATGGGCATGGGATAGAACCCTGCAGCACTCCACTTTTTACTTATTTCCCAGATGACAATGAACTGTTAGTGAGCACTCTTTGGGTTCAGTCAGTCAACCAGCTACAAATCCACCTAACAGTTATCTCATCCAGTCCACATTTTACTAGCTACTTACAAGAATATCATTGGGGAATTTGTCAAAGCCTTACTTTGATACGCTAAGTCCACAGCATTCCCATGATTCACCAAGCTTGTAACTAAAAAAATAAAATATAAAAATTAAGAGATCTGTCTGGCTTGACTTCTTTTTCAGAAACCCATGCTGGGTATTAGTACAGGTGGTGAACATTTTAGGCATGTTCAAATGTTGTGTGATAACTGACATGTGGGTCCTTTTGGACCCAGAAGAGGGAAGAACGGGGAAATGGCCATTGCCTGCAATCACAGTCATTCTTTTCTATGTGCTCAAAGACTGAGCCAATGTGCAGTTGTTTACATATTTCCAGAAATGGCTGTGATGTATAGTATGTGTACATCAGTTTTGTAAAGAATCCCAACAGTTTTTAGTGGTCTGTTGGAGACCAGCAGAGAAAGGGCAAAAAATCTCATTTTCTGTGTTCAGAGGAGGGCTCCCTTTGGCAGCCCATTTTGTTTCTTCTATGCTGGGCACAGTGGAGGGACAGACTACTCCATCCCTTCTCTGCCAACCCACCCACCTGCATGGAGTTCCTTTGTTACACTCCTGGTCCGTGTGGAGCAAAACAAGCCATGATCGTGGGTTTGCATATAATGACAAGCCAAGGCTTGTGGTTTGCTAACTCCTGACATGGAGCCATGGAGTAGTGAAATGGGGACTTTTGAGCAGTTTTAATGAATCACAACTAGTTTTCGCCCTTACTGAGTCAGAACCTACATTTGCCTCATTTATTTGTGTATTGAGATTTGTTAATTTGCGTGCTGGGATTTAGAGTGTTGCCGTTTATGATGAAATAGAAATTTGCTTGAAAACATGAGAAAGTTCATAATTAACTCATTTCTCTCCCCCCCTCTTCCTGTAGCATCAGCAGTACCATAATGGATGTAGACAGCACAATTTCCAGTGGACGCTCAACTCCAGTTATGATGAATGGACAAGGAGTTACAGCTTCATCAGCAAAAAGTATTGCTTATAACTGCTGTTGGGACCAGTGCCATTCTTGCTTCAACTCAAGCCCAGATCTGGCAGACCACATTCGCTCTATACATGTAGACGGCCAGCGAGGAGGGGTTGGTTTACTTTTTCATTGCTCTTCCATGATATTTGTACTGTTTGCATTGAGAGTTAATAACTGCTGCTGCTAAATAAAGTGCCAATCATTTTTGGAAGCCACCTGGTCCTCTAGTGGTCCTCCTCCAGGAGCTCCCCCAGATGACAGACCTCTTCCTTCAGAGGGAGTGCCATTTTGTCTAGAGCAGGCTGAATTCCCAATTCCTGGAAATGCCAGCCGTCCATCAGCATTGCCTCCATCTTGCCTTTATTCAGCTTCCTGTCTTTTGAGAGAGGTGGGGACTTTTCTCTCACTTTGGTGTGTGGACAGTAAGAAACACTTGGAGAAATGTCTGCTGTTTCTTGCTGCCTCCAGACCACTGAACGAGAGAATAGGGGGAAGGGATGTAAACTGACACTTGTCACTAGCAAGTAAGATTTGTAGATGTCTGAAGTTAAGAGATGAATTATCTAATTTGGAATTTTGCAGCTTGATAAAGAGAAGACAGGGAGCAGTGTCTAGGACTGGTTCTCTTTCAAGTTAGTTTGGGTTCCTTAATGTCGCTTTTCTTCTTTTGCACCAGCAGTTTAGATTTTGGTTTTGTAACTTGGAGTTTGGAGACGAGGCAACCTGTTTTTAACATAGCATATATAGAAGTGGAAGAATACATGAAAAGCAAAATTCTCACTTTAAAAGAGGAAAAACATCTGTCTTCATAACCTGAATAATTAAAGCATAGAATCCTTTTCTAGTGTAAGGCTGTTGGACTTCAGCTGCACCAATGGCAGGGGTCTCCACACAAACAAAATGGTAGCTATCTGCAGTTTCTGTGATAGAACAAGGAGATTGTTATCAAATAGAAAATAACGTTTCTCCCTAAATACTCCCCAAGTATTCCATAGTTCTATGAAATATAGTGTAGCCCTTTCTCAGGACTGCTGTTAAGAATGTAAGTGATGCCATTCTTAGCCAGATCAGCAGTCTTACCTAACTGAAGCTCAATCCTGGTAAGTCTGAGAAGTTGTAGCTTGATGGTTTCTGGGTCTAGGAATTGTGTGTTCTTGGTGGAGTTCTGCCCCCACCCCAGGATCATCTTATAGGTAACATATTAAGGTACTGCCTAAATATGGGCATACAGGTTTGTTCAGTATCCTTCATGGTAACCATCAACAGACCTGTGTTTGCTTAATTTAGTTCAGAGGTGGCTAATCAGCAGGCTGTATATGGCCTCCCAAAATTTGTCACACATATATATGTGTACACACACACACACACGTGTATGAATTTTTGACAGACCTCTCCTGCAAGTCCCCTGCTGTTGATTCTGTGGTGTTAAAAGGTTTTTGTGCTCTCTAAGGACTCCCCTCCCCCAGTTTCCTTTTTTAAAAGGGGGGAGGCACATTCACTTTGATGTGGTCATGAGAGTCTTGATGCCCTTGGCTCAAAAAAAGGGTGATGATTATTACCTGCCCTTCACTCTAGGGCTAGCCACCCATGTTTTATATCTTTTTAAAGTTGTCCTTAATCCCATGATTTTTCACATAATTGCTAATTGAATTTTAGAGGTAATGTCCATCACAAATATTTGCTTCCTCTTATGATGAATATTTAGGGTCCCGATGTTAATTTCTTGATTTTGATTTTTATATTCTTCCCATTTTTAAGGAGTTCATTCCATTTATCATGATTTAGCCATGTGGCTGACACAAGTATTAGTCTCTTGCAACAAAAACCATCAATCCTGTGACACCTTAAATACTAATGATTTATTACGGCATCAGTTTTCATGAACTCAAGTTACCAAACTTCCTCAAAAGCCTTTCATAAGGAACTGAGTTGAATGCTGTCCATACATTGTTGGAACAGACTTAGCTTGTGCAGTGGGTCTCAGTCTTCCTTTTGTCCCCCATGCAGCCCTTTGTGCACCTTCAAAATCAGCTCTCAACTGATTTCTCTCAACTTCCGGGTTGGCGCCATCGCCGAATGGCGGACTCCCTCCGAGCTCCCTCCGGAGGGAGCCTGCTCGGCAGGGGCTGGGTTCTACCGCGCCGGCGACGCGGGGACCCTCAAAAACCATGGGCGCTGAAACCCATGGGCATGGTGACTCGGCGGGCACCGCCCCCCCCTTACCACGCGAAGGAGCCTTTTTAAAGGCTACGGAGCGGGTGACAGGGGGGTGGTGGTGCTGTGAGTTCTCCGCTTCCCCTGCCGAGTGAAGCCGCATGCCATTTGGCGGAGAGCGCTGACTTCTTCCATTGAAAATCTGGACTCAAAAGAATAACCCGTGAGTAATTGGAACTTGGATTAAAAAGGGGAACAAATTTTTTCTTAAATTCGGAGCGAGCGGGGGAGGTGCAAAAAGGAAGTCAGCCTCCCCCCTGTTGTAGAGGAGCTAAAGCAAAGGACCTGACAACTAAGATCGAGTGCAACCTTTTTTTTTTTGATAAAGTTATTAATTTCGCAATGGAAAATTATAGCTGGGCTGGAGGAGAAAAGTGGAATGTGAATTAAAATACAACCCCCCCCCCCGAAAAACCCCGGGAGCGATCCGTGAGAGCGCCGGGAGAGGAGAAATAGAGGTTTTGACAGCTGTCAAAGGAGCTGCCAAAACTGAAGAACAAAAAGAGAACTTTGTTACGAGGACTTTGCTGGTTACATTTGTTATAAATTGGATATAAACTGTTTAAAACAAGGAATAATAAGTTACTTTGACTGGTGGGTGTGATCGGGAAGGAAACTGAGTTATTATAATCCCTCTAGAGGAGCTGTGGGTCATTACAAGTATTGCTGGCATGGAATTTGAATCGGACTTTTTATCTCCTGGGAAACTGCAGAAATGGAACACTATTTTGTCTACAGAGGTCTACACACTAAAGGAGACAATAGATTTATCTATTGAGGAATGGAAGGGACTTGATGTAATGTTTTGTTCCTGAATAACAAAGCCTCTGTAGAGGAATTACAAGCTTTTTGGAATTAGAACATTTGTGCAGGAGAGCAGGGAAAAAAAAAAAAAAAGAGGAGAAGAGAGAACAACAAGAACAACAAGAAGAACAAGAACTGGACAAAGTTGGAAGATAGACCCCTTCCAAGATTGGACATTCGAAATCAAAAATGACCAAAAGACGGCAAAGACTATTAAAAAGACGGCAAAGTGGACTGGTGAAGGACTATGGCTTAGATGTGGGAGCTCCAGGACGACAGTAGACATTGACGGACATTGGGAACGCAACCGGGAAAGGGGGGAGGGAAATTTGGAATCCAAAGGGTGTTAAATTACATTTTATTCTTTTTTCTATTTTTTTTATGTTAATCTGTATTGTATACTAAAGAGGGGAACTCGTGGAAGGGAACAGGTCGATTTTAGGGGATGGGAAAATATTTTTTAAATTGGGTTAATGATAATAATTTTAAAACTTGGGGTAAGAATTTGCTGAATCTATTTGAAAGAATTGGAATGCAAGAGGGGGAGGGGAGGGGAAGTCCTGGAAAGATGACATTGAAAATAAGGCCTTAAATTTGGATGTTTTTCTTTTCTGTTATATTTGAAATTTTTAAATAAATATTATTAAAAAAAAACCACAAAATCAGCTCTAGAGGGTTTTTCGTGTCTTTTTAATAAAGCTGTTGATAGTGGACTGTGTCAGTTCCTTGGATTGTGATTGTCCAGTCCTCAAACTAGAAATTTACCAGCATCCTTAATCTTTATAACCTGCTGGTGGTTCTCTTCTGTTTGCACGTTTTCTGTTCTCTTAGCTCAAAAGTTTTTGTTTTTTTTAAAATGCACATTCTTTCCCAACAGAAATCTGTCATGTTTTCTAACACCAAATTGAATTACAGCTGTAGAAAGCATTAGAGGAAACAATTTCACACTTCACTTGAGAGTTTTAACAGTTGAACTGAGAGTGTACTTGAGTTTGGATATTAAAATCATGCAATAGGTGAACGTTCACCCAGCTTAATGGCTGTGTTTTCTTTTACTAGGTATTTGTCTGCTTATGGAAAGGATGCAAAGTCTATAACACCCCATCAACAAGTCAGAGCTGGTTGCAGCGGCATATGCTGACGCACAGTGGTGACAAACCATTTAAGGTAAGATATATTTTGGAATATTGTGGATAGCTCGTGATCATCCTAACTAGTTTAAATTTGGTGGCTGTCCATTGCCTGTGTCCACATCAACTTCTGACCTCAGTTTGAGGGCAGTCAGCATCCGAACCCTCACCCCAGCCCATGTTATTCTGAACCAGATCCTACTGTCTATTTGATTCCATGAAAAGTTTCTATTTTGGTTTGCTTCAAGTAGAACCAATATCTCTTCTATAGTCTTAATTTCTCTTAAATTTAATTGCCCAGTTCTCCCCACGTAGTCCTATGCATGCAGTTCTGCCTGTGCAGATAGCCCTGAGGGTGGAAAAGACACATTTCTGAAGATCTTTATCCTTTTTTATTTCATGACTACATTTCCCAGTAGTTGTGTGTATCACTACCATGGGCACCACATGCAGCCACTCATTTGCAGCCTATCTAATCAGGCCACTTAACTCATGTGATTTTGCAGTTTGGGGATTATTCAGTCAGACTAGATTACTCAGATGCCATTTCTAGAATAGGAATTGAACTCACTTTCAGACTTACTCTCATTCTCATTTAGATTAAGTGTGCAATTTAGGATAAGCATACAATGGTGTTTTTTTTTAATACAAAAAATGTTCTAAAAATGTAAAGATGTTTGCGTTTAGCTGTCTAACTTAAAGCGAGAGCTTTGTAAAAGATAAGTCTTAAATGCAGACACTCATCTTCACAAGCGACCATGTTTGGATGATCACATATTGGCTTGATAAGCAAAGACACGAACAAGTCTTTTGGACACAGCCCATTTCCTCTTCTGTTCACATGAGCGAGTGAGCAAACCGAGAAGTCTTCTGTTAAGTACTGCTTCCTGTTTAATTTGAACTGGGCAACTATGGTTAAGGTTTTTGGATATGAAGTCATGGCTTGAACTTGTCTTAATAGTTTGGCTTGATGTAGAGCTGTTAAATACAGTTTTCTGATTCAAATGAAATGAGAAAGTATTCTTGAACTTCCTGATAGTTCTACTTTTTTTGGAATGCTTTTAATGTATATTTTTTCAAATATTGAACCTCTTCAGGGTTTTCTTAATAGTGAAGTGGTACGGAAATGTGGTTGATGGAATTGTTGTCTTCCTCCACAAAGGGAGCACTGAAGGAGCTATGTGCATGCCCACAAGATTCATTCATATTTGTGTTTTAAGCCAAAAGATTATTGTCCAAACCAATTTGGGGTGGTGTTTTGTTAACCTTCAGGTCTGAAAACATCAATATCAAGTTTGGGAGGAGCAAAAATATGCTGCTGTAGGCTAAGGGCAATATCCAGCTAAACAGTTTTGCTAGTTCAAGCGCTTTGGGATGTACAGTGGTACTTCCCTTCCTTCTCCCCACATGCCCCCTGAATCTGTTCTGGAGGGTTGTTGGGAAACCCAAAACAGATTTTGGGGGAGGGGAAGTTCCTTTGCGCAGCTGAAAATGCTTGTGCTAGGAAATCTGTAAGGTTGGACGATACCCCAAAACTTTAACTAAGCTTCAGGAAAATTCGGCTTAGCAACACCTTCAGCCTTGATTTGGTTTTCAGTATAAAATGATTTTCAGTTAGTAGGTAGATAGCACATTCTGTTGTGGCATTGGGGTCCTCTGCTCAGGTTAAATAAACTTAGCTTGTGTGTGAGATGGTATATTAAATGCATATAAAGTTAGGAGCAGGTTAGGGTGGGGGGGCTGGTATAATACTAATACTAGATTGGAGGTTCTCCTAACAATGTCACTTTTGGAACCCAAGCAGACAAAATTATATTTCTTCTATCCAAAGAAAACATTTCAGCACAAATGAGAATTCAAAATATTCCTTACTGAGAAACCTTCAGGGAGTAGTAAGGATATGCGTAGCAGCTTTTACTTATCTACTGTATTGACGTTTTTTCTCAGCAGCTTGATGTTATTCAAGGGCAACATGCCCTCAGTATCCTTGAACAGCAGACTGCTTGACGTAGTCTGTTCGCTCATACTGGTCTTTGTAATGTCTGCAATTTTTGATGCATATGGTTGGGGCTGGCTCATGTTGCTTGTTTGGAACATAACCACCTAATCCACTTTAACCACAGTACTCAATGAAATGTGTAGAAAGGAGCCTTAAATTGACTGTAATAAAATTTTCTTTAATAGTTAGTTTTCTTTAAGGTTTCTTCCTTGGTCAGGAGAACAAGTATTTTACCCATGTGAAATACTCATAGGAATGGATGGTGGTTGTGTAGCATGCAAGAAAATTGTCCCTTGCCCATGATGTGATTTCAGGATTTTTTAAATTAGAACAAGGCGTATGTTTGCATGGTATAATTGGAATGGATTGAGTGCTCGAGTATTTGGAGGTCAGCTTTGATTCAACTATCATTCCTTGTTAACACACACAGATCTGCATTAGGGACATCCAGGGAATAGGAAATTCTTTTTGAAATAAGCACTTTTAAATGTGTTGCCTGAATTTGTTGTTCCGTTGTTAAAGGAGCAGCACTGCAAAGTGAGAATGAATCGGTAGCTTCCTTATGATGCCTTAATTGAGCGTTTCTGATTTTGTATTTCTTAGTGTGTCGTTGGAGGGTGCAATGCGAGCTTTGCGTCTCAGAGTGGGCTGGCTCGTCACGTGCCAACACACTTCAGCCAGCAGAATTCTTCAAAAGTTACCAACCAGCCAAAGGCTAAAGAAGAATCTCCTTCTAAAGCTGGAATGAACAAAAGAAGGAAGTTAAAGAACAAGCGGAGGCGCTCTTTACGTAAGCACATGAAACCTCTACAGTAATATCCAGCGTAAACTTTAAAAACTGCCTTTCTTGACTACTTGTCCACTTTTTAGTTATTGATTTTTTGCTAGCCTATAAATTCCATTGTTTTCAACTTTTGATTTAAGATCTTTTATGTAAGGTACAGATAGAGATGCTTATATCAGCTGGTCCATTTCCACAACTCTGCCAGCCAGAATAGATGCAAGTACTTCACAGTAGAGGGGAACATTCTGTGGGCCTCCTGAAAAACAGAAGGGATCTGTTCTTTTCTGGACTCGGAGCAGTTATCTAAACTAATGTGTGTCTATAATCATAATATTGTCTAAGTCCAGAAACTGGGTGCACCACAGTTTCATAGATGGTAGCTGTACCATACTTTATGTGCTACTGACTTCACAGTAATTTGTTAGGTTTAAGGAGGTTGGATGTATGAAGGTTTTGGACCCTGCTCTCTTATAGGGCTGATGCCACACTATGTTGGCGAACATTTAACCACTGCTAAAAGACTGAGCCGCAAATAGATAAGGCCAGTGCTGATGTAAAGTTTAAGCATGGTTAAAACTAGCAAGAAAGGGGCATGGGGAATTCATTCTGGACAGGGAGCTGATGGTAGGGAGCACAATACTGTGCCTCCATGCTCTTGCTGTCTTAGCCATAGACAAAACAAGTTCACCATTGAGCCTGTACTAATCCATATTGTCAGTGATCTTCAAGGCATGTAAAACTCAATGGGAGGTGGGGAGAGCACTTCCAAACTCATGCACCTGAAGCCCAGTTTAAATACATTAACTGGTGGAAACCCTTCTGACTCACAGTAACCCAGCCTTCTTCCTTCTCATGTTCCCACTGTTGTTCCTGTCTCCCAGTGAGAGTGGCAAAACGAGAACCCTTGTGCTCTTGTGCCAAGGTGCAAGCCATACATAACCCGGGAAGGGAGGGAGATGAAGCAGCCTCAAACAGGAGTGCCATTGCATCCAAACACCTTCCAATCAGCTCCATCCATTCTTGTTTGGTTCATCTTCCTTTAAAAAACAAAAACAGAGCTAAGCTTGAATAAATGTTCTTATGGGCTCCTCCTTTATTCAGAATCCCAACATGGTTAATCTATTTGGGGAACTAATTTAAAACTACTACTTCAGAAATTAAAAACTAAAATGGCCCTTCTTCCTATTTGTGCTCATTTCAACTTTCCCCGTTTTGATGTCCTCCAGGCATTTTTGAACTATAACTCCCATTAGCACAAGCCACAATCATGGCTGCACTGGCTAGAGTTGATGGGGGTCATGCTCAGTGACACCTGAAGGGCACCCAGTTGTGGAAAGCTAGACCTCAATAATTGTAACATGGTCTCTGGACAAACTGCCAGGCTGTGGGGCCAGTTCATACGGGCATGTTCGGCATTCTTCACCTGCAGCTTCAAGTGATGATTTGCATGCATTAGTTGACCATCACAAATCGGTGCCACAAATGGGGTTTTCCTATCCCCTAATGTCAACGTAATATATGTCAGCATTGGAACTGAGTTTGCACATTTTGACTGAAAGCAGTGTATATGTATATGCAATCAAACTCGTTAAATCAAGCATTTTTAAAAAGAAAAAGTGTATGTCATCCACTTTTACCAGCTGAATGTGATACACAATCAACTGCACCACTACATCGTGTTCTATTTTCTCCTTTACAGTATCTTTTATTTATTGAAGGCATATCCTGCTCTTTTTCCCATAGCAGCCCAGGGTGGCAAGCAACAATAAATACCCCTTGAAACAGTGTTTCTCAAACTAGGGTCCCAAGCTGTTGTTGGACTAAACATCCCATCATCCCTAGCTAGATGGGAGTTGCAGTCCAGCAACAGCTGGCGACAGAAGTTTGAGAAACACTACCTTAAAAAACAATTCCAATATAAGATGCAGACTGGGAAAGAGCTCAACTTAAAAGTCTTGTTGTCTTCAGTAGGCACTGAAAAGACCGAGACGGCGCCTATCTAGTATTTAAGGGGAGGGAATTCCAAGGGGTGTGTGTCACAACACTAAAGGCTGGATTCCTACATTGTGTGGAACAGACCTCCTGATGAGATGGTATTAGCAGGAGGCCCTCACCTGTAGTGTGCAGTGATCAGTTGGGTATATAAGGGGTGAGATGATCTTTCAGGTATCCTGGTCCCAAGCCATATAGGGTTTTATACACCAAAAGCAGCACCAGTGGCTAATCGGCAGCCAGTGCAATTCTTCAATTGTGGGGTAACTTGTCAGCGATATCCTGCTCCAGTGAACAGCTGAGCCACTGCGTTTTGCACCAGCTGCAGCTTCTGGGCCAATCTCTAGCCCAAGTTTGGAGGCCACCGGAAGTACCCAGCCTTCTTTCCTTTTTCTTTTCTTTTTTTTTTTTTTACATTTGACTTTAGATGAAACTTGATAGTGATGAATCAAACACCCTGACTAAGACTTAAAAATTTAGGTTTACAACCATAGTAAAGTGCAGTTCTGTCCTCCTTTGCAGAAGAATTTTACCATTTTTTTCTGCTAGAATTTTAGTAATATTGAAACTACTATAGCTTATTTGCCAAAATGGAAGGTACTTTTTTTTTTAAAAAAAGGGAAATACAACTGCAGCACTTCCTTTTAGTCCAGAACCTATTAATTTCTTGTTAATTATAATTTCAAGTGTTGCTTCTGTTGCAAACAAAACTGCAGAGTAAAGTTTGTTCCTATAGTTTCGATTAATTTCATTATACCAGATTTGACTTACTGGCATTGAACTATTGCATAGTTATGTTATATAAACCAGCAGTACTTGATGTGCAACACGGTTGAGAAAGCAAGCTTGCCACTCTTGCAGTTGTTGAAAATAAGAGGGAAGCTTGCTAAACAACAAGCTGTAGCTTGCTTTAAAAAAAACCACAAGGTGATGAATAAGGATTTAAAGCTACCTCTTTCAAAAAATCAAGAATTAGTTTCCAGTGTTTACATTAGTAGTATCCAGAGAATTGAAACTTGATTCCCCAGTTTTACATCTTTGTTTCCCTTACTGTTGCAGTAAATGAGTCAGTAAATATATTTATGTGTTCGCTTGTATAGTGAATGTATAAAGTTGAATCAAATGTATTTTTTCCTTTTTCTTGCTGTAGATACCTTCATAACCCAATTACATAAGCAGTCACATGGATGTTTGCTTCCCTGAAAGTTTTTAAGCATATTTGCTCAGTCTTATTTCTGTCCTCGGATTCTCTTGTTCTCAGTACTAAGATTCAATTCAGAGGCCTGCTCTACCCCCTTCACACAATCTTCTTCACTTTCTTTTTGCAGTTTAGCACTGAGCATAATTGTAGTGCCTAAAATTGCTTGTCCTACCTCCAAACCAGAAGATGAAACTTCAGTTTGAATTGTGGTTTCTAATTGTCCGGGTGATAAGCACTAATTATGGTTTACCGGTTTTGATGTCACAGCAAACTATGGTTGGAGCTAAACTTAAAAGTGGAGGGAAGAAGAGAAGTGTGTGATTCCAGTTTCTGATTTCCCAGACCATGGTTTGGAGAACTGTTTTAATTGAGCTAAGACATTGGTACAGTCTGTTGAAGTAGAATATCAGTATCAGTTGAACAGTGCTGAAGTAGTCATCTGCAGTTTTTATTCCATCTATTCAGAATATTTTCAATTTCTAGCATTTTAAGCAAACTAGCATAATGTGAGTGGAAGGTATTTTAGGCAGAACTTGCATAATTAAAAACACTCCTAGTGATGTATAATTTTTATACATCTAAAATGAAATGTTCCGAAGATTTGGCAGTTAACATTATATATAGGTAAGAACTCATCTAAGTTTAATCTTAAACTGTTCTAAATTGCTTGTTTTTGAGGTATGTATATTTAAAGATTTGTCTAGATCTTTTAAGATTTCATTTCCCAAGGTTGCTCAAAAGTTTTCTCTTAGTCAGTGGAACACAATTATATGGTCCATAATAATAACTTTTAGTACAAAATGAATGAAAGCAAATTACACTGATTCGTATAGACTGCCAACTAATGATTTCGTAGGCCTAGAAGGATGTTGATTCTTCCTCAGCTAAAACTGTAAGTTTAAGGCTTGTTTTTATGAAAAGAACTGGCACATCCCATATTTTTCCATGTATAAGCCTAGGTTTTTTAACCAAAAACTCAGGTTTAAAATTGGGGCTTGTCTGATACACTGGTAGTGCTGAGGGGTGTTTTCCTTAATTTGGAGTACACAAAAATAGGGGGCGTCTTATACATGGGGGCATCTTATACACGGAAAAATATGGTACTTATTTTGCTTTTGTTTATGTGTATCATGTGATGTAGAAGACTTAGTTCACAGTATTCTGTTTTGTAAATTGTAAGATGCTTTAGGGGGGCGTTCTGTTTAAGCAACTATAATTTTCTTGGATGAATCTGCCGGTTTGTTGGTCACCTTTTATTACAATATCATCTGAAATATATTATAAGACTCATTGCTAAGTTTGCCCCCGAAGCAGAGAGAATACTGGAATGTTACGCAAATCAGAATGTTGCTGGTTGTATATGTGATAAACCTGTTTTTTGTTACTTTTGTTTTTGTTTTGCTTTGCTTTAAGTGGAATTTGGGATATGAATGACTTGTATATCTCTGCTGATGTCTCTTTATTGTGGAAATTACAACTGTTCTGAGATTGGTCGATAACTTTTTCTTTCTCTTCTTTAAGAACTGATGCTGATTAGATATTATTAATAAGATTCCACCAGGTGTAAATGATTAAGAATTTTTCTTCATCATAATGCTCATAAAATACATTGATTTTTGCCTGCTTTGCTTTCCTGCTTTTTAAGTTTATAATTCAAAAGGGCAGCCACCATATTAATTTTAATAGAGAAATTTAAATTTATATAATGCCCTGCAGGCAAGGCTTGCATGTGAATAAAAACCTTTTGTACTGAGTATTTGGTTATTATTGCTCTTTTGAGTTAATATAGTTGAAGCAATTCTAGTATGATTTTGTTCTTCTGTAACCTTCTGAAAGAGTCTGTATATAAGACAGTACCTTCAGTTGAATGTGCTATCCTGAAGAAATTGCTCATTTCCAAAGGCTGTCTCACTGCTACTTAAGTGCAGTTACAGGGACTGCTTGTCTTCAGTTTATAAGCGCCATTTTTCTTAGTATTGGTTGTGTTAAGTTTGGACAGAGTAGATTTAGAGAGAAGCACAGTTCAAATAGGATGACATCTGTAAGATGCTTGCCCATCCTAAAAGCAAGTGCATTGAACATTTCAGTTAGTTTAGGGAGTTGTTGTGAAGCTGATCAGAATTTATTTTTAACCAGTAAACTTTGCTTCATAATAGAATACGACCCTTGTAGCTTGAATATTTGAATACTTAACATGCTCTTCCATTAGTTTTGAAGGCTTTTTTTCTTTTTTTAGCAAGACCACATGACTTCTTTGATGCACAGACTCTAGACGCCATACGACATCGAGCTATCTGCTTCAACCTTTCTGCTCACATAGAAAGTTTAGGAAAAGGCCACAGTGTCGTATTTCACAGTACTGTAAGTATTCTTCTGTACTTACCTTAATAAGATGTTCAGCTTTTAAACACTGCTTAGATATATTCATGTCCACATGTTCATGGCAGATTTCATTTTCACAGCATTTTGATTGCTCAAAATGTTCCTTATACAGGAATGGTAGTAAGACGCTTTGGAGGAGGTTATATTTTGCACTTCTTGACAGCAATCCAGTGAAATAGGTTAGGCTGAGAGGAACTGACTTGGACCCAAAGTCACTAAATGGGAGTCATGGCTAAATGAGATTTTGAACTTTGCTTTCTCAGGTCTCTAGGTTTCCTTCAAACCCAGTAGCCTGTGGTGTCTCAATTGGGCATACTATGGTTAATGCTAACCTCAGTTTGTCTTTTTTTAAAAAACATAATTTTTATTAACAGGCCAATCCAATCACATTATTTCCAAATCATATTACTTCTAAATTATACAGCCAGATTTTAAAATTTTGTTGGGGGTACCCTTACATCAAGCTCCGAACGAGAATCAAAACATCACTTCTGTTACTGCTTTTATCAAACGGTTCTATCCAGATCTGTCCAGATAGTCTCTTTATTACTTCTTCATCTTCTTGTTGTTATCATGTATTCCTTTCTTTGCAATCTCTGATAGTCTTCGCAAGCAGGTTAGGAACAAACAACATCTGCGTGGATTTTGCACACTCCAAAAGTCATATCTCATAAGGACAGCCACCATTCCTCCCCTTCTTCAAAAATTTATCCTCGGTCCGTCCTATTAATTTTCCCAAGCTTGCCACATATATCACAAAGGGGCTCTGCCAGGTTATCACATTCAATCCATCATTTACATTCCAATGACCCTGGTCCTCCTCCCCTCGTCTTTCTTCGACAAGCCTGTCTTAGCAAGACGCCATTAAAAACTGTGTCATAGAATTTTTCCTCCGCACTCCATATTTACCAGTCCTCTCTTCAATCAATAATTCACTCCACACAGCTCTTAAATTCTTGCTTGCGATTAGTAAAAGGCAACGATTCGTCTCTCTGGGGTGGAGGTTTATAAATACTCACATGAGGCAAAGAAAATAAAAGTTTTTTCCTCCACCCCCCCCTCTTTTTTCGCTCCGCACATACCAGTCTTGTAAAGGTGGTTCATCGCTTGATTTATTTGTCTCCTCCCGTCACTCCAAACACAGAGATGCATTAATCAGCAGCCTTATCTCTCGAACTTTGCTTGATGTAAGTGCTTCAGCTTCATTCCAATTATATATTTCCAATTATATTTTCGAGCTGAAGCGAACCAGGGCGCTGATTGGAGACAGCGTCAGGAAGCGCCGAACCCACCAAGGGCTGATGCCAAATGTCCTGCACCCCCTTCTTTCGAATCCAGGGGTGCATTATGGACGTCGCTGGCAAGGCTGTCCCCAAGGATATTGGGGGGGTAGGAAGACTGCACACTTCCCATAGCAGCCTTTTTATTACCTCGTGTTGGTCGGAGAGATGTTATTGTCGGCCATCTTCCAATGCGCCACCTGGTGGCGCTAACCTCAGTTTGTCATACTTGGACATCATAGAACCTACGGTCTACTGCCATTGCTTGCATTTGAAGAGGGAAAGAAATTACAAAGTAGCAGTGGGACAAAGCTTTAGCTCTGTTCCCTGTGTTATACTGCTCCTGCTGGATGCTTATGATTTCAGCTGTAACTTCTACAGGGGGGGAGCCTTTTTCTATTTGCCGAGGCTCCTCTGCACCACACAGAATCTGATCTTCCATTGCTCTAAATCACTCAGGAGTCGTCATGACTAGAAAAGGCTCCCATCACAGAAGTTGCAGCTGAGTCATGAGCGAGCAGCCTGCATGAACCAGCCGGCATTGCAACAGTGGGGCTGTGGCTTCAATTACAGCAGTGCAGCCCTCTGTACTTCCTTTCCCTCTTCATGTGAGTCATTACTGAAGAGTGCTTGAGGTTAGAGGACATCTGGGAATGGAGCCCTCAGCACGTTCCAAGCCTTCAGAACATGGAATAGAGCAGAGGCGGGGAATCGTTTTCAGTGAGGACCTCATTCCTCATTGGTGCATGGAGCACTGATCTCCATCCTGGCAAACGACAGATGTTATCACAGTTTAGGCCAGGCATCCCCAACCTTTGACCCTCCAGATGTTTTGGACTACAATTCCCATCATCCCTGACCATTGGTCCTGTTAGCTAGGGATCATGGGAGTTGTAGGCCAAAACATCTGGAGGGCCGCAGGTTGGGGATGCCTGGTTTAGGCACTGAAGGTACCAAACGCACCTGCCCTGCACTGGACATCATATGTTTTCATTAAAAACCTGGCTTATCTGGGAACGCAGGTGGCGCTGTGGGTTAAACCTCAGAACCTAGGACTTGCCAATCAGAAGGTTGGCGGTTTGAATCCCTGCGACGGGGTGAGCTCCTGTTGCTTGGTCCCTGCTCCTGCCAACCTAGCAGTTCGAAAGCACGTCAAAGTGCAAGTAGATAAATAGGTACCGCTCCAGCGGGAAGGTAAACAGCGTTTCTGTGCGCTGCTCTGGTTTGCCAGAGGCAGCTTAGTCCTGCTCGCCACATGACCCGGAAGCTGTACACCGGCTCCCTCGGCCAGTAAAGCGAGATGAGCACCGCAACCCCAGAGTCTGTCACGGCTGGACCTAATGGTCAGGGGTCCCTTTACCTTTACCTTTAAAAAACAACAACAACAAAAAAACCTGGCTTATCTGAAAGGGATTTGCCAACACTGCAAGTCACATGATTTGTGTTTTTTGAGAAGCCCTGTGCAAAAGGCTTTGTAAAACTATGATCAGTTTGGGACTTGCAGAGCACTTTGAAACATGCTTTGTGGGCTCTACATTTCAGACTGTTCAGGGAAAAAGGGGATCGCTTGGTGTCATTATGAAGGCAAGTGATTGACAAGTCTACCTGCCTGTCAAACGTGGCCCAAGTGAGGGTGGGGGAGATAACGATGGGGCCCACTAGCCAGGTCCCATTAACCAATGGTTTAAGGACACATTCCAGACAGGCAAAAGTACAGAGCATGGCTGGTAAGATGTGTGGCATGGGGAGACACATGTCCTGGGGAGAGTCTGGAGGGACACATTGAAAGGCTTTTAGAATGGCTGCATTTGACTCCTGGGTCTAAGGTTCCCTTCCCCTGATCAGAGCAGTAGCAGTTGCAAAGGAAACGTGGAGGTGCACCATGACAAACTTGGGGGAAGGAATTATGTCAACTCCACTGCTGTCCAGCAGGGGCAGCAAGGAGAACTGGGTCTAAGCCATATAACATACAGAATGACAGACTTCAAAATAAAAATTAAAATGCCTGCTCTCTTATAGTTTCTGCATTTGCATTTCTGCTCTTCTCCAGAAGAGGTCAGCAGAATTCCATTTACTTAGGTCTAACCTTAATTCCCAGCTGGAGCTGACCTTTTATAGATCTGTGCTTTAAAACTGAACAGTTTCTTTTGCATAGGAGAACTCCAGTTCTTCTTCATGTTGTTTGCAGTCCCACCTCCCCCTTGAGCCAGTTCAGAGTCAGTTCCAGGAACGTTCTAGAACTTCATTAAAGGAGGTGATTCTTCTTCCACAAGAGCTTTGTGGCTGTCTCCCTATGCTTCTAGAGATGAGACAAACACCTTCCCTCTCAATTCTGCACTCGTGCATCCCTTACAACCAGCAAGCTTTTGGACAGAAATTTAAAAGGCAAACTGCATAAAAACATTGGGGATAAAAGCACATGGTCTTGTGTTACCATTTCCTTGGTGCAGCAGTAGGAAAGCAAATGCAATACTGACGTGTTACATGTCTTTTCAACTATTATTTTTCTGAGGAGATGCTGAGCAGTGTCCCCATAGAGTAATAGAACTAGCGCTAGTAGGGACCACAAGGGTCATGTTCCTCTGTACTGTCTCATTTGTGTCTAAGACTCCCATACATATATTGTATGCAAACACACCGCATTGTGTTAATATTGTAATACATTAGACTGGAGGCAGAAGCTAGTAGTGGTCGCCAGCACCACCACATGCACCCAGGAATTGGCTGCAATAATGTAATAAATAACTTCCTTGCCATTTTCAAGTTTGTAGTTAACATTAAATATAAAGAATATTTTCTGGTAAAAGGTTATAGAGTTGGAAGGGGCCCCTAGAGGAATCTAGTCCAACCCCACTGCAGTGCAGGAATCTCAGCTAAAGCATCCATGGCAGCTGGACATCCAGCCTCTGCTTAAAATCCTCCAAGGAAGTCCACAACCTCATGAAGGAGTCTGTTCCACTGTTGAACAGTTCTTACAGTTAGAAAGTTCTTTCTGATGTTTAGTCAGAATTTCCTTTCTTGTAACGTGAAGCCATTGGTTCAAGTGTTTACCCTCTGGAGCAGGAGAAAACAAGCTTGTTCCCTCTTCCATGTGTCAGCTCTTAAGATAATTTGAAAATGGCTATTATATCTCCTCTTAGTCTCCTCTTTCTCATGCTAAATGTACTCAATTCTCTCAACTGTTCCTCATGAGGTTTGATTTCCTGACGCAGCTCTGTCCTCCCTTCCCTTTACCTGTGTATTCCCCCCTGCAAGTATCTCACACAATGAAGAGACTTGAAAACAATACCAGGCCTCCAGATATTAAAAGTGTGTGCGAAGTCTATACTTCTGTGCTTATTGATTCAATTTGCCTAATTTATTCCAGTGGTACACTGTTGTTTGCAGAGTGATAAGACACTTTCCATGCATGGTTATGAGTGCCAGTCAACAAATTTTAGCCCAATAATTTTGACTGTTGTTTTTAGGTAATAGCTAAGAGAAAAGAGGAGTCTGGAAAGATAAAGCTGCTACTTCACTGGACACCAGAGGATATGTGAGTATGGGAGCAAGCCTATGCACAAGAAATGCCGCAAAGCAAGCTGGTGTAAGCTACACCAGATTCAGACTCCATTTAGCAGTGGGCTGGCTGCTGCTGCACTACTTAAGCTTGGCAGAGGGAAAAAAGAGTTCTATGCCATATTGCCAGTTCACGTGAACAGGCTTAGTTAGGATCCAGTCTGGTCCCTGAAACACCACTATTGGGGGACTAAAAACTGGAAGCAGTTTAGAAATTAGCAAGCTATGCCAATGTCTCTTCAGCTGAGCTGAGGTTGGGGATGCCAACTTGAGCCAGAGATCTGCTGCATCCTAAGTCTTATCGTCCCAGCAGATTTTGCTGTGTGATTGCTCATGCATGCATGCACTGTATATTAGTGCATCTTCGTCCTTTGCTGTTTCACGTGTTTTGCTATCATGATGAAAAACACCGGCCTGGGAAGATTGCAATTTCCTTATAATTCTCCTGACTTGTTGAAACTGCAATTCATTTTATCTGCAATATTCTAAGCTATTTGTGCTTATTGGATGCAGGACAGCTTTTATTTCTGTTTAAAGCTAGTTTTTTGTGGTGTGCAAATGGAAGTATGGCCACTATGAGGAAGAGGCACTTCTTAAACCAAGAGTAGTTGCATTGGTTGTCTCATCATGATGCACCGGTAAGTTGAATTATAATGGATGCTGATGGTTGAATCCATGCTCTTGCACAGGCTAGGATTTTCATTGCCAAAAGAAGTTAAAACATTTCTACTGCCTTATGGCTTAGCATCTCAAAAACCTATGAGAGTCCTGTGCAGGATCTAGCAGTATTCTCATCTTTTGGATGACAAGGAGAACAGGAAAGCTAATTTTTAATGGTCCATGGCTGTTTCATCAGGTATATACAGTGTTTCCTTGTGTGCAATGCTGCCATCACTTTGCATTAAGTAGAATCCTGAGAATACGCATGTTGTCGTTGTCATTGAATGGTTATCCAACATTGGTTCCCTTAGTTCATGTGTAAGCTAAGCAAGGCTGTTACTACTGAAAACCATTCCACTCATAGACCATGTTCATTGTCTAATCTGACAGTAGTGCACATTCATTGGTGAGGATTTTGTTTTTAAATGTCGTTTAGAACATCTATGGTTGGGGGAAAAGGTTGACAATTTTTTAATTTTTTTGTAATTCATAGTCTTCCTGATGTGTGGGTAAATGAAAGTGAGCGACATCAATTAAAAACTAAAGTAGTTCATTTATCAAAACTACCAAAAGATGCTGCCTTGCTTCTGGACCCAAACATATACAGGTAACTTCTAAATTTTTGATTGTTCTCTTCTCATTATGCCCTTAAGCCTCGCTTGACTTTTTGAAGCTGATGCCAAAAATAGTAATCCTGGTAGCTTAAGTTTTATTTATCATTTGATTAATTTGATTTATATCCTCACTTTCCTACTGAAGGAGCCATGGGTGGAAGACCTAGCGGTGATAAAACATAAAAAAAACACAACTAAAAAGAGTTGAAAAATATTCTAACAGTTAATGCCTAGATATGTCTTTTTAGTCTGTCAAGTAGACGGAGGTATTCTTAATTAAGTATTCTTAATTTCACCTTAGTTTTATTGCCAGAAGTTAGAGAAAGTAAATAGCATTTGATACACCAATACATCAACTTCCAACAAAAACAGCATCAAAAAGTTAAGTTTTGAGGTTTGAGATCATTTTAACAGTTCTTAAACTATAGTGAGAGGAAAAGGGAATGTGTATATTTACCAAGTGTATTTTACTGTTTTGTGCTTGGTGTACAGAAAGTCTAGTAAAGGAGGTACACACAGTGGAATCCTGAAAGATCACTTCTGTTAAGATCATGCTGGTTTGTATACCAATTTTTGTATACCAACTTTTAAAAGTCCAAATTTATCTTCTCATATATATTTTAATAAATATATGCTAATTATTCTTGGCCTGTAATACACGTGGTATTACTCTGAAATCTATGCTCAGTGCAATTTTTAAATTTGAAAATAACTTTCTTTCCACTTTGGGGAGAGGGGGTGGTCAGCTCTTGTAACCCGTTTTTGAGCATCAGGTGCCGCTTGAGATCTGATTATCTAAATCAGCTTCTTAAAAGCAGATTTGTTTCCTTTATATTAATGCCTAAAGGTGCCCACCACTAAATCTTCTGTACATCCCCCCCCCCCCCCGCAAATTCTGAAATGTTTTAAAAGAAAACTGTTGTATTGAATATATGGTGCATATTCAAAACAAAACTTTCTCCTGTCATAGGAAACCTCTGTGTTCCTGCACTTTTTAAACTGCTGTTGTCAATCAGAGATTAAGAGCAAGAACTGCTTAACAGAAGACCATACCTTCTTCCCTTTCTTCTTCTTTTGAATACTGGAAGCCCTTGCTTCAACCCCCAGTGAGTCAGTTAGTAGGCATGGGAAGAACGCCATCCTTAAAGAACTCCATCAAGCCCAGCACTAGCTTAAGGGTAGCTTGATGCTATATCAGGAAGCTGTTTACGTATCATAATGCCACACCTTTTCCCCTGACGCAATTCGATATATGTGGCTATATACTTTTATGAACATTTGTATGGGATCCCAAGCCAGGTGGGGAACACTGAGTTGGGGTGTTGATGTCCAGTAAGCCTTTCCACTTACCTTTTATTTCTCAAGTTTTCGATTAATCAGCTTCAGTTTTGCCTTGGGAAAGTGCACGCTGCTATCAAATACGCTATGCAACAAAAGTAATTGTGAGTGATATAAACACAAAGCAGTCAGTCACGAGTGTTTTACCCTGTTACACTGGCCCTGTGGGTTTTCAGATGTACATGATGCAGTAGTGAAATGTGTTCCAGCTGTTTTGAGGAGATTTAAACTGCAATCCAAACCACACTTGCTTTGAAATAAATGGCATTACAATAAATGGTTAGGATCCAAGCCCCCACCCTCCCGGTATCAGTTTCTTAAAACTCCAGAAGAGCTTCCCAGCAGCTTGGAGGGCCCCTCTGCATCAGCACCCCATGTGGTGTAGGGCTGCCATTGAATTGGAAAACTCACCCAAACCCAATGTAGCACTGAAACACTGTGTGCACTAGACCAGGCATAGGCAAACTCTGCTCTCCAGATGTTTTGGACTACAACTCCAATGATTCCTAGCTAACAGGACCAGTGGTCAGGGATGATGGGAATTGTAGTCTCAAAACATCTGGAGGGCTGATTTTGCCTATTCCTGCACTAGACTCTCTGGATTCTTGCCATTAAGATTTCCAAGTTAATGTACTCACTCTTGGATAATGAAACTTTTTGTTGTTGTTGCCAGCTTTTTCAGTCTTCATAAAATACATTTACTAATATATTTTTGAAATGTTTACAGTGTTTTCTTAACTAGATATAATTTACATGTTGTGACATTTTGGCTCCTGCAACCAAGGTAAAGTTTGCTTTTGGTAAAAAATAAAATAAATAAAATGGTGAGCATCAAAAATAAAACGGGAACACACATGACCGAAGAAATGTACTGGAGATTCTGTGCTGGCCATGAATTGTTGCCACGTGAAAAAGGAAAAACAGAATCCTGTTGCAAAATTGAGGTTGTGACTCCTGATCTTTATTTGGGTAGTGTGCACATTTTCTAAGGGGCCACTGCTCATAATTTCTGAACCACACTAGAACATTTTCACAAGACACATCCATGTCTGAAGAGCTGTCTAGTACCAGACTGCAACATTTCTGCATAGCTGGAGAAAGGACTGTGGAGGCTTTTTGCTGTTCTGGGTTTCCCTTAAACTTGGCTGCTTGTCCAAACTTGGGAATGTAGTTTATCACGAACTGTGGTTGGCTGCAAAACGACCCACAATAATTAGTGATAAAACCACAAGCCCCAATTCATACGTAAGGGCAAACTGAGTTGAAGGGGAAGCAAAATGAAGATTTCTGAAGCCTTTTTCCTGGTTGCATAGGACCAGGAGAAAAGGCTATGGGCCTTTCATGGATGATTCCAGCTTGCACACATCAGGCTGAACCGTGATTTAACGTGGCGCGCAGACACAGCCATTAAAGAGTGTCATTTGTGAGCCCGTTAACCAGCGCATGTTAAGTTTCCTTGACGTTTTTGGGGGGAAGCCACCAATGCAATGTTTCCTTTTTCCTCCCTAGAACAATGCCACAGAAGAGGTTGAAGAGGTAAAAACGAGCTCAGCGCGGGCACCTCATCTATCATCTTATTCACTGACGGTGGAATTAGAATTGAAAATGCACATTAGTCAAGCCCCTCCACCTTACGCTATTCCCCTGCGCCCAGCTGCCACCAACTGTTTACGCTTGGCAAACCATTCTGTGAATGAATTCGGTGCACCTATGGAATATATTATATACATGGAACAGATCCTTTATATCTGTACGATGGGAGATGAGGAAAGCAAAATATACCGGCAGTATAGTGGGTGTTCTCAAAGGCTTTGCATGCTTGCTGCTTTTATTTTAGCAACCTCTCCCACCCCACCCCACCCCCCTGGCATAGCCTGTATCGGATGAACTGGCAATTAATACATTGCCCTGTACAACCCTCCCTGTGGTGGTTGTTGTTGGGTTTTTTTGTAAGCAAGCTTCTTGGGATCTTGTCATTTGGTAAATGAAATAAATACACACTAGAGAGGGAACTCTTCTCTCAAGAGTATGGTGCGGAGTAATCCATTGTTACTTTCGTGAACTTGTCGTCGCATAACAAGTGGTGGTATCATGTTTAAGCAAAATGGTGGTGGCATATTTTCATTTCTGGTGGAATATACGTTCAAGAGGAACAGGTCGGTGTTAAGTGTTGCTGTATATCTGATCCTCTCCATAAGGACTATTACTGTATGTTAGTAAGACTTAACTTTAATAACCTCTACAGAAGAAGGTAGCAATGTTGTTTTGTTTACTACTTGGCCTTTAAAACTCCTCTTTGCTACTAAAGAAATCTCCCTTCTCCTTCCCCCTCCTTTTGGCCTAAATTTTTCTAGTTGTAAAAATATTGTATTTTTTAAAAAAAGCATTTAAAAATACAATCGTTTATGCACCAAAGTTGGCTATGAAAAGAAAATTAAATTGCTTCCTGGCTTTACTAAGCAAGAAATTATGGACTTCTTTTAACCTACAGGAATAGAAAAATATGTGTTACCATGTTCGTCTTATATGGAGACAAAAGAGAGAGAGAGAGAAAAATAAATAGATAATGGGACATTGCTTGTAAAATAATTTTGCAGATTTGTAATATATTTTTATATTATGAAATGTATTGTAGATGTTTTTTCTAGAGGCATGGAAGTTGAGATGTATATATTATGGTAGAAATAATATGGAAGGATATTGTAATTCATTAGTGCTGCCAGAAGAATTTGTTTAAAAGCAAGCACCTTTCCTAACAATAAAAAAATGTCTCTTGGATTTCTAAGAGCCTATATACTACTGTTGTAAAAACAAAAAACACATTGAACATCCTTCCAGAAATCCTTCGGATTTTTACAGTGCTCATTGCTGGTAAGGGATATGAAATCATTCTTTTCCTTGCTTGTTGGAAGGAACAAATGTAAAAAAATAATAATTATATGGTGGCTATATGCAGTCAAACTGCATGATTAACCCTCCATGTTTAGGAGGATTTTTTTTTTTTTTTTTGCATTACTACAGTGAATATAAATACCAGCTGTTTTTACACTAATATTTTTATTATTAAATAGCAAAAAAACAAAACTCTAGACTCTCTGCTTGGAGAACTTAGCTTTTCCAATACCATAAATTGGGGTCTACCTTAATGAAGATGAGATGCTTGCTTGGGTCCCATTGAGTCTAGAATAGTCTATATACATTTGAATTCTTTATCAATGTGTGGATTATAAGCACCACTAACATGGAATGGTTCTGGAATAGTCATTTAATAATGGTATTTCATAAAGATCTGTAGCAATGTTACTATTTAAAAAAAAATGCAGTTCGTTATTTTTATTTCTTATTTTTTAAATTTTGCTTGAGCACTTCAGTTACCGCTTAAACTTATATGGTCATCTGCAATTACTTTGATTCTTTTTTTAAAAAAAAAGTTATAAAATTGCCAAATAGATGTTTTCAGATATAGTTTGTATTTGTATTTTTTAATTTTATTTCTTTTTGCATTCATTGTATACCATTCTTAATTGACAGATGATTGTAGACCCTGCCTGAGTATTTTTTCTAATAAAACAACGCAAATATAAGTATGTCTCAAGCGTCTAAATGTTAGCTGCTGTAACAGGCTTTTTATAACTGGCATCAAAGATACAAATTAAATACTAGCTTTCTTCTGATTAAGTGTTCTGTGAACTAGGATAGCACTGTTTGTGTATTATTAATAATAATAATAATAATAATAATAATAATAAAAAGAGGAAGGTTTTGATGGCAGCTATCCATGCATAGAGAGGGACGTGGGTGGCTCTGTGGTCGGAAGGTCGGCGGTTCGAATCCGCGCGATGGGGTGAGATCATGTTGCTCGGTCCCAGCTCCTGCCAACCTAGCAGTTCAAAAGCACGTCAAAGTGCAAGTAGATAAATAGGTACTGCTCCAGCGGGAAGGTAAACGGCGTTTCCATGTGCTGCTCTGGTTTTGTCAGAAGTGGTTTAGTCATGCTGGCCACATGACCCGGAAAAACTGTCTGCGGACAAACGTCGGTTCCCTTGGCCAGTAAAGCGAGATGAGCGCCGCAACCACAGAGTTGTCCGCAACTGGACTGAACTGTCAGGGGTCCCTTTACCTTTTAACCATGCATAGAGATGTGCAGCCAAGGAATTGAGAATAATCAGGGCTAAGCTTCCTAATGGATTGTTCAGCTCAACACCTATTTCGGCAGATCAGTCCTACTACACTTAGAAATGTGTACTTCCTGGGTAGCAGAAGGAAAGGTGCAGAGTTTGTGTAAAAACAGCAGAAAAGAGGAAAAAGTGAATTTCCCATCAAGGCAGGAGATAGGAACCTGTGGTGTTCCAGATGTTGGATTCCCAACCTCAAGTCAGCCCCAGCTAGCATAGCCAGGTTGTAGGGAAGGGTTGACACCTCTCTTAGGGGTGGGGTAAAGGGTGCCTCTCCCCTCTTCTTTAGAATTCTCCTCTCCTAAAATGTAGGATGCTTTGAGGGTCCTTAGTAGTTTTCTGTTGCTTTTCCTATTTGTTTCAGGGCCTTGGCTCTACATGTCGTAACCCCTCCAGACAGGACACACATCTCTCTGCTGCCCCTTTGGTATTTATTGCCAGGTCAGGTCAGGAAAACTTGCTTCTGTGCTTGCTTTGGCAGCACATATACTAAAAAAACTTGCTTCAAGGCCAGGCAGCTCCTCAGTGGGCCAGTTGAGCCAGTTTACAGTTAAGAACGGATGCGGGTGGGGCTGTGGGTTAAACCACAGAGCCTAGGACTTGACGATCTGAAGGTCAGTGGTTTGAATCCCCACAACGGGGTGAGCTCCCGTTGCTCAGTCCCTGCTCCTGCCAACCTAGCAGTTCGAAAGCATTTCAAAGTGCAAGTAGATAAATAGGTACCGCTCCGGCGGGAAGGTAAACGGCGTTTCCGTGCGCTGCTCTGGTTCGCCAGAAGCGGCTTAGTCATGCTGGCCACATGACCTGGAAGCTACGCTGGCTCCCTCGGCCAATAAAGCGAGATGAGCGCCGCAACCCCAGAGTCGGCCACAACTGGACCTAATGGTCAAGGGTCCCTTTACTTTTACCTTTACAGCCTATTGCCATATTATCAAAAGAGTTCCTGACTTTCCACTTTATGCAAAGACGAGAGAGCCCAGTTGTTCAAAGGTTAAGGCAAAGGCATAGAATAAAACTAGGCATTACATCAGGGTTTTCCAAACTTGAGTGTCCAGCTGTTTCTGGACTACAATTCCCATCATCCCTGACCACTGGTCCTGCTAGCTAGGGATGATGGGAGTCGTAGTCCAAAAACAGCTGCACACCCAAGTTTGGGGAACACTGCTCTACGTGATAAAATAAGGTTTCTGTGTCTGGGTAGGCTTGCAATAGGGTAGGCTGGGTAGGAACAATAACAGCACAGACCCCTGCGTGTGGGGGTGTGTGTGTGTGTGTGGAGAGATTGGGGACTATACAATTGACCCAGCCCTGTAGAAAGCTGCTTCCTTTTGCACTCAGGGTGAAGGAAGATTCCAGGAGTGTGTAAAGGAACCTACGAAACTGCCTTATTCCAATTCAGACGATTGGTCCATTGAGTTCTGAATTATCTATATTGTCTCAGTATTGTTCCTCAGCTTGATGGTCAGATGGTGAGGGCTTGTATGAGTGCCCCTATTTCCCTCTCCAGTTTAAACCCTTAAAATTCTAGGGGACATTTGAATGGGGCTAGATCATTGGGGGAATAGATCTCCACGTTGACTGACAAAATAAAATACGGGGTTGCACTGCAAGTACACAGCCAGACTAAATGATCTTACTCTCGAATGAATGATCAGGTACACATTTTTTAATCAGTCTTCTGTGTGATGATTCTGCTGAGTATTTAATCTTTAATAATAACCAACCCTCAAAAGAATGGCTGATTGCTCTCAACCTTTTTTTTTATGGGAATGGAGAGGGTTAATTGGAAGTTCGAACATGCAGGCCAGATTCACCATAGCTTTTTTTCATCCCTTAAGTGGAAGGTGTAGATCAGCAGGAAGCAAGTGTCACTCGACTTGTATGCATTAATAATAGGTTGTCTCTGCGGGAAAGTTCCCAAATGATGGGCAAGTCACTCGGAAAGCTGATGTACAACAGAGCAACATGTTCACATAAGCAGTGCCACAAGAGGGTGCACTTCACCTTTGCTAGGATCCTTCCATTCGCCAGAGGTGCCTTGTGGGGCAGGGGCTTCCTGACTTGCCCCCCCCTTTCCCCAGCCATTGCTTAGAGCGTTAAGCCCTATCTAGCAGTCATGAGAGGACCCCTTTTATTTTAAAGAAGTATTTGTATACTGCCAATATTTTATATCAAGGTGGTATACAAAACTATGTATCCAATAAAACATGAAACACCGTTTTAAGAGTACAAAATAATTAAAATGACTGGCAAGTCAATAACATTTTTTAAAAAACAGCTGCCTAGGCCTGTTGGCATAAGAAGGTCTTTAGGAGATGCCTGGAAGTCGAAAGTGAGGAAGCCTGTCAAATCTCTACTGGAAGCGTGTTGGGACCAGCAACACTCAGTGCCCAACTTGCAGCGGAGTGCATCTCTGGGTGATCTCTGTGATGAAGCTAGGATAGAAAGGCTCGGGTGGGACTTAAGGTATCCTGGACCCCAAGTGGTCTATCAACACAAGAGTCTTGAACTTGGCAGCATCTGGGAAGCCAGTGTAGATTTTTTAACAGAGGCACCACATGCAGTCTAGCTGCTGCATTTTGCAATAGCTGGAGTTTCTGGACCAGGCTCCAGGGCAGCCCCATATCTCGAGTTTACCAGTGCATGGAGTAAAGTGGTGAAGTGGCTTATGGTGGCAAGTTATCCCAGTTATAGATCGCGTATCAAACATACCAGCCACAGAGATCACTTGTGTCCCCAATGACAAAGATGTATCTAGGAGTCTCCCAAGCTATGCACGAGTTCCTTTAGAGCAGCCTTTCTCAACCTGTGGGTCCCCAGATGTTGTTGAACTACAACTCCCATCACCCCTAGCTAGCAAGGCCAGAGCTCAGGGATGATGGGAGATGTAGTCCAATAACATCTGGGGATCCACAGGTTGAGAACCGCTGCTTTAGAGGGAGTGCAGCCCCATCCACAACAGGCAGCTGGCCTGTATTCCAGAGGTGGGAACCACCTAACCATTAGTGGCCACCAGCATCAGAGAAGGACGTCATCCCTTCACCAGTGCTGAAGTAGAATTCAACTTGTTAAATTGGTGACATTTCAGTGGTTTCACTGTGGGGTTTTTGTGTGGTACATTAGTGTTTTAAGTCACTTCAGCGACTTTTCCTTTGGAGGCAGAAATGAATAAATTTAATAAATAATGCTAAAAGACCCTGATGTTGGGAAAGATGGAGGGCACAAGGAGAAGGGGGTGACAGAGGATGAGATGGTTGGACAGTGTTCTTGCAGCTACCAGCATGAGTTTGACCAAACTGCGGGAGGCAGTGGAAGACAGGAGTGCCTGACGTGCTCTGGTCCATGGGGTCACGAAGAGTCGGACACGACTAAACAACAACAACAACAACAACATCTTTTCAGGCTACCTTTCTGAGCAGATCTCTCTCAAGGGCAGCTTACGTTAGGGGTTGGCAGAAATTAAAAACAAAACAATAGCAATTCAAAAATAGAAAATAGGAAGCAGTTTCTGCAAAACACAACCCCCAAATGAACCAGCAGTGATGAAACATTTTCCTCCCCGCTCAAAATATCAAAATAATACTGAAACAGCAACAATAACAATAGTAGTAGCAATAGTAATCGTGTTCAGTCCAGTGGACTTCTGGTTTTGGAATATGTGTGAGCAAGTACAAGAGAGAGGTGCTCAGCATATCTACAGCAGAGAATCCTTGTTAGACAAGCCTCCCTTCCAGTTGAACTTCAGGTGCAAGACAAAGGCAAAGTCCTCTCTATTTCAGCAGGCATTTTAAGAAGGTTTTCCTGTTCTTACAATTATTTTTGATTGATCTTATCTATTGTATGCTTTTAAAATACATACTCTCTCTCTCTGTAGAAACTTTGGCTTTTATATGGTAAATAAACAGCACAAATAAACAGAACATTCACTTACAGATAGGTAGCCGTGTTGGTCTGCCATAGTCAAAACAAAACAAATTCCTTCCAGTAGCACCTTAAAGACCAACTAAGTCAGTTCTTGGTATGAGCTTTCGTGTGCATGCACACTTCTTCAGATACACCCTGTGAAGTGTACCTTCTTCAGCTACACCCTGAAGATTCTGTGTATCTGAAGAAGTGTGCATGCACACGAAAGCTCATACCAAGAACATTCACTGTTTGCAGCTCTAGGGAGTTTCTGAAAATAAGCAAGGAAATATGACCAGTAACATATCTACTGCAAAAGCTTCGCTCCTGCCACACAGACCATCTCTTATTAATATCCGGAGGCTGAGGTGCTGGTGGAGACTGAACTCCCTTTACATGGGCTTTTTTGTTCGGTCTGTGTCAGCCTTTAAAAGACTCGGAGCAATGTCCCACTGTGCCTTTGGCTGGGCTGTGTGTACCTGTGATCCATTCCTAGAGAATGCTTTCCTGGGAAATCTGTGCTCAGTCTTTTTCTGAGAAATAGTTCCTTCTAGGGAATGACCTTTCTCGGAGAGCTCTTGCACCTGAGGGAAGGAAGAACCACAATTGATGTGCTTCGTAACCTTGCCACTGTCCTTCACTGACTTAATACCACTTAATCTGACAGCTGCCTGGGCAGCCTCCATTCCTTGACAGAATCGCCCCCCGCCAAAAAAAGACAGGACTGCAGGAACTGAACTTTAGAAGAGGAACAGGCTGTAATCATTAGGGTTAAGGCTACTATACAAGTACTACAGGTGCAGGTGGAATGAAAGAAAGTGAATAGTCCCACTCTATTCTGCCTTGGTCAGATCACACCTGGAATACTGTGTACATTTATGGGCACCACAATTTAAGAAGGATGTTGAGAAGCTGGAATGTGTGCAGAGGAGGGTGACCAAGATGATTCAGGGTCTGGAAAGCAAGCCTTATGAGGAATGGTTGAAGGAGCTGGGTATGTTTAGCCTGGAAAAGAGGAGACTGAGAGGAGATATGATAGCCATCTTCAAATATCTCACATGGAAGAGGGAGCAAGCTTGTTTTCTCCTGCTCCGGAGGGTAGAAGAAGAAGAAGAGTTTGGATTTGATATCCCGCCTTTCACTCCCTTTAAGGAGTCTCAAAGCGGCTAACATTCTCCTTTCCCTTCCTCCCCACAACAAACACTCTGTGAGGTGAGTGAGGCTGAGAGACTTCAGAGAAGTGTGACTGGCCCAAGGTCACCCAGCAGCTGCATGTGGAGGAGCGGAGACGCGAACCCGGTTCACCAGATTACGAGACTACCACTCTTAGCCACTACACCACACTGGTGTAGTGTGGTAGGACTCGAACCAACGACTTTAAGTTACAAGAAAGGAGATTCCGACTAAACATCAGGAAGAGCTTTCTGAGAGTCAGAGCTGTTTGACAGTGGAATGGACTCCCAAGGAGGTTGTGGACTCTCCTTTTTTTAAGCAGCTGCAGCTGATGGGAGTTGTATTCCAAAACGTCTAGTCCATCATCCTCTTCTCACTGACCAACCAGGTGCCCGTGGGAAGCATGCAAGCAGGACTTGAACACAACAGCACTACCCGCCCCCCCACCCAACTTTCCAGCTGCATGTTGCTGTGCAATGGTGGGTATAGAGCAGGGGTCAGCAAACTTTTTCTGCAGGGGGCCGGTCCACTGTCCCTCAGACCTTGTGGGGGGCCAGACTATATATCTTTTTTGGGGTGTGTGTGAATGAATTCCTATGCCCCACAAATAACCCAGAGATGCATTTTAAATAAAAGGACACATTCTACTCATGTACTAACATGCTGATTCCCGGACCGTCCGCAGGCCGGATTTAGAAGGCGATTGGGCCGGATCTGGCCCCCAGGCCTTAGTTTGCCTACCCATGATGTAGAGCATAGCCATTAGGGTTGGTAGCCATTGATAGCTTTATCCTCTACAGGTCGGAGAAGACTGATTGAGCTAGAAAATATAATTTTAATCAGTAGTATTGCAGGAAGGCAGTGCTGAATTAGAAGTGCTCAGAGAAGAATTTGCCAAATGATAGGTGCAGATCATTTATTTAGCAGAAATTATTGTATGCAATTTTGCCCTACATGAATATTTCCCCACGTCCATTGTTATCTTCACAAACATGCAGTTCCACGCACGCTTTGCCTTAGTATATTGCATTTCTGCACATGTTAGTTGAGCGGGGCAGCTGCCTTACGAAACTGGTGGAAGTACGAATCGGAAGGATGGCTGCATGTTGCTGTGCATATTAATTTGGAACGTGTGGGGTTGCCTTTCCACACAAACGGAGTAGAATTTCTCCCTCATCTCTACTGGAGGGCAAGACCTGTTTGCCTTTGGCATATTGTCTCCTTCCCGATTCCATCAGGCATCTCTTCCCCTCGTTTTTTTTCTTTGAAAGGATCCAAGTCTGTCCTTTTTGGAATCGCCGTACAAGCAGCGAGTGTGTGTGAGGTGAGGACCACCCACCCTGGGGGCAATTGGTGCCGGCAAGAATGATGTGGGAGGTCTATGCTGGCTCAACAGAGTTATTTATATGAGTTTTTGTGCTCTCTGTCCCTAGAGCAAGCCAAGGCACTTTGGAGCAGCGATCGCTGGCAGACCCCTTTCAGGTAATAGATGGCAGTTAAGGGAGGATGTTAAGCTGCAAATGCTTTTGACCCAAACGGAGCTCCACTTCTTTTCCTTTGGAAACAAGGAAACAGCAGCATGACAATGGTGTCTCTGTTTCGTTTTGAACCGAAATGTGCTAGCAATTGGCTGTCTTCAGAGCCACGGAAGGTCTTTTCAAGAAAAACACTTCTTCTCCAGACACGTTAGGTAGCTTGTAATAGAAGCTTTTAAAAATTAAAACTGGAGTAAGGATTACATTATTTAAAATCCAGACTCGAATGTAAACAGAGGAGCACACATTTTTAGCCATTAGCAGAAGAGAGCAAACACACGTGAAAGTTAAACGGAGAGAAATCAACCACTCTTGGCATTTGTAGCAATAAATTAACTGGCCCAATAGGACGAAGGTCAACTGAATGAAACCAAGCTAAGCAGATTAATCCTAGCTCTTCAGGTCAACTGAATATCATAGAATCATAGAATCATAGAGTTGGAAGAGACCACAAGGGCCATCGAGTCCAACCCCCTGCCAAGCAGGAAACACCATCAGAGCACTCCTGACATATGGTTGTCAAGCCTCTGCTTAAACACCTCCAAAGAAGGAGACTCCACCACACTCCTTGGCAGCAAATTCCACTGTCGAACAGCTCTTACTGTCAGGAAGTTCTTCCTAATGTTTAGGTGGAATCTTTTTTCTTGTAGTTTGGAACCATTGCTCCGTGTCCGCTTCTCTGGAGCAGCAGAAAACAACCTTTCTCCCTCCTCTATGTGACATCCTTTTATATATTTGAACATGGTTATCATATCACCCCTTAACCTCCTCTTCTCCAGGCTAAACATGCCCAGCTCCCTTAGCCGTTCTTCATAAGGCATCGTTTCCAGGCCTTTGACCATTTTGGTTGCCCTCCTCTGGACACGTTCCAGTTTGTCAGTGTCTTTCTTGAACTGTGGTGCCCAGAACTGGACACAGTACTCCAGGTGAGGTCTGACCAGAGCAGAATACAGTGGCACTATTACTTCCCTTGATCTAGATGCAATACTCCTATTGATGCAGCCCAGAATTGCATTGGCTTTTTTAGCTGCCGCGTCACACTGTTGGCTCATGTCAAGTTTGTGGTCAACCAAGACTCCTAGATCCTTTTCACATGTACTGCTCTCAAGCCAGGTGTCACCCATCTTGTATTTGTGCCTCTCATTTCTTTTTGCCCAAGTGCAATACTTTACTTAACCCTATTAAAATTCATCTTGTTTGTTTTGGCCCAGTTCTCTAATCTGTCAAGGTCGTTTTGAAGTGTGATCCTGTCCTCTGGGGTGTTAGCCACCCCTCCCAGTTTGGTGTCATCTGCAAATTTGATCAGGATGCCCTTGAGTCCATCATCCAAGTCGTTGATAAAGATGTTGAATAAGACTGGGCCCAAGACAGAACCCTGTGGCACCCCACTAGTCACTCTTCTCCAGGATGAAGAGGAACCATTGATGAGCACCCTTTGGGTTCGGTCAGTCAGCCAGTTACAAATCCACTGAGTGGTAGCATAGTCAAGACCGCATTTTACCAGCTTCTTTACAAGAATATCATGGGGCACCTTATCAAATGCCTTGCTGAAATCAAGGTAGGCTACATCCACTGCGTTCCCTTCATCTACCAGGCTTGTAATTCTGTCAAAAAACGAGATCAGGTTAGTCTGACACGACTTATTTTTCAGAAATCCATGCTGACTATTGGTGATCACAGCATTCCTTTCTAGGTGCTCACAAACTGTTTGCTTAATGATCTGCTCCAGAATCTTCCCTGGTATTGATGTCAGACTGACTGGGCGGTAATTATTTGGGTCCTCTCTTTTCCCCTTTTTGAAAATAGGGACAACATTTGCCCTCCTCCAGTCTGCCGGGACTTCGCCTGTTCTCCAGGAATTCTCAAAGATGACTGCCAGTGGTTCTGAGATCACACCTGCCAGTTCTTTTAATACTCTTGAATGCAGTTCATCTGGCCCTGGAGACTTGAATACATCTAAACTAGCCAAGTATTCTTGTACTATCTCCTTAGTTATTCTGGGCTGTGTTTCCTCTGCTGAATCATTTGCTCCAAATTCTTCAGGTCGGGCATTGTTTTCTTTATCGGAGAAGACTGAGGCAAAGAAGGCATTGAGGAGTTCAGCCCTTTCTGTGTCCCCTGTTTGCATTTCACCATCTTCTCCTCTGAGTGACCCCACTGTTTCTTTGTTCTTCCTTTTGCTACGAACATACCCATAAAAGCCTTTTTTGTTGCTTTTAACCTCTCTAGCAAGCCTGAGTTCATTCTGTGCTTTAGCTTTTCTGACTTTGTGTCTACACGTGCTGGCTATTTGTTTGAATTCCTCTTTGGTGGTTTCCCCCCTTTTCCATTTTTTGTACACATCCTTTTTTAATCTTAACTCAGTTAAAAGTTCTTTAGATAGCCACCCTGGCTTCTTTAGGCACCTTCCATGTTTCCATCTCATTGGTATTGCCTGAAGTTGTGCTTTTACTATCTCCCTCTTAACAAACTCCCAGCCATCATGAACTCCCTTTCCTTTTAGTATTACTGTCCATGGGATCTCACCCAGCACTTCCTAAGTTTTATGAAGTCGGCTTTCTTAAAGTCAAGAAATTGAGTCCTAGTATGCTTGGCTGCTCCTTTCCGCTGTATAGTAAACTTCAGAAGAGCATGATCACTCGCGCCTAATGATCCTTCCACTTCTACCCCACTAACCAGGTCATCAACATTGGTTAGGACCAGATCTAAAATGGCTGTTCCTCTTGTTGCTTCTCCCACTTTCTGGACAACAAAGTTGTCTGCAAGGCCAGTGAGGAATCTGTTTGACCTTATGCTCTTGGCTGAGTTTGACATCCAGCAAATATCTGGGTAATTGAAGTCCCCCATTACTACTATCTCCCTTCCTTTTGCATGCTTGGCCATCTGTTCCAGGAAGGCATCATCTATGTCCCCCGTTTGGCTTGGGGATCTATAGTAAACTCCCACAATGAGGTCCCTGTTATTCATCTCTCCCTTAATTTTGACCCAAATGCTCTCACTTTGGCTTTGAGGTTCTAAATCTTGGATCTCTTCACAGGTATACACATCCCTGACATATAACGCCACTCCTCCTCCTTTCTTGTCTGGTCTGTTTCTCTGAAATAGATTGTATCCCTCCATTATTACATTCCAGTTGTGGGACTTATCCCACCAGGTTTCAGTGATGCCTATTATGTCATATTTAGTTTGCTGTACCAAGAGCTCAAGCTCATCTTGTTTATTTCCCATGCTTTGCGCATTAGTGTACAGACATTGAAGTCCATTAATCATTCCCCCATGTCTCTTATTTAAGGATTTTTTCCTCCCACCACTAGGTCTGCGTGCTGTTTGCTCCATTTGGTCTATGACATTTGGATGATCATGTTCATCAATTGATAGACTCCTACCTTCAGGAGCACTGTCTTCCTCCCCCACATTAGTCAGTTTAAAGCCCTCCTGATGAGGTTTCTGAGATTTTTGGCAAAAACATTCCTCCCAACCGTTGTGAGGTGCAGCCCATCGCTTGCCAGAAGTCCATCTTCAAGAAACTGCAGTCCGTGATCTAAGAATCCAAACCGTTCCTGTTTACACCATTTACGAAGCCAGCTGTTCACTTCCACTATTTTTCTCTCTCTCCCTGGGCCACATCGTTCAACTGGGAGGACAGATGAGATGACAACTTGTGCATTTAATTGCTTCAATTTCCTGCCCAGAGCCTCATAGTCTCTTTTGATCTTCTGGAGGCTATTGCTTGCAGTGTCATTGGTTCCCACATGAACCAAGAGGAAGGGGTATTTGTCAGTGGGTTTTATGATTCCTTGTAGTCGTTCAGTTACATCTTGGATCTTAGCCCCGGGGAGACAGCACACTTCCCGAGACATCTTGTCAGACCCACAGATCACTGCTTCTGTTCCCCTCAGTAGGGAATCCCCTATCACCACTACATGCCTCCTCTTAGGTTTGGTCGGGGTTCTTCCGTGATCTGTCCGTTCCAAGGTCGCCTGCACATTCCCTGAGGACTGACTTTGCTGCTCGTCTTCATATACCTGATCGACTGTAACGAGGGAGAGATCCTCAAATGGAGTCTGCTCTTCGTCTTCCATTCTAGGGGAGAGGACCTCAAAGCGATTGTGTATTTCTAAACAATCAGAGCGAACCCTGGGCCTCCTACTTCTTTGAGTCACGTTTCTCCATATATCTGGCTCCTGTGTTGGTGAACTAGCCTCCTTCTCAGGGGAGTCCCCTGTCTCCTCCTTGGTGGAGACGGTGTGCTCTGTTGCTTCCAAGAAGACCTCCAGCTCTCTAATTCTTTGGAGCGTAGCCACACGTTCCTCCAGTTGCTGGACTTTGTCTTTTAAGAGGGCAATCAACATGCAATTGCTGCAGGTAAAGCTGCCTGCAACCTTTGGCAAGATGGCAAACATTGTGCAGGAACCGCAGGCGACTGCAGCTGTTCCCTCACTCTCCATCTTGAGAACGTGTCGTCGGGGCTGGCTACAGTGGTCCTCCATCATAAGAAGCATGCAGACAGGACAGGTAATTCCCCCCCCAAAAAACCCTAGGTCTCCCCCCAACAAACGTTTGAGACTAGCTCCCCTAAATCTAAAGATAGATCAAATTGCGCGCGCCGCTGCCCTACAAGCTCTGATAAGCTCCTCCCACAGCTAATCACCTACCTCAACAGAAACCCTGCCCCCTCTGACCTTTGCACAGGGAGAACAGCTAATCGGCCACAAGAAACACACACAGGAGAAAACCCTTTTTGCTCCTTCTTCAGCCGCATGCACTCACCATAATTTTAGCTACCATGTCATTAGCTGAGGATCTGTGACAGACACATCATATAAACTCTCTGTAGCTTTCAGTAGTCTTCTGGTAATAATAATAATAATAATAATAATAATAATAATAATAATAATTTTTTATTTATATCCCGCCCTCCCCAGCCGAAGCCAGGCTCAGAGCAGCTAACAACAATAAAAGTAACACACAGTTACTGTCAAAATGCTCCATGTGTGCAGGAGCTTCCTTTTGTCTTCTGCGCAGGGCAATGCTGCAGTGTGTTTGCCAGTTCTCCACGGCATACACGGAGCGCTCCCTTGCTCTTCAGAGAGTAACAGGACTTGTGCAAAACTCCATGAATGAGTTGACCTGCAGGCATTCAATGGAAGCAAGTGCTGCTGAAATCAATAGGGCCTGACTTCAGCAATCAGACACATGCATTAAGCCCCATCAATTTTGATGGGATTTAAGTGTGCATAAACTAAACATAGGATGGTGGCCTTTGTGTTTGTTTACCACCTCAGTGTTAGTGTTAAAGCAGAAGCAGTTCACGCAAGGGATTTAGCACAAAGAAGCAAGCGGCCTACAGCTAATGCCGTGTTGCCTAAGAAGGGGGCAAAACTAATCAACCTGCCATTGGCTCAGGTTGCGTTCTTCCCTTCGAGTCCCAATGGACACCAACCACCACCACTGTTTGCTACAGAATCCCACCCTACAGATATAGAACAGGCTGGGAAGGGACCCAAAGACGTTCAGACCAATCCCCTCTACTGACAAATCAGGGGCTGGGAACCTGTGACCCTCCAGACATTGCTGGAATACAGATCCCATCATCCCTGATGATTGGTTGTGTTGGCTGGAGCTGATGGAAGGAGCAACATCTGGAAGGCGGCTCCTTGCCTGCCTCCTGATCTTCAGTATGACATTGGAACTCTGTTTATGGTGGGCAGAAACCGGGCACGATGGTGGTTTCCACCCTCTCTTTGCAACTAGTGTCCGGAGGCCAAAATGCTGACAAATACTATATGTGCACCACCCTGAAAGTCATTGGAGGAAGATTGGGCCAGAAATATGTCAATGACGGCAGATCTGGGCCTTTTCCACCCATGAGCTTTGGAAGATCAGTGTCCGATCGAATATCAAAAGTGGCATAAAATTGCTCAGCGCTCTTGACATTCTCATCCCCTCCCACTAGCCTTGGAGGAAATATATTGTTTCTTACAAACACTGACTAATATGATTACTTCACTTGCCTTCAGGCCTATTACTCTACTTATAATCATCACGGTCGTTCAGTTTCAGTTTGACATTTTCCTTGCCGCGTTCCAGATTCAGTGGCCTGCAACTACTTGGATTTCAAAAGGATGCATCTCATCGTAGGTTCCTTTCCCTTCTGGCTGCCGACACTCACTGCAAACATCTTGAAGGGATCCCCATAATGTATGTGCTTTCGAAAAAGTGAAAGGAAAATGCCATTCTATATAAATTCTTTCTTTCCTTTTTAAGTCTGAAAGGTTTATTCCTGGCAATGATGGATTCAGGATTTGGGGGGTTCCCTCAGTGCCCCCTGCTAAAATCCCACCAGACGGAGCAGTACAGAATTTATTATCTTGCACCTGAACTTATTGAAGGCAAAGTGGAGATGGTTGTGTTGTTCCATTCATATATCATCCTTCATCTGAGGATCACAGGGCAGTTTACAGTATAAAAACATGAAAATGCACTACATAATTAAAAACAAAACAATACCCCCCTCACAGTTTAAAAGGTCATAGATAGTTTAATCGGCCAAAGGCCTGGAAGAAGAGGAATGTTCTTTCCTGGTGCCTAAAGATGTGTAATGAAGGTGCCAGGCAAGCCTCCCTGGGGAGAGCATTCCACAAATGCAGGGGAGCCACTGCAGAAAAGTCCCTGTTCTCGTGTTGCCACCCTCCAGATCTCTCACTGTAGCTCTTGCAACCTAGCTCATTCCTTTGAGATGCTCAAAAGAGCACACTTAAGTGGCCGGCTAAAGTCGCTGTCTTTCAAAGAAACTTGTCTGACTAGTTCAGTAAACCCCCATGGGTACAGGACCCCAAGAACTGGAAGGAATTCAGATCAACGTTCAGTCTGACCCCCATCCAACCCAAAACATTATGAATCCAGCAACATCTGGAAAGCACCAGATTCCTCACACCTATTTCATTCATTTATCTACTACGAACCAAGATTGTGAACATTTACACAGTTAAGGGAAGTGTGCGTTTTACAGATCAGCCCATCATGCAGCGTAACTTTGTTATGCCTGCTTGGAAGTTGGTGTTTTGGCTGTTTTTAATCTTATTCAGTCAATCTAAAGGTTAATACTGAGGCATGTGCTTTAGCCACCCCCACCTTTGCAACACCTTTTTGGAGGAATATAAAAAAAAATAAAAAAATTGTCCAGTAGCACCTTAGAGACCAACTAAGTTTGTTCTGGGTATAAGCACGCACACTTCCGATACACTGAAACCGAAGTCACCAGACCCTTATATATAGTGGGAGGGTGAGGTGGGGGTTTTCTCAGGAGGGTAGTAGGAGATGGGTGATTAACTCAATGGGTATGGTAAACCTGTTGACGACTGAGTGACTTCTGGTCTCCGAGGTGCTACTGGACAATTTTTTTATTTTATATATATATATATATTTCGACTGTGTCAGACCAACACGGCTACCTACCTGAATCTAGAACCTTTTTGGAAGGTTTTTTTTGTCATTTCCACCTCCTGTCCTTCACCCCAGGTCAGGGCAATTACAGAAGCCAAGGTTGAGCCCTCCCCTCTGAAACGGTAATTTCGCTTTGCTCCTTCTCTTCCTATCACAAACTGCAAGGCCGCAGCTGCCCTGTGCATTTCTAACGTTGGATGGATTCGGATCAATTAAGAGGCCTCTTGCATCAGCAGCCGTTCTTAAGTGCCTCCGAGGGGCTTATTCAACCTGCTGCCTTGGCTGCCAAGTTATTTCTGGAGCAGCTTTTCAGAACAGCAAAGCTCCCAATTAAAAGAATCCAAACAAAGAACCTGAAATCTTTTGTATCCTTGGGATGGGGGCGCGACTGCAAAAGACAAGTTGCAAATGCAGACACAGCAGAGCAAGTGAAGGCTGGTTCATTAGGACAGAGGGGGGCATTGCCTCACTCTGCACACAGCCAGACACCACCTGCCAGCCTTCACCTGTCCTGCCATGTGACGCCCAGTTTAAATGGATCTTGGAAATGGGAAAGGCTCTGGCTGAGACCCTGAATAACCAGTCAGAGCAGACAATACTGGGTTATATGGCCTGGTAGAAGGCTGCTTTCTATGGCTGGAGTGGGGTATGTCCAGCTTAATGGGTTTCAAACGGGGATGAAGAATCTGTGATTCCCACCCCCAGATGCTGCTGGACTCCAAATCCCATCCCCCTGAATCAGCAATGTCAGGGATGATGGGAGATGTAGTTCAACAATCCTTGGAGGGTCACAAGTCTCTCACCAGTGGCAGAATTAACTATGCACTGTGGGAAGAAGTTTCTGACAGTCTATCCTGTCAGGCTGGGATAGATTCTGGTATTGACAACACGGTGCTCTCCAGATATGGAGGAATCCAACTCCCATCAGCTCCAGCCAGCATGGCCAATAGTCAGTGATGATGGGAGTTGTAGTCCAGCAGTATCTGAAGGGCCACCGGTTCCTCATCTCGCACTTCAAAATTGTGCAGGTTTACCCTGTATCTTAAATGTCTTGTTCCATCTTTCTCTCTCGCTCTCCTTTGGCCTTTTTCAACTTCCTTCCTTAGGTTTTTAGAGATTTGCCTTCCACACAGCGTTTTAGATACTGGCCTTGGGCAGACCTCTTGGAAAAATATAGCAGTTGTTGTCTTTGGCCTGATTATTATAAATAATGTCTAGGAGGAAAATGAGAAACTGAAACGCATCTTTGAGCTGATTGGTGGCAACTTGAGCCTCATGTCTTAACTACTGACCTGACTAGCAGTCTCTGTCTGACCAAATTTGGAGAGATCCTGCACTTGGGAGCCTGAAGCATTTTACTCGGAGAATCTGAACCACACGAGCATCTGTGCTACTGGCTTTCTGTATACAGTTTTACCTCGGGTTAAGTACTTAATTTGTTCTGGAGGTCTGTTCTTAACCTGAAACTGTTCTTAACCTGAAGTACCACTTTAGCTAATGAGCCAGTGTGGTCCTCCACATGCAGCTGCTGGGTGATCTTGGGCTAGTCACACTTCTTTGAAGTCTCTCAGCCTCACTCACCTCACAGAGTGTTTGTTGTGGGGGAGGAAGGGAAAGGAGCATGTAAGCCGCTTTGAGACTCCTTAGGGTAGTGATAAAGCGGGATGTCAAATCCAAACTCTTCTTCTTTTCTTCTAATGGGGCCTCCCACTGCTGCTGTGCCGCCTTCTGCACGATTTCTGTTCTCATCTTGAAGCAAAGGTCTTAACCCAAAGGTTATTTCTGGGTTAGTGGAGTCTGTAACCTGAAGCGCCTGCAACCTGAAGTGCCACTGTACTTGATTGCTGTACGCTTGAGAGCCCTGTTCAGACAAACAGGATACCAGGAACGTGTGAGATATCACACACACACACACACACACACACACACACACACAGGCTGGCCCAAGACATCTTCCAGCTTGAATATGCCTGCTGCCACCACCTCCTCCTTCTCTTCCTCTACTGTCTGGGGTGTCCAGAGGCGGCCCAAGGAAGCCTTGGTGCGCTGATGGTGGTGGAAGAGAAAAAAGGAGGACAGAGAGGAGCAGGTGGCGGCAGCAGAGGCCCTCCTCTTCCCAGGCAGCAGGAACAGGTGTCAAGCGCAGGAAGGCGGTGCACAGTGTGCTCCTCAGGGGCCCCAAATCTGCAGTCCCTTCCAGCTGTCCCCAGCCTGCTGCCTGAGGTCAGGGGCGGAGCTTCATGCTCTGGCACTGGGGGGGGGGCAGAGAGCAGGCGGGGGCAGGGCTGGGGCGCACCCTAGGGGTGGGGTGTGCGTCCTGCACGTTGCCTGCAGGGGCATGACGCATGTCCAGGCGGCGTGGCGCCCAGCACGGGCGGGGGGTAGCCACGATGGCACTCTACCGGGATCGCACTGCTGGGGGCGGTGTGCTCCCCCCCCTGCACTCCTCTTCCTCCCCCAGTGCCTGCTTCATTGAGGCTAATGAGTGGGCTGGGCCTGACGCACTCACACCTCAATTTCTATGAGTTCCATCAAATATTTGTACTGTGCACCATGTGCTGGTTTGTCGCCTTTCCCTACATGATAAGGGATTCTGTTTTTGCTTAGCCTGTATCATTTCCCCTCTCCCTAGGGGGAAATGGGCAACCGAGCCTTTTGTTCTGCTCAGTCTACATGTTAATTTGGTACATGAGGAGCTCTGAGCTGCTCCTTCCAGCCATATGGCTTTAACCAGCCTCTTTTGTTTAAGAGAACAACTGAGTCTGAAACCAACATTTTCCTATATCAATAGTTTAGGAACCTTTACCATGTTGTAACCAAGCAACATTTTACTGCCTGCGCAATTTTCCCCCTCACTGCTGCATGGAAAAGCACATGAATTTGACCTTTGAAGAGTTTTGTAAGTAAACGATTTCATAACTTACTAAACATGCAGTCTATCTGTGTGCTAGGGAGGTGGGATATGCTGGGGTTCACTGACAAGGGTACATTTTACAGCCTATATTTCAACGCTCTTCTCTTTGCTGCACGTTTTGCCATGCTAAATCTCTACTGGGGTTCTCTCACTAAAGAGTGCTTTCTCCAAACGTGTAACCTGGCACCCAGGATTTCCTGCATCCTCAAAAATTCTGCCACCGCTCCATGCCTACCCAGCTACCTGGGGTCGCTGCCTCACTCTACTTAATGCCTTCGTCTCTCCCCTTCCTCTTTTGCAACCATAGCTGGGAGGGCCACCACCGTAACTGAATTTGTGCAAGTAAAATGCACATGCAATGTGATTACACCATATAGCAGAAATGGTTAACGGGTAATTTATTTTGATTTTAATCCGATTTTAAGCTGTATTTCAGTCAATTGTTGAATTTTATGTCTTAATGTATTGTATATTTTGATGTTAGCTGCCCTGAGTCCGGTTCTGGCTGGGGAGAGTGGGAAATAAATAAATAAATAAATAAATAAATAATTATTATTAATAATATAGAATCATTAATGTGTGTTAAGTAAGGGTAGTATTGTGGATAGGGTATTGGTCCTGAACTAAGGAGAACCAGAGTTCAAATTCCTGTTCAGCAATGAAGCTCACTTGGTGACATGATTTCTCTCTTGCCGTTAACATACCTGCTCTTTTGTAAGTTTATGCCATCCTTTATTAATGGCTTATTTATTCATTGTAGGTTTTGATTACTTTTACCTTCGTCACCACACAAAGCTAAGAGATCATCTTGACTAATGTCGAGATGGAAAGAATCCTTGAGGTATAAACTAATGTATTATTAGGCCAAGGCTCGTGAGGCCAAGGCATGGAATAATACAATATTTCCAAGGAATTTCAATCCAAGAATATCCCCAGTATATCATAAAGGAAGTGGGCAGAACCATCAACTATGGTTGTTTTTTCTCTCTGTGAGCATCAGGCCAAAGACACTAATTATAACATCTGTTATTTTCATTTTGTGATTCATCATTAACCATCCACAACATTTTGATAGTATCTCTTCTTTGTGCATTCTTGGCTGGTACCAGGAGTTCTGAATTGGGATCTGAAAGGTGAACTGATGAATAAAGTAGATTCCAGGGGTTTCTGGATTCTGAAGGGTTTCTTTTTTGGGGGGAGGGGGGGAGTTATTATCAGTTCGTTGCAAAAAGGCATGCAAATATATGCAAATCAATAACATGGGGGAAAATACATGCTGAAGTGAACTTCATACCAATAGAATCTGCCCCCATCTGCACTAGACATTTAAAGCAATATCACACCACTTTAAGCAGCCTTGATTCCCCCTCCTCCCCCAAAAGAACCCTGGGAACTGTAGTTTGTTAAGGGTGCTGAGAGGCCCCAATCCCCCTTGCAGAACTACAGTTCCAAAGCAGAGTAAGTCCATCACTATTCCAAGAGACCTCTAGGACTCTCCTATCAACTTTGATTTTCAGGAAATGCAAAGTTTCGGACAACTGGAGGTCTGCTTGCTCCGCGATTCTCTCCTTCCCTTGTCGTGTTTAGCCGATACAATGATCAATTATGTGCAGGGCATGAGAGCTTTATTGGATGATGACAAATGGATCTTTGTACAAACATTCCCATCTTTTCCCTCGCCCAGACGCTTTGTTTTTAATCAGAGGAGATGTGTGAAAAACCAACTTTAAACATTTCCTCTCCATGTTATTGGCATAGCGGGCTTTGTCGAAGAGGCATATGGTTTATTCAAAGACAAAGCTAATCTGGGAACACTGACATAGTTAAGCTTTAATTTAAAAAGCCTGTGAAAACAGTCAAAAACAGATGGAAAGTTGCCATGGAAACCACGAACGTGGTAGGGTTGAAAGTGTATGCTGGAGCAGAGAGGGAGATTTAGGCATCTACAGGGTCTTCACCATTCTTTAGAAGAGCAACTCCTGGTTATAGAAGAATCAGGATCCTTCCTCAGCTCTGTCAGGAGAGCAGTTCATATTGCCCGCGCTTATTTATTTCTCCATCCATTACATTCAAGAAGTTTGCACCCCACTCTTTAAACCCCCACTGATTCCACAAAGAGTCATGCAACTTCAAGCAACCTTCATGAAACTGGCTGGGGTTGATGGGAGTTGTAGTCCAAAACATCTGTGGGAAACCAGGTTGTTAAGGACTGAATTACAGCAAACAAACACAGGTTCACTTAAAGAAAAACTGAAACATGAAAAGACACTTCTGTGGGAGGTGGGGGGAATACAAACCCTTAAGAGCCCCTGAAATTAAAATTAAAAATGAAAATATTTCTGCATCCTGAAAACGAAGACAAGCCTCTCTGGAGAATGGATTTCACAACCAAGGTGCCACCACAAAGAAAGCCCAGTTGGGACTGGGGAAGACCCACTGCCATTCAGTGTATTAATTTGTTATGGGTATTCTATACTTGGTTAACGTTTTCAAGGGGATGTACAGGTATATGGGTGATAGTATGGAAGAAGGAGCAATCGTCTGCTTATATACAGGGGAAGGCTAAGAGTAATGAATTTACTTTTATATAACATGGATGGCACAAGCTATTTTGAGAGTCAGAGTATGATTTTGGAATTTATCTTTTCAGCTTCACCCTGTGTACCTGGCTGCTCTATACCACTCTGTTGATAAATTTCCAGTGTCCTCGTTAAGGTAACAACTGAGGGCAAATGCCTATTGATGACTGAAAGCGAGTAATCTTCCATGTTCATTTTTGCACGAATGAATGTGCTTCCTATGCATAGGCTTAGCTATTCAGTAACCTTATGCTTTTCTATAGTTGGCAGCAAACTTCTCAATCCCCTCGATTTCTGCTACAGCTACTGTACTCGGGTGCTTTCGCGATGAATGACAGACGAACCTACAGTAAAGGGACTTAGAGCGGGAGATAAAGTGGTTTTAGTAGATGGAGATTACATTGTTTTGGAGGTGAAAAGAGGTGGTTTAATAAAACATAAAGGAGGGCTTATAATATTTTAGTTGTCCTCAGACTGCTTAATAACAAGGTGGCCCTTTGAGATACGAAATGGCATGCTTGTTTCAGGCTAAGCTTGCTTCCATGCTAGGGGCCTTGCATAATGCTCCTAAGGCATTGCTCTTCCACAATCAGCAAAAAGAGGAATTAAAACAGTGGTTCACACTGTGCTTAAAACAGTGCTAGATTATCCAACAGCACCCAGTCCTTACAGCCAAGATCATCCTATAATGTTCTTTCACAAACAAGTTCTTTTCGGCAAAGGTCTCCTGCAACCTTAATTAGTAGCTTCCTTCTTGCACCTGCTGTGTCTTTTACAGCTTCCTGTTTAAAATGGCAGGTGGATGAATGGTGCCTTAATTGCCGCTTAGATCGTCAGTTTCTGTTCCCTGTAAGGAAGCGGGTTAATTACTGGCTCCCTTTCATTATCCCCGCTCCCTCTTCTTTCATTCATTCAAAATAGCCCTATTTTTCAGTAAAACAAACAACAGTGAAAGGAAGGCAGTGATTGAAATCCCTTTTCCCACTGCTCCACCATCTGTGGTAAATTCTGGACAAAGTTTTTAATTCAGATCTACGAAGCCTTACTTCCATGATGGTTTCCTTTTTCTCTGTCAAGGGCTACTTTTTAAGGGATAATCCGTATACCAGCAGAGGGCAGAGCTACCAATGAGTGGAGCCAGAGACAAAAGTGTTCTGGATTAACTATTCCAGAATAAAGACCACCTTGTTTCAGTATTCACAGTGGCAACCTCAGATTAGAATTCTAGACAAACTGGTTTGATGGTTATTGTTTTGGAAAGAAATTCCTTTCTTACTTTAGTGTGCTCCACACTCACACATGACCGGAACCTAACAATTTGTTCTCAGACAGCTGACAGCAGAATTGGGGGAACTCAACTATTTATTTTTTAATCACACAAAAAACTGACCAGAGAAAGGCAAACTTCTGCTTTTTAGATGCATACAGTTTGCATTTCTCAGAGTAGCATGTTTGTTGTCACATGGATACTGTCCAGAGAGTCTTTGTTTGTTGTGAAATAAATAAATCAGAGATGGGTAAAAATGAATAAATAAATGCTGCTCCTTCCAATTGTTCTGAAATTACACAGAAAGAGGGATATGCCAAGGAAAATATGGAGGAAACTAACTTAAAGAAAGACAGGGCAGTTTCAGGAGGTGTCAGGGATTGCAAAAAATAAGCTGGACATTATCATGTGCCCACTTGCAGTATCTACTTTCCCCCAGCGTTCAAAACTCCCATTGTTCTAGGCGCATTTTGCGACAGGGAATTTCATTAATGTGAGCAGTTCCTGAGCAATCAGTGCAGTAGAGAGCCAGTGTGGTGTAGTGGTTAAGAGTGGTAGACTCGTAATCTGGTGAAATCCCCTCTCCTCCACATGCAGCTGCTGGGTTACCTTGGGTTAGTCACACTTCTCTGAAGTCTCTCAGCCCCATTCACCTCACAGAAAGTTTGTTGTGGGGGAGGAAGGTAAAGGAGATTGTTAGCCGCTTTGAGACTCCTTCCGGTAGTGATAAAGCAGGATATCAAATCCAAACTCTTCTTCTACTGTGCCTAAGATTTCAGATTAAAACTGCCACTGCTGGAATGAAAAGGAGGAGGACCTTTTTTCTTCCTCCCCACTTCCAGCCACTCTCTGAGGACTTGAGAAGGGGCCCTCATAAAAATATTGGGGGAGGGGGGCAGGCCGGGGAAGTATGGCTTTGTTTTTGCAATTTTCAGATGAGGGCTAGACCATGTGAAAAATAAATATAAGATTTTAGCTGCAGTTTATTCATTTTCAGCTTTGTATTCTTCTTTTTTTAAGTGTGTTTAGATATTCTGTCATGGCACCCATAGGTTTAAGGTGCTATTTAGCTCCTAGCTTTCATATCTCAGTTTCTAACACTGCTTTCCCCACATGATCCTGTCAGAGTGTTAAGATCACCCTCTGATGTCCTGCTCTGGATCTCTCCACCGTCTGAAATAAGGTTGGTGATAACAGAAGGCAGGGCCTTTTTTGCTGTGGCACCCTGTTTCTGGAATTCCCATTGCCTTTCCCTCCCCTGGTGCTGTCTTTGTTTTCTTTCTGGTGCTGAGTGAAAATCTTCCAATTTGCCTGTGCCTTTTAAGGTGTTTGGTGCATGCAGTTCTGGGATTATTTTGTTGTCGCTGCTGACTTTTTATTCGATCTCTGTTCTGCTCTGTTTCATTGTGGTTATCTTGTGAGTTTTTTATTTGTGAATCAAACACTTTGAGAACATACACTTACGTGTGGCTGGCAAATGCTGCAAATAAATGAATGAGTAAATACACAGCTTGGCCCCTGCATACTTTCAAGACCACCATAAAGCAATATAGGCAAGAGACAAAACATTTCTTCATCTCCCTGCCCTCCCACTTTTATTCAAAAATAGAAAAGAAACTGTTTTGTGCCTAGGGCAAAGGACGTTCTGTTTGCTGTAGCCGTACTCAGAGATTACTTTCTGCTTATTGATTTCCTCCCAAAGAAGCACGGAACAGTTTTGCATGAGAGGGCAACCAGTTTGAGCCATTGATAGACTTTCAGAAAACAGGGTCACTCTACTTCCTCAAGCCAAGTTCCATATGGGTCACGGCAGGATATGCTTCATATGTGTAATTGAATGTTTTTATGAATGGCACACTCCCATGCATTTTTCATTGAAGATCTCCTAGTGTTTTCATTCATTAGGAGTTAGAGGCAAGGCTTGTATTCAAGCCGATTAAGAAGCATGGCTTATTCATCGAAATCAGTAACTGCTTCCAGCCTGAGAGATTATATACGTTAGCAGGATACTTCCATTGCCCTTGAAGCACCTCATCTGTAATTCCACCCCCCCCATGGGTGAGGGGTGAGAGATGTCGATTCAATGCTCAGGTTTGGATGTGATCACCTGGACCACTTGACTTGTGTCTCCAATGCTGCTTCTTATGGAATCATCTGCACCAGGACACTGTGCCTCGGTTGCTGGGGGTCACAAGTTCAAGTATGTCACTGAACTCATGTCCTGCTTGTAGACATCTCTGAGGCATCTGCTTGGCCACTGCTGTGCGGACAGGATGCCAACCTAGATAGAAGTGGATCTCTGTGTACCCAGAATGATGAAGCATATTGGAGCGGTCTGGGGCACGTTCTTGATGTTCTTGAACAGGGTTGTGCAGTTGTCAAGGTGTGTTGAGGTGCATCAGGGAGTCAGTGTGGTGTAGTGGTTAAGAGAGGTGGACTCATAATCTGGTGAACCAGGTTCGCTTCCCCACTCCTCCACATGCAGCTGCTGGGTGACCTTGGGCTAGTCACACTTCTCTGAAGTCTCTCAGCTCCACTCACCTCACAGAGTGTTTGTTGTAGGGGAGGAAGGGAAAGGAGATTGTTAGCCGCTTTGAGACTCCTTAGGGTAGTGATAAAGCAGGATATCAAATCCAAACTCTTCTTCTCTTCTTCTTCCTAGTAGTTCTGCTGCCTCCATTTTTCCGAAAAAGTGAACACAACTTTGATAGCTGTCAACCACTGTATGTCATTATCAGGTGATTTACAGGTGGTGCTCCTGCCCAATTGTCAAAACTGGAAAATGGAGGTCTGGCCAACCAGCTGGTTTCGAATCCCTGAGCTAGTCCCATATTGGCTGCTCTGACTTGCATTGGTTCTGCTGGCTGTCAGGCAGAGATATTTCACATCGACAGCACTTACATGTTTGACACCACCTCCTTTTAACTGGGACGGAACCTGGGAACTGCTGCATGCAAAGCATTATTATTTATTATTGGTAATAAAATTTGTATCCTACCATTCCTTCCAAGAATGAGTGTACAGTTGTGTACACAGTGACACAGATTGTACACTCATTGAAAGGAACGTGTGGTCACTCCTCTTCCTCCCATGTAAACAGTGATTTGTATGCAACATACGTAGCCATACAAATTCCTGTACAGTGGTACCTCGGGTTACATACGCTTCAGGTTACATACGCTTCAGGTTACAGACTCCGCTAACCCAGAAATAGTACCTCAGGTTAAGAACTTTGCTTCAGGATGAGAACAGAAATCGTGCTCCGGCGGCGCAGCGGCAGCGGGAGGCCCCATTAGCTAAAGTGGTGCTTCAGGTTAAGAACAGTTCCAGGTTAAGAACGGACCTCCGGAATGAATTAAGTTATTATCCCGAGGTACCACTGTACCTCCATGGGGTAGCAAACCGATCTTGCAGCCGTCCTTGGATTGCTCTGCTTTCTGTTCCTCCTTCCCCATTAAAATAGGACACAAAAGTAGCCTAGTGGAAAGCAAAGGGAAGGTCATGGTAATAAACTAAAAACCTTTCGTGCGCAATTTGCTTTGTGCCTGAAGAGAGAGAATTATAAACCCAAGAGACATTTCTAGGAATTCAGAAAGCTTTTGTTTGCTTTGTCTTCCTGCCTGTGACAGGAACAAAGCCCCCGTTCATTTCTCATTAGTAATTATCAAGGGGCCTATAAAGAGGTGTTCTTGAGATTGCATTGAACCTTGGTTGCACTCATGACTCTGATCCTGAATGCGAAATCATAACTGCTGGGATCGGCAACTAAACATTGCCGTGTGGAGTCCCAGCTGCTCCATTCAATCTCCTCACAAAACAGTCACGCAGCCTTCGGTGGTGTCAGAGCATGCTCAGCCTTCGTTGTGTTGTTTCAGGGTGTCTTCTTCTTGGTTTTCCCTCCACCTTTTGGGTGTGTGTGTGTGTTTCTCCAAAGCTTGGTTTCCCTCAAGCCTACTGATACCTCTCTCTTGTTTGTGGGAACCAATGTAGCAGCCATTTTGTGTTCTACATTTTGTGTCCCACCCATACTAAAGCAGCCATTTTGCGACTGGCGCCCACAGCCCTTTCTCGAAACACCAAATTAACACACATTAGCACATTAACACACTTTTGAACAGTGATCCCAAATTATTCAGCTCAAAACACCTCCCTCCCTGAAGATTAGTGAAGGGTCTGTTTTTCTTCTTAAAAAATCCACCCTAAGCCTTGCTACTGAGTCATACTTTCAACTGCTTGGCCATAGTCCTCAGACAGAGGACTCAACTACTACTACTACAATGTTATAAATGTGTTATAACATTGTGGCACCAGATGGTACTGTAGAGCTGAAATTGGAACTTTAGGAAATTTTCCATAGTGAGTTTTAAAATGGTTTTTTTTTCCAGAGTGTTTATTATAGCCGTGTAGATGCAGCCAGAATGTCCCCAGGAAAAATGACTATCTCCTGGATTTCTCTGATGTCGTCTATGAACAGCTTTCATTCTGGACCCAAAAACAGCTTTCAAAATGAACCCAGTAGCTGAGTGCAGTTTGTGAGTCTAATTGTTACATGTCTGTGGGGACGGATGAATTTGCAGCTTGTTCAATAAACACATGTCGACATTCAAAGCAATTAAAGGTGTCCAGGTTATTCTTAAGAAGCTACAGAGTAAATAAAACACTGCATGTCATTTTGCTGAAGATGAGCAACGTGGCAGCATTTTCCTGTTGGAAGGTATTAAGATGTGGATTTATCTGCAGAGTTTAGGGGTTTGTGAGTTTGTGTGGAGTTAGGTTTTGCATGTTTATAGGTCCAGAGGTTGGTGAAGGAACTTTATTTATTTACTTCCTTCCATGAATCAAAATATAATCTCTGGTTAATTAGTGCTAGATATAACCGTCTCCAAGTTCTGTGTATTTGGATTGGGAGTTTAATATCACACCTGTGTTGGTTTTTCTGTTTAACTTGCTAATGAAGAAGAGGTCATGAGGTGCTTTTCCAGGACAGAGTGGAGTGTTTGTTCTGAAGTAAAGTAGGCCTTTAAAGAGCAATATCTTGTGAATGACCTCCAGATTCCACACACAATTTATTTATTTAAATTTCTAACCTTTAGGCTCTGCCGTTTTAACATTCAAAATATATGCATCGGTCCATGAATCCTACCAGCTGCTCCATTTCCCTCCCTTCATTTTTAAAAGCACTATAAAGAAATTCAGGACAATACACAGCCTTAGGCCACATCTGCAACACGCATTTAAAGCACGTTTAAATAACATGGCCCCCACCTACAAAAAACAATAATCCTGGGAATTGTAGTATACCCCCTCAGGGAGCTACAGTTCTTGCACCCTTAAGAAACTAGATTTCCCAGGATTCCTTGGCGGAAGCCGTGCACTTTAACTGTGCATTAATGTATGGTGCAGGTATAGTCTGGGACTTCATAGGTTTTCCAGATACACAAGTGACCAATCTATGCAAAACTCAGGACTCAGCTACACAGCTGCAAATAAAACGTTTTAAATGTGTTGTAAAGTGCAATATACAAATGTGACACTAGATGGTGACAGTGAGCTATGTCAAATTCCATGTATTTTTTCCACAACATTTTTTTTTAGCATTTTCACAGCATTTTTTAATATGTGGGTAGATTCCACCTAAGCTGCAGTTTAGGGTGTCAGATTATTTGTGAATTTCAAGTATTACATACTTTTTAAAAAAATTAAGGATAGAGGCTCTAAAACAAACGATTACATAATTGTTGGTCAGCATGAGACTCAATGTCAAGGTTGTGGGTTTGAGATGACCTCGTGGTCCCTTCTAACTCTGCAATTCTATTATATTGTTGTGTGTGAGTTTTTAAAAACAAATCTGTGCAGAAATAAATATGATATGGTCTAAGTAATAAAGCATAAGGTATTTTCATTTAAAGCTATTTCATATGCAGAGAGGCTTCACCTCACACTTTTACATGCATTTATTTCCCCATTATCTTCCTAACAAAAAATCCAGTTTAATTTTTACTGTGTTGAATTTTTTGTGCTAGAGCAACAACACTTTAGTCCAGTGGTTCCCAGTTAGCTAAGGATTGCAGATCCCTTGTTGTTTTCTTAAAAAGCCAATCCATGGACCCCCTACTTTTGAAGGTTTTGATATCTCTATGGCAGTTTTTTGATATGTGAATGGTGCCACGGACCACCTGGGTGGATTACACCCCTCCCCCAGGATCTGCGTACCACTGATTGGGAATCACTGCTTTAGTTCATTTTGATAAAGTTGGGGTCCATCACACCTGGGGGGGCGAGAGGTTCACTGTAGCACAGAATGCTTGTTAGATACGTATGGACTCCTGTCTTCCAAGCTTATTCCACTAACCGGTGCAGAGGTTTTATACGAAAAGACCAAATACAAGATCCAGGTGTGGTAAACGCACCATGCTAGGTTAAATAAACTGCTCTTTCCCAGCGATTGCTGGGGTGGTGGTGGACAGGGGGAGCTGGAGAGAATAAATAAATAAATTGAGTGAAGTTAGGAGCAGCCAACACTCTGGGATAAACAACTTAGGAATCCGGGAATGTCTGAAAAAGCAGCGCTTGTCACTTCCTGAATTTTGAGCAAACAGGTTTGTGCAGCTGCATATAATTACACAAAGCTAAAGGACTGTTTATTTAAACCGTGATGTATTATAAATTCCCTGGGATACAAAATGTTAGTCCGAGAGGCATTCCAATATCTATTAAACTGCCCTCCTCTGCAGTGGCAGGCACTGTGGCTGGAGACCTGAATTGTAGAATGAATATATATATATATATATATATATATATATATATATATATATCCAAATCAGAATAAAGGATTGCAATGTGTGGGGTGGTGGTGATCTAAAGAAAAGAAAGGGTGATGATGGTAGACCATGCAGTCTGCCTCTTCCTCATATTTTAAATCCCAGGCTGCTACTTCACTTCCCGCAAAGCTTTGCCACGAAGAGCATTGTGCTGGGGGAAGTGCCTAAGTAGGAGAGGAGAGGGGTGTACAACTCTCCCCCCTGCCTACTTCTCTCCCCCACCCCCACAGCCTCTTCCCCCGCCACACACAGCAGTGCCTTTTGCTTCTGGTACGAACATGAAACTTAGTCCTGTGGAACAAATACGTTTTGCCAACTTGATGACACTCTTGCAGGTGTCGCTGTGGTCTAAACCATTGAGCCTAGGGCTTGCCGATCAGAAGGTCGGCGGTTCGAATCCCTGTGATGGGGTGAGCTCCTGTTGTTCGGTCCCAGCTCCTGCCCACCTAGCAGTTCGAAAGCACATAAAAGTGCAAGTAGATAAATAGGTACCACTCCGGCGGGAAGGTAAATGGCGTGTCCGTGCGCTGCTCTGGTTCGCCAGAAGCGGCTTAGTCATGCTGGCCACATGACCCGGAAGCTGTCTGTGGACAAACACCGGCTCCCTTGGCCTATAGAGTGAGATGAGCGCACAACTCCAGAGTCATCCATGACTGAACCTAATGGTCAGGGGTCTCTTTACCTTTACCCCCAGCTGTTTGGGGAAGGGGATCCCCTGATCAGGGATCGGGGCCGCCCTATGCCCCGGGGCAGATAAAAGCCGCCAGTCCCAAGTTGCGGGAGCAACATCGTTGGTTGCTATTTCCTGCCTGAACCCTGTCCTGCTTTCCTGCCTGAGCTCCTGGCCTACCCTGGCTCCCTGCTTGCAAGCCTGCTCCTGACTTCACCCGACTCCCTGCCCTGCACCCAGCTTCAGCTACTACGGACTGCCTCCATGTTTTACCTTTGACCACGGACCGGACTTGGACCTCGCCTCTCGGGTAACCCATGGGACCAGCACAGGTGGGCTCTTATCATATTTTTAGGAAGACCACTTCTCTCTTCTACCCTCTTGCTCAGCCTGTGTGGTGTTGTGCTTAGAGTCCCTACTGGGTGACCTCGGACTAGTCTTTGAATCTCCGCCTAACCTACTTCATAGGGCTGTGCTAGGGATTATAGGAGCAGGATTTGAATTCACGTTCTCTCTGTTTTCAGCCCAGCACGTGAACCGCCATGTCACACCAGTGTAGCAAGCAAAGCTGGTGTCTAGCAGTATGGGCATTCAGCTGAGCTGGAGGTGACATTTGCAAGGAAGGTCACTGCTCATCGCTGCCCCCTCCATCACTTCCACCCTGTCCACCCCTTGCCTCGATTAGCCCTGGGTAATTTAGGACCCTGGCAGTTCATGGTTCGAAATCCTTCAGGAAGCGTCCACAAGTAGAGGAGTCTCTCTACCTCAAAAGTTCATCCTCCAACTTGCAGACAGTGATGGAAGCAGCAAAACTGAGCAATCTTATTCCCTTGGGCCACGATGTTCACTGTCTCTATTGCTTGACCTTACCTGGCTCACAGGGTTGTTGTGAAGATAACATGGAAGAGGGAAGGCCATGCTTTGTCTCCATTTAACACTTTCTCAGAGTAGATAGTTGATGGTTCAGGATAATAAGTTAACAGAGATGGAAAGAAGTAAGTGTTCCTACCAGAGAGGAATGGCAAACTATGCTGATGGACTACGCCAAAATGGCAAAACTGACTGGAAAGCTCAGGAACCAAAAAGACAAGAACTTCAAGAAAGAATGGGGGAAATTAACAATTTATTTAGGAGACCATTGTAAGCTCATAAAAACATTACCAAGATTTTAATAACACTTGGAATGTAACAAATACCGTGGGTAAATATGGAGAGTTATAGTACATGGATTATGAAATAATATGCAGTTGAAGATGTTGACAATTGGACTCACAGAGAGGATGGTGGGAAGTCAAGAGAGTCAGAGAAATCTCTTATGTATTTGGTATCGCAATAATCTTTTGTTCTGTAAAATCCAATAAAAATTATTTTTGAAAAACAGGATAATAAGTTAAAAAACAACAAAAACTATTCTAATATAAGGTCAGTTGTAAGGAATGGAATGTGAATTAGAAATAACTAAGAAAATAATACAGCAACAAGAGGAAATTTTGAACACATCAAGCACGGAGTGTGGGAAATCAATTTTTGGAAAAATTGTATTAAATTTGTGGCTGGTTTGGTAAAATTTGGCAAAAAAACCCCCACGATTTGGCAAAAAGACCAAAACAAATTTGCTCGGAGTAGACCTGTGGCAATTAATGGACTAAGTTAGTCAAGGCCATCCATTTTATTGGGTCTACCCTGAGTAAACATTAGTTGAAGACAACCCTATGTACCCCATCTTGAGCTTCTTGAAGGAAAAGTTGGGGTATAGGTATAATAATAAATAAAGTGGGCTTGAGTCAGAAACACATGCTCACAAGCAGATCTGTGCATCTCCCTGCTTCAGCCCGTATCACCCAGGAGGTAATGAGGCATCATTAAGTAATCTTTCCAAAATGGGTTGAGATCTCCAGATGAAAGGCGATGGAAGTGCAAAGCACACATTCCCCGGCTACTCAACCCCATGGCAGTGAAAGCCACAGCCATTTATTTCAGGTTAGATGTGTTTTAAGCAAAATTAAGTGGTTAATCATTAGAAAAGAGTCGGGGCTGCTTGTGCCCCCTCCCCTCACTCTCTGATGCCAGAGAACAAGATTTGCCACTAAATATAGTCCAAGAAGTCCTCAAAAAAACAGTGAATGAAGCGTAATTGGTGCATACAGCTGGAAGTGCATTTCGCCTCTTGTTGTAACCATTTTTTGATGTGTTTTTTTTCTTCACTTTCTGGTAATAATTCCATTCAGCCTGTAAACGGGTCTAATGAGACTTTGAACCAGCGCCGACTTCAGAGAGAGGTGTGGATTCCGAAGCCCTTTTGAAGTCTTTCCCCCTCCTTTTCTCTTGCGGTCCCTGATTCAGAATTCCCTCTTCCCTTATCCACCCTAATGCTTTTGACTGACTTTGACCGACTGTTCCAAATCCCGATGGCCACATTTTGTTATTTTAGCAAAGCTCTCCAACTGCGTGCAGACAATAGCAAAGGACATTTCCAGACTATTTTCGGGAGGGATCCAGTCGCACACTGGCGAATTCAGGTCACACCATCGGAGCTGATTGGGAGGTCTTGCAAACTCTCTTCCAGATAGCTCAGTTGGTTAGACTGAGCATGGTGCTGGTAATAGCAAAGTCGCAGGGACAGCTTCACATGCCTGCATTGTAAGGGGTTGGGCTAGATGAAATTCACCAGAAAGTGTGGAATAAAACTTGGCTGCCAGTTTATTTACAGGCCCAATGCAAGGTGCTCATGCTAGTGTTTAAAGCCCCAAAAGACTTAGGCCCCAAATATCTGAGAGACTGCCTCATTCCCTACAGACCATCTCAGGTATTAAGATCAACAGAGGGAGCCTTTTTGGTAGTTCCATTTCCCTCAGAAATTTGGGGTGATGGCAGCAGCCTGGAAGCCATCACTCTATGTGTCAGGCCTCAAAGTGTGGAACTCCCTCCTCATTGAGATGTTGCTGGGCTCCCAACTGCCCCAGTCACCATGGCCCAAGGGTGAGGGATTATTGGAGATGTAGATTATTGGGTAGACAGGGTTAGGGGAGGGGTAGTACCTCAAGTGAGAGACACAGTGTGCTCCTCCTGCGGCAGTCGTCCGCCTTTGGACCCTACCCCTCAGTAGGCTCTCAGCTGTGGCTCCTAGGAGTTGTCAGCATGCGGCAGTAGCCGTAGCCTGGGAAATGATTTTGACTGCATGGCTAAACCAGGTAAGGGTAGCCGGTGGGTCTCAAACCCTCAGTGAGTCACATCAAGGGCTTCTCTGCTTAGGAAGACAGGCTCCATCAGATTGAGTGGATGAGACCAATAGTGGGTCCAAGATGGTTTCTGCATGTGTTGTAGAAGGAAGTGGGAGGCAGATGGGGCTCATCAACCTGGGAAGGTAGCCCATCTAGGAGAAGGAAATCTCTTATCCTAAACTTCCACTGAGAGCCAGTGTGGTGTAGTTGTTAAGAGCGGTAGACTCGTAATCTGGTGAACCGGGTTTGCGTCTCTGCTCCTCCACATGCAGCTGCTGGGTGACCTTGGGCTAGTCACACTTCTTTGAAGTCTCTCAGCCCCACTCACCTCACAGAGTGTTTGTTGTGGGGGAGGAAGGGAAAGGAGAATGTTAGCCGCTTTGAGACTCCTTTGGGTAGTGATAAAGTGGGATATCAAATCCAAACTCTTCTCCTTCTTCTCCACTGCCTTGCAGGACATCTGTGGGAGAAGTAAAGGCTAAGGAGTAAACCCTATGCAATTCTGGATTGGCTCTTTGTACGCCTCCTTCCAGCAGCTCCTGCAGCCAAGCTGGTGCCAAATATCTTGCTCTGCTTTCCTTTGGACTACATTGGTGAGTTGGTCTTGTCGTCTGGGCAGCCCAGGACCTCCATATACAATGCCTAGGCTTGGGCCCCAGGGAGGTCACTTTGCTCGCCTGCTCTTATAGGTCTACTGAGACCTCATGTTCTTGATCATGTTGACTTCCCTTATGGGAGGATGTGCTTGTCATGATAAGGTCTTTGGGTCGTTGCCTGGCATCCCCAGGCAGGGCAATGAAAGACTCATGGAGAGCCTCTGCCATTTGGTGTGGACAGTATTGGCCTAGATGGAACAATGGTCTGACACACTGAAAGGGAGCTTCCTATGCTTTCTTTTATTCACCCAATTCCTACTGCAACCCTGAGTCATTTTCCCGCTCCCCCTTAGCAATTGTGTTTTGATTTCTTCATTGTTAACGAAATCTCCTCTTCCAGGGTATGTTCCACAGCTGCTGGTAGGCTAAACACAGATGTGTTATAGAAGCAAATGCTTCCAAGTGTGAAAGAGTGAAAACAGAATCGGAGCCAATGGTCCATTGGCAAAAACTATTATAGGCACAGCCTATTCTGTATTGGAAAGCAGAAGAGGAAAGGCAGAGAATTCAAGTCTTTTATCAACATACATAAAAGCTACAAGGGCATTATTGTGTTTCCAAACCCTTTCAGTGCACGCAGCCCATTTAAGTGTCCTGAACAAAGGCTGCTTTGCACAACTATTGGAAGAAGCTGCTGAATTTTGTCTTCTGACACATTGCTGCAAATGTTGTAGTGGTGACCATAGACCAACTAGGTATTCTAAGTGTACACCAAGTACACTCATTGTTCATCTGATGGAGTGGAATACAGTCCACAAAACCTTGGGCCATAATAAATTTGTTTGTCTTTTAAGGCCCCACAGTTTATAGAGTGATAGCTTACAGCAGAGGTTTTCAACCTTTTCGGGTTCATGGCTCCCTTAACCAACTACATTCTTTCTGTGGCACCCCTGTGGGGCTCAGGAGCCCAGTTGTGTCACCCCTTGCCTGCAGAGCCGGGAGCCCCTCACCCTTTTCCAAACACCCTGGAGTGTTCCCTCAGCCTCCTCTCTCTGGGAGTCCTCAGGGCAGCTGCTGCTGCCTCCCCAGGCCCCAAAGAGAGGTGCCTCCTCACACTGCCTCCTCTCCTGGCCAGCCCCAGAGGCACCATTCGCCTGGGGAGCTTGTAGCCAGGGCTGCTGCAACAAACAGCCAAGGAAGCCTTTGCGGGGCAGAGACGAGAGAGGGCATCAGAGGAGGGGGGGAAAGAGAGGGATAGAGACCAGTGTTGCCTGCAGCACCCCTGACCATCATTCAAGCACCAAAGAGACAAACAAATGGCCCGCGGTTGGGGGAGGGTAATTTTAGTTGGCTTCTTCATGCTTTCTTGGTAGTTTTAGCATACTAGAATCACGAGCATCCCCCCCCCTCGATTTTCTTTAAGAATTACTGGGCTCCTCCACTTGACCTTTTTATTAAGCATTCAGCCCAATTTCCTTGCACAAATCTTATGTGATGGTGAGATTATATGCAGCCTCTGTTTGTTAGGATATAGTTCTGTTCCACCTTAAAAGGGATCAGGCATGACTGTTGTGTGTCACATGCCTGTTTACTTCCAGCACAGGCTTGCTGGGAACTTCTGTTTGCATAGTGCTTTTGCTATATTGATGTTTGTTTGGACACGAAGGGAAGCAGACATGTTTTTCCTTTATTCTTGAACTATGCTGAATAAATGCCTGTAAATAATGTTTCCACATGTCTCTGTCCGCCACTTCTGTTGTGAGAAGTTTTATTCACTCTGCTGATAGGGCGTGCCAAGTCTCTTAAAGGTATCTGAGGCTTGTGTCGCTGTTTGATGCTGTTCCAAGGGAAACCGGAGTTCGCCCGGCTGCTGGCCGGTGGCTGGAGCCAGCTGGGGGTCTACATGATGCCCCCATCTCCCCGGCAGTATCCCAATGCTGTTGTGCATTTATTCTGGTTTATATACAGGGCAGTTATACAACAACAAGCGTTCATCTTGCATTCATCCGATTTTGCTTGATACAGAAGAACATGAGATGAGTCTGCTGGTTCAAGACAATAACCCACCCAGTCCAGTGTCCTGTTCTCACGTGTCTATGGTAAGCTCACAAACAAGCCCCAAGCACAAGAGCACTTTTCCCTCTTACAGTTTCCAGCTGCTGGCATTCAGAAGCATTCTTGCCTCTGATCATGGAGGCAGTGAATAGCCATCATAGCATTGACAGCTTTCTCCTCTGTGATTTTATCTCACCCTCTTTTAAAGCCGTCCAAGTTGGTGACCACTACTGCATTCTGTAGGAGTGATTTCTTCTTCTTCTTCTTCTTCTTCTTCTTCTTCTTCTTCTTCTTCCATCTATTAATCTGACCCCAATTCATCCATCACGTTGATGGGAGACTCCACGAAGCTCATCAGCTTTGATAAAAATCAGATCCATACTGCATACAGCTGCCCAGATGAGAGCATTTGTTTGGCAGGTAGAATGGCATTGATTAGTAAGTGAACTAATAGCTGTGTGGCTGGCAGTAGTGGGTGGAAATCACTCTGACAAATTTCCCCTTGGGCCATCTTCGAAGAGGAAGTAAGATGACCTCAAGTCACCTATTATTACAACCCCCCCCCCCAAAAACCCTTTGCCTTTGAGCTTTCGTAGAGGGGTTTATTTTCCCCATTAACTCTTCGTTGCAGTGACAAATTGACGTTTGGGAAGGAGACGTCCTTTGAATCTATTTTTAAGTAGCAGTTGACCCAGTTCCTTCCCCTGTCTCAATGCACGGCATCTTCTGCAGAGTTTTTGTGGATGATGGCTCTACACTGACCTGCAGTGACCTATCTTTGTGTCTTTGAGTGCCTCTGCAATGCATGAACCTGAAGTTGTTTCAACCACTTGCAAAGTCATTGCAATATTGAGCTTGAAAGGAGGAACATGGGCATGGAGGAGAAGAAGGCAGAGAGTTCTGTTAATGATGGGTAGAGAAGCAGAAAAGTCAATGGCCCCAACTAGATGTACGTTTCTTTTTTAATTAAATGGATATCCTTCTCTTCCTCTTGAAGGAGCCCACAGCAGCAGGAAGAAAACTGGCTTGGGGAGGGGCTTTTGTTGTTTAGTCGTTTAGTCATGTCTGACTCTTCGTGACCCCATGGACCAGAGCATGCCAGGCACTCCTGTGTTCCACTGTCTCCCGAAGTTTGGTCAGACTCATGTTTGTAGCTTCGAGAACACTATCCAACCATCTCATCCTCTGTCGTCCCCTTCTCCTTGTGCCCTCCATCTTTCCCAACATCAGGGTCTTTTCCAGGGAGTCTTCTCTTCTCATGAGGTGGCCAAAGTATTGGAGTCTCAGCTTCCCGATCTGTCCTTCCAGTGAGCACTCAGGGCTCATTTCCTTAAGAATGGAGGGGCTAGAATGGTGGAAAATGGAAGGGTTAAGCAACCTCTCCCCGTGGCTGATTTTTTTTAAAGAAAAAAAATATGGGAAAGATGTATATAACAGCATGCCATATCTACTTTGAATGTGAGTAGACATGTAGTGCAGAACAACTGAAGGCCAATTTACAGAATCAGTCTTAAGTTGCATGACCAAAGGCTGCAGGTGAGAAGCTGCATGTGTGAACATTCCCTAATGATAAAAAATACTGTGCACCTAGAAAGCTAGCACCGCAGGCACAAGGGTTCAGACTAGCCTTGCCCCTGGCAAGCTAGCTTTCTATGTGCAAACGGGAGCCTCTCCCCTCTGCATTCAAGCATGCTTCTTTAGCCAGGCAGAGTTTTACCACTCACTTGTGCTGGTTGTATAACAGAGCTCTATGTGTCTGGACACTTGAAATATGCAGAAGGCAGAAAAATCACCACAGTAACTTCCTGGGCACCAGTAATACATTCTCTTTCCAGAGTCTGGCTTTGTGATCTGCAGCTGAGAGAATAACAGAGGGAAACAAATTGGACTAAACAAATTGTGTTGGCTGTGGATATATTTCATGTTATTTGAGCTGGGGTTAGCTGGTAGCAAATTGTTTGGTTTATTTATTCATTCTTTGTTTATTCCCTGTTTCAAAGTTTCTACTGAACTTTATCGGTTAAGCTTTATTTATTTAAAACACTTAATATCCTGCCCTTCGGTTGTTGTTGCTTTTAAAAAAACAAAACCCCAGCAAACTTCCAATGGGACTTACACATGAACAATAAACACATCTAAGAAATATTACAAAAGGGTGAGTAAGCCAAGCAACCTAAAATGATCAACAGCATTAAGCAGATCTGAAAAGCTATGTGCACCCAGACTGCCACTATTTTGCAAGAGAGTTTCAGAGCACTTGCTGCAAATTAAAGTGGATTAAAGCACTCTTAGCGCTTTAGCACAACTAATCTTAAAAGAGAGAGAGAGAGAGAGAGAAACTGGTTTTTTGCAATTTGGCAAGTGACACGATGAACAAATGATGAATCAATGACTGGGAAGTTGTAGAAACACAACACGGGCAGATCAGATGAATGCTCATTGTCACGGAACTTCCTTGCAGAGAAACCAGAATGAATGATCAGTAAACACCAGATATAGGCCCCATTGGCATGATATAAACATATGAAGCAACAGCCAGGGCTTGCACCAAAGAATCCTGGGAACTGTAGTTTGTTAAGGGTGCTGAGAGTTGTTAGGAGGCACCTAATGCCCTTGCGGAGCTACAATTCCCAGAGCGGTTTAATAGTTCATCCCTCTTCCCAGTGAACTCTCTGGAAAGCCCAGCACTGCCGTGGGGAAGAGTGGGGTGTGCCTGCATTTAGGGGAGAGAGAATGGGGTGCGTGGCTAAGCATATGTATATGTGTATGTGTATGTGTATGAGAAAGAGTACGTCTGGACGTGTGATGAGTTGTGATGTGCTGCGGTGTGCACACAATGTGTGGGGCCCTGGCTGACTCCAGCTACATAAGCTCATATCCTCCAACTTTTTCTCTGATGAAAGAAAGGACATCATCATCATCATCATCATCATACTCCATCCATCTGACTGGGTTTCCCCAGCCACTGTGGGTGGCTTCCAATGTGGTGTAGTGGTTAAGAGCAGTAGAGTCTGGGGAACTGGGTTCGATTCCCCGTTCCTCCACATGCAGCTGCTGGGTGACCTTGGGCTAGTCACACTTCTCTGAAGTCTCTCAGCCCCACTCACCTCACAGAGTGTTTGTTGAGGGTGAGGAAGGGAAAGGAGATTGTTAGCTGCCTTAAGACTCCTTGGGGTAGCAATAAAGTGGGATATCAAATCCAAACTCTTCTTCATCTTCTTCCAACATATATAAGAACATAATAAAACATTAAACATTTAAAAGCTTCCCAGTACAGGGCTGCCGTCAGGTGTCTTCTAAAGGTTGTAGAGTTACAGTAGCACCTAGGCTTACATTAACTTGGGTAATGTAAACTTCGGGTTGTGAAAGCAGCAAACCCAGAGGTGTTTTGCCATGTGCACATGCGCAGAAGCACTCTACCACTCTGCGCGCATGCGCAGAAGCAGTCCCTCCAGTTGCAGAAACCTCGGGATCCAACTAGAGCTCCGGTACGGATCCCGTCCACAATCGGAGGTATCACGGTACTTATCTCCTTGGCTCCAGAGTCCCATAACTCCATACCCTTCAACATTTCTCTGATAAAAATAGGGATGTCCCACAGAAAAGCGGGACATTGCAGAATCAAATCAGAAATTAGGACGGCTTCTGTAAATCCGGGACTGTAAATCCTTGGAAAACAGGGCCTGACAAAGAGCACATTCCCCTCCTGTGATTTCCAGAGAACAGTATTTAGACGCCTACTGCTTCTGGCCTTCAGTGGCCTGTCCAACCATGAATGTGGCCCCTGTGTCCAAAAAGTATAGACAATACTGAGGTCAATGGGCCAATAATCTCACTTGGCTTCCCTATGTAAGCTAGACTGGTTCTGAATTGGTTGCAGATTCACCAGTGAAGGGAATGCTAACAACTTTATGCTGCCAAGATGTAACCAAATGGGTGGAAAAAGCCATTGCTTTGGAGCTGAACATGTTCTGTTCTAGGAAGGTTTTCAGAGTCGCCTTTTGTAAGGATGCTGGATAAAATATCCAGGCATGTTCCAAGAACTGACTGGAAAACATTTCCGCCAATGCATCTTGGAAGAGAACTACCAACTTAAGAGCCACTGGTTTGTGTAAGTGTGTGTGTGTGTGTGTTTAAACTGGGGAGTCAGGATCACAATGTTCTTTCGTCGCTCCTGATTTTTCAGTGGCTTCTAAGATAACACACCACGAAAGGTTTTGCAGATTTTATTCCATGCTCCAAGGTGCAACCAGTTTGAAAGGGCCATACTATTACAAAGTGGTGTGGCTCAGTCCGGGCCATATGGCAGACTCGTTAAAGCAAATGAATGCCATGTGGATCCAGCCGGGATGTGAGTCACGTGATGTCTGTGGAGCAGTCAGCACTGCGTCGAAACAGACTTGCCCTTCGCTTTCTCCTCCTAGGAAACAGCAGCTTAGGAACTCCTGGAAATTAAATGTGGGCCCAGGTTACCTGGAATGCACATCAGGCCTTTCGGCAGTTGTTATAGTGGAAAAAGCTGACAGACTGCAGAAGCGGCCTTAATGGGGTGCTTTAACGATCCGCGTTCTTTGTGCAGGGTTTTATATAAGTTTCACAGGCAGGGCTGGCATAAGGGTGCCAACAGCCTTGTTGTTTCAGTTGCGGAAACCAGAGGCTGAGGTGCAAATGAGTTTGGGCTTCTCCGGGTGACCTATTTCTTGAGCTTTCAGTGGGATTTGCTTGCACAAAACTTATGAGCTGTTTAAGGGCTCTCCAGACAGGGTCTCTCCTTCTCCTTCCCCTTGGCTGTCTCCAGCAACATGTCATCGACATAATAATACAGTGGAACCTCGGGTTACAAATGCGTCAGGTTACAGACTCTGCTAAGCCAGAAATAATACCTCAGGTTAAGAACTTTGCTTCAGGATGAGAACAGAAATCGCGTGGCGGTGGTGCAGCAGCAGCAGGAGGCCCCATTAGCTAAAGTGGTACCTCAGATTAAGAACAGTTTCAGGTTAAGAACAGACCTCCGGAACGAAGTAAGTTCTTAACCCGAGGTACCACTGTAGTGCATTTGTGGTGGATTTACAGTGGTACCTCGGGTTAAGAACTTAATTTGTTGGCGGTTCGAATCCCCGCGACGGGGTGAGCTCCCATTGCTCTGTCCCAGCTCCTGCCAACCTAGCAGTTCGAAAGCACACCAGTGCACGTAGATAAATAGGTACCACTGTGGTGGGAAGGTAAACAAGGTAAACAGCATTTCCATGCACTCTGGTTTCCGTCACAGTGTTCCATTGCACCAGAACCAGTTTAGTCATGCTGGCCACATGACCTGGAAAGCTGTCTGTGGACAAATACCCAGCTCCTTTTTTTTTTTTTTTTTAATGCTTTTTATTAATTTTTAACATAAGTATACAATTGTGATCCAAATTTTCACAAATTCCATACTTTTGGACTTCCTTCAACTTCTCTGACAATCATCCATATTTAACTCTTGCTTATGCATTTCTTCTATTCTCTATTGCCATTAGTCCCCCCTCCAATCATCCTTTTTCATTTAACAATATACCTCAGTTTTTACAGTGCTTCTTTAAACCCCACTAGTGTTGTTTGTACTTCACATGTACTTTTCAGATATTCCGCAAATTTCTGCCAGTCCTCGATGAACTTTTGGTCTCGAAGATATCTAACTTTCCCTGTTAACTTGTCCAGTTCTGCATAGTCTGTTAATTTCATCCTCCATTCCTCTTTCGTCGGTATTTCCTCTTGTTTCCACTTCTGGGCCAGTAGAATTCTTACTGCTGTAACTGCGTATTGAAAAAGTTTATAATCCTTCCTTCTTATTTCCTTTCCTGTAATACCTAAAAATAGGGCTTCTGGTTTCTTAACAAATTTATACTTCAACAATTTTTCATCTCATTATATATCATCTCCCAGAAGCTCTTCACTTTCTTACACTCCCACCACATATGATAAAACGTTCCTTCTTTTTCTTTACATTTCCAACATTTATTACAGGTTTTATACATTTTTGCTAATTTTACCGGTGTAATATACCATCTATAAAACATTTTCATAATATTTTCTTTTAACGCCGTACATGCAGTAAATCTTAAGTTTTCCTTCCATAATTTTTCCCAATCATCAAATTGTATATTATATCCAAAATCTCTGGCCCATTGTATCATTACCGTTTTAACTTCTTCATCTTTCGTATACCAATCTAACAATATCTTATACATTTTTGACAAAATTTTACAATCATTGTTTATTATATCTGTTTGAAACTTTGAATCTTTTTCCATATACCCACTTTCTTTGATATCTTTTTTAAACATTTCATTAACCTGAAAATAGTGCAACCAATCATAAACAGGATCCTTAACTTGTTCATATGGTTTTATCTTCCATTTACCTCCTTCTTTAATTATTAAGTCTCCATATGTAATCCAATTACTTCTCATATTTACTTTCTTCACAGACATAATCTCTAACAGAGATAACCAATGCGGAACTCTTGGTTCTAATAGGTTTTTATACCTATCCCATACTTCTATTAATGGACCTCGGAATATGTGGCTCCCAAACCCTTTGTGTATTTTCTTCTTCTCACACCATAAATACGCGTGCCATCCGAATCTATTATCAAAACCTTCAAGGTCTAGTAATTCCTTACTTTCTAATTTTATCCATTCTTTCAACCAACAGAAACAGGCTGCTTCATAGTACAATTTCAAATCTGGCAGGGCGAAGCCTCCTCTTTCCTTCACATCTGTTAATAACTTAAATTTAATTCTCGGCTTCTTGCCCTGCCAGATATACCTAGATATCACTCTTTGCCACTCTGTAAAAATTGATACCCCCTTTATTGTGGGGATAGTCTGAAACAAGAATAACATCTTAGGAAGGACGCTCATTTTTATAGAAGAAATTCTACCCCCGAAGGATAGTTTCAGTCTGCCCCATACTTCCAGGTCTTTCCTTATTTCGTTCCACACCGGAATATAATTGTTTTGAAATAAGTCAATGTTTTTGGGAGTTAGCCAGATTCCCAAATATTTTACCTTTTTCACCACATCTATCTCTGTTTTTTGTTGCAATAATTCAATCATACTTTGGTCCAGCTCCCTTGGCCTGGAAGCAAGATGAGTGCTGCACCCCATAGTCACCCCATAACCGTCCAGGGGTCTTTTACCTTTTACCTTTACCTTTACCTGACACAGCTTTAAAAAACACTTTGAAACTGCTCTGAAAAAAACCATTTTGAAGCTCACAATGGAAAATTTCATAGGGAACTATTTCAGCTCAACAGAGCCATCCGGTGTCACAATGTTGGAACGCATTTATAACATTTCTTTAAAATTTAAAGTAACAGGTAGGTAGCCGTGTTGGTCTGCCGTAGTGGAAACAAAATAAAAAAAATCCTTCCAGTAGCACCATAGAGACCAACTAAGTTTGTTATTGGTATGAGCTTTCATGTGCAAGCAGAAGAAGAAGTGTGCATGCACACGAAAGCTCATACCAATAACAAACTTAGTTGGTCTCTATGGTGCTACTGGAAATTTTTTTTTTATTTTGTTTAAAATTTAAAGTAATGTAGCTAAGTCCCTAGTCCAGCATCCAGTTCTCGCAGTGGCCAACCCATGGGAAACCTGCAAACAGAACATGAGGGCAAAAGCACTCTGCTCACCTGCAGTTCCCAGCACCTGCTTTGGAGGCATAGTGTCTCTTGACAGTGAAGGCAGCACAGGATTTCAGCAGGATGCTGTGAGGCATACAGCAGTTGAAAATCAAAACAGTATATCCGCTCCAAAACTTTCACAGGTGGAAACAGGATTTTAGATAACCACCTCAATAGAATCGTGAGCACAAATAATCATCAATACACAATGAAAGACGAATAAGGGGGTCCTTAGACCATCAGTTCATCCACACTTCTGTTTGTCCATGATTTCCAGGTACAGGTCAAGGAGGTTTTTCTTTGGTCTCGCTGCTGAATTGGAACAAGCGTCAATTGGGTTTTATGCAGATTGGAGCTCGTAAGCAGTGGGTTTTCCTGGGGAAAGTGGTGGGTCAAAAAAGGAACCTCTTGCATACCCTCCAATATTTCTCTGTTGGAAATGGGGACGTCCCATTCCATAATGATAAATTTTACTATTTATACCCACATATCTTTGTGGGTTGCTCCAACATAGCTCCCAACATAGATAAAAACATAACAAAACATTAAACATTAAAAAACTTCCCTATACAGGATTGCCTTCAGATGACTCGGGAGTTGGATAGCTCCATACCCTCCAAAATTTCTCCAATGAAATTAAGGACATCCCAAGGAAAAGTGGAACATTCTGGGATCAAATCAGAAACCATGACGGCTTCTCTAAATCAGGAATCTCCCTGGAAAATAGGGATACTTGGAGGGTCTGCTCTTGGACTTGTGCCTAGAAATTATTTGATTATTCCATTTCTACACTGCCAAATATGTTAAAAATATGTCTAATCAGAATATCTGCTCATTCTCACTGAGTTCAAACCTACCTGATTACTTCCAGGTAAGTGTGAAAAGGATTGCAACTTGTATTCTCTATTATAGACCTTTGTGAGAACGCTGCTCTTTTTTTTATTTTTAAAAAAAAGACACTTCCCCCAAGTATTCTGGATCGCATATAGAAATTATTTTGCCACAGGCCCTGTATCTAGAATCCCCTGAAAACGCTGCAGTTACTCTCAAATTTCTCTCTGAACCTGTGATGCTATTTTAATGCTCTCTGCTTAAATGTCTGTTCAAATGTATTGCTACCATCTCTTTTCACCCTCAGAGAGTTCTCTCTTTCTCTCTCTCTTTCTGCTGAGATCCACAGAAAGGCATATAAAAAGCATGCTGTTATTCTGTGGTAATTAGGCCCCGGAGAGGTCCTGAGGAACATGGTTTTACCACATTACCTTGTAATGAAGGTCTCAGAAGTATAATTAATAACAAAAAAATGTATCCATTCATCTGTTTCACATAAGCCTTTTAAAGTTCATATAGGAACATAGGAAGTTGCCTTATAGCATGTCGGACCAATGGTCTTTCTAGCTGAGATTGTCTACACTGGCTGACAGCAGCTGACCAGGGTTTTGAGTTGGAGTCTTCTCAGCTCTGCTGGAAGCCTGAATTCCAGAACTTGGGCCTGCAGAGTATCTGGTTTTCTGCTGAGCTTTGGCATATAACGCAGCCTTATATAACTCAACAACTTTGCTGAAGCCTCCCCAGAAAAAGCTCCACAACCTTGGGGGTCTTCCTCCCCCCAAAAGCTCCACAACTTTGGGGGTCTTCCTCCTCCCAAAAGCTCCACAACTTTGGTCAATCCAATGGGTAGATCACTGCCAGTTTTTTTAATAGTGGGAGTAGATCGCAGTCTCTTGGGAGTTGGACATGCCTGGACTAGATGATCCTCATGGTCTTTCTCAACAATTCTGTGATTCTATGATCTTCATTAGGGACGCGGGTGGCACTGTGGGTTAAACCACAGAGCCTAGGGCTTGCCAATCAGAAGGTCGGTGGTTTGAATCCCCTGCGACGGGGTGAGCTCCTGTTGCTCGGTCCCTGCTCCTGCCAACCTAGCAGTTTGAAAGCACATCAAAGTGCAAGTAGATAAATAGGTACCGCTCCGGCGGGAAGGTAAACGGTGTTTCCGTGCGCTGCTCTGGTTTGCCAGAAGCAGCTTAGTCATGCTGGCCACATGACCCGGAAGCTGTACGGCAGCTCCCTCGGCCAATAAAGCGAGATGAGTGCTGTAACCCCAGAGTCAGCCATGACTGGAGCTAATGGTCAGGGGTCCCTTTACCTTTACCTATGATCTTCATTGTACAGCTGGTTGACTGTACATCAGTCACGTGCACCAAAGAAGTGTAGGATCTGTACAGATTTTGTGATTCTCTGAAACAACCTCCTGCTTTTTCTTTGAATACCCAATCCTGTTTTAATCCCCTCACCCCAGGAAGTAAGAATATATTCATTGTTATTTAATAACACTATGAAATGTGGCTGATGCAGAGAGCTTAGCACCTGTAAGGCCAGAGAAAGAAGGATGCAGATGGATGGAGTAATATTAGCAATAGGAGTTTGATGGTGTTGATGGGGAGGCTATTTATTTTTCTGCCTCTTTGCCAGCCAAAGTGTTTGAGTGCACGAGAAAATCTGAACATATTTGAGCAAGCTGCAAGCAAACAAATCTCTTCCTTTATATCTGCAGGACTAAGAGCCACAATGTTTGCAGATGGTGTCAATACGGAAAAATCAGCTCTCATTGTATGTTTTCACAGAGTTGGCTTCTCTCCCCCCCCCCCTACGGCTGGTTTCTTGAATTTTGGCACCATGTTTCACACCTCAAGGCTTTAAAGAAACAAAAAACGGCATTCTTACTGTCGTTGCTGACAAAAGCCTCACACATCATACTGTCAAAAAAAGTTAGCCGCGTTACTGTATAGCCTGGCAAACACCTGTTCCATAAAAAAAAAAGTCTTTTCTGTTCATGGAGGAGGAGAAGCTGTCACACACCTGTGTTGGTGTGAAAATGGGATCATGTAACATTTCCATAGGTCCTGTTTGCTTTCTGCGGGATGTGGGGCCTTGCTATTTGAGAGATGTATACCTTTTGTTTTCTCCATAGTGCTGCATGTTGTTGTTGTTTAGTCATTTAGTCGTGTCCGATTCATTGATTAATATCCACCCTGGGAAGCACTGATTCTCTCAGCTGAGTCTGCAACAGATACTTTACTTCACTTTTTGGCAGGTGATATCACCGGGGCTGGTGTGACGGGGAAAGTAACTCGCTTGTCTCGGTGCAACCAAACCGTCTTCGAGGATGCTGTGAAACTTACGGATAGATAAAATACACATCCTTGGGGTATGGAACTAGCTATACACAGGATTGGGTGGTGGGGAGGAGAAGGTAAAAGTTATGGGGTTTTGCTTGGAGCCCTGGATTTCAGGGGTGAGTGCAGACATCACATTTTTAATGTGCCAGGGCTGTTCTTGAACCGCCCTCTCGACATTCAGTGTGAATGGGATCTAGGGGTCTAGTTGTTCTTTAGTCGTTTAGTCGTGTCCGACTCTTCGTGACCCCATGGACCAGAGCACGCCAGGCACTTCTGTCTTCCACTGCCTCCCGCAGTTTGTTCAAACTCATGCTGGTAGCTTCGAGAACACCATCCAACCATCTTGTCCTCTGTCGTCCCCTTCTCCTTGTGCCCTCCATCTTTCCCTACATCAGGGTCTTTTCCAGGGAGTCTTCTCTTCTCATGAGGTGGCCAAAGTCTTGGAGCCTCAGCTTCAGGATCTGTCCTTTCAGTGAGCACTCAGGGCTGATTTCCTTCAGAATGGAGAGGTTTGATCTTCTTGCAGTCCATGGGACTCTCAAGAGTCTCCTCCAGCACCATAATTCAAAAGCATCAGTTCTTCGGCGATCAGCCTTCTTTATGGTCCAGCTCTCACTTCCATACAGTTAAAGCTATGGAAAACCATAGCTTTAACTATACGGGCCTTTGTTGGCAAGGTGATGTCTCAGAAATAATGGGATGCCTCCAGTGGCAGATCTAATCAGAGCAGTCCAATGGAAGTTCATAGAACCAACTAGGGCGCCATTTGCATTCAAAGCGGCACCATCATACCACTTTTAATAGTCATGGCTTCCCCCAGAGAATCCTGGGAAGTGTAGTTTGGTAAGGTTGTGGAGAGTTAGGAGAGCCCTATCCCACTCACAGAGCTATAATCCTGGAGTGATTTAACAATCCATCCCTCTTCTCTAAGGGGTAGCTCAGTCGGTAGAGCACAAGACTCTTAATCTCAGGGCCATGGGTTCGAGCACCACATTGGGCAAAATATCCCTGCATTGCTGAGGGTTGGACTAGGTGACCCTCGTGGTCCCTTCCAGTTCTGCAGTTCTCTGATTCCCTTGGAACCTGGACTGAACAGCCCTTCAAACAGAAGACAGCTTTAGATAAAGGACCGTACTTTGAGATATATAATTTTTTCAATTTTTACAAACATCAAATAAAAACAGAAAACAACACATATATCCCCTTTGACTTCGCTCCCCCCTTTTGTGTATCCTTATGTTATGATTTCCCCCCTGCATCCCCTTTATAATTCAAATTTTTAATAAATCCTTAAATACTCCTTCATTCAGATTTTTAACTGCAAGTTTTATATCCATCCCACTAATACATTTAATTGTATGCACTAGTTTTTCATATATGTTATATACTTTCCCCATTCTTTATTAAAAATTATTTCTGGTTTCTAATTCTTCCCATACATTTTGCCACTTTGGCCTAGTCCATTAACTTGGTCTGCCATTCTCCCTTGGTCAGAACGGTATCATCCTTCCGTCTCTGGGCTAACAAAATCCGGGCAGCTTTGGTCGTACACATAAACAGTATCACCGGGTCCTTCGATATCTTCACACCTCATACTCCTGTAGAGCAGGGCACAGGACTAACCTGTCCATTTCTGCTTCTACAAGTCTCCTCTGGACAAGTGGGGGGCCAGGCAGAGCTTGCTGAGCCAGCTACTACAAATCATGCTGAAACAACTCGGGCAATTTCCAAAAGGCCCTTGAAACGGTTGCCAGTATTAGCCTGTTTATGTACATACTGGCTGAAGCCTCCTCTGAGGACTCCAGTGGATTAGTACTCCATAAGCTTCTTTTTCCGGAAAGCCTGGCTTGGTACATCAATAAGCAAGCTGTTCAAATAGTTTGGTTTGGAAAAAATAATAATAATTTTTTTTTTTAAAAAAAGAGTTTAAGCAAACATGCCTGTAAGTCTCAGGTTTTTCTTCGGACTCTTTCAGAACCGATGCACAGCACACCTGGACTTTTTCCATTTCTCCATGTGTTCTGTGGAAAACAGGGAAGCTGTCAGGAAGGTTCACGCCGAGGGCATCCCTGGAGCACAGCTGCAACGCAGACATCTTCAACCTGTAGGAAGTCCTCTTCGACACTTGATTTAAATGTTCTTTGAAAAAACATAAAACCATTACTCAGATGCTCTTGGTTCCTCTGCTATCCAGCAGAAGCAGAATTTGTTTGGAGATCAAACGCTCTGCTTGGGCTACTTCTGGATCTGGCACGATGCAAGTCAGTGTTCTGTGCAAAGGGAAAGATCCACCAAATTCTGCATCAGCCTTGTCTGTTCAACAGCCTTGGTCAACCTGGTGCCCTCCAGATATTTTGGATGTTGGCAAATCCAGACGAAACAGGAATAGGAAACTGCCAGTGTTTGCTCGTTCGTCCCAAATCCAGAATGGAAATCAATCCAGCATAAAAGATTGGTATTCACTGTCACTGCTGCTTTTTTAAAAAATGTATTAAACAACTTCAACAAAACTAATTATCAATCCAAATAATCAATTACATTTTTTGCCCCTTTTTATTCCCTCCCCCCTCCCCCCCACCAAAGACTTCCCTCAGCTCCCCTCTCTGATTTGTTTGCACATATTATTCTCTGCATGTTAAAAGTTGTACATATCATTACCTTATCCGTCATATATCCTATTAATAAATTTGTGGATGTTTATTCAAAACCTGCCAAGGAGTCCAAATCATCTTGGGTTTTTTTTAAATAGTTTGTAAAAAGTTCCCAATCTTCCTTGAAGTCACGATTGTCCTTCTCACGTAATTTGTGTGTCAACTTTACCAACTCTGCACAACTCATCAGTTTTTCTTCCCATTGTTCTTTCATTGGGATTTCCTCCTTCTTCCATCCTTGTGCTAACAAGACTCTTGCCGCTGTTGTGGCATACATAAATAAATCCTTTGTTTTTCTTGGCAGGTCTCATCCTAAAATCCCTAACAAAAATGCTTCTGGTTTCTTTACAAATGTCATTTTAAACATTTTCCCCCAATTCATTATATATCATTTCCTAAAATTTTTTAACTTCTCTACATTCCCACCACATGTGATACAAAGTACCTTCTTTTTCTTTACATTTCCAACATATACTTGACCCGGTTTTGTACATTTTTGCCATTTGTACTGTCGCTGCTGCTTTTGGTCCACAAAGATGCTCAATTGATTATGTTGCAGTTGCCTTTTGTTGAAGTGAAGCAGGTGGAGTAATGTAATGGCAACATAATTATACAATGTATGAAATTTGCCTAAATAATTACTTACATAACTTTACCGTAGAGACAGATAATGTTGTTTTTGGATGAAGTATAAAAGCAGTGGAATGGAAGCAGTGCTGCGTGAGATGGATACAGGGTGGAACAGAAAAGGATGCCTTCTTACTCTCCTGAAGCCCCACCAGCCCCAGCCAGCAAAGCCATGCCGGTGGATATTGTCCTCCAATACCTTTTGGAGGGCACCACTTTGGTAAAAGCAGTTGTGCACTAAGGGCGTCATTGCCGATTCCTCTCCAGATACATCTACCAAATAAAGTGGATGCCAATAATGTGGTGACGTTGGGGGAAGCATCACAGAGCAACGAATAAAGTGGAATGGTATCTGGATGGTCCAATATGAATCCACCTCTAATCCACTATTATTGAATCAGTGGTATGTTGTAGAGCACACCTGGGTAAACCCCCCACCAGTTTGGAGGGTTCCTCCCAAAACTGAATTTCCAAAGTAAATAAGTAGTATACCTCTGAATGAGGGATAGAAAGAACTGTCAATTTTGTTTCTCTAGGCTCCTTATTTTCCCAGTCTTCAATTCAGTTTCCCATATTTCTGCAACAATTTGTGATTTATTTTTTTAAATCGCATGAAAATTAATCAGCATATTAGTGTGAATTTCTCTGAATAATCACATTTTTATATGTGCACTTTTGCCTAGTGTGCACATTTTTGCAAGCCATTTCCCGTAATGAAATGCATTTCTGTATGTTATTTTCATAAGGTGTACATTTTTTTATGTACAACCTGCCCCCCCCCCCCCGTCTATGCATTTTTGTGAACATTGCTCGGCTGCGGAACCGCATTGCAAAATTCAGAAAATTGTGAATTTTGAAGGACGGCTGTGTTTCAGTTCTCATATTGTTTTGGAAAGTGCAAATTCAGAAGATCAGCCTTTAAATGTGAACTGAATTGAATCGCTTCCCCATCCCTACGCAGTAGTCAAAAACCAAGGGAAAGAGGTGTGACATCAGTATGCGACAAAATCTGGTTTGCCACTTCTGTGGACCAGTCAAAGTGGTACTGGAGGCAGGAGACACCTTCATCAGCCCCACTTCTTTGATGGCTTCAGCATCTCTACTCTGAATACTGGCATTAAGTACTGTATTTTTCACTCTATAAGACGCACCAGACCACAAGACGTACCTAATTTTTGGAGGAGGAAAACAAGAAAAAAAATATTCTGAATCTCAGAAGCCAGAACAGCACTGCTGCACAGTGAAAGCAGCAATCCCTCTTGCTGTTCTGGCTTCTGGGATAGCTGCGCAGCCTGCATTCGCTCCATAAGACGCACACACATTTCCCCTTACTTTTTAGGAGGGAAAAGTGAGTCTTATAGAGCAAAAAATACGTTATTCTTTCTGCTCTGCAGCCTTTACTCTCTACCCTCTTTGTGGCATTGCTGTTTTTCCTTCATGCAAAAAGACAGTGAAGTAATTGCATATATGGATAGCCTGACGTACAAGCAAGAGAGAGTCCTATTTGCGGCCTTTTGATTTGGCTTATCTGTGAACCCTGATCTATATTTCAGCAAGCACACTTTGCTTCAGTAGTTTTCCAGCTGGTCATTTTGGGGGTGAGGGGGGAAATTCTGTGATCCGAAGTGTGTGGTGCTAGTTGTTCAAGGCAATGCTGTTTAGCCTTTAATGTTCCCCATCGTTTCCCACTTCCAGTGCTCCTAATGGCCAGATGCTCTCCTGCACTTCAAAGGAATTTTGGATTTTAAAAGGAATGGTGAGTGTTAAAACACTGTAGCTGCTCTTTGATCCTCGTTCACTTTCCATTTAAGTCACATTAATCAATTATTTCCCCATTTCTTTTGCCCTTTTGGGGGGGAGGGTGTATGGGGTTTGGGGAAAGAAATGTGTTTTGATTTAAAGGTTGCATAGTTCAAGTTGCACATGTGCAAACCCAAGCAAGAGCTGCAGATGTCAGTTTCGCTTCAGCTGGGGGCACTTCCAGACTGTGGCTATTTTCAGCTGGGATTCAAACACATCCCGGCAAATTCGGGGTTGCGCAATTATAGGTCTTGCGCAACAAACCCATTTCTCCCCCAAACTGGACATTTTGCGATAAGGAAAGCAATGGTGAAATGCTTTGGAAACTGAGGGGTTAATATATTTGCTTTGAAACAACATCATCGCAAATGAATTTGGATGAATGCTCATTAAATAGCCAACATCATTTGACCTCCCTGCAAACAAATCAGGATGAACGCTCAATAAACAGGTCATCTGGAAGGACCAAGAGTAAGATGCTAAACTATGCTAAACCATAGTTTAGCCTGTTCAGCTACAATACTACTGGAGTGGCCACCATCCCTTAGCTTAACTTACCTCACAGGGTTGTTGTGAGGGTAAAATATACCTGGGGGTGGCCAAGTATGCTGTCTTGAGCTCCTTAAGAGGATAAAAGTGTATGTAAAAGGGCATTTAAAGGCAGATCAGAGCACATCTGCTCATACCGGGTGATAGTATTTCTAAGTCCCCCTGGTATCAGTGGGAAAGTTTTAACCATATACTTCACATTCCCTTTAAAATCAGTGGGACATACAAGTACTTCACTTTGGCTATCCGTGCCTAAGGCTTGTCAATTTTCAGAACATGCTGGGCCAAAGTACTTTCTCTCTCTCCCTTTTTAAAAAGTATTTGCACAGCTTGTGGAAATTACCCGACATGAAATTAAATCCATTAGTTTTGTAAGTTTGCCTCTGCCAGCTCCTTTCCCCACAGTCAACGTCTTCATTGCAAAATAAGCAAAACGTTTGTCTTATTAAGTTCTAATGAAAGGGGGACAGGAAGCACAGGAGAATGTAGCGTGTTCCACCTGGTTGTTTGGGTCGCCTCTCTTAAATTTGATCGGTCAGCTGAGCAAGTGGCAAAATGCTTTGGCTTATGGGCTTATGACCCCAACCCTCCTTAGTTGGAAAGCCGAGAGTGTCTAATATACAGGGGGAGGGAAACTTTTTCAGACTAAGGGCTGCAGTCTGAAAGGTTTCCTGAGTTTGTGGAGAGCTGCTGCCAGTCAGAGTAAGGAATTCTGGGCTAGATGGACAAATAACCTGACCTGGAACAAGGCAGTTTCTCTATGGGTGCATTCAGACATGGGGATTATTGTGTTAGTTTTCCTGGCTATAACGCTAATTTCCTACTCTTATTTATTTATTTATTTTTCTCTATCCCCCCCTTTTGTTTGGTCAGAAAAAGAGAAAAAGATACTTAGTTTGGTTAAAAAAAGGAGGAAAGATACTAAGTTTTGTATTTTTCTCTATAAACCTTAATTCAATTTATTTTAAAAAAGAAGATGGAGAAAGCTTGTGATTCAAATTGCAAGAAAGGAGATGTGGCGATCACACAGGGTCCCCGGACATTTCACCATCTATTGATCCCTGTGTCACCACTTTATTTCTCATTGCCACCACCCAGGCCCTACCTGGGACAGTACTGAGTCCAGTCAGGGTTGAATTGGAACATAAACTTCTGTTTATTTATTGCAGTTTAACAAGTGTGTGTTAAATGGTATCGGTCAATTACAAACATGGGGGGCCTATCCAGACCTATAACTTCGCTACCTGCTCTCACTCACTAAACCACCTCTCAGATATTTACTTGTCTTCCTAGCTCCTAACAGTTCCTGACTCAGCTTATTTCTCTACACTAACTCAACCTACCCACAGACTCTATCCCAATTCACTCCCACTCCAACCAACCTCCTAACGAACTCCTCCCTTCACCCCTCCCAAAGCTGGTTTTATAGTCCCTCTGACTCCACCCCCCTGGGTTCTGATTGGGTAACCTGTTTAACTATTTCACCTCCAGCACTCTCATATGTTAACGTCACAGGAGATATCAGCTGAACATTAGGAGGAACTTTCTCATGGTAAAAGCCGTGGAATGGACTCGCTCAGAAGGTACGGGAGGTTTTCAAACAGAGGTTGGATAGCCATATGTCATGGATGCTTCAGCTGTGATTCCTGCATTGCAGGGGGTTGGACTAGATGTCCCTCAGGGTCCCTTCCAACTCTACAGCCCTATGATTCTAGGACTGAAGCTGCTACTGTGAGCAATGTTACCGAGACAGAAACAGCCATTCAGTTTCATGAGTCTCCCTGATTTTGCTTTTTTCATCTTGTAGTAAATGGCTCCCATTCACATCAATGGGAGAGGAAGAAAAAAGTAGCAGATTGCCTGCTCCCTCTGGAGTGGTGCAAGAGGCCCTACACACCAGCTGCATGACCTAACTAAACCATGGAAAGTCAGCAAACAGCTTTTTATATAGATGATAAACTTTGATAAGTCTGGCTGCGAAGTCTGGATGGCTCAGAGCTAGCGTCTTGGAAGCAGACCTTACAAGAACTTAATTCCTTTGCCAGCAACCGAGCGGGAGGTGCCTGGATTAGAACTTACAAACAAAGCCTTGAATCGATGTTTTGGTGTCAAAGACTGGCAGTATACGACATCTTAACGGTGTTGCTTTTAGGATCCATTTTGGAACACGATCGCCTGGAGGGTATTGTTGCAATATCCGTTGTGGTTATCTTGGCTCTACTCCCATTCAACTTGTGAGGGATGCACGGTCAGAGGAAGGAGTCTAAATCTCTTGCTCCTGAGATGCTTTAATAGTTGATGACTAGGGGCTACATGAGCAACACTCATAGCCAGCGTGTTGAAAAGCACACACCGACTTATGCACAGTGCGTGGTTAACTTGAGAGATTCACAGCCGCAAGATGGGGTGATGACCACAAGCACAGATCCCTTTAAAGAGAGGTTAGGCAAATTCAAGGAGGGCGGGAACAGCAGCTAAATGACACGGAGAGGCAGGAAAAGTATGCAAATTTTTTTTTTTGGGGGGGGGAAATAGATTCCTGAAAAGAACATGCAAAAAATCATTGTACAGTGGTACCTCGGGTTATGGGATGCGGGTGGTGCTGTGGGTTAAACTACTGAGGCTAGGACTTGCTGATCAGAAGGTCGGCGGTTCGAATCCCCACGACGGGGTGAGCTCCCATTGCTCGGTCCCTGCTCCTGTCCACCTAGCAGTTCAAAAGCACGTCAAAGTGCAAGTAGATAAATAGGCACCACTCCGGTGGGAAGGTAAATGGCGTTTCTGTGCGCTGCTCTGGTTCGCCAGAAGTGGCTTAGTCATGCTGGCCACATGACCCGGAAGCTGTACGCCGGCTCCCTCAGCTAATAAAGCGAGATGAGCACCGCAACCCCAGAGTCGTCCGCGACTGGACCTAATGGTCAGGGGTCCCTTTACCTTTACCTTACCTTGGGTTATAGACACTTCAGGTTACAGATGCTTCAGGTTACAGACTCCGCTAACCCGGAATTTTACTTCGGGTTAAGAAATTTGCTTCAGGACGAGAACAGAAATCGTGTGGCGGCAGCGCAGCAGCTGTGGGAGGCCCCATTAGCTAAAGTGGTACCTCAGGTTAAGAACAGAACTCCGGAACGAATTAAGTTCTTAACCTGAGGTACCACTGTATTAGGGAAAGGTGCTTTGCAAGGAGGTACAAAGTTGCATACAAAGAGGGGTGTATTAGGAGAAAAAACACCTCATGTGGAAATGTGGAGAACTGAATTTAAGATTAGAAAAATGAGAAATGGAGAGAAATCAAAATTGACAGATGCGCTCATCCCTGCTTGAGGTCACACACACACACACACACACACACACACACACACATGCACATACACTACTCAATGCCAGATCCTGACAACAAACTGCAAGGGAAGGATGCCTCTTCGAAGCCCGGCTTGCGAGGTTCCCAGAAGCATCAGCTGGCCAAACACTGGGCTAGACTGAGTTTGTTCTGATCTAGCAGGCCAGTTCTTATCATGCAATGCCTTTGGCGTTTGGCTCAAGAAACCATCAGTCAATGGGCAAACCCTTTTGCATGCTGCCAAACCTATTTGGCCTTCCACCGACTGTACACATACATTAATAGACACCCCCTCCCCAGTGCTTTGTAAACAGGTTTCTCTCCCCAGCCCCTTTAAAGCAACCAAGAAGTGTAAGAGGTTTTGACACAGGCTGTTCTTTCTGAATGCACTTAGGCATATCACACAGTACATCATGGCCAAACCTTTCCATGCTGTTCCTTTCCCAGGAGCCCTGCTTGCCAAGCACAACATGGTCTGGGTGGTGGGGAAAATAATCAGGAGGAATCGGGTTTTAACCTAGATGTCTACCCCTGTGTACATGCTTGGCACTGGGCACCCTGTGCATAAATCAACAGGATCTGTCTCCAGTTTTCCAGTTTCCAGAATGCTAAGAGAGCAGCACCGGCCTTTGGATTGGACGGTATTTGCTGGGGGTTTTTTGGTTTGCTTTTTGGTTTTAAAGTCAAAGTGGATTTGGAACTGCCTGTTGTTTAACGTTAAGCTAGTTCTCTAAGCCACTTGGGACCCGGTTGGATAACTTGTAGACGTAAATCACAAATATGTACGAAGCACGAATTGATCACCTTGGCACCAGGCTTCTGTGATCATCAAGGTCTTCACTCGGTGTAGCAATTCACACACACACACACACACAGAGAGAGAGAGAGAGAGAGAGAGAGAAGGGGAAGAAGAAGAGTTTGGATTTGATATCCTGCTTTATCACTACCCAAAGGAGTCTCAAAGTGGCTAACATTCTCCTTTCCCTTCCTCCCCCACAACAAACACTCTGTGAGGTGAGTGGGGCTGAGAGACTTCAGAGAAGTGTGACTAGCCCAAGGTCACCCAGCAGCTGCATGTGGAGGAGCGGGGAAGCGAACCTGGTTCCCCAGATTACGAGTCTATCGCTCTTAACCACTACACCACACTGGCTCACCACACTGGGAGCAGAAGAGGTTGGATAAATGCAAACATTTGCACAGCTGGGAGGGGGGATTCCCTAGGAAGAGATGGAACTCTGGTGACACTTTTACTTGTCGAAGTGATCTGAAGCAGAACAATTTCTATGATTCGCTGTGAGCAGTGAGTCTGTAGAATGGGAAGCAAGCACAGTGATCCTCAAGCTGACCCAGAATAAGCAGCTGAGAAGGCTCATAGCTCAGTGGTAGAGCTCAGTGGTCTGCTTTGCATGCAGAATGTCCTAGGTTCCATCCCTGGAATCTCCGAGTAGGCTTGGGAGAGAATGTTGGGAATCATTCTGCAAAGAAACAGTAAGGATGTTTGTACCTTTAATAACTGTTTCTGTGAGCTTTGGGCAGATTGGGTACAGCTGGTCATGACTATAAAAGGAGGGAAAGTTGCAGTTTGAACTTTGCCTGCAAGGAAAAACACCCACAAGCTTTGTTGTTTTGTAATAAACCTTTATTTGTTTGGTTTTACACCGGTCTCGTGGTGTCATAGCTTCTGTCATCTGCCACCAGAGGAAAAAAAACCCTCTAACAGGGGCCTGAAACCCTGGAGAGGTCCTATGGGGAAGCAATTACTGTTAACCCAGTTTAAATCTGTAGATCCCATAAGAACTCATCACCTGGAGAGACCCCTATGAGCAACCTGCCAAGTTCAGTGGGATCAGACTCAATAAGGGCTGGCTATTGTTTTGATATCTTGGGGGGATTTGATGGCAGGGAATTGAATTTCATTATTTCGGTCACAGACCAGTTCCAGCCCACATGCAATATCAAGGAAGTCATAAAACACAATAGGGATACATTTGAATTTGCAATTAGGTATAACAGGGACAATACAGATATAGCAACAGTTAAAAAATATATATGTTAAAACTTAGTCACTAACATATAACCCAAAATTATCATTTAAAACCTTAATCATTATGATAGCACAGCTTGTTCCCTAAGTTTTATGGCAATCGCACAGAATTATGGCTACCCTTAAAGTGATCTCAGGATCCTTGTCCTCTACCAGGGATTTTAGACATTGAAGTTCGGATTCATTTGGAGATTTTTGCATAGCAGGGGTAATAAATACCAAGTGTATATCCCCGTAGAAACGGCAGCGTAACAAGGCATGAGAGACAGTTTCTACCTCCATCAAGCCGCAGGGACAGACTTGTTCCGCGTATGGTTTACCCTCAAATCTGCCCTGCAATAAGGCAGATGGCAGCACGTTGTATGGCAGGGAAGGAAGTGTGTGGCTGTACCAGGGGCCAAAGCATCAATAAAACTAGAAAACTAGAGTTGCTTCTCTTTTGTTGATAGCTGGGGCTCTGGGTTGGGTATATTACCCCACAGAACCCATAAATCAAGAGGCATTCAATGTGCCACTCCCTCACATAGTCACAGAACCGTAGAGTTGGAAGGGACCCCAAGAATCATCTAGTTCAGTGTTTCTCAAACTTTGGTCTCCAGCTGCCTTTGGACTACAATTCCCACCATCCCTGACCACTGGTCCTGCTAGCTAGGGATGATGGGAGTTGTAGTCCGAAAACAGCTGGAGACCCAAGTTTGGGAAACGCTGATCTAGCCCAACCCCCTGCAATGCAGGAACCACGGCTGAGGAATCAGGATGATAGATGGCCACCCAGTCCCTGTTTAAGACCTCCAATGGAGGAGATACGGTAGCCCACTCAGTATTGTCTGCATTGACCCTTCAGTGTTGCAGGCAAGGAGTCTAACTAACCTAGCTCTTCCTGCTGAGGTCAAGGATTGAACCTAGGACCTTCTGCATGCAAAGCAGGTGCTCTTCCACTGAGCTGCGACCCTTCTTCCTACCTTCTTCCGGTGCTTACTACCAATTTTATTATGCGCAGATGGTTTCAAACGAATCAGTAGCAACTGTGTCCAGCTGCATGGACAGGGGAATGCAAATCTCGCCTTCTTTTCCCAGAAGCTCACACAGCACAGAAACGCAGCAACCTGCCTTGCAAATCCAAACCTGTCATTCCCCATAAATCAGTAGCCTGGCGAAATTGCCTACCCTATTCTGCCTTTGGTACTGATGAAATGGAGCAAGCTCTCCGCATTCCCTTTCCTGGAGGCGCATACGACTGCCCCCTTTTAAAACAAACAAACAAACAAACAAACAAACAAACAAACAAACAAACACTTTACAACAGACCCAGCAATACAAAGTTATGCTTAGATCCTCCTGGAGCCGAAGAACGAGGCAGATACATGTGTCGATTGCCATCAGTCTGTATGGCTTTAAAAGAAATTCATGGAGAGTAAGGCTGACAAAGCTACTAAAAGGTAAAGGGACCCCTGACCATTAGGTCCAGTTGTGGCCGACTCTGGGGTTGCGGCGCTCATCTCGCTTTATTGGCCGAGGGAGCCAGTGTACATGTGGCCAGCATGACTAAGCCGCTTCTGGCAAACCAGAGCAGCGAATGGAAACGCCGTTTACCTTCCCGCCGGAGTGGTACCTATTTATCTACTTGCACTTGACGTGCTTTCGAACTGCTAGGTTGGCAGGAGCAGGGACCGAGCAACGGGAGCTCACCCTGTCGCGGGGATTTGAACGGCCGACCTTCTGATCGGCAAGTCCTAGGCTCTGTGGTTTAACCCACAGTGCCACCTGCGTCCCTGACAAAGCTACTAGCTGGAGGCAATAACACTTCTGAATTCCAGTAGCCAAGAATCACAGGTGAGGAGAGGGCCATTGCACTCAGGTCTCGCTTGCTACAGGCATCTGACTGGCCACTGTGAAAAAGGATTCTGGGTGAGTTGGGCCATTGGCCTGATCCAAAAGGGCTCTTCATATGATCTCATGCAGGCATAGGCAAACTCCAGCCCTCCAGATGTTTGGGACTACAATTCCCATCACCCCTGACCACTGGTCCTGTTAGCAAGGATGATGGGAATTGTAGTCCCAAACATCTGGAGGGCCGGAGTTTGCCTATGACTGATCTCATGCAGTCTATTTCTGAAATAGACTGGAAAGAGAAGCTGCTGAATTGCAACTTATTACCAAACTTAAAACCATGGAGAGACCTGGTCTGAACAAAGACATTGGATTCTTATCTCATTATACATGACAAAGCCATTTTTCACCTTTTCACCCTTTGCTTTCTCCTGTAAGACCTATTGCAATCGTTAAGAGTCGTCAACAGGCTCATCACAGCTATCTGCCAATCACCCAATCCCACCACCCTTCTGAGTAATACCCCTCCCCACCTTCTCACTATATAGAAGGGTCTGGTGACTTCTGTTTCAGTGTATCTGAAGAAGTGTGCATGCACACGAAAGCTCATACCAAGAACTAACTTAGTTGGTCTTTAAGGTGCTACTGGAAGAAATTTTTTTTATTTTGTTTTGACTATGGCAGACCAACACGGCTACCTACCTGTAACTCATGCATTTGGTGTTTGGTATTAGAAGCCTATTGATACAGCTCTTTTATTCAAAGAAGTGAGTTTGCTCATGCCTCCTTGGAATCGGGACTCAGAACTTGTCTTCAGGACAAAAGCTCACCCTTGAAATATGTGCCGTTGTAAGAGGTGCACTCTCCAAATGTCCAGAAGCACAAATGTCCTATAAAACTGGGTTGGAAAGCAAGTGAGCTTGAGCATCACCCTTGAGCCAGTGTACCAACTGGACTCATGCACTACAGCCCCGACTGGGCTAGGCGAGCTGGGTAGCACTGCCAGAGACCTCCTTTCCCACAGGAACAGGTCACAGTGCTGTGGACTCACAGCTTAGAGCTGAGAGCACTGGATTCACTGTCTCAATAATACAGTCATTGCGCAGCAGCGTTTTGCAGAGTCTTGCAGAGTATAAACCACTCGGAGAGCAGCTCTGTAAAATATCCTCCTTTTATTCTATAACTACAGCTATAATACAAAACTATATACAGAGCTACAAATTCTAAACATAAATCAATGCTATACTCTGAGTGCCTGCAGCTGCTCTTAGCAGCAATCTTATCTCTAAACACGATCTCTTGCACTCACTCTCCGATACACTGACTGACTCTCTCTCTCACAGACTGACTCACTCACTTGACTAATTAAGTAGAGAGCAGTACATTGCTCCTCCTCTCTGTAGAGTCAGCAGAGACCTCAGGAGATCATCAGGAGATTCTTGGGTATGGGAGGGGTGAAATCTCCTCAGGGAAACCTGTGCCCCTCCCTCAAATGTGGTTGGACTCCAACTCCCATCATCTCTAACCAGCATGGCCAATGGGTAGGGATAATGGGAATTGTAGTCCAGCAAATGCCTGGAGGGCTACAGGCTCTCCATCCCTGTTATCATTTGGGATTGCTTCCAGGACAGTTGTCACAACTTTTGGATAACCCAGATCCAGGTTTTGATTAGCACATAGCCTAGTGGGCTCACTCCAACACTTGTGGGCTCCCAGCCATAGGATTCCTTTCTTAAAAATAAAATAAAACAAATTATTTTATTTCAAAATTCAAAATTACACTGTAACACTCAACAGTTGTAACCCTATTCTACAATACTAATGACTTCCCACTAACCCATCCTCGATGGGTTATTGCATACAATTGCTTTTTTAAAACTCCAGTTTCATCCTTTTAAACAGATTTTAAACAGACTTCCCACTAACCCACCCTCAATGTTTAGAATCACAATTACATACAATTACGTTTTTAAAAATCCAGTTTCATCCTTTTAAACAGATTTCTTACTGTTGTTGTTGTTTAGTCATTTAGTTGTGTCCGACTCTTCGTGACCCCATGGACCAGAGCACGCCAGGCACTCCTGTCTTCCTGCCTCCCGCAGTTTGGTCAAGCTCATGCTGGTAACTTCGAGAACACTATCCAACCATCTCATCCTCTGTCGTCCCCTTCTCCTTGCGCCCTCAATCCTTCACAATGTCTGTGTCTTCTCTTCTCATGAGGTGGCCAAAGTATTGGAGCCTCAGCTTCAGGATTTGTCCTTCCAGTGAGCACTCAGTGCTGATTTCCTTAAGAATGGAGAGGTTTGATCTTCTTGCAGTCCATGGGACTCTCAAGAGTCTCCTCCAGCACCATAATTCAAAAGCATCAATTCTTTGGCTATCAGTCTTCTTTATGGTCCAGCTCTCACTTCCATACATCACTACTAGGTTCTGCTATTTTTTCCTTAGACTTCAAACCCTGCTGTGGACTACACATTTGAAAAGGTACTTTTTAAGTAGACTAGCAAAGGTTTCAAGTCCTCCTTGAATGAGTCGAAACTTGTGACTCTTATCAGCACTGTCAGTCTTGCCATCTCTGCATATTCCATGTTTTTCACCAGCCATCACTCGGGGGTAATTAACACACAGTGGAGGTGTTCCTTTAAATATCTTCCCTAGAGGAAAAGCGGGGAACATATGGCTCTCCAGATGTTGATGGACTACAATTTACATCATCACTGACTATTGGCCATGATGATTAGGGATGACGAGAGTTGGAGTCCAATAACATCCAAAGGCCACAAATTCCCCACATATTTTCTAGAATAATGCCACACAAGGGCCATTAGGGAAAATTTAAAGAGCTACCAGTCAGGTGCTGGCATCTGTGCTGTTCTGTTTTCTGTAGTGGCAGCCATGTGTTTGTTACCCACAATGCACTGGAACATGTCTTGCTGCAGCCTATGGCTTCAGAGTTCTCTTCATCCAACATACAGAAAAGTTAAGATTAGAGGAGGGCTGCCGCAGTTGCATCCTTGACCTTCCTTTTTTCAAAACACTATTGAGATTGTTATCTTGAAGAGCATTTAGTCTTAATGTATTCAATTGTATATGAAGAAGGATAATCTTAATAGCATTCATAATTTTTCGGGGCACTCAAAGCAGGATGATGACTCTAATCAAATGCCATTCTCCTAAGGGTACACAATCATTCGGATCAAGAAGAAGATGATCCCATTCAGTAAATTGGGTGCTCGGGATAATAATTGTGTTACAGAACTTTTAGACCAGCTTGTTTACATGTAAATCTAGGCCGAGGGTTTCGGGCAGTCTACTTAAAATTCTCATTCTCTTTGAAATCTTGTTTGGTCGGTCCAACATTGTATCTTCCCATTACAAAACACGAGCGCAAACCCACCATCTAGTAACAGTTAAAACATAACTGCATTAGGTAATCTTAATATGCATTCTTGGTCAAGAACACAAAGATGCTGGGAGAGAACATGGACCAGAAACTGAAGAAGTTGCCTTTTGTGCTTCGCCACCGACTTTTTCTGTGGCTATCGGAAGCCATCTCTGTTATGACGGCACATATTTCAGGAGTAAGCTTTGGTCCCGATTACAAGTTTTGAGTCCCAATCCCAATGAGGCCTGAGCAAAGTTAGTTCCTCAAATAAAAAAGCTGCATCAACTCGCTTCTGCTCCTGCCACTGTTGGTCCATCTGTCTGAACACATGGGCAGACTGGCAGGCATGACTTTTGCACCTCTGCCCTGGGCCCTGGGCCCTGGGCCCTTAGCGGGGCCAACCCCTAGATATGCCCCTGGTCAAATTAGTGGCTTCTTGTTACTCGTCTGTTCTTCCTGGAGAGAATCATCAACAGTCCTGACTAGCTCCTTCACTGGCATGCCCCCTACATCTTCCTTCTGATTGAAGCGTATCCTATGCCAGAGGTATACTCTAGTTCAAGAGTGTTAGGATATTTCCGTTCCACCTTAAAAGGGAGCAGGATGTTTGTGAGTCACAGAGTCTGAGTATTTCCTGTTCACAGGATGTTTCTGTTGTGTCTATGCTTTTGTTTTCTCTCTGTGCCTGAGACATTGAAGCAGGAAGCAGGCAGTCATGTTTTCTTTGTTCTGACCAACGCTGAATAAAGTTGTAAATAATGCTCTCCTGCGTGCATCTTTCGCTGTGCATTATCTGCTGATAGAGCATGCACCAGCTCTGGAATGTGGCAAGCTATTTCTGGAGCTCGTGTCGCTAATTGAATGATACTGCGTGTCTACGGGAGGTCGATGGATCGCGACGGAGACAACGTGGGGTCATGATGGACTCTGTCTCCCTGGCAGTATCCCAACAAAGAGAAGGCATTGCCTAGGAAAAGTAATCACTAAGGTCTAGAACAGGGATGGGGAACCTCAGGCCTGGGAGCCAAATGCGAGCCTCTAGGCCAGGCTTCCTCAAACTTGCCCCTCCAGATGTTTTTGGCCTACAATTCCCATGATCCCCAGCGAGCAGGACCAGTGGCCAGGGGTGATGGGATTTGTAGTCTCACAACATCTGGAGGGCCGAGTTTGAGGAAGCCTGCTCTAGGCTTTTGCATCTGCCCCTTGAAACTCTCCCCAGGCCCAAGCCCCTCTTTGCTTCACAGTCCAGGGGCTTTTGCCTGACTGGAATGTGCTACTTAACTCCGATAAGGCCGCTTTGCTTGTTTGGATGAAAGGCAGAGTGGGGTACAAACTGCAGAGAATCAGATTTTGGGTAAAGTTTCAAAGAAATATCCAAGCAGGAAGAGCAGCCCTGGGAAGTGCCACAAGGGAGGCCCCATAGGACACACAAGTCTGCTCCCTGAAAGAGGCGAATGAATGGAGTGTGTGTGGCCCTTTTTGCACCCCCTTTCACCTCGTGAAATCAGAGGCAGTTTATCCAAAGCCAGATTAGAAATGGGAACGACTTGCTCAGGATGAATGTTCAGCATCGTGTGAATGCCCTGCAAACCAATTGCAACGAAGAGGAAGAGTTTGGATTTGATATCACTACCCGGAGGAGTCTCAAAGCAGCTAACATTCTCCTTTCCCTTCCTCCCCCACAACAAACACTCTGTGAGGTGAGTGGGGCTGAGAGACTTCAGAGAAGTGTGACTAACCCAAGGTCACCCAGCAGCTGCATGTGGAGGAGCGGGGATGCGAACCCGGTTCATCAGATTACGAGTCTACCGCTCTTAACCACTACACCACACTGGCTCTCACGAAGGCTCCGTAAATACAGGGCATCACCTAACCTTCACATAAGCTCTTTGCAAGCAAATGCTCAATAAAATGGTTGTTTCGAGGAGCTCCCCATGGCAAGAAAATATATGGCCCCAGTTACTTTTTTTCAGTTATCTGTTTGGGGAGCGGAAGCTGGAGTACGGAGACAGTTGGCGGGCTTTGAGCTTACTTTCCTGACATGTGCAAGAATATTCTCTCACTCTGTTGGCAGGCCATCTGGCAAGTGAGCATGCAAGAACCAAAGTGCTGAAGCTGGAGACTCAGACATCTGCTGCTGCTGCTCCTCCAGGTACAGTGTCAAAAAATTGATTTAGATTCATTCCTTTCTTAAACAACAACAACCTTTCGACAACTCAATAAGGAAACACATTTTTTTTTCTCCTGCAGCAAACACACACTCCAACACAACACCATCAGAATTTGTTTTATATTCACAAGGAATTCAGAAGCACCTTAAAACTGTAGTTGGATATGTTGGGGGCTGAGTTGTAGGCAGGTATTGAGCAGGACCCAGGACCCAGGAGTCACAGGTCAGGATCTGCAGGAGCCAGAGAACTAAAAGCCAGAGCCCATAAGCCAGGGGTGGGCAACCTGTGGCCACTCCCATCATCCCTATCCATTGGCCCTGATGACCAGGGCTGATGGGAGATGTGGTCCAACAACATCTGGAGGCTTTACGTTGGAGAGGATGTCAACAGCTAGGTTCGTATCACCATATGTGTTGAGAATACAAACCTGTGCAGTTATTGTGGGAAATGGTTATGGAAGAAGTTTTTTTTCTAGGAGGAGAGGGGAAGATCCTTCCATTGCGCATCCTTGTGCTGACCGGACAATCTGTTTAGTGCTACATCAAATGAAACCCAAATTCTGATTATGTGTACCATTCATGCTGTACATCTTGATGTGTTGATTTTTGTAGTCTCTGGTTTTCACTTTTTAACTTGGGTCAGCGCAGACAGTCTGAGAAACACAAAATCCATTGTGCAGTGCGACTCCCAGTGCAAACAGGATGTGTGCTAACAACAACATCCATTTTGCAAAAACCCGGTTTTGCATTGTTGTTGTTGTTTTTCAGTGCAAGAGATCCAATGGAATCAGTGTGTAAGCCCAGAGGCTGATCTGAAACCAATTTCCACATTAAAGAAACCCTTTAGGAAGAATTTGAAGACGACTCTAAACCTGATGCACAACGGTGGCATTCGCTTTAGGTAAACAATGCCTTCTGGATATATGATTACTCCTTTCCCCATGTATCTTCAAAGATTGTAAATAATACAAGAGTGCCCAGGGCAAACTTCCTTTGATCCAGCTGCTCGTTCCCTGAAAAACATGTAACTTATTTATCTGGGAGCAGTTATGGCCATGTGTCTCACCGCCTGCCCAAGAAAGTACCATTGCACAATGAAGCCCATGCAAGGAGACAGCAGCCCTGATAGATGAGAAGGCTCCAACTGGCTGGCTGTATTGTAAACCTCCAGCTTTAAAATAGGTTTCGACTTTACTGGGGCGCTGAGAACCTTGTCCAAACAACTGTCACAGGCATTGGTTATTTGCTCTGATGCTAAGCTTGCTGTTAAGAGTTTCACTCGGGAAAGATTTAACACCAGGAAGTTTCCATTGAGCTCTTGGGCCTGGCTGTACATGATGCATGACTCCCTTTGACTATTTTTGGTTTTCCTGGCTCACAATGGAATATCCTGAAATGTCACTAAGCCCCTTTGTTTATATTAGGTAAGGAGTGGCTCAGTTGTCTTTATCAAAACTTCAAGCTCCAGAGGAGAACTTGGCTTAATTTATTTTTTAAAAAAAATTGCCCAGGTTGTTAGATGCACTCAGGAGGGGAGAACTTCCCTCAGCTCAGTTTGGAAGTGGGTTGGTAAACTGCAAGCTCCCTTGGTCAGCACCCACAAAAACACGGCATGTTTTGTGAGAGTTCTCTCCCAGGTTGCTGTGCTTGGGCACGTACAGCAATGGTGCCGTCGGAATGCGTATAATAGCAGTGTTCCCTGGGGATTGCAATCCCCAGTGCCAGCCATGGCAGAGAGCCACAAGAAATTCACCCCCAACCCTATATGCACACATTCCCAAAACAAACTCAGACAGGAACAAGAGGTTTTCGATAGGGACACAGAACAAGAATAACATAGAATGATTGCAAGAAACCATCGAGGGAATTGACTCAGCCAGAGAAGATTCTTAATTTAATCAAGTGAAAGGTTGTTTGTTGAGCAGTCCAGTCGTGTAGTTTCCAGAGGTCAGTCAAAAGGTAAGGGGTTAATATTTGGTGCATGAGTCACATCTAGGATATGAGATTACCTTTAGACATTTGGAAATTATTATTGTGACATATCCAACAACTAGAGATGGCTGAATCCATCCATTTCTGTTTTTCTTGGTTTCTCGTTTTTTTCAGCCTTAAGTTCGCTTCTTCACATTTTGCAAATTTATCATTTCAGAACAAATTCTCTGAATAGGAATATTATCCATGCAATTTTGCCTGAGATTCACATTTTTTTTTTTTGCAAAGCAATTTCCCCTAAATGATGCATTTTCACTTGCTATTTTCACCCATTGGTGCTGGAGGAGACTCTTGAGAGTCCCATGGACTGCAAGAAGATCAAACCTATCCATTCTTAAGGAAATCAGCCCTGAGTGGTCACTGAAAGGACAGATCCTGAAGCTGAGACTCCAATACTTTGGCCACCTCATGAGAAGAGAATACTCCCTGGAAAAGACCCTGATGTTGGGAAAGATGGAGGGCACAGGGAGAAGGGGACGGCAGAGGATGAGATGGTTGGACAGTGTTCTCGAAGCTACAAACATGAGTTTGAACAAACTGTGGGAGGCAGTGGAAGACAAGAGTGGCTGGTGTGCTCTGGTCCTTGGGGTCACGAAGAGTCGAACCTGACTAAACGACTAAACAACAACAACAACAATTTTCACCCATATATGCATTTCTTAAGCCCAGAGTCTGTATTTTCATACACATAACTTGACTGGAGTGCTGCCCTGCAAAATTTGGAGAAGTGTGAATTCTGAAGCAAGTTCATATTTCAATTCTCATATTGTTTCAGAAAGTTTGAATTAGCTAGGTTAACCTGTAAATGTGAACTGAATCGAAATCCGCCCCCCAAAAAATTCCTACCAACAAGACGCTATTAGGATGAATATGAATGAAAGCTTGTACAATCAGATTTTTTTGTTGAGATTTGACACCTGTAAGGCTTAACGGTATTTATGCAGGGGCAAGCAATATAATGTCGGAAACGCAGGGAAAGAAATGCTCTTATGGAACACATCTTTTGGTCTTGCTCTAAAAAAACACACCTTTTGGATATATATAATAAAAAGAAATCAAATTCATGCTGTATAGTTATTGCCATTCGATTCATCATGATAAATTTCCAGGAGAAATTCGAAAACATTCCTGTTTTCCCAGGTATTTTAAGTTCCTGGCATCTGAGATAACTAAATGCATTAATGTTTTAAGATATGTTTTTAGAATGTTTTAATTTTTTTTAGAATGCTTTAGAAATTGTGGATGTGGGCATAAACAAACAAACACACATTGTATGAACTTGATAAAGTAAAAGAGTTTTATTTGGGGGGAAACAACCCCCCCCCCCAACATATATATGGCACAATTCACTAACAGGGTGAGGGTGAGGGAAGGCAGGGAACAAAATAATATTTCTATTAAGAAAACGAAGTGCTTTTGTCATGTAATAAACTGCAAGAAAATGCAGGACCATCTGTGCACATTACATGATCACGGAACTAACATAGTGAGAAAATATGAATTACCCCATCGCTTAAGACTGCTTCCTCAATCCAGCTTTAAAGTCATATCTCCTGTATCGTCTCTCATGGGTCCCTGAGTTACCATATCTTTTCCATACTACAATGAAACCTTTGAATCTAGGACATGGTCACCATTACTGTGTACACATATCAGATGGAAAGAAATGCTTCCAGCTACATATTCCCTCGGAAACTCTCAGATCTAATCCCCAAAGAGTTTTGGGCCCAGATGCCAGAAAATCATGGAATATTTATATATCAGGTTTTATTTACAGATGCTGGTTTCCTGTGAGAAATACCAGCCGGTGCCAGATGTTACCAAGAAGGTGGCCAAGAACTGCAGAAATGGCAAAAAGCTTTAATACATACTTCTAAATTTAGCCCCGTCATATAAATGAGATCGGTACTGGTAGCAAGATGTCTTGCAGTGGTTCAAGAATCATGAAAAAGACTAACAATGGATTCTGTGATATAATTTATTTTTCTTTAGATCTGGAACTCTCCCCCCAGCTAAATACTAATTGTCACCTAAACTCATATGATAGTATCCCACTGTTTCTGCATATTCCAGCTGTGTTGCCTCTGGGCTGTGCTATTTATTTCATTTATGAATTGCTTCCCATGAGGCCAGAGTGATTTACATGATAATAACATGCACAAAACAGTTACATATGCAAAAGGATGAAGCAATTGCGTATGCAAAACCAATTTTAAAAGACAAACCAATTATAAATATAAAAAATGTTTCAAGCGTGTACATCAAATCAAATCATCTCCAATACATATATCAACTGGGATAAAGATTTTAGGAGGCTTTCAACCAACAAAGTTGTCCCATTACGTCTCTGAAGGTTAAGCATCTTTTGGCAGGAGATTCAGAAGGTTATTCAATCAGTGACTAATCCTTTGGAACCTCAGTTTATGGTCCTAAATGGAGAATAGAAAGAAGTGACCTTTTGGGCACTTTAGAAATGAGAATCTGAAGCAAAACATGACATTGCTTGAGCCTGCAATACCTCACACAATGACACAACAGTGTTCAGACCTTTGGGATTTTTTCCATTATACACATATTCTTACTAAGCGAGCTCAAAAACTGAGAGGACCTTGCAAAATAAATGGATTTATGAAGGTTACTTTTCATTTTTTATGAAGACAATGACAATGTCAACACCTCTTAAGCCTGAAATGAACAGGAATGTCCATATTGTTCAATTAATAGACTGTAATTTACACTGCATTTAATTAACAGACTAAGCAGTACATTGCTTTTAATGTACCCTATGCGAGGGGTATGTGTGTGTGTCAATTTTCTTCTTTTTGTTTCTCTTTGTTAGTTTTAATTGATGATTTCCTGCTGAGACAAGTCTATTGTCATTTGTTTTGGTTTATTTATTATTATTTTTTGCATTTTTCTATGTTCTAAAGCAAATTCTTTATATGCTGAGAAATCACTTGTTGAATCATTTCATAATAGAACAGAGTGCCCAACCCTGCCCAAGATTTTAAAGAAACAAGTAAATTATGTGGGTGGTTGTTGTTGTTTAAAGGAAAGTGCAATTTGTGAGTTTGGACCCACCACACAAACACACACAAAAATCAGGTGGAGTCATGCTGAAGTCACATTTGGGTCCACTATCTTGATTCAAAATAGAACCTGGAGTACAAACATTGACAAACATCACCGTCCCCACCTCAGGAACCCTTCTGCCAAGTTTAGTGACAATATCTCAAGAGGCGGTGGGCCCTATAGCAAACAGACAGACAGACAGACAGACAGACAGACAGACAGACAGACAGACAAATTTCCAAAATATATAGTAGATAATTTAATTTACCCCTTTCCCCCACAGCAGGAGAGAAAAAGGCAACCTACCCATTAGGGATTTGCTGAGACAAGACTCACAATAATATGTTTTTATACATATGCATCGACGATCCTACCAAATTTGGAATAATGTCTATAGAATCTGAAGAAGTGTGCATGCACACGAAAGCTTATACCCAGAGCAAACTTAGTTGGTCTCTAAGGTGCTACTGGATGATATTTATTTATTTATTTATTTATTTATTTATTTATTTATTTATTTATTTCGACTGCGTCAGACTAACACGGCTACCTACCTGAGTCTACAGATCACATTACAGATTAGCTATTATGAGATCACTTTATGATGGGATATGTGAAGTTTCTGCTTTTTAAAATGAGTGATGGAGCAGGAAAAGCTAGGATGGCTATTAAAAAAAAAAAAGCATCCTACTTATTGTTAAAGCCAAACAAGACTTTAGTTAGGAAACCGTGATCTGGAATCTAGCTTTCATTTGCCCATTATGTTGCTTTTAAAAAAAGAGAGAGAGAGATTATTTCTAGCAATTTGTCCCAATATCAACACTCAAGGTTTCCTTAAGCTGCATGACTATCTATTCTTGTGGTGCTGAAGGCTTTGGGCAGTGACGCTGATTGGCTGAGCTGGTGCAATGGCTTGAAATGTTCTGCCCCTGGCCATCAGAGCGGATCACAATTGAAAGCTCATTGGGCTAACTGAGAACTAACGGTCTGTTACTGTACTCCGAGGCAGCTCTGTATGTTCATATGACTTGAATAATGCAGCTCCAGACTAGTTCTCAGTGTTTCCCATTTAAATTATAAGAAGGAAGAACAATTCTTTAGGCAATGAAATCGTACAACAAAGTACAAGAAGTACCCAAATGCTGTTGAAAAGGAACAAAGGAAAAGGGGGGGGAAAAGCCACAAACATTTCTGTCATTTTTATAGCAACGCAGTGTTTGTGTCGTCAGTTAATGAATCACCGCTCCAAATGGCAAGTATATCACCAAGGGAGCTCAGCATGGGAGAAAGTCACATTCGTCATGTTGCATTTATTTTAATACAGAGACATGTTTAGGCAAGAAAGGGGGTCTTGTGGTCAAAAATGTGCCTGGAGCTTTGGAGCAGGCCTTGGCCAGGGTCATGAACAGAGGCAAAACAGGCCAGGGCTTGAGTTGAAGGACACCAGGCAAGGAACATTGCCCAGATGGGAGTGTGGCCCTTGGATCTCAAAACTAGCACCCCCTATGCTCTTTGTCTTCATTGGAAGAAGAATGCTCAGGGAGCCATTATGGACCTTGGGATCACAAAGGAATTGCAATAGCTGCAAAGTTTTAGGTAGCCCTTGTGAAATATACTCAGAGTTGAGAGTGGATTTCATGCTCTTTATTCAGCTCATAGTGGTGAGGAGGAATGGAAGTTCCCCCAGAATGTCTGCCTTATATACATTATTTACACAATGGGCCCCACGTGTTTGGCTAATTCCGGGATTCTCCTGTAGGCCAATCAGGTTGTGGATTCCCTTTCACCTAGAGCTGGATTGGGTGGCTCCTGTGGACCAATCAGACAGTTGCATTCTGGATCCTATTGTTCCAGGACCAATCAGACTGCTGCATTCTGAATTCTATTGTTCTAGGACCAATCAGACTGCTGCCTTTTGGATCCTATTCAACTCAGTACATAACACCTTGGCTGGGAAAAGGGTGGTCAATCTTTTCCTGGTCTGTATCAGTTTTGTATGTGTTTATTCCTAATTTTATTACTGTTTCCATATTCATCTGTTTGTTTGTTTGTTTGTTTGTTTGTTTGTTTGTTTTTCCCATGGAGATCTTTAGTAAAAGGCGAAAGATTTATATGATCTGAAGAGAAACCTGTTTGTTTGGTTTTTTAGAAATAAACAAACTCCAAGATCTGTACTTCAACAGAATTTTAAAATTGCAAAATACTATTTAAATGTACATTTTATTTCAACGGATGCACGATCTAAAATGAACTTTAACCTAAAATACACATTTTATTACCTTATTACTTTGCTACTTTTTTCTTTTCTTTTTACCCTAGAACAGTTATCGCAACATTTGGAGAAGTGTGAAATCCAAACGATAACTATGTTCCAATCCATGTATTAGTGTGTGAGACATTCAGTAAGTTGAATTCAGCAAGTTTGCTTGGAAATGCAGGCTGTCCTAAACTCTCCTCCAACTCTAGCCATTGGAATATTGCTACCGAATGTAACGAGAGCCAAACAGAGCTAGAGCCTGTGTGTTTATTTTACTGCAATGCTGGCCCCGCCCAAATGCAATAATTAATTGGCTGTAAAATGCAACTCCGACTGGTTTAGCATCTTGTTCACAGGGAGGGCACTTGGCACGGGAACAATGGAAGCTAGTGTCTGCAAATTCTCTCCATAATTCCATTTCTGTTAGGGGCTCTTTTATTTAATTCCCTATTTTATCGGTGTTGCATAACAATGCCAATAAAGCAAGATGTATTTCATCCTGACACTTTGGGACTGCAGAACAGCTTTGGCAAGCTGTCAGGGTATTTGCAAAGGGAGGGGAGACTGGGGATAGAATCCAGGTAACTGGGCTTCTTTTATTGCACGACAGCAAGAAGTTTTCAATCCATTCCCTCTAGCAGAAGCTAATGTAATTAACATTTCAAATAGTCAGGTAAACCCAAATGTAAGACACGTTACATTTTAGCATTATTTGTTCTCTGTTATCACTTATTTTAAAAAGCACGCTCTTTTTTTTAAAAAAAGCCCCTGGTGCTACATTGAAAACGGCACGTGCAGGAAATGTTCACACTGCTTTAAGACTCCAAATCCTATGGGGCAGTGTGACCTACAGGGAAATTATGGTGCAGTAGAAGGTGTGGGATATGTTAGCTATGGAGACCTGGTCCAAATCCATGCTGAAAATGTGATGAGATAAATGTATGCCACCTTAAAGGTAAAGGTAAAGGGACCCCTGAGTGTTAGGTCCAGTCATGGCCGACTCTGGGGTTGCGGTGCTCATCTCGCTCTATTGGCTGAGGGAGCCGGCGTACAGCTTCCGGGTCATGTGGCCAGCATGACTAAGCTGCTTCTGGTGAACCAGAGCAGCACACGGAAACACCGTTTACCTTCCCGCCTATTTATCTACTTGCACTTTGATGTGCTTTTGTACTGCTAGGTGGGCAGGAGCAGGGAGCGAGCAACGGGAGCTCACCCCATCACGGGGATTCGAACCTCCGACCTTCTGATCGGCAAGCCCTAGGCTCTGTGGTTTAACCCACAGCACCACCCACGTCACGTATGCCACCTTGGGTGCCTTGAAAAGCAAGTTGGGTATACAGTGGACGCTCGGGTCGCAAACGTGATCCGTGCGGGATGCACGTTCTCAACCCGCAGTGGCGCATCTGTGCACGCGCGGGTTGCGATTCAGCACTTCTGCGCATGCGTAACCGCTGACACCCGGAAGTAACCTGTTATGGTACTTCCGGGTTTCGGCGGTCCGTAATCCGAAAAAACACAACCTGAAGCATCTGTAACCTGAGGTATGACTGTATATCTGCCAAGGGAGTAGGTGAAATAGAAGCACATATATACAGGCCCATGGGCACCAGCTTATAGCATTCACATATAAAGGTGTTCAAACAGGGCTCAACTGAGATCACTGTTAGCAGCTGCTGGAATCAGTATGTGGCTGCCCCATGTGGTGAATGACTATAGTGCAAGTGGTAGCAAAGGACCTTCTGGCAATGGACCTGTCAGTCACCCATCCAGGCTGGCTGTTGAGTCCTCCACGAGGTTCTTTTAGATATGGTCATTGCACCTCATGTAAATATGCATTGCAGGTGAAAGAGTCTTCTAATAAAGAAGGCTTTAAGTTTGTTTTACAATCATTTGCCACATTCACCACTTCATGTGTAATTTATGTGATTATGTGCGCTTGTGGGTTATTGTAGGTAGGACACACCACGTCAGGGTCAGGATATCTGAGCATTGTTCCAGAATCAGAAATGGTGTCGTTGAAACGCCTTTGGTACAACACTTTACTCAAGCGTCACATTCTGATGAGGATCTAACATTTTTTGTCATCTGGGCATATCAGGGACCTATAGAACAAGCCAAAAAGATTCTTTTGCAGAAAGAAACCAGATTTATTTTTCTACTCAACACTTTACGTCCTTCAGGCTTGAATACAGAATTAGATTACAGCTGTTTTTTATGAGTTATTACATGGTTAACATCTTAAATGAATATTATCAATTTCTTTAAAAAATATTTATAGTTTATAGTTAAAATATGGTCTCTTTAAGAAGCATTTACAGAAATTATAGCCACCTGTGGTTGTACTCAATATTGCCTCTCTCTGTATAAAGAGGCATTAGGTTAATGGTCATGATGACTGAGTCCATTATGTTCCATGTCTCTGACACACAAGAATATGGTATGTAAATTTATTGTTTAGTATGAGTGTCATGTTACTTGGTTTTGTATAAAATTACATCACGTTATGTTCATTTATATAATCCAGAGAATGCACGGCTGACGAAGCCCGGTTGGGCGGAACAAGGAATTATCCTGGAATTCTTGTCTTATTTCTGCACGTGCCATTCTTCCAAAGTTTTTTGTCTGATACCTGCATACAAGGAATGCTAGAATTCTTAAAAGCATGTTCACGTGGAACACTACAAGATTGGTATAAGAATCCTACACCGTGGATATTGCCAATATAAGAACTGAATAGATTGTATTTCCTGATCAATCTTCTGGACTTTAATTTCTCATAATATGTTTCGTTTATATGATAAGTTGGTCTATAGAACCATATATTTTGATACAATATGTTGAATCACATTTTAAAAGAATTTATATAGTTACATACAGCCTGTTACGTTATTTGTGGGCAGGAAGGACTATGGAACTTCCTATTCCAGCTTAACCTTTCTTGATTAGCAAGCTTTTGCTGAACTCCACTGGTGCAACTCTATAGGGCTGAGGTGTCTTTGACCCCCTCAGTATCTGTGGAGAGGGGGCTGGGCCCCCTCAATGTTGAGGAGGCAGAGAAGGCTGAGCACCAAATTGAGTGCAGCATGGCTTCGGTGGCTGGCTCCTCCAGGGTGCGAGAGAGGAGGAGCTGCCAGCAATTGAAGCCATGGTGCTCTGGACTCTGCCAACAATGCAACATTGTGTTTGTGTTGCCCGTTGTGCATATGACGTCGCACACACATTGCCCATGACATCATACACATGTGTAGTCCTTTGTGCTCATGATATCAGACACATGAATCACGAGTCACGTGCATGATACCACACACAACACAGGCCTCCTCAATATTGGGCACAAGTCAGCACCTCTGCCGAACACTGATGTGCTCCTGTGTCCTGGCTTCGGTCTTGACCCATGAACCTGGTTTGACCTTCGATTGCTAGAATGGTCTATGGATATTGCAGAATACACAAAAAAAAGTTTGCATTTCCTACAAAAGAGGCACAAAACTTTTGATTCCTGAGTATGCTAAAAGGGACTCCTGACCATTAGGTCCAGTCATGGCCGAGGGAGCCGGCGTACAGCTTCTGGGTCATGTGGCCAGCATGACTAAGTCACTTCTGGCGAACCAGAGCAGCGCACAGAAACACCGTTTACCTTCCTGCTGGAGCGGTACCTATTTATCTACTTGCACTTTGACGTGCTTTTGAACTGCTAGGTTGACAGGAGCAGGGACTGAGCAACAGGAGCTCACCCCATCACGGGGATTTGAACCGCCGACCTTCTGACCGGCAAGTCCTAGGCTCTGTGGTTTACCCAAGTCCTAGGCTCTGTGGTTTACCTTTCTCTTGGGTATGGTGGGCCAATTGGTATCAAAGAAGGATAGGACTTTTTTTATGTACGCCACTACAGCAGCAAGAATACTACTAGCAAAGTATTGGAAGTTGCAAGAACTACCCACTCTGGAAGAATGGCAAACGAAGGTGATTGAATATATGGGACTGGCAGAGATGACCGGCAGAATCCGTGACCAGAGGAAGGAGGCGGTGGAGGAGGACTGGAAGAAATTTAAAGTGTATCTTGAGAATTGTTGTCAAATTAAGGACTGAAAAGATGTCGAGGGGTAAGAAATAAAGATTTACAGCTGTAAACTATAAACCATAGGGAAGAAGTTTTAAGGAGGTGATATGTAAAAATTGACTGAAGGGTTGCTAGAGAGAATTGTGAAATAAGGGTGCAGAACAGGAGAGGTATGGGGAAGTCTTCAAGTTTGTATGATTTGTGTTTTTTCTTTTTTTTATGTTGCATTGTTATTTTTTCTTGTTATGTTTATGTTGTTATGTTTATGTTGTGAAAACTTAATAAAAATTATTATAAAAAAAAAAAAAGGCTCTGTGGTTTAACCCACAGTGCCATCCGCATCCCTGAGTATGCTAAAGCTATCCATTATTAGAAGGGCTGTTCCCTCTTCACAGGGAACACTCAGAATTGTAGCTCTGAGGGGGGAATAGAGGTCCCCTCTTAACTCTCAGCATCCTTGACAAACTACAGTTCCCAGAATTCTTTGGGGGCAGGCTAAGGCTGCTATCAGCTGAAATTGTATGGTTTGAACATGGCCTTGTTCTGTGCAGCCCCAGTGGGCAGGACTAGCGGGGTAGATCTTGGTTGACTATTAGTAAAAACCTCTTGCAGCAACACAACCAACAACATGTGATGGTATCCCCTTTCTGCAGCTCTTCAAGCCTGGGGTTGGGCAGTCATGTGTTGGGTACACTGTATCTCTGGATTTTACTGAAACATGCAGGAGGGTTGGTCTAGCTTACAAGACCCCCTCAAACTGCAAGATTTGTGTCTTTTATCAGAAGCGAGCGATCGGCATTACTGAAGGAATGGAAGGGCAGGCAGAGTAGATTTAAATTTGAATAGGCACAATTTGAATAGGCAAATAGTGAACAGCAAATATTGAATAGGCAAATGGCTGGAGCTGGTATTTCTCCTGTCCATTTCCTTTTATCAGTCATCACTCGCAACAATAAAGTGGGAATCGTTCAGATTACTTACTTAGAAGAAAGCTCACTCGCCCCACAGACGCGGGCTGCTTTTGTTAGTCAGCTAATAAAATCTGGGCAGTGCTTTTAAAACCATCTCTGAAACCGGGATGCAGACATATATGCGAAATGGTTCTTTGCTAAGAAAAAGTTACTTACGTATGAATGACAGATCAACTGCACCCGGTGCCTTCTTGCACATCTGCAGGTTTGTTAAAGGTTGACTCATGCACCACACATGCTTTTTACCTTTTAGGTGGGGGAATGGAGAAACATCTTTGTGCACTAAATAAAAAAGCCCACTGAATGGTGCCTCTGCTTTGGCGCAGTCAGGACTCTGAGTAATCACTTATCCACCACCAGGAATTCTTGCCATAGTCAGACATTCCAGATCCATGAATAAAGAATCCGTCATGCCTACATCTGCTGAGTTTCACTGCAGCTTAGCCCATAGCAGAGCTCCCATTGCAAACTACCGGTATATTATAGTCCATGATCAGAGGAACAACTTTTTCCTGGTCCTGGAGAACTGTGCGATGGCAGATCTGTCCATTCCACCTTCTTTCAGTTTCTTATCTTCCAATCTTCAGTTTCATTCTCCATGTTCCACATCAGTTCAGTTTTGTCTTTTTCTCTTTTGAAGTCCTCAAGAACATTTGCAAGCATTTTTGCATGTGGATTTCGCACCTAATATGGCATTTTTCATGCAAGATGCTCAGTGCACACATTTTTACAAGCAAACTTTCTTTATTCATATTTTCACCAATAATAATAATAATAATAATAATAATAATAATAATAATAATTTATTATTTATACCCCGCCCATCTGGCTGGGCCTCCCCAGCCACTCTGGGCAGCTTACATAAAAACCAAAAATACAGTAAAATATCACACGTTAAAAACTTCCCTGAACAGGGCTGCCTTAAGATGTCTTCTGAATGTCAGGTAGTTGTTTATCACTTTGACATCTGCTGGAAGGGCGTTCCACAGGGCGGGCACCACTACCGAGAAGGCCCTCTGCCTGGTTCCCTGTAGCTTTGCTTCTCGCAATGAGGGAACCGCCAGAAGGCCCTCGGCGCTGGACCTCAGCGTTCGGGCAGAATGATGGGGGTGGAGACGCTCCTTCAGGTATACTGGACCAAGGCCGTTTAGGGCTTTAAAGGTCAGCACCAACACTTTGAATTGTGCTCGGAAACATACTGGGAGCCAATGTAGGTCTTTCAAGACCGGTGTTATATGGTCTCGGCGGCCGCTCCCAGTCACCAGTCTAGCTGCCGCATTCTGGATTAGTTGTAGTTTCCGAGTCACCTTCAAAGGTAGCCCCACGTAGAGTGCATTGCCACCAATATAAACAATTCCCCTTAATATGTGTGTGTGTGTGTGTGCGCGCACGCGCGCGCACACACACACACACACACATGTGCAGGGGGATTGATATGCATTTTTTGTTTGATAAACACACTGCTGAATTCAGAGAAGGATGGATTTTGAAGGATGACTGGGTTTCAGTTCACATATTGGCTTAGGATTAAAATGTGATCCAAATGAATTTCTCCCCTATCCATAGTCAAGAAAATGCCCAATCCCTTGGGATCACTGAAGAGCGCCTCTCTTGAACCCCATCTGTAACACTGAGAACCACCCCACAAGGTCTTAGGATAAACATCTCATCTCTATTTTGTCACCTTTGGGGCTGCCTCTATCTACCATGGATTGACTCCCTTGTTTCCTCCCTGTCCCACCTTAACAATGTGCTCATTCACCAAGATCATCAGATGAGGTCCACCTGGTGATGTCATGACCTGCATTAGTCCATCAAATGACAACCAGGAGGAGGGTCTCCTCTGCAGTGGCACCAGCATTATGGAACAATCTCTCCTCTGGAATTCAGCACATATGGCAAAAAACATCTTAAGATTTCAGTAGTGGCAATTTATAGGAAATTGTTTTTGTAATACTTGCCCATGGATATTTCTAAAGTAACGTAGGAAGCACAATGAATGAATGAATGAATGAATGAATGAATGAATAAACTATATGCCAATTTAAATACAAATATTGAATATAAGCACCAAAGATTTCACTGCTGCGAAACAGAGAAAGCTGCATTTTTGCAGCGCTTTTAAAGCTATGATGGATGCTCAGCTGCCCTTGCTTTGTTTTTATTTTTTAATGCCCTTGTTATCTGAATTGATTTCCTGTCTGGTTTGTTTCTCTAGTGAAGTTAGTCTAACTAGGAGTGAGAAGAGAGGAGAGCCGGGAGCTATTAAGCAATTTACTTTTGAATCCGTTTGTTGTTGATTTCCTATCTGTTTCATTCTTGGTCATCGCATGAGGTGCTTGAATGAATTAGGGGAAAGAGGTGGAGGAGGGAATCAGTACCATTCTGGAAAATACGTTAACAAAACCATTAAAGGTGTAGATCCCATTCTTGGGGTGCTGCTGAAGAGACCATGGATGCTGATTAGCTGCATCCTGATCTATATGATCCTAAGTGTGGAGAACGTCTGGATCATGGGGCAAGCTAGACATTTATGCCTCTGGTGTTATGGACAGATGTGCCCTTGAGCTGTGATAACATCAGTTATTTGCCGGTTGCAGATGGTAAGCTTTGGAGTGATGATAGATACCTCTGGCTTTTGCATGGCTTGAATGTTGCCTGCTGTACAAAGGAAAGAGTCATATCAGTTGCTCCACCCATTTTTCCCTCTGGCCCCACCCACTTTTGAATCTGGCTCTGTGCATCATTGACATGCAGATCCCAGAGGGCTGCCTAAGATCAAATGTGACTCTCTGGCAGAAAAAAAGTTTTCCTGCCCCTGTATTCTTAACGATGCACGAAAAGAAGGAAAACCTGTAAGATCAGGGGAAATGTTACTCATGGTGCTGCGCCCCATGGAATATCACAGGGCAGCAACCTGAAAATGGACAGTTTCTGCCGTTATCCCTGCATGGTGGCATGCCTTTCTCTCTGCCACATACAGAAGCACTAGCAGTTTAAAACCAAATTCATTGAAACCGAAGTACCAAGTGTCAGGCTTTGGGGAATTGGCTTCCTCCCCTGTGGCAGTAGATAAGATCAAACGAAAGGAACGTCTTACCAGTTAGATTCTTTAATAATCACAGTGAGAGAAAAAAGAACACATCACCTAGAAATGGCGGTGCTCCTAATTAAGGTTCACCCCCCAATCCGTATTAATCTACGTCACTCCTACGTTTTGTAATCTGAGCTTGTACCCTCTACGCTTTCTGTTCCGAGACTTTCTGAGCTCTTCTTGACTTTGGGGAGAGCAGTGGAGGAATGCTGTTCAATGATTGTGAATCTGTTAACCCCCTGTCTCCCAGTCTTCTTCTTCTTCTAGCTGTTCCCCATCCAGTATTTCCCAGCTTCTGCCTTCTGAACTATGCCCCTCTACAAACCACTGTTCCAAATCTATACTGTCCTCCTGCTCCTGGGAAGATTCAGGATCAGGGGGTGGGGGTGGCTCCCACTATTCTTCCTCAGTGCAGCCCTCCGCAGCACAGTCCCTGACACCAAGACTCTTTGATGTCAGAGGCAAAGATGGTGTTCCCTCCCCATGCAGAAGCCAACCAGATTGGCAGCTGAGTCATGCTTCAAAACACTGGTGAGAGGATAACCTCCCTGTCCTTCAAACTTGAAAGCAGCAAGCTAGTCTAAGGGATGGGTAGAACAGGCTGTACAGCCTTCACAACTCTGTCCTGCAATAGGGTGGAACAGCCAGTGGGGCTTAGAAGGAACAGCCAGGAGGCTGCCACCAACCTCCCTCAGCATTTGCCGCCTGAGGCAACCACTCCACTTTACCTGATAGTAGGGAATGCATTTTTTTAACAGGCCGTTATGATTCCAAAATATGCACCTATGCAATAGATACTACTGAGTTGTTAGTAATCGCAATAAGAAAACACAGGCAGTATTTATTTCTAGCACCATGAGCACTGAGGGTATTGGAAATCCCATTACATCCTGCTGCTGCAATTTATCAGGATCTAGCAAACTCCTCCCCCCTCAATGGTGGGTTTCTTCCTCTCTCCCCGCCCCCACCAGCTTTCTAACACAGCTAATTATACCTAATGCCGAAATAGCAGCCTGCCAATGGTGATTGTAATTGGTTGTGTTTTGTTGCACATGATAGGTGGTTTTTAATTGTAGTTTTTGGAGATGGTGTATAAATGAGGTTCTTCAGCAGCTGAACTGACACCTGTAATTAGAGAATGGATTAACTGGAGCGGATTGAGCAATTGAGAGAGAGAAAATCTATTTATAACTGGAACCGGGATAGCAAACACACCCCTCCCTCCCTTTGCAGTTCTCTATTGCAGTGAAGTTCCCTGATCACAGCAACATTCCAGGCAAACCCATCTAGGCTGGTTGCAGAACTGGACTGCTTGGTATTCTGCATGAAGCTCTAGCAAAAGGGCAGGCAATGTGGTGCCCTTCAGATATTGATGGACCCTAGTGGAGCACAGCATACAAATGTATGAAGAGCTGTTGCTGGATCACTCCAAAGCCCATGTAGCGCAGCATCCTGCTCTCACAGTGGCCACAATGGCCTATAGGAAGCCCAAAAGCAGAACCTGAGTCCAACAGCACTCTCCTCACTTGTGATTCCCAGCAACTGGTATACAGATGCATTGCAAGGCGGTAATCAGGCATCCACACAACATGACCAGTCCAACGAAGTTGATGTTGAAGAATCATTGCTTTGACACTGGTGATCTTTGCTTCTTCCAGTACACTGGCATTAGCCTTCCCAAGTGATGTGCAATAGAAGACAATCTTACTAGGCTATGAGATAGATAGATAAATAGATAAAACTTTATTCGCATTAGCCAATGGCCATAGCAACAGTAAAACATTACAGTATATGCAGAAAAGGACGTTTGATATAAGAGCACAATTTAAAGTCCTTGGCTACGGGTGATCGCCAAAGAAGAAGAAAATATACAGTGGTACCTCAGGTTAAGTACTTAATTCATTCCGGAGGTCTGTTCTTAACCTGAAACTGTTCTTAATCTGAAGCACCACTTTAGCTAATGGGGCCTCCTGCTGCCGCCACGCCGCTGGAGCCCAATTCCTGTTCTTATCCTGAAGCAAAGTTCTTAACCTGAAGCACTATTTCTGAGTTAGCAGAGTGTGTAACCTGAAGCGTATGTAACCTGAGGTACCACTGTAGATGCATACTGCCTTCTACACTGGAGAAAGGACACAGTGATTGTGGCTAGTAGACATTCATTTCCTTATCTTCTATGATCATGTGAGGGGCTTATCTGGATAATGGGGAGTTGCCAGGAATGAGCCAGCTCCAAGCGAAGGTTTGCAGCCAGCTGCAGAAAGTAGCCAGGAACAGAGAAGCTTAGATGTTAGTCAGGCAGGGGAGAGCCGGTAGCTACAGATTTGGCTCTTCCTGACCTTGACAGGCAAGCGGATATGGCAGTAGCTGAAAGCAGGCTAGAACACAGCCAAAGATTGCCGGAAGCACAAATAAACATGAATAGATTCAGAGACAGCCTCTGTCAGAAAAGGAAGAGGTTGGAGCTGATCCACTAAGTCTGAAGAGTCGGCGAATGGAAGGGCTGCTAGATAGGAAGCAAAACAAAAGGTGTAAAGGTCATAAGTTCAATATCTTCTGTCAGTGCCGGAAGGAGTCTTCAGAAGGACCATCTTGAGTAATGATGCCAGAGGTTTTGTCAGAGCCGTCCAGAACGATCTGTTTGTTTTTGCAATAAATCCCCCTTTTAAATTACCTACGCTTACTGTGTTATCAAGCTGGGAACCTGGACCCCTGGCAGGAGTGGTGGGAAGCACCAGCTGGGGAACCCCCAAGGGAAATCCTTGAGGAGAAAGGCTCAGAGCCCAGGGATTGGGGGCAGAACACCAAGGAAAGGTCAGAGGGGCAAGATTAGGAGGAGGTGCTGGATACTAAAGGAACAACAGGTTTTAGTGAGTAGGAGGAACCTGTGACAAGGAGCGGTTCAGACTCTGAGACTGAAGCAGAGGAGGGGAGTCAAGAGGTTGCTGAAGATTCCAGAGAGTCTCCCACTCTGGCTGCAACAAGGTCCTCTCATCCCTAGTCTTCAGCAATACACAAAATAATGGCGAGAGCAGAACTGAGACCATTAAATTATGATGTTGGTGAGAAAATTTTAAAATATTAAGTGGCATGTAAATGCTTTAATGCGACCAAACAAACAAATTATTTGCACTGGCTTCCCATCTGCTACTGAGCCAGGTTCAGGGGGCTGGTGGTGTGACCTGCTTAATGTGTCTCACAATGACAGGGTATGTTTTACTGCACATTACAGAAGGGAAATTCATAACCTGGGGCTGCTGTTATTGGACAACAGGCCCCTCCATCATTTCTTGTAATGTGCACTTCTGCCCAAAGAAAGAACAATATGACAGCATTTAAAAAATGAAATGCTGTAACATCAGATTAATGATCTCAGCTATGAAATTGAATAGGCCTTTGCACCAGAAAGATTAGCCAATAATTTTGACCCAAAATGCTTGCAATTAGCGCTTGTATCAAAACAACCACCCCCCTACAGATTCATTCTTGGCAGTTTGTTCTCAGAAAATAGTAATTTATTGCTATCGCAAGAGTGTTAAGTTAATCAGCAACAGACAATATAGAGATGGAAAATGATTTCTAATATCATTATGTGTGTGTGGGGGGGTTCCCCTTTCTAAACACCGTATTTCAAAATATGAGGGTAAAAAAAATAAAAAATAAATCACAGTTGCTATAAACCTATCAGGCTCTTGGGAGACACAATGTTCAGATATCCATTTTGTTTAATCATATTTATTTCTTTGTTTCAATGGAATTGCCTCACAAAATTGTCTGCAGAGTGGATACATAGCCTGTCTTTTTGAAATTCACTCTGTGCAGCCAACACATATAATCGCATAAGCCCACCACAAGTACTTTAAGTCGGCTTTATTCTGTTTTGTAAATATAAGCCTAAAATCCATGCTAGCTATTATATCTAGACAGGGTAATTGATAAGGTTCCAAATATTTGTTGTTTTCAATCCCCCACAAAGGGACAAAATGGGTGGATCTAGCACAGAATCTTGCAGGTGGGGCAGAGAAGTCTAGGGGAAATCTGGTGGGTCAAGAACAGCCGGGCTAAATAATAATAATAATAATAATAATAATAATAATAATAATAATGATAATGATAATTCCCAGCCACTCTGGGTGGCTTTCAACAGAATATTAAAAACAGAATAAAACTTCAAACATTAAAAACTTCCCTAAACAGGGATGCCTTCAGATGTCTTCTAAAAGTCAGATAGTTGTTTATTTCTTTGACATCTGATGGGAGGGTGTTCTACAGGGTAGGTGCCACTACTGAGAAGGCCCTCTGCCTGGTTCCCTGTAACTTCGCTTCTCGCAGTGAGGGAACTGCCAGAAGGCCCTCGGCGCTGGATCTCAGTGTCCGGGCTGAACGATGGGGGTGGAGAGGCTCCTTCAGGTATATTGGGCAGAGGCTGTAAGTTTGTAACTTAAGGGTCAATTCAATTGTCAGTAAGTAGACTGGCGAAGGGAGGTGGTAGTAGCGGTGTTGCTTAGCAACCAGGAAGCCCAAGAGGTGACTGTATGGCATGAGCACAGCTTCTGTGTGGTTGATACCTATACCACTTCAGTCAAATCTGTAAGAAGCAAAGATAAGGGTCTGAATTTATTCCACATGGTTCAGGGATCCCCACACAAAAGTAATAAGAAGGCACTTATGTGTAATCTTCCCCAGAAACACAACAGGCCCATTCAGTAGGTTGATACACACACTATTGCAAGTGTTTATGAAGAAGGCATAAATGTGGCGAACTTCTGTTCCAAAGTTAAGTTACTTATGGTTGTTTCAGCACAATAACGAGTTTATGACCAGTCAGTAGGAAATCTCACTGACTCACAATAGGAACTTGATTCAGCACTTTGTTTGGTAGAATGGTCAATTACTCATTTCAATTAGTTATTTCTGTCTTATTCCCAGTGGCCAGAGTTTGTTTCTTTCTCAACTGGAGAATGATTGAAGATCTGACAGTCTCGGTTAACACGGCACATAAAGCAGCAGCCATGCTGGTTGAACTTCTAGGAAACCTTGACAAGTGAGTTGGACGCTGCAGTTGATGGAGCTGATTACGTCCAAAGCACTGGAATTTCTGGTGACAGTTGTCCTCAGGGACCGTCACAAAGAAAAACTTTTCTTTTGGAAAAAGTGGGAGAAATGTCATCGTTAAACCATTTATCAAGCTGTGCTCTCATGACGGAACATTTCTTGGAGGGTACAAGGAAGAACATTCTTGACATTGACAGGAGGCCACTTTGATGATGCAAACTGAGTTGCTCAAGCCAGCATCCCTATTCTGAGAAGTTATCAGACACATGAATTGCACAAATCTGCCATTTTCCACGATGTGTTCAAGGGAAGCCAGAGTCTTCTCATAAGCTGATCATCGATTCTTCAGTGATAACACAGGAACATAGAAATATGCCACTAGGGTCCATCTAGCTCAGTATTGTCTACACGGACTGGCCGAGACTCTCAGGCAGGGATAGGCAAACTCGGCCCTCCAGATGTTTAGGGACTACAACTCCCATCATCCCAAGCTAACAAGACCAGTGGTCAGGGATGATGGGAATTGTAGTCTCAAAACATCTGGAGGGCCTGCTCTCAGGGGTTTCAGGCAGGGGTCTCCTCCAATACTATATAGAGATATTGGGGGTTGAAATGGGCACCTTCTGCATGCGAAACAGATGCTCTTCTATTGAGTTGTCTTCTTCTTTGGCGATCACTCATAGCCAAGTAAGATTGTCTTCCATAAACACGGTTTTAACAGTGAGTCCATAAGTGAATGTGGAGGCCAATTCTGGATCCACACATCCTTCCACAGTGGGGACATTGGTTTCCAGGTGGGAGTTGATCACGGTGTGGATTTGCCAAGCGTGCCTTCCTCTTAGCACATTTCCCCCTTTCGTCATGAGTTTCAGTGTCTTTGAAGCCCATGACAACTTTGGTAAAGGCTGTTCTCTAAATGGAGTACTCACAGGCCAGTGTTTCCCAGTTGTCAGTGTTTATGCTACTTTTTTTTTTTAAGATTTGCCTTGAGAGAGTCTTTAAACCTCTTTTGTTGTCCCCCAGTATTTCACTTTCCATTCTTAAGTTCGGAATAGAACTTAAGAATGCTTTGGAAGACTGTAAGCAGGCATCTGCACAACATGACCAGTCCAATGAAGTTGATGTTGAAGAAGCATTGCTTTGACACTGGTGATCTTTGCTTCTTCCAGTATACTGGCATTAGTTAGCCTATCTTCCCAAGTGATAACAAAAAAAATTCCTTCCAGTAGCACCTTAAAGACCAACTAAGTCAGTTCTTGGTATGAGCTTTCGTGTGCATGCACACTTCTTCAGAGACACTATCTGTTAACAAACAATAAACGTCCATAAATATGGCAAAAGTAGCTTCTTTCCAAAACAGGTTTTATCTTGAACAATTGCAAACGCAATAATAAAGAGTCCACTCGCAATATACCAGTGGTTAAGTCCTTGGCCGTCGTTCCAGTAACCAGACATTTCGTTGCTAAAGAAACATTTCGTCTTTCCAGTAATCAGACATTTTGTCGTGCCCCATCTGCATGTTTCCATCAAGAGGAACATAGAAAGAGGACAACGTCAGAGGACAGATATACCCCTTCTTTAAGTCATTTACATACTGTCTCCTCTTGTATATTATTTACTACAAAGCTCAATGACTAAGCTCTTTAGCAACAAAATGTCTGATTACCAGAACGACTTCCAAGGACTCAACTACTGCTATATCACGAGTGACTCTTTATTACTGCGTGTGCAATTGTTCAAGATAAAATCTATTTTGGAAAGTGAAGGAATGAGCACTGAACCACTGATATATCACAAGTGAGCTCTTTATTTACTGCATTTGCAATTGTTTAAGATAAACCCCAGAACGGAAAGAAACTACTTTTGCCATTTTTAAGGGTGCTTATTGTTTGTTTTACAAATAGTTGCCTTAGTGATATTATCATGTGTTGATTTCAGTAGCCATTGTATCACCACCCTGTTCATTGTTTTATTGTTATTTAAAATGGCAATATAGATGCCCCCCCCCATCCATTATGGCCTAATGTCATTTAGGACAAGTCTGCAGCAAATTTTAAAAGCCAGCAGCGTAACCTCTTTGACGTCATTCCTGAAAGGTCCTGGCTACACAAACCATCTGTGATATACTGTATAAAAATCTGTGTCAATGGTTGGCCTCTCAGAGAGTTCTGGAAGTTATTCAGCTGTCTGGAATGGGCAGATGGCTGCCAGAGTGTGTTTTTTTTTAATTGCTGCTATCATTATGACAATGGAGGCTTTGCTGAGACATGTTGAACTCTTCAGAGGGGTGTTTGACTTCAAATGTTAGGGGAAGGTATCCTGAAATCCTTGTTTCCTTCTTTTGGCCACCCCAACCCGCTAGCAATTGTAAGCTGGTTCAAAACAAATCACTCTAGAAGCTAATAGGACAGATCTTTCGGTTCTTCTTCCAAATTCTTTAGAGTAATTATCTACCAAAAAAACCCACATTGTGTTGTCTTGTAAACACTAAACTGTTAACTGTTTTCTAAGAAGATCTGCACCATTTTTTAAAAAAAATTGCATGGTACATATACTTGGAAGTAAGCACTGCTGAAATTCCATTTAAGAAAATGGCTGCAATGAAACACAAAATTAAATACATGTAACCTAGTGAAGGGACGCGGGTGGCACTGTGGGTTAAACCACAGAACCTAGGACTTGCCGATCAGAAGGTCGGCGGTTCGAATCCCCATGACGGGGTAAGTTCCCGTTGCTTGGTCCCTGCTCCTGCCAACCTAGCAGTTCGAAAGTTCGTCAAAGTGCAAATAGATAAATAGGTACTGCTCTGGCGGGAAGGTAAACGGCGTTTCCATGCGCTGCTCTGTTTCGCCAAAAGCGGCTTAGTCATGCTGGCCACATGACCTGGAAGCTGTACGCTGGCTCCCTCGGCCAATAGAGCCAGATGAGCGCCGCAACCCCAGAGTCGGCCACGACTGGACCTAACAGTTAGGGGTCCTTTTACCTTTACCTTTTAACCTAGTGAAATCAGTGGACCCAAGCAAGCTGCATTCTGAGCTAGGATTCTGTCAATGTCTGTTTAATCGTGTTGCCTAAATGATCTGACTCACTATAAGGATGAGGGAGAAATAGGTGAACCCACCTAATCTGCACTTTCTGAAAGAATTTGCAAATCAGGACCTTTCAAAATTCGCACATCTCTGAATTTCTCGATCCAGTTTTGCAGCCAAAGAATGTGTGCAAAAATACATGTGCTAGAGTGAAGTATACATAAAAATGCATTTATTAGTGGAAACAGCATACAGAAATGAATTATATTTGGGGAAATTGCTTTGCAAAAATGTGTGTTAGGGGAAACTGCCTATAAGAATGGATATATCCGGAGAAACTTGTACTAAAAAGCTGATAATTTTTCATAAAGATTTTTTAAAAAATCAATCAATCACAAACTGATGTAGAAATGTGGAGACCTGGAGTTAAGATTTGAAAAATGATAAACCAAAAATGAGAGATTCTCTTATCCTTATTCCTAAGCGAGGCATTTCACAATGAACCATTCCTGGCATTGTATTTATTTTCGATATTTCTAGACAGCTACCTTTCAGCCACAGAGGTGGCAGAAGTTGTCTCCGTCCTCTTGGTGATTGTTGCAATGTGAGCCAGCTCATTTTGGAGCAGGGGCTGGGTAGGAATTTTTTGGCAGATTGGAAGTAGCCACTTGGTTTTCACCAATTGTCACAACTTTGTAAGGTTTAGCGGTTAGGCATTGGCTTATTGAAGTGTGTGGGAGGGGAGGTGCGGCCATCACCTGCCCCTCCATGAAGAAGGGTATTCCGGTAAAGGAATCTGGGAGTCCTGGATCTTGTTCGAAGTCCGCTTGAGGGGCTAGGGCCATGCCAGGACCACAGGAACCACAGGGTGAGCTTTGGTTGGTCTTCATCGATGTTGCTCCCTCATTTGGTGTTTACCCTTTCAGACTTCCAGCCAGAGAGGCAGGAGTCAGTTATAGTCTCTTGCCAATGCCTAAGTCAACACCGCTCACTTTGCTGCAATCAGTAAAGTTGTGGCCTAAATTTTGCCCAGTACAGTGGTATCTCAGGTTACATCCACTTCAGGTTACATATACTTCAGGTTACAGACTCCGCTAACCCAGAAATAGTACCTCGGGTTAAGAACTTTGCTTCAGGATGAGAACAGAAATCGTCCTCCTGTGGTGTGGCAGCAGCGGGAGGCCCCATTAGCTAAAGTGGTGCTTCAGGTTAAGAACAGTTTCAGGTTAAGAACAGACCTCTGGAACGAATTAATTACTTAACCCAAGGTACCACTGTGACTTAAACTAAAATTACGTGTCAGTGTGAAGTTATTTTCAGGGGAAGGGCTTGGGGGCCTGAAAAAGCACCCACTGACATCTGATTACTGAGCATGCCTTATCCAATTAATGCACCTCAGAACTGCAAGCACCCCCACATCTGTTCCTTAAGTTGCTCACTTTCCCCAGCACAGCTGAATGTGTAATCTTGCTGACACTGCCCTGAAAGAATTTATTTGATATACTGCTCATCCTACCACGTCAGAGATGGACGTTAGTGTGAGACAGAGGCTAATTTATGCAGCATTTAGAGCACACCAGGGAGCTGGCTGGGAGAGACCATTTTCATCCTGACTAATATTTTATGCTTGCTTGACTCAAACCTTGCCAGCCCAGCTAGTCGTTCAGGTTACGTAAGCCACTGCGGCAGGTTATCAAATATGTATCAAAAGGAAGCTTCACCTGCAAGAGAGAAGGCTTCTCGACGGGAAAAGAAACCGTAACTGACATTGGTTAAGGGATGATAGATGGCGTGAGAAAAGAGCAGCTCACAAGAATCACCTAGGATCAGTGCCGGATTTATGTATAAGCTAAACAAGCTATAGCTTAGGGCCCCACTCTCTTGGGGGCCCCCAAAAAAATTAAAGGGAAAAAACCTGGATGTACATTTCCAAAATATAAGATAAAAAACAAATAAAATAAAACCTACATACAGCAACTGTGTTTTGTGTTGTGTAGGCTCCTATGATGTAAGTAATGGGCCCCGCCTATTAGCCTGCCCCCTAAAATATCACTGGTTTGCTCATTTCTATATATAGGGTGCCTACATGCAAATGGCTTTAGATACCTGTTAGGTCCATAAATTACCATACAGCATATATTCAACGCAAAAAACAGCGACAATTTGTGGTTGACAAAGGACAGCTGGACATATAAAGGGCCCTATTACCTTCAGTTCTACTTTAAAAAGCAGAGACATCACCTTGCCAACAAAGGTCCATATAGTTAAAGCTATGGTTTTCCCAGTAGTGATGTATGGAAGTGAGAGCTGGACCATTGTTATGTACTGAGTTGAATAGGATCCAAACTGCAGCAGTCTGATTGGTCCTAGAACAATAGGATCCAAAATGCAGCAGTCTGATTGGTCCTAGAACAATAGGATTCAGAATACAGCAGTCTGATTGGTCCTAGAACAATGCAGGAGTATGATTGGTCGGCAGGAGCCACCCAATCCAGCTCCAGATAGAAGTGAATCCACAACCTGATTGGCCTAAAGGAGAATTCTAGAATTAGCCAATCACGTGCAGCCCATTGTGTAAATAATGTATATAAAGCAGATACATTGAGGGGTCTTTCATTCCCTCCTCACCACTATGAGCTGAATAAAGAGCATGAAATCACTTTGCGACTCTGAGTATATTTCAACCATAAAGAAGGCTGATCGCAGAAGAACTGATGCTTCTGAATTATGGTGCTGGAGGAGACTCTTGAGAGCCATGGACTGCAAGAAGATCAAACCTATCCATTCTGAAGGAAATCAGCCCTGAGTGCTCACTGGAAGGACAGATTGTGAAGCTGAGTCTCCAAGACTTTGGCCACCTCATGAGAAGAGAAGACTCCCTGGAAAAGACCCTGATGTTGGGAAAGATGGAGGGCACCAGGAGAAGGGGACGAGAGAGGACAAGATCATAGAATCATAGAATCATAGAATCATAGAGTTGGAAGAGACCACAAGGGCCATCGAGTCCAACCCCCTGCCAAGCAGGAAACACCATCAGAGCACTCCTGACATATGGTTGTCAAGCCTCTGCTTAAAGACCTCCAAAGAAGGAGACTCCACCACACTCCTTGGCAGCAAATTCCACTGTCGAACAGCTCTTACTGTCAGGAAGTTCTTCCTAATGTTTAGGTGGAATCTTTTTTCTTGTAGTTTGGAACCATTGCTCCGTGTCCGCTTCTCCGGAGCAGCAGAAAACAACCTTTCTCCCTCCTCTATGTGACATCCTTTTATATATTTGAACATGGCTATCATATCACCCCTTAACCTCCTCTTCTCCAGGCTAAACATGCCCAGCTCCCTTAGCCGATCTTCATAAGGCATCGTTTCCAGGCCTTTGACCATTTTGGTTGCCCTCCTCTGGACACGTTCCAGTTTGTCAGTGTCTTTCTTGAACTGTGGTGCCCAGAACTGGACACAGTACTCCAGGTGAGGTCTGACCAGAGCAGAATACAGTGGCACTATTACTTCCCTTGATCTAGATGCAATACTCCTATTGATGCAGCCCAGAATTGCATTGGCTTTTTTAGCTGCCGCGTCACACTGTTGGCTCATGTCAAGTTTGTGGTCAACCAAGACTCCTAGATCCTTTTCACATGTACTGCTCTCAAGCCAGGTGTCACCCATCTTGTATTTGTGCCTCTCATTTTTTTTGCCCAAGTGCAATACTTTACATTTCTCCCTATTAAAATTCATCTTGTTTGTTTTGGCCCAGTTCTCTAATCTGTCAATGTCGTTTTGAAGTGTGATCTTGTCCTCTGGGGTGTTAGCCACCCCTCCCAGTTTGGTGTCATCTGCAAATTTGATCAGGATACCCTTGAGTCCATCATCCAAGTCGTTGATAAAGATGTTGAATAAGACCGGACCCAAGACAGAACCCTGTGGCACCCCACTAGTCACTCTTCTCCAGGATGAAGAGGAACCATTTATGAGCACCCTTTGGGTTCGGTCAGTCAGCCAGTTACAAATCCACTGAGTGGTAGCATAGTCAAGACCACATTTTACCAGCTTCTTTACAAGAATATCATGGGGCACCTTGTCAAATGCCTTGCTGAAATCAAGGTAGGCTACATCCACTGCGTTCCCTTCATCTACCAGGCTTGTAATTCTGTCAAAAAATGAGATCAGGTTAGTCTGACATGACTTATTTTTCAGAAATCCATGCTGACTATTGGTGATCACAGCATTCCTTTCTAGGTGCTCACAGACTGTTTGCTTAATGATCTGCTCCAGATGGTTGGACAGTGTTCTTGAAGCTACCAGCATGAGTTTGACCAAACTGCGGGAGGCAGTGGAAGACAGGAGTGCCTGGTGTGCTCTGGTCCAGGGGGTCATGAAGAGTCGGACACGACTAAACAACAACAAATTACCTTCAGTGGCTTAGGGCCTCTTCAAACCTAAATCCGGACCTGCCTAGGATTGAATGGTCTGGTTGCTGGGACTCTTACAGTTCAATGCTACCATGTAGTGGATTCAAACCAAGGCAGTTTTATTGTAATTTAGCAACCAGACATTGTGTAGCAAGGCATTCCCATCCCCTACTCTTCAGTCCTCCCCAGTACCAAGAATAAGAGACATGACAACATTTGGGTGAAATCAGGCCACAGCTTTATTGATCACAAATGTAAGAGATCTGGCATAGGCCAGGCACCCCCAAACTCAGCCCTCCAGATGTTTTGGGACTACAACTCCCATCATCCCTAGCTAACAGGACCAGTGGTCAAGAATGATGGGAGTTGGAGTCCCAAAACATCTGGAGGGCCGAGTTTGGGGGTGCCCGGCATAGGCATTGGGTAGATCCCACCCCTTCCAGCCCACCTGCCATCTGTCAGGGAGTCTTTTGCCATGGTTCCTTTCCCTTCCAACTCTCCAAGTCTATGATCCTAATGTTTTCATGAAGAAAACAACAACAACATGGCTCTGGGTGCTCTTGACTTGCTAAATTACAGACTGCTCTGGGGATTTCCAGGGGTCAGTGCCCAGGAACCAGGTCACTGAGGCAATTTCACGAATTTCACCTAAGGGAGCTTGAGAAAACGTGGAGTTGAAAGCAAGACAAGGATGAATATGGCTTGTATGATTTCATTTGAAGGGAAGCGATGAATGGAATGATGGCAGATTGCAACAAGCTGCCCAATCACTGCTGAATAGGCTTTGCGGCCTATTTATCTAAAGGAGTATGTGCAGCACATAACTAACGACAAGGCTTCTAGCAAGCAATGAGGATTTTGAAGGGCCTGGAGCAGAGTTCCCCCAATGTGAATCTCCAGTCGTTGTTGGACTACAGCTCCCATCATCCCTAGCTAGCAAAACCAGTGGATGATGGGAATTGTAGTCCCAAAACAGCTGGAGGCCCAAATTTGGGAAACACTGGCCTAAAGCATAATTTGGATTAGGAAATGCAGAGGAAACTGAGAGCTCATCTGGACTTCCTTTGTGCCACGTCCCTAGGCACGGGTTTGTGCTTTAAAGCTCCGTGTCCAAGCACCCCCCCTCCACAGTGCTTTCCCCAGGAAAATCCACTCTTTACTGCCGAATCAGAGCAATTGGCGATCCATGGAAAACTCAAATGGTCATTTGTTCTGATTTAGCATTAAAGGGTAGGTTTTTCTGGGCAAAAAAACACCCAAGTTCTCAGACACAGAGGTTTAAACTGCAGACCTGTGCCTAGAAAGCAAGGGCCAAAAGGTGAGTGTGGATGAAACCTGAGTCTTCAGTGTGGTGGAGTACAGGCTTTCTACCTCCAGGAACAGCTCATGCATTCAGTAGCATCAAGTGGAAAAGCGTGCCTTAGAATCACATGTTGAAATGATCTCCTATGAATAATTAGGTAAAAATAAGGAGTAAAGGGACCCCTGACCATTAGGTCCAGTCGTGACCGACTCTGGGGTTGTGGCGCTCATCTCGCTTTATTGGCCGAGAGAGCCAGCGTACAGCTTCTGGGTCATGTGACCAGCATGACTAATCCGCATCTGGCGAACCAGAGCAGTGCACGGAAATGCCATTTACCTTCCCACCGGAGCAGTGCCTATTTATCTATTTGGATTTGGACGTGATTTCAAACTGCTAGGTTGGCAGGTGCAGGGACCGAGCAATGGGAGCTCATCCCGTCGTGGGGATTCGAACCGCTGACCTTCTGATCAGCAAGTCCTAGGCTCTGTGGTTTAACCCACAGCGCCACCCGCATCCCATGAATAATTACCCCCCCCCCCAAAAAAGCACAGCGTGGAAGACTTTTGTGTGTGACAATGCTCACTAGTACAGAGTATGGACACCTCTCTCTTTTTCTGCCATTTTGTGCTGGCACCCACAGACAGGCACCTCATTTATGAACAGCCCCCCCCCCAAAGCACAGACTGCACTTTTTTCTTCTTCAGAAAATGCATGCCATGAGAAACAATCAGCTGAAGCCTTTTCTCGGACAATGACTTTGTATTGCAACACCGCTGGCAACATCTGGCAGGTAGGTATCAAGATGGGGTCTGGCACCAGAGTCTCCACCAGCCATCACCATATCTTTTGCACCAGCAGCCCTCTGGCTACTCAGAAGGCTGGGCAGATAAAGCAATATTTATTTAAAATATTTATAGGCGAAGTTGATGCCCATCACTGCATCTGGCGGTAATTCTGCTGAATGTGCAACTCGGTTCCCAGAGAATCCTCCCAGCTTTACCTCCTCATTCTCAAAGCCCTGCTGACTGGATTCATGCCAGTGGAATGAAATTACCTGACAATAAAACTGCAGTCAAGTGACCTAAATAGTATGCAGCACTATCTCAATATATCCATCACTTTCCAAGCCCTTATTCTTGGACTGACAGCTAAGCCACCTATTTAAGCAAAGTCTCACTGCCAGGGTTGAATTTAAGGAGTCTTTGCAGTTCAGAGAAAGCCATCTCAGCAAAAATAGGTCAAGGCGTCCAACTTATTTTTCTGCTGTGAATATTTCATGTCGACAGTGCCCGGAATTAATTATTACAAGGGGTGGACATGATTTCCAAGGAAAAATGACATGCAGAAAAACTCTGAGACAAGGCAAGAGAAGCTTCCCAATTTAACTGAGGCACCTAAAAAACGGAGTGGAGAAAAAATGTCCTGAATATCAATGTATGGCCACTTAAAACAGTCTTCCCTAACCTGGTGCCCTCCAGATGTTTTGCACTATGACTCAGCCACTGCTAGTGTGGCAACCTTAGCACCTGTATTTCCAACTAAACCTAGATTTTCAATTTCTGGTGGAAAATGCTAAGACTCTGGGTAAAGAGAGATCGGACTATTGTCATCTCCAGCTCATGATGAAGTATTGCCTTCTCTGGTTTCTCACAATTCAGTACTGGAGTACAGCTATTTACCTGCCTGCACTTGGTTACCCAGGTCTTTCAGCAGTTGCGTCTAGTGGTCTATGTTGACCTGGAAAGCTTTTTTCCCTGTAATGCACTTCATGGTTTTCTAGGAAGGATATTTAGAAGCTTCAGATCACTGGTCTGTCTAACTCCACACTATCCTCACACACTTTTCCACCTGGTACCCTCCAGATCCTGGACTTCAACTCCCATCAGCCCTAGCCAGCATGGCCAAAGTGCAGGGATTATGGGAGCAGTAGTTCAAAACACTATGGTTTTCCCAGTAGTGATGTATGGAAGTGAGAGCTGGACCATAAAGAAGGCTGATCACCGAATAATCAGTGCTTTTGAATTATGGTGCTGGAGGAGACTCTTGAGAGTCCCATGGACTGCAAGAAGATCAAACCTCTCCATTCTTAAGGAAATCAGCCCTGAGTGCTCACTGGAAGGACAGATCGTGAAGCTGAGGCTCCAATACTTTGGCCACCTCATGAGAAGAGAAGACTCCCTGGAAAAGACCCTGATGCTGGGAAAGATGGAGGGCACAAGGAGAAGGGGACGACAGAGGACGAGATGGTTGGACAGTGTTCTCGAAGCTACCAGCATGAGTTTGTGGGAGGCAGTGGAAGACAGGAGTGCCTGGCGTGCTCTGGTCCATGGGGTCACGAAGAGTCGGACACGACTAAACAACACAGTTCAAAACATCTGGAGGATTCTCACTTGGGAGATGCCATGAATTGAACCAGGGACCTTCCTCCTGCAAAGTTGTATCCTATGGGCAGAAGAGTAGGATGCAAAAACAATTAATAATCATCAATAATACTCACCGAGTTCAAAACCATACAGCAGTAATAATAACAACAACAACAACAACAACAATTTTATTTATACCCCGCCCATCTGACTGGGTTTCCCCATTCACTCTGGGTGGCTTACAGCATATATAAAACATAGTAAAACATCAAACTAGTTGTTTATTATGCTCAGTGACCAGTATCAAGCTAAAAATACCAATTACAAAATTTAAAAGCACAGAACAAAATAAAGTAGTATAAAATTACATATGCCTAAAAAGCATACGGCAGAAATATCCACATTGTGTTCACATTGACTCTTAAACCAAAATCCCCTTTCAAATGAACAGAAGTGATAATCCCCAGAATTACTCTGGATCTTCTCTGAAACAACTTTTCCAGTAGCCTGTACTAGTTTCATGGAGTCAGTAGCTATACACTACATAAATAGCGTTCCACTGTTCAAATGGCAGGTTGCCACTTTGGGAAGTTTGTCTTTTTGAGGTATCCTGAAATGCAGCCAGAGGGTAAGGAAACCTTTCCCTCATATGGAAAGCATCAATAAAATGTATCATAGTTAATCAATCACTTGCATACATTACGACTTCGCAGGGATAGTCCAAGACATATTGATGATTTTCATTCCATATTCAAAAGCCAGCCAGGCCAGTATTTGAGTTGCTCACCCAGAGGCATAGGAAGGGCAGCGCTGGGGGCGCCAGTCTGCTCCGGATGTCATCGCTGAGGGGGGGGGGTGACATTTGGTGCGCCGCCTGCCCGCAACTCCCAAGCCTACCTCACCAGATACCACCTGATCTTACTATGCCTCTGCACTCATCTACACGGGTGATTAGACTGTATCCTCCACTTAGGGATGAAAGTGGGATTCAGTTCAGTTCACTTTAAAATGTGAACCCACCTAATTCACACTTTCCAGAACACTGAGAAAAACAAAGCACAGCCATCCTTTGAAATGTGCACTTCTCCAAAGTTTGCAATGCAATTCTGCTGTGTCCCCAGAATTTATTGCGACAGGAAGCAAGAGAGCACATAAGCAAGCATCGCTGTTGGCTAAGTACCATCTGACTCTTCTTCAAAAATAAAAGAAACTTCTTACACATTCATCTCAAAAACTCAAATGTAGGAAGATGCCTTATACTGAGTCAGACCATTGGTCCGTCTAGCTCAGGGTTTCCAAACTTGCGTCTCCAGCTGTTTTGGGACTACAATTCCAATCATCCTGGACTGTTGGTCCTGTTAACTAGGGATGAGGGGAATTGTAGTCCAAAAACACCTGGAGGCCCTAAGTTTTGGAAACCCTGATCTAAAGGTAAAGGTACCCCTGACCATTAGGTCCAGTCGCGGACAACTCTGGGGTTGTGCGCTCATCTCGCTTTAGTGGCCGAGGGAGCCAGCGTTTGTCCACAGACAGTTTTTCCAGGTCATGTGGCCAGCATAACTAAGCTGCTTCTGGCAAACCAGAGCAGTGCTCGGAAAAGCTATTTACCTTCCTGCCGGAGCGGTACCTATTTATCTACTTGCACCTGACGGGCTTTCGAACTGCTAGGTGGGCAGGAGCTGGGACCGAACAATGGGAGCTCACCCCATCGCAGGGATTCGAACTGCTGACCTTCTGATCAGCAAGCCTTAGGCTCTGTGGTTTAGACCACAGCGCCACCCACATCCTATTAACCATATTGACCATACTGAATGCTAGTGGCTCTCCAGAAATTGAGACAGGGGGCATTGCTAGCCCTATCTGCAGATGCTTGAGATCAAACCTAGGAGCTTCTACCTGAAAATCAGGTGCTCTTTCACTTAGCTAAGACTCCTTCCCTGTTGTTTTCCTTTCTTGTGCAAATGAAAGCTGAACAAAATGTCCTTTACAGTTTTAGTAAGAAAACTAAAGAGTTTTCTTAAACTAAGAGGTTTTTTGTTTTGTTTTTTGCCAGTGTGCCATGAATGCACCATGAAGAAAAACGCTGGTGGTTTGGAGTTAACCAGTTCTTTTTTTAAAAGTTTTTTCTCCTCGTCTTTCTGACCTGCTCTAAAAGCAAATAATCTATCCCAGCTGCGTGGTTGCAAAGGCATCCTTGGAAATGTGGAAAATATTATTGTACTTTTGTCAGCACTCAGCAGGGTCTAGGAGGAAGCAAAAATAAAACTAATGAAGCTATAGGAAGTTCATTGTCTTAAATACGCTCTTCCTGTATTGTTGAACATATTGAGGCATATGGCAAGAAGCTGTGCAGCTCATGTCTACCTACAAACACAGAGTTTATTCCAGCTACTCTCGTTCTGGAAATACAGGGCCATCCTGCTGTTTTCGGAGAGGCAATAAAACAAATTGGGCTTCCTGGTCCTAAGCATTTAAGAACACAAGTAGAGTCTTGCTGAATCGGGCCATTGGTCAACCTAGTCCAGCATCTTTTTCTCACAGTAGCCAACCAGCTGCCCATGAGAAACCCACAAGGAGGATTTGAGTGCAGCAGTAATTAGAGGCGGGGAGAAAGTCACTGCAGTTTGCATTCAAAGGCAAACCTATATAATTTGCACTTTCTGGAACAATATGTGAACTGAAGCACAGCTGCCTTCCAAAATTCACACTTCTACACATTTTTCAGCGCCGTTTTGCAGCCAAGTAATATGTACAAAAATTCATAAACTTGGATAAAGTGTACGTAAAAGAGCATGTATCAGTGAAAACAATATACAAAAATCTGTTTCATTAGGGGAAATTGTTTTGCAAAAATAAATATATTTGGGGAAATTGCATCCAAACATATAAATCATATTAGGATAATTTTTCCAATATAAATGCTGGAAAATTTTGATGAGGACTTTTTTTTAAGGGCGGAAAACCACAAAGCCCTTTCCATGAGGCCTGCTGAGCTTGCCAGTTCTCCCCTTCCAGAAGGTGCCCTAGTGATTGTCAAAGGGACATGCCATATCAGGCTTCAGGAAATCCGATCCCTCCCATGGTGGCAGCCAAGAAACAGATAAAAAAGAAGAGCTCTTACCCAGTCTTTTATTCAAGATTCACAGAGAGAGAAGTAGCAATGCCGCCTCTCTTAGACAATGGCGTTGCTCTGAGTAAAGTGCCACCTCCTCTGTCTCTCCTGTTATATGTCATCCCTGCGCCAGCAGATCTGTGCTTTCTGCTTCTGAGCTTTTTGTTCTACTACTCTCAATGTCTGCCTGGTCCTGGGAGAGGGGGGGTCAGAAATGCTTTCTAAAGACACTGAGTCTGTCAGCTGTCTCTCCCCTGGTGCTGTCTCTCCCCTGGTTCCAATATCTCCCAGCTTCTCCCCTCTGCAGCCTCTGAACTATGACCTTCCGCAAACCACTGTTGTAAATCCATACTTGTCTTCCTCTTCTCAGGAAGGTTCAGGGGGGCGGCCCCCACCATTCCTCCTTGGTCCAGTCCCTGATACTCCAGGAAAAAGCACCTTCACCCGAATGCATCCCTGGCTATGTCAAAGTGATCCTGGAAGGGTCTCTGGTGCTCGTCAGCAGGGTTGGACTTGACCCTGCTGACTCGTGCCAGGGTGCCAATCTTAAACGGGGCATCCTGGGTGTGCTGGTCCCGGGGGGAGGTTACCATGAGATGTGGTCAGAGTCCGGTCCTGGGTCGAGGGTCTGGAGACTGTCCACCAAGGGCGAAGCGGGGTCCAAAGCAAGGAGCCGGGCAAGGTCAGGAACTCTGGAAGAACAGGTCTGGGTGCTGGCAGAAACAGGTTTCCAACAACGTTGCTCCCGCAACCTGGGACCAGGCTGACTGGCCTTTATCTTCTCTGAGGCCAGGGGCGGTCCCGGCCCACAGGTGACCCGCCTCTCCTGGCCTAAAGGCGAGCACTCCTCCTGAGAGCACTTAGTTCCCTCCGCCTCTCTGCCCTGAGCCTCTGCAGCTCAGGAGAGGCTGGAAGGTTACTGGACCCAGGGCAAGGCTCACCTTCCCCTGACAGGGCTGGGAAAGGCGCACCTGTAGGCAATGGGTCCTCAATCACCTCCGGAGCCAGAGTGGAATCACCTGGTGCCTGCTCCTGAGGAACCGGCACAGGTGCAGGCGCTTCAGATTCAAGGCCCTGCCCTGGCTCAGCCGGCCCTGGAGGCGGGGACTCCTGTGCAGGCTGGGATTCCTCTGGTTCAGCCTCTGAATCAGATTCCCAGGCCATCACATTGGGATCCAAACAGCAGCCAGGATTGGCTTCTGTGATCCAGGATGTCCCAGTTAAAATGGGACAGTTGGGAGGTACAGACGTCATGGGTACTCAGTGACAGCCTTGTGGGTGCCACTGGGGTCCATTAATGACCCTTGACTTGACCTGTTTTAGCATCTAAACATTTAGTGGTTCATGGCCCTTGGAAGTGGTACCCATATGATCTTCCCTTTATGATAAGCTTCTCCCCACCCTGTTTGTTCTATCCATCTGCGAAAAGCCATGAAAGCAGTTCATAAATTAACTTCTACATTAACTTTGAGAGATTCCATGCTGTGGACTGTTGTGAAAACAGTGGTATCAGCCACACAATGGGACATATGATAGATGTGTCAGTTAATGGCTGTGGCGTTTGCCTCCTAGGTGAGTCACAAGGAAAGAGTTAAAAATGAGTGTGATGTGATTGGCCAGTGGAAACTGATAGGAGGGGTTAGAGTGAGAGTCGGTGTTGTGTGAAAGTTAGTTGAGAGTTGGGAGTTGAAGAAGGAAGAGGGAGGTTTAGTCTGTGGGTTGGTCAAGTTGTGAGGTTAGGGAGTGAGTGAGAGGAATTGTTAGGTGGAGTCAGATAGATAGTTGGAATAATCAGTTTGAAGTTGTTAGGAATGCATAGAACAGTTACGGAACTAGGATTAAGAAACTGCTAAGAAAAATTAACTGAAACCATAAACTTGTTCATGCCTATAAATGAACTTGATTATTTGTTAATGTTAACAACTGTCTGGACTCCGTGATTACCCGTGAGAAGAAACAGGTTGGTGGCAGCGAAGAAAGCAATCACAGTGGTGGCACAGGGTCAATAGACCGTCAAATGTCCGGGGGCCCTGTGTGATTGCCACAATGGCCATTGCAAAGTTGACTGGCTCTGGGATTCCCAAGGGTGTGATAAGCCCTGTGCATGCTTATTTGGAAGTAAGCCCCGCGGAACCCAGTAAACATTCACAAGATTAGGCCGTAAAAGTATAGCCACGTGGCAAATCAGCAGTGAAGCATTGGTTCTGAAAAGAGCAGAGCTTCAAGCAAGGGACAAACAATACGTTTCTAAAAGGGCTTTAGATCACTACTTGTGGTCTAACCGCATGCACAAGGGCTTCCTGTGTTTGAAATAGTCTCCAGATGATCCTTTGTATCACTCCCTAATTAGAAGGAAATGAGTCTTTAGGTATAAGAAAAATGAAACTCTACATTGGGGAATCATTCTGAGGACGTCATTTACCATCAGCTCAGCAGTAAACAACATCGCCCTGCTGTTAATTTCATTAAGAGTGAAACCGAGGTTCTCCTCATGTCTTCTTTGTGTCTATGAGCTCACAAGGGCTTGCGTCAGTTCTCTGGGAAAATGCTGCGCAGGCACAGAGAAGAACATAAGAAGAGAGCTCTGAATCTGGCCAATAACCCATCTAGCCCAGCATCCAGCTTTCGCAGTGGCCAGCCAGATGTCCCCATGGGAAACCCACAAGTAGAACCTGGGTGCCACAGTGCTCTCCTCTCCTGTGGTTTCCAGGAACTGGTATTCACAAACATACTGCCTCTGCCATTGGAGGTAGAACATAATCATCAGCATTAGTAGCCATCTCCTCCATATTCTATAATTTCATAATATGCTGGAGTGTTGTCAAGGATGCTGTATGGGCATGGTCCACCTAGCCTTAGGTCACTCCAGATCTGCTACCTGATAGGTAACTCCCTTCCCACTTTCTTAACTGAGCATACTGTTGGTGAGATTCTGGCTACCCACTATCTTTCAAATTAGCACATGCAAATACTATGCAAATTACTGCTATTAGCCTGTGCCCCCCATCATTTTATAAGTACTTAGCATTATCTCTTTGTGCAGGTGCTAATACTCTGCTCCAGGGAAACAAGGCATCTACCGTATTTTTTGCTCTATAAGACGCACCAGACCATAAGATGCATGAAGTTTTTGGAGGAGTAAAACAAGAAAAAAAATATTCTGAATCCCAGAAGCCAGAACAGCCTGAAGTATCGCTGCACAGCGAAAGCAGCAATCCCTCTTGCTGCGCTAGCTTCAGCGATAGCTGTGCAGCCTGTATTCGCTCCATAAGACGCACACACATTTCCCCTTACTTTTTAGGAGGGAAAAAGTGTGCCTTATAGAGCAAAAAATACAGTAATTTTGAAGCCCAGTAGAGGACATTTCTTGGTTGGTAGCAGCTCCCCAGCATTTCAGAGAGGGGCCTGTCTGGAGATATTGTGGGTAGAACCTTTTACATGTAAAGCAGCTCCTCCATGACCAAGCTACGGTTCTTCCCAAGCAGACTTTCAAAAAAGCTTTTGATAAAGTCCCTTGCCAAAGATCATTGAGTAAGCCAAGTAGCCATGAGATAAGAAAGATGGTCTACTTATGGATCAGTAAAGGGTAAAAGAGCAGGAAGCTGAGAGTAGGAATACGATGATAGTTCTCCCAGTGGAGAGATGTAGGAAGTGGAGTTCCCCAAGGATCAATATGGGGACCTGTGCTTTTGCATTTGTTCAGAAATGACTTGGAGCTAGGGACAGAGCAGTGAGGTGCTAATTTCCCAACGTCAATAAATTCTTCAGAAATCTGTTGATCTGGCCTTCTCTTGGTGCAATCTAGAATTACGTCAGTCTTTCTTTTGCCACCACAATTGCACTGCTGACTCTCTCTCTCTCTCTCTCTCTCTCTCTTGCTTGGGGCCTACTAAAACCCACAAAAGCTTTTCACCTGTACTGCTGCCAAGCCAGGTGTCGCCCATTGCATATTTGTACACCTGATATTTCCCTACCTAAATGCAGAACTCTACATTTACCTCTTTTGAAATACATTTTGTTACTTTTCACCCAGTTCTCCATCCTGTCATGATCACCTTGACTCGCTACCAAAAATCATGGCGGATAGGTCTAGGGCAGTTAAACTGAAGGCCTCCTTCAGAGACAGTAGACCTTTGATAGCCGTGTAGTCTGCGGCGAGAGCAGGAGAGGCATTAAGGGGAGAGGCATTAAGGGGATGGATATATTGATCGCGTCTTGCTTGTGAGCTCCTAAAAGTATCTCAAAGCAGGACGCTGAAGTAATTGGTTTGATTCGGCAGGGCAATTGTCGTCATGGTCGTACTCTGAAAGGTGTTAGATTGGCCGATCCCCACCTCACTTAATTCCAGCCACTCTGACCTAATTAACTTATGGCTCAAGCTGACATCTTCAGTCGCAGTAAACAACATGGGACTTGGTTTTGGTCTTTGTGTTCAAGTTGTTCCGCTCCTCACACCCTCAGTTCCTTAACGTTCTGTCGCAATCAACATCCTTTGAGGTTTGAATGATGCCTTTGCCTGACCTTGTCATTGTGTTCTTTGTTCTTTTGTTAGGGTTGAAAACAATCCCTTAAAAAAAAAAAAGGTGGGTGGACCAAAAAGTGTGCAATTAAGCATTCCTTTCAACAAGAAAAATGTCACTTATTAATCAGTTCCCCCACCCCAGACAAAGATTAATGATTGTAACCCTCACTTAATTCTCCATGCTCCGTTGTAGCACACACAAAAAGGAATGCATTAATGGAGCATTTTTCTGTTTTAGTTTTTACTAGACCCTTCTTAGAAATGCAATAACGTTCTCAGTATGCATGTTTATAGTTTAAAAATAAAATCCGAGGTGTCTGCCAACCTATTCACAATGAAATACACCCCCCTTTAATAATGGGGTGTTAACAGTTGTAGTTTTCTAGAAAAAGAGGGGCCGGAACTCATCATAAACATTTCCCTTGTTCTCTTAGAGTAGCAATGGCATTTACCTGAGAGGTGCCAGGATTGGGTTCTGGTGAGCTCCATCTGAAAAAAAAAGCCCTGGGTGCTAGTGGGGTGTTTCATATTGTTTTTGAGACAGAAAGAGACTTCGAAACAATGGATTTCCAACCTAAAGCATGGATGGCACAATGTTCAGCAGAATGTTTATGGGATGCTAAGACTGGATAGCTCAGTTGGTAGAGCATGAGACTCGTAATCTCAGGGTTGTAAGTTGGGCAAAAGATTCCTGCATTGCAGGGGTTTTGTCAGGGAACTGACATCGGAGCGAGAGGTGGAGGCAAGGCTCCAAAGCGATACAGGAGAGGGGACCAGCAGGGGGGAAGGAATTCAGTGCAACACCAGTAGAGAAGGGAGGGAGATGGAGGATTCGGAGAGGGGTCTCCAAGACTCTTCACCCAAGACCAGTGGAGAGAGCACGGGCACGCCTCTGCCCACTCCTTCTTTGCGCAGAAGAGTCCCGCGCAGGGAGAGTAGGCGGAGACTTGGCGTCAAACAGCTTCTATGCTGGAAGAGGTTCAAGAAACGCCCACTGACGGATTCTGCAAGCAACTGAACAGCCACGGAGTGAGGGCTGTCAGCCGAGGCATGGTTAGCCAGGCGATCTAGCCAAAAGTAACGGCAACTTACGCACAAGTAACCCCTTATAACCATTACAGGTTTGGACAAGATGACTCTCATGGTCCATTCAAGTATAAAATTCTGATTCTAAGTAGCTGGACCCATGTGTCTGGCTAGAGTCTGTCCTGTAGTCATCACCAGTGCCAACATTTCCAGCTTAGGAAAGGGCAACCAAAATGACCAAGGGGCTGGAACAACTGAGGAAAGGCTGCAACATTTTTTGGGGGTGGAGTAATTTTGAGGAGAGGCCACCAGCATGATATACACGGCAGGGAGAAAGTGAAGTTTTTGTCCCTCTCTCACAGTATCAGAACTTGGAGACGGTCAACAAAGCTGAATGTTGGAAGATTCAGGATGAAGAAAAGGAAGTACAATACATCTCCAGCAGCAATGGTTAAACTTTGAGATTCACTCCCAGAAGATCCTGTGACGGCCACCAACATGGGTGACTTTAAAAGAGGTTAGTCTAATACGTGGAGCATAAAGGTATCAATGGCTATGCTATACATCTGCTGTTGGAGACAGCATGCATCTGAACTCCAGTTTCTAGGAATCACAAGTAAGGAGAAAGGTGAGGCGCTCATGTTGTGCTTCACATATGAACCTGGGTAGCCACTGTAAGAACAAGATGCTGGACTATATGGGCCTTTTGCCTGATCCAGCAGGGATCTTCTGGAGAGCCATTGCAGGTCTGAGTAGACAACAGAAGACTAAGTGAACAGTCTGACCTGGCAGAAGGCAGTATTCTGTGTTCCTAATATTTTAACTTAATTTGAATGGCACAAGAATACACCCAACTAAATGTTCCACGAAAGAGATTGTAGAAACTCAAACCCATGAATATTCAGAGGTTTTTGTTTTCCTGGAGGTGGGCGGGGGGGGGAGGGGGGATGACTGAGGTTACTGAGGCCATTGCAGATAAAATATCTGGCTTAGAAATGCAATTCCCTCTGGTCTTATCATTTCCCTGTATTAGGCCGTGCACTCCTCCAAAGCCATAAAAATGTCTAAAGCACTATGAAAATGGAGCCTTGGCAGGTAGAAAGTATAATAACTGCCTGCTGACAGAAACAGAATTATTCTGAATTCACTTTGGAATAATTTTGTAATCTCCAAGAAATGTTTTCCAAATCCTCTGATCTATCTACAAGCCTTGAACTAGGGTTGCGTAAACACCACCTCCCCAAAGAACCCTAAGAACTGTAGTTTATCCCTCACAAAGCTACAATTCCCAGCACCCTTAACAAACTGCAGCTGCCACAATTCATTTGGGGTGTGTGTGCTTTAAGTATATTGTGTGTACACATCCTAGGTCTATTTGGGATGGTTTATTACCTGGGAGGCCAACAAGTGGCAAGGGGATTATAGGTGTCCCTGTATGTGGGGTAGGAGCCAAAAGGACCCATCAGCCCTGCCATGGTACCTCCCTGTTGGGCCTCCCTGTTCTCCCTTCAGTGGGGAAGGGCCATAGCTCAGCGACTGAAAATCTGCTTTGCATGCAGAAGGTCTTAGGTTCAACCCCTGACATCTCCGTGTGGTGCTTGCAGAGAACTTTGTCTGAAATCCTAAAGAACCACTGCCAGTCCATGTAGATGGAACTGAGACAGATGGATCACCGGGCTAGCCTTGTGACAGGAAGTTGATAAGGCAGCTTCCTGTATTCTTTGCTTAGTAGAGCAAGGGCAAAGTCATTATAAAGCACAAGGAGCTGCATAGGTACTATTAGTTGTAGTCAACTACTTAGAGTGGATCCATGAGAACAAGTGGTGGCGGCTAACTTAGGTCCACTGATTTCAAGGAGTCTGCTCTGAGCAGGACTTAGTTGGGTGCAACCCTATGCAATATCAGTGCAATACCACAATTTTGTTCCCCTTTTCACTTGCAGGAGATTTACTAAAAAGTGTCAGCCATTAATGGTTTATGATTGTTAGTCATTAATGGCTTGAGCCATTGGGGCTGCTTACCAATACAGGCACACCTGGTTTTATTGCATAGATATTGCTCTTTACGAGGAAGTGGGGGAAGCTGCTGGCATCCTAGTCACTTCCAGAGGAAGGAAGCGCCCTGCTGCTACCACCCCTCTTTTGGCCACAGGAGTGGAATTGGCTAGGGCTGGAGCTGTTTCCCCCCCTCCTGCCCCTGCAGCTGGGGAGGTTGGGTGGTGGTGCCAGCTTAATAGGCTACAGAACAGAGTAAACATAACTTGTTATGCGCTGGGAAACAAAAAAACAACAATGACAAAATTGTGTAGCTCGATTTATTGTAATATTCCTTTTTTTGCAGTGGTCTGGAACCAGACTCGCAATATCTCTGAGAGATGCTAGTACTGGTTATCTTTTCTTTAAAAAGGGGGCACACACTGATTTTCCTTCCATTTCTCCACATGGTTACGTTACCACTGGGCATCCCAGAGAGGAAGGGTAGACTAAATTGCAAACTAATTACAGTAAAGTACTTGAGATGAAACCAATTTAGCTCCAGTGATGTAACCATTTGTAAGCCATATGACCAGAGCCAATAGCCCAACCCAATCCCACTGACAGAAATTTGGCCACAGGCTCCAATAGGAGGTGAACTATGATGCCCATTGTTTTGCTTCTGAAGGCTTTCAACTTAGTAAGCTTATGGTTTGATTAGACTGTAACCCCTAACACTTTATTCTTTCCCCCCAATCCCACTTTCCTCAGTCAGTAATTTATATTTTCCAGCACTTTTCCCTTGCAGATAACGCAGGGAAAAATGTAACGACATACTTCAGGCTGTTACTCTAATGCTGTTTTACTTGTCTGGCGAATGACTATTTCGAAGGTCAACTATTTTGGCAAGTGCACCACAACTCCAAAGTCAAAGGAAACCAGGAGCTCGGAGAGCTGGATTTGTGCATGGCCGCCATATGTGGTGAGACTCAGAACTGCAAGCTGGAGCATCAGTCTGCTCTCAGCCCTTACTTGCTTGCCCTCTTACTTGCAGCCAGCCCAGTCTTAGTCTTGGCTTTGCCCTTGTAGAATTAGCAGGGAGGAGGATGGGGACAAAACGATGGTTAGTTGGTTCTGCCTGTCATTGTCTCTGGGTCTACCCAACTGTTGGTCTCCTGGCCTTCTACCCCCTCCAGTCCTAGGGGGAGGACACTAGGCTCCACAGCATGAAATCAAATCTCCAGTTTAAAGCCTGTAGAGGGGTGGGGAATGCCCTCAGTTTCCTTGTAATATGTGTTTGAAGGAGCTGTTGGGATTCACCAAATTCTGGCAAGCTTTCATTTGCTGATGTTTTCACTGACAAAATGAAAGGTATCAATTTGATAGATGTGGGAGGATTGTTGTTGTTTTTATGAGTATTCCACGCCACTTTACACTGGGCTAATCTCAGGGTTAGTCTTTAGGCCTCCACTGTAGCGTCAACATGACTGTATCCTTCTCTGACCATGACAGCACATCTTGCAAATATGTGTGACTCAGTGGGATTTATATTCTACTTGTTTTTGACAGTTTCTTTCTGATAGTCCATAGTCAGGGGGTGCATTGTTATTCCCTGGCAGGATTTATGGGCTTGCCTGCATCATTTCTCTAATTCTTTATTGCCACAATGTCCTGGGAAAATTTTTATCTCACTATGGGTAGGTGATAACAAAGATCTTTTGATTCCCGCCCCTTTCTTTACATCAACATGACCGATTGTAATGTGAAAGCAAGATTAGTAACAACTGTTGGCTGCACGGTTCCCGGGGATGCAAAAGAAGACATAGACACATTTAATCAGAGTTCAACAGAGCTGGAACATTAATGAATGGGAGCAAACAAGCCAAAGTCATTGGTTCAAGGGCTGGTAGCCAAACTCTTCTTGCAAGCGACTCAACAGAACTTTGGGGAAACTTCACAATGAGTATTGGGGCTCTCATTGTTTTGCAGGAGGAGTTCAGGCACATACTGGAAATTTAGGTTTGCACAATTAGAGTAGATTAAAGTTCTCTGGTGCCCTGGTGCAACAAATCCACTTAAAAATAATAATCAGCAACTGACTTTTTATCGTTAGGAAAGTGAAGGGGAAAGGAACTGAAAAGGGTGGGGTGAATGAATGGTTAACAGGAAGATAAGTTAACACCTTTCAAGCAGGTTGGGATGATTATCTGTCTAGGATGAATGCTTGATGAAGACCGGACATAGTCTAATCGCCATGTAAACATTGTGCAAGCAGACCAGGATAAATACTGAATAGACAGAAAATATGGAGGAACCCTTGAGATGTGGGTGGCGCTGTGGGTTAAACCACAGAGCCTAGGACTTGCTGATCAGAAGGTCAGCGGTTCGAATCCCCGCAACGGGGTGAGCTCCCGTTGCTCGGTCCCAGCTCCTGCCAACCTAGCAATTTGAAAGCACGTCAAAGTGCAAGTAGATAAATAGGTATCGCTCTGATGGGAAGGTAAATGGCATTTCTGTGTGCTACTCTGGTCATGCTGGCCACATGACCTGGAAGCTGTATGCCGGCTCCCTGGGCCAATAAAGCAAGATGAGCGCCGCAACCCCAGAGTCGGTCACGACTGGACCTAATGGTCAGGGTCCCTTTACCTTTACCTTTTATGGAGGAACTCTTAGAATATGGAGGAGCTCTTCGAGTGTCAGCTCCAGGTTTTCAAGGCTCACCCCACACACTTTGGCAAGAGACCTTCCATGGACCCTTCTTCCTCAGTGAGTACACTTTCTCACTGCAACACATCCAAGGGGCTCTTGTCAGCAGGCTCTTTGCAGAGGCCCACATGACAACATTCCTGAACTGCTTGGAACCTTGCTACCACATCCTTCTCCTGGGATGAATCTATCTTAACTAAAGGACCGTTATGAGATTTTCAGCATATTTAGCCATAGAGCACCACCAATATGCATGAGTCTTGACACCAGGAGTAGGAAACCAATGGCTTTCGAGATCTTGTTGGACACTAACTTCTACCAAGTTCAGCCAGCATGACCAACAATCAGAAACAATGGGACCTCTAGTCCAGGAACATTTGTAGGGCAATGCTCTGTGTGCTCCTCCAGCTGATAGATCTGCACCATGGTTGATTGGTAATAGTGATGCAAGATGTTGATGATGCTTCTGATTGCAAGCATTCCTACAAAGCTTTGGGGTTTTTTGCTGACCCAGAATGGGGCAGCCTGCACAACATTGCAGACAGGTATATGGATTGAACAAGCTTGCAGCTTGTTGAAATAAGGTCATGGCAATGAGGTGATTTCATGAAGCAGGTGTTGGTAACCACATCTTTTGGCAAGGGCAGGCTTTGCTGCAGTCTACTCACAGAAAGGGTGGCTGCCTCCATTAACCCTGTTTCTGTGCCCCCACATTCCTGTGCTTTATGTAAATAAGACTGAACTATTCTTGCCCCAAAGAACTTGCAATCCAAATGTCCACAGCAGAGGAGAGGGGTGAGTTGAGGGAGAAATCTAAGGGGTATAAACAGGAAGTTATAGTCTAGATAATAAAGTAGGCTGATGTGAGCAAATGCTTAATCTTACTGAATTGGAGCAGAAATTCATCTAGTCCATTTATGAAACTGACCAACCAGATGAATATGGGAAGCCTGGAAGCAGGGCATGAAAGCCATGGCTCTCTCCTGCTGAGAAGTCTTCCTTGAGAATTTCCAAGTATTACTTTGCTTCAGTTTTGGAAAGAGTGAATGACATATATTCACCTTTAAATGTGAACGGAATTGGATTTCTCCCTCAGCCTTAACTGTAATGGGTGGCGAGGACACCAGGGAAGCCTTCTCCAGCGCTTTTGGGTCATGCCATGCATTCACAGGAACAACGTTGTTGTCACATCAGACTAGAGCATGTGTTGCATTCTGCACATTGTTTCTTGTGACGGTAGAGAGGAAGCTTTAGGAACTCAGTAGAGCCCCACCGGGTTCAGAAGAACATAAGAAGAGTCTGCTGGATCAGGCCAATGGCCCATCTAGACCAGCATCCTGTTCTCACAGTAGCCAACCAGATGCCTGTGGTAAACCTGCAAGCATGATTTGAGCACAAAGCATCCTCATTCCATGTCGCTTCTAGTCACTGGCATTCAGAAGTATTGCAGCCTCCAGTGAACCTCATTGGCTTTGAAGGCAGAAGTGCAAAATTCTGCTTTAAGGAAAAGCAGGTCCATTTCACCCATTTGGAAGGTTCAAAAATAATAATAGTATATGGTGATATGTTCTTTGTTCACAACAAACCCTTTTGACCATTTGGATGCCCTTCCGTCATTGTTGGGCACATGATTGGAGTCGCCAACAATGAAGGTGACAAGGCTGGCAGAAGCGATTAGCAAAATTGCTGGGGTCTCATTGAAATTTTAGAACAGGTTAGCTCCACTCTTTTGGGAACTGCCATTGTCCAGAATTGGTGAGAACTTCCTTCTATTATTTGCAGGCTGCAGGAGGCAAAAACCATCTATCACTGCCTCTAAACAGTACACAAACAAACAGAAGTCACAAAGGAATTTATGTTCAGTCCCTGGGAAAAATGAAGCCCTGGAGATAAATTCCTCTGTGCTCTTGCAGGAGTGATGTCTCCTTGAGGACATTTGGAAGCACATTTGTTTCAGACTTTATGATCATCTACTGACATTGGGGTTTTGCCCCTCTGTCAGAGCAAAGACGCAACACACAAAGAGTAGGGATGAAGGGCCTCTTTGTTAGTTTAACTTGGTGCTTTGCAACATCACAATATTACTTAAGTGTGGGCGCATTATCAGTAGGACGCCATGAGAAAGCATGCCTGCATCTATTTTGGACAATATCGCCTCCTCCATGCTCAAGGCAACCAATTAGCTACTAGGCTATGTTCAAGATGCTGGTTTTGAGTCCAGGAGACCAGAAAGATCATCTCACCCCTTATATATTCAGTTGATCACTGTGTTCTGTGAGTCAAGGCCTCCTGCAGAAAGCATCTTATCAGGAGGCCTATTCCATACGATGTAGGAATTGGGCTTTTAGTAGGGTGCCACCTATCCCTTGGAATCCCCCCCCCTTGTATATTAGGCACTGTTTCTATTGTCTTTTAGCACCAATGAAGGCCTCCCTCTTCCCAACAAGCAAAGATTGATCTGAATGTACCTGCACTGGGTTTGTTTAGCAGAAATTTCGATTGTTTTATCACTTCTGTGTTCACTGCCCTGGGCTTCTTTGGAAGGAAGTGACGAGTTCTTGCAGACAAACCACCCCTGATGGATTGGGCCAGTACTCAGAAGTATAACTATGGTATGATAACAGGAGCACTGGCCTGAGTGCACTCTAGACTGGTGTAAAATGGTTATCAAATGTACTGGCAGTTATTAATGTAATGTAATTTGTTAACTTCATTTATATCCTGCTTTTTCTCCAAGGAGTTCAAGACCGTGAATGCATACCCCTCGACTGTCCTGGTGTCCGGGACACCCATTTTTTCATGCAAGAGCATGACAACCAATTTGGGGGTGACGCAGTCTTGCCCTGCAATTGCAATCTTGCCTTGAAAAAAAAACGTTTTTTCTGGGGCTGTGATCTTGCCTGGGAGCACAGCCTGGAAGACACACGGCCCAGTTTTTGGCCTGGACATGTTGGTGGTTATGGTGTATGTAGTTCTCTCCATCCAAATTCCAGGTTAGCCTCATGACAACTCTCTGAGATAGGTTAGGCTCAGAGACAGAGACTAGCCCAAGGTCACCCAGTGTCAAGGGCTAGACTGAGGAGAAATGGTGGGATCCACACACCCCTTCTCCTGAACCTTCCCAAGGGCAGGAGGACAGTATTGATTTAGAACAGTGGTTTGCAGAGGGGCATCGTCCAGGGGGCAAAAGCTGGGAAATACTGGGTGAGGAACAGCTAGAAGAGGAAACACCAGGAGAGAGACAGTTGGCAGATTCAGTGTCCTTGGACAGCATTCCTGACCCCCCTTTGTCTAAGACAAGATGGGCTTTGAGAGTGATAGAACAGAGAGCTCAGCGGCAACAAGCTCAGATTTCCCGACATAGGAGTGACTAATGGGGATGGAGGGGGTGAACCTTAACTGGGAGCAACACCATTTCTAGAAGAGATATGCATTCCTTTGTCTCTTGCTGTGATTATTAAAGAAGCTAACTGGTAAGAAAGCTCCTTTTGTTTGATCTGCTTATTTCTGCCATCGGGGGAGGGACCTGACTGCCCGAAGCCTGACACCCAGTGAGCTTCATGTGACAGTTTTCGCCCACAGTATGTCGGGTTAGCGCTTCTCCCACACAAGACACAGAACGCTGGCAGTTTAAGTAGCTGAGGTTTATTTCCCAAAAACAGGCTTACAGCAGTCCAAGCTTCCACAACTCATCCTTCACTGTCAGAGTCAGTTGATTCAACTGGCTTCTGACTCCTCCCAAGGCCAGATATACGCCACGTCCTTCCCCACCTCCTGCTGGCCCACCTCTGCTCTAATCGCTTGCTCTGACTCCTACTTCTTAGAGACTCAGGTGCAGCCAATTCCTCTTCCTCTGGAGATTCCTCTCTGCTGGACATGCCCCTGACAAGTATGGAGTAAGTTGGGATAGTCAATGAGGTGGGGGTATATTGGAGATATAACTACCAAAAGCTCCTATTATCATGGCCAATGATTAAGGATCACAGAACTGTAGCATTGGGAGGGACCCCAAAGGCCGTTTGGTCCAAACCCCTAGAATACAGGAATCACAGTGAATGGATGGAGTTGTTGTCAAATAACACCTGGAGGGCACTCCATTGGCTACTCATGGTATAAAAGGTAAATGAAAGCCAGATGCCAAGATGCTCAGAGGGTTTGTGTGGGGAGTTGGCTTGGCTGAGTAGAGCCATCGCATCTTCTCAATGGTTCAGGGCCCATGGCCTTATTTTACAATGAAGTTCACTGAATACTCTTGGAACAGAAGTGAAAAACTTAGGAAGTTCGCAACCTTTCTTATCTTATCGCAGACTTTAAGGGCTTAACCCTGGGACAATTCCTGCTACGTACTTGTTTCACTAGCTCACTCCGTCACTCATATTACTAATGGCTTTTTAATTGATGGTTTTAATATTCCTTATAAACCGTTTAGAGGTTTACAGTTTACTGCATATGCAGTACAGGCATTTTGTTAAACAAATAAGCAGGATGGCTTTGAATCGGTCTGATGTGAAGTGCCAATTGGATGGAGAAGGGCATAGATTTGGTAAGCTGCTCAGGGCATAGAAAAGGGCAACTTGCAGCAACTGCCAACACCGTCCGAGCCCCTTCGTTGAAGTAAACAAGAGCATGGAGCGATAGCGATCAGGCGTTTTTCAGCAACCCCTCAGCTGAAACAATTGCTTGTGCCTGATCGCTGTACAAAAGCCCTCACAAAGGCCAAGAGATTTATGAGCTAGGGAGAATTGCTCTATCATGCGCAGCAGCTTGCAAAAGTAAACTTCCTTCACAGCATGTTGCACTCTATCAAGTGGGCGAATTTAAAGTAATGTCATTGCCCAGAAAGCAAATCTAGGCAAGTGTTAAGCAGTGTTTCCCCTCATGTGGGTTTCATAAACTGCCGCCTCATACCACCTCAGCTTATTGGTCAATCTAGATCCATATTGTCAACTCTGACTGGCAACTACTCTCCAAGGTAGTAGGGGAGCTAATTAATTTGACAGCCTGGAGGCCGTGGCCTTACAGAGTCCTTCGTTAGACAGCCATGTGAATTGCTTTAGCTGCAAGGGATCGTTGCCTTAGGAGAGCAAGAAAATTCTCAGGGATGACTCACACCCCGGCCATCACCTCTTTAATCTTCTACCCTCAGGCAGGAGATATAGAAGTATAATCAGCCGTACCAACAGGCTAAAAAATAGCTTCTATCCATGGGCTGTTAGGCTGTTGAACGAAAAATAATGTAGCAAAATTGACTTGCGAGGTGGTGTGTTGTTTGATAAGAGATTGAGTGTTGGGGGGGGGAGGCTTGTTTAATTTCATTGTACACAAGTTGTACAATGACAATAAATGTATTATTATTATTATTTTATTTTCTGCTATCCAGTCCCATTCCACTATTTACAATTTGCTTCTACATTCCTGATACGTTGGAGCAGAAAACAGGTTGCCATCCCTTACAGCAGAGATGGGGGGGGGGCAACCTCAAGCCTGTAGCCAAATATGGCGCTCTGAGCTTCTCCCTTTGGCTCTTGGGACTCTGCAAGCCACATTTCTGCTTCACAGTCTCCTTGAGTGTTTTTGCCTTGCTGGAATATGTCTTTGAACTTTAATAATGGCTCTCTCTTGCTTGGGTGGAAAATAGTGAGGGCTGTGTGTGTGTATTTGGAGGCAGTGCCAGATTACCAAATAGGTAAAGCAGGCACCACGCTATGGGTCCCACGATAACGGATCAAAATTGGTTTATTAAAACTGTTGCTTGGTAAAATAAAAAAATGTATTAGGAGATAATCCCTCCCCTCCCCCACGATTTCAACTTCCTAGGTACCTCCACAGGTTTTAATCTGGCACTGTCTGGAGGAACTAGCTTGCTGTAGAAAGGTAACATTGGCATCCATTGCTCTGCCCACTTTTGCCCCCCCCCCCACTGATATGTGGCCCCCAGACAGTTCCCCATGAGAGAATTTGGCCCTTTGACTCAAAAAGGTGCCCCACCCCTTACAGCACACCCATTTGGCACAGGTGCACACCAATGTCTGGCCTTTTTTTGTATCTCTGGCTCCATCATCTTCTGCTTTCTGAGTGGTCAGCTGAGGGCCCCCTGAGCTTTTGCCCTGAGATCCAGCCTAAGACTAAGGAGGAAGCGGTTGCTGGGCAGTGCCAGCCTTTGGACTGGCAGTGAGAAAGAAGGTAGGCAGGTCAGGGCTGGTTGAGGATGGATTGAGGCTGTTCGGATGGTACCATATTCACCCTAATGGACCAGGACTGCACCCACTGTGCATGTCCATGTCCATTTTCAAATATCTAAAGGCCATTGTCAAATACCCAAAGGGCTGCCTCATGGAAGATGGTCCAAGCTCACTTTCTGCTGCTGCAGAGACTAGGATCCAACCAATGGATTCAAATTATAGTGGTACCTTGGGTTAAGAACTTAATTCATTCTGGAGGTCCATTCTTAACCTGAAACTGTTCTTAACCTGAGGTACCACTTTAGCTAATGGGGCCTCCCACTGCCACCATGCTGCCATGGCGCGATTTCTGTTCTCATCTTGAAGCAAAGTTCTTAACCCGAGGTACTATTTCTGGGTTAGTGGACTCTGTAACCTGAAGCGTCTGTAACCCAAGGTACCACTGTACAAGGAAGGTGATACTTCCTAAACATTAGAAATAACTTCCTGATGGCAAGAGCTGCTCAGCAGTGGAACGGGCTCCCTGAGAAGGTAGTGGACTCTCTTTTGTTGAAGGTGTTTAAAGCAAAGTTGGAGGGCCATCTGTCAGAGATTCCTGAGCTGCGATTCCTGAGTTGGAGGGGTTGGGTACCCTCCCAACCCAACACTGCTATGAATCTCTGTCCAGAAAAGCCCATCTCCCTATACATGAGAAGATAACGTGTCTGGGAGAAGCATGATGCTTTATTTCTGCTGGGAATCTCACGCTCAGAGAGTTGTTTTGTTGTGCGGTCACTGTCTACTTGCCCTGCAGAGTATTTAAATTTGTGATTCCTCACCCACAAATGTGAAGTGCTATAGCTCTAGGGAGAAAGGATGTGATATGCTTGTGCCGCCCCCCCCTCCTTTCAGCCGCCGCCAATCCTGGAATGTGTAGATTGGCTCCTAAACAAACATTATTCATAGAAAAAAATGAGTGGGGGGAGTGTGAGAACCTAAGTGGCTCATCGTTACTTTCATTGCAATGTGCACAGTGCGATAGACGTGGGAAGCCCTGGAGATTTCTACAGAGGTCCTCTGAAGAGAGCAATGAGATCATACACTTTCCTGGCTTGCAGACATGCCTAGCTCTTCAGTTCTGGCGTTTGCAATACCAACAAGATAACACTCCCTCGATAAGATGTACCAACAAACCAATCTGGGTCTTGAACAGCGTCCAAGGGAAATCTCTGCGTCACACATGTGAACCCGGCCATTATCAGTCGTTGTTGCTTCTCACCCTTTCGACGCCTACAGATGGAGAAGCCCCAGGCTGCAGTTCTCATTTTCTGAAATCTTCTTTTTTGATTTGCCACCCCCATTCACATACTTTCCAAACACATACCTCCCAACATTCCTTAGATGAAAATTGGGACATTTCTCACTCCCCCCCCCATTGACCTTCCTCAACCCCCCAATTCCCACCCCTCACAGAGCATTTCCTATCAGAAGAAGGAAATGTCACAAACATTACACGAACAGGGAACAGTATGCATGCCCTTCACCGTCCTTAATGCTTATTTCATTTCATTTCATTCTTTTGCAGATTTACAAAAAGAAAAGCACACACCAATAAACAAATTTTAGAAAGGGGAAGATTTGGTGTGGATGCACATAGCATTTTATTTTATTTTTAATCAAGACTCCTTGTGCTCCACTCTGTTCCTCCTTAATTCCTGCCTAGGATGGCCCCGTGAGATAATGCAGAATCAATCTGCAATGCGATCCATTTTCAAATTGAAGCAACCTTTGAAGCAGTCTAGCCCAACAAAGCTGGCTCGTCTGGTAGAGCTGCTGGTTTTTAGAGCTGTTTTTTCTGGGGTTTCCAGAGGTTTAGAAGGTGTTCACAGGCTTTCCCAATGGATGTTCCAATTTTACGTGATTTGATGTATGTGCGCGCTGCCTCCGAACCAGCCGCATAAATAGGGCAAGTATATAATGGGTGAGGTGATGCCAAGCGGTACAGGGCTTTGTATACCCAAAACAACTTCTTGAACATAGCTGGGAAGCTAACTGGCACCCAATGCCATTCTTTCAGCAGTGGCATAATATGGCGGTGTTAGTCTGTGCCAGCCTTTCAGTATTGAGCTGCTTTGCATTTTGCACTAGCTACAGTTTCCAAGCCAGCCTTTTGGACTACAGTTCCCATCAGCAGCAGCTAAGACAGCCATGATGACAGGAGTGACTGAGGCAGCCCCAAATCTCTGGAAGCCATCAGCATGGGGAAGGCTATTCTAACATAGGTAAAGGTAAAGGTACCCCTGCCCGTACGGGCCAGTCGTATCCGACTCTAGGGTTCATCTCACTTAAGAGACACTTCCGGGTCACGTGGCCAGCGTGACGAAGCTGCTCTGGCGAGCCAGCACCAGCGCAGCACACGGAAACGCCGTTTACCTTCCCGCTATAAAGCGGTACCTATTTATCTACTTTTATTCTATTTATTCTAACATAGGCTCTAGTTAAATGTTTCCCAAACTTGGGTCTCCAGCTGCTCTTGGACTACAACTCCCATCATCGCTAGCTAGCATGACCAGTGGTCAGGGATGATGGGAGTTGTAGTCCCAAAACAGCTGGAGACCCAAGTTTGGGAAACACTGCTATAGATAAATACTTTACAGAGAACCTCGATTTATCTCAGTATTTTGACATTACTGTATTTCTCTCTTTTTTAAAAAAATAATTTTTATTAATTTTACAACATAAACAAAAAACAAACAAACATAACACGACTTCCCCATACCTCCCCTTCACTGCATCCTTGTTTTAAATTTTTTTAGCAATCCTTCATCCATTTTTATATTTAATTCTCTTTACAATTTTCTTAAGCTTAAATTTTTACAGCTGTAATTCTTTATATCAAATCCCTTGACATCTTAACATTCCAAAATTTTACAACAATTTTTAAGATAGATTTTAAATTTTTTCCAGTCTTCTTCCACTGTCTCTCTCCTCTGGTCACGAATTCTGCCGGTCATCTCTGCCAGTCCCATAAATTCAGTCACCTTGGTCTGCCATTCTTCCAGAGTAGGTAGTTCTTTAGTCTTCCAATACTTTGCCAAAAGAATTCTTGCTGCTGTTGTTGCGTACATAAAAAATGTTCTATCTTTCTTTGGAACCATTTGGCCTACCATGCCCAAGAGAAAAGCCTCCGGTTTCTTTACAAATGTCCACTTAAGGAATTTCTTAATTTCATTATAGATCATTTCCCAGTAGGCCTTAATCTTCGGGCAGGTCCACCAAAGATGATAAAAAGTTCCTTCGCATTCATTACACTTCCAGCAGTTGTTATTGGGCAAATGACATTACTGTATTTCTCTTGTGATGGAGTGGGGGGGGGGGGGACCAGAGGGCTCCCTTAAGTCAGCCTCCCTATCCGGTGTGAACAAATCAAATTCAGTTTGCCCACCAGACACCATCCTAAGAAGAAGAAAAGGCAAACAAATGTGGAAGTACAACATCAATCGAATTTGCTGTACCAATTTGATTTGAAGAGGACGGGGGTTTATTTGTTTTGACCTTGCGACAGCATCAGATTGCTTGGCATCCATTTGAAACTGTACAGACTGTGGGTAAATATCAAAAGAAGCAGCTTATCCCCTTCCTCTACGAGCAATATAAACAAAAATGATATTATATGTGCAGCAGTAGGCATGCTTCATAGACGATCTGAAATAATCCTCTGTGGATACAAATGACTTGGCCGGCTCTCGATCTAAAACACGATGTATTTCGTATGAATTATTACCAGAATGTCCAAATTGGCACACAGCTGTGCAAGAGACGTGCACTGTACAAACCAGATGTGCAATATCATGTCTAACACATGTGTCCATCAAAAGTGCTGTTTGAATGCGCATCAAGGTGATAGGTCATGTTACCTTGAAGGTACATTGTGCATTTCCTTTGGGAAGAAGGGTGAGAGATGAATGCAACAAAACACAATAAACAAGAGTGTGCCAGGGTGTGTGGAGTGGGAATATGCTTCTTGGACCCCCTCCCACCCTATATCCTAGGACTGAGCACTGACCCTCCTGCATACCCTCCCACACTTTGAAGCCAAAATCCGGGACACTATCTTGCCGGGGATCATCTTCCTGCTTTTTATCCTGAGAGCATGGTGGTCTTTTGGGCTCCTTCAGGCCCTGGGAGGGTTTTCTGACAAGCCATGAGGACTCTCCCACCATTTCTGGTTAGAATCGAATGATTTATTCTCTTCCCTTTTTTTAAGAAGAAAATTATGGTTGTGTCTTTGTTGCAGCCCACCCTGGCTGGCCCAGATTCAGACCAGCTGAATGAAGGCCATTGTTGTTGAGCTGTTAGTAGAGTTCTGCCATGAAAGAGATATTAAAAACATATTAATAGAGCTCATCCAAGTAAACAAGTATAAAAGTGCTGACATGTAGCTTTGTAAAACATCATTTCATCTATCAAGAACTATGTGTTTCCTTCGGTTGCCGGAGCCTTTGGCATATTGTTTCATGAAATCGAATGCTTGGACCAGCCCATTCATGACCTCGTGATGCTGACAAGTTCCCAGTTCACATGGCGAATGCCACCTGCACAACTGGTGGTGTGCTTCATGTTCTATGAATGTTGACAGTTCATCTGCCTTTGAGTCAAAAATGAATCTTTGGTTTGAACGGATCCATCCTGGACCTTCTGCTTCAGTCTTCAATTGGAAGAGGCTGGGTTAGAGCCCATCTTTGTGTCTTGCCTCACTTAATCCCTGCCTTCAGAGGGTTCTGGGAAATGTAAATTTAAATACAGAAATGCCCAGCTCACAAAGCTACCACCAAGGAACATGCAGAACCCTCACTGGTCAGTTTTGCCAGGCATAGCAAAACTCCTGCTGTCTTCCTTTGAATTTCCAATGTTCTCTGAAATGTCCTGTCTAGAGAGCCAGATTCTTACCACCCTCTTAAAGCTAAATAAAGAATATGTTTGGCAAGCTTATCCAGGAATCTGAGTGGGCGACACTGTCATATGGCAAGTGCTGAAGTTGTGGGGAGGCAATAGCTCAGGCATAGGGTATCAGCTCTGTTTGCAGGAAGTCCCAGCTTCAATCCCTGGCCTCTCCAGGTAGCACTAGGAGAGACACTCTGTCTGAAATCCTGGAGAGGAGCTGCCAGTCAGTGTGGATAATATTGAGGTAAAGGTAAAGGGACCCCTGACCATTAGGTCCAGTTGTGACCGACTCTGGGGTTGCGGCGCTCATCTCCCTTTATTGGCCGAGGGAGCCGGCGTACAGCTTCCGGGTCATGTGGCCAGCATGACTAAGCCGCTTCTGGTGAACCAGAGCAGCGCATGGAAACGCTGTTTACCTTCCCGCCGGAGTGGTACCCATTTATCTACTTGCACTTTGACGTGCTTTTGAACTGCTACGTTGGCAGGAGCAGGGATTGAGCAATGGAAGCTCACCCCGTCGCAGGGGTTCGAACCGCCGACCTTCTGATCGGCAAGTCCTAGGCTCTGTGGTTTAACTCACAGCGCCACACGCGTCCCAATATTGAGCTACATGGACTCAGTTGGTCTGGAGACAGTATATGCCAGCTTGTGGTGCTGTTTTCTGTAAGTGGAATGTTGGGGTGATCAAACTTTTCCTTTTAAAAAAAAAAAGTTTTATTAAGGGTTTTTTTAATACAATAGAGAGAAAAAACATCATAGCAAAAAACAAACAAAGAAGAAAAACAAACATAAAATTTAGCATCATATAATAACCAACTTTTCTTCGTTTTTGGACTTCCTCACGTCTCTCGCTCCTCCTTTCCAAATTTATAGAACTTTAACCAGCAATTTATCACCTTATTTCCATTCTTATTGTACACTTTCCCAATATTTTGTCCCTAACTTTGAATATTTTTATCTAGATCTTAAATATCTAATCTTACCATAATATTTATTCAAAATTTATTTTTCTCATAAAATTCACTCATTCTCATAATCTTTTCACCAAATTTTATGGTGCCCTGTTATTTTCAGATCCCTCATCCTTCTTAGCACTCATATAATTTACAGTGTTTTTGTAGGTAGTCCTTAAATATCTTCCAATCCTCTTCCACTGCTTCCTCTCCCAGGTCTCGGATTCTGCCAGTCATTTCTGCTAACTCCATGTAGTCCATCAGTTGCATCTGCCATTCTTCCAGCGTGGGCAAATCTTGAGTTTTCCAATGTTTAGCGACAAGTATCCTTGCTGCTGCAAACTTTTCCAAAGTGTTTTTAACAGTCCCTGTTTCCCAGAAATGTGACCCAACATACTATTACAAAAGTTACGGAAATAATAAAAGAATCAATTGAACAATTATTAAATTATAACAACACAACAAGACGTAAGAAGTTAAAAAACCAAACACCTGAGATCACACATGTGTGAAGGGGAGTGGGAGGTATAGGGGAATTTATAATATTATTTATAATATTAAAAATGTAATATAAAATTTCTAATTCTTTTGTATTTATATACAGCAAACAGAAGTCCAGAGCTATTAGGTATATTTTACTTCAGTTAACTATGTAATAGGCTTATGTTAGAAAACGAATATGGATTTTGAATTTGATGTTTGTAATTTTTCTTTTTTCGGTTTTGGAAATAAAACAAACAAACAAACAAACAAACAAACAAACAAACAAACAACTATATTGTTACAACAGTTGGGTGCTGCCCCCACTCTCTGCTGAGCAATAGCAAGATCCCGGGGTTCCAGGCACTCACCCAAGGTCTGTGTTTCTTTGGAGAACTGAGACTATCGTAGCTTTAAGAAATAGGGTTTGTTCACCTATTTAAACCTTCAGTCTGCATGGAGGGAGTCCATATTTTACAGCATGGTCATTTCAAGAGGGGCTTGTCCCCCACAGCAATGCAACCCTGGAGTCCAAGGCATCTCTCCCAGCCAGTCTTCAGCCAGCCTGCCCAAGATGGATCCCACTCTTTTTTCTCCTTTTTCTTCCCAGAACACCCTGCTAAAAACTCTCTTTTCCTGTCACCTCAATGGCCCTAGCTTGGCCAGGTTGTTTTGCATAGACTAACCTAGGAATTCCTCTGCAGCTTGTATGTCTCCCTTCACACCCCAAATAATCAAAATCCTCCCATTTATTAATTTCTAGGGTATAAAAAAATCTATTAACAAGAGATTGAGCTTGGGACCTTCTCCTTTCCAGGCATGTGCTTGACCACTGAGTTACAACCCTTCTCCTCCCAAAAGTACCTGGTGAAGATACCTGGCTTTACGCATAATATCTCTAATTAGAAGTTTGCTGACATGAAAGGAAAGACATTTTTGACAGCGTAGAATGCAACTCTTTTACAAAAAAAAAGTGGGGTGGGGAGAGAAACTACTGGAAAAAAAACTTGCACATTGGTTTTTGTACGGCCACTGGACAAGGGAGGCTTTGGTTGGCTTCTGCTTGCTTGTGGCTGAATTTTGCCAATAAACAGATCTGTAGTCCAAGCATATGTTTCTCTTTTAGACTAATGGAACTCTTGCAGGCCCTTTTCCTCCCTGAGAGAAAACAGAGAGCGGAGAGTTGGACAGCAAAAGCCACCAGCAGCCCCAGCAGTTCTGTAATACAAATTGCAGAGACGCAACAGCAATTGTAGTAATTTTCAGCTTGTTGTTCAAAAAAAGATCCCTTTGGTTCCTGACCAGCCCATCCACTTTGGACCAGTTCCGACATAACATTCTGCAGCTCCCACATATCTTCTGTTGCTCTTTCCTGGGCTGCATCACTTGTGGAAGGTGGTCTGGACTTCCATCCACAGTGAGGGCAGTCCAAGGCAGCCTTTCCCAACATAGGTAAAAGGTAAAGGGTAAAGACCATTAGGTCCAGTCGTGGCCAACTCTGGGGTTGCGGCACTCATCTCGCTTTATTGGCTGAGGGAGCCGGCGTACAGCTTCCGGGTCATGTGGTCAGCATGACTAAGCCACTTCTGGTGAACCAGAGCAGCGCACAGAAACACCGTTTACCTTCCCGCTGGAGCGGTACCTATTTATCTACTTGCACTTTGAGATGCTTTCGAACTGCTAGGTTGGCAGGAGCAGGGACCGAGCAATGGGAGCTCACCTCGTCACGGGGATTCGAACCGCCGACCTTCTGATCAGCAAGTCCTAGGCTCTGTGATTTAACCCACAGCGCCACCCGCATCCCAACATGGTGCCCTCCAAGCAGTGTACTTGCGCCACTCACATCCCTGGAGGGCTGTATTCAGCCCAAAGTTTCCCTATATAAAAAGTTGAACATTTTATATATTTTTAAACTGATCAACATAATTTCGTGTTGGAGCACAACTGTGCTTCCACCTGGCTCGTAGTAGAGCTCCTTCTTCCCACATAAAAATCCAGCAATGCCTGGCCCCCATAGGCAAGTCCAAATCTGTACATACCGGAAAGTGTGCTTGGGAGTGCAACCTTCAGTCACTTAAGTTTCCATCTCAAGCTCCCTATATCTTTTAAAGAGGCTTCTGCATCACACTGTACAGCCAGTGTGGAGAGCCAGTGTGGTGTAGTGGTTAAGAGCGATAGACTCGTAATCAGGTGAACTGGCTTCGCTTCCCCGCTCCTCCACATGCAGCTGCTGGGTGACCTTGGGCTAGTCACACTTCTCTGAAGTCTCTCAGCCCCACTCACCTCACAGAGTGTTTGTTGTGGGGGAGGAAGGGAAAGGAGAATGTTAGCCGCTTTGAGACTCCTTCGGGTAGTGATAAAGCGGGATATCAAATCCAAACTCTTCTTCTTCTGTATCTAAACAGCACCAGCTTCCTCATCCCTGCATTATAAGATAGAAGTCTCTCCCATACAGTGGCACCTCGGTTTAAGAACAGCCCTGTATACGAACTATTCGGTTTACGAACTCCGCAAAACCGGAAATAGTGTCCTGGTTTGCAAACTTTACCTTGGTCCAAGAACGGAAGCCGAATGGTGGAAGGGCACCGGTGGCAGGAGGCCTCATTAGGGAAAGTGCGCCTCGGTTTAAGAACAGTTTCAGTTTAAGAACAGACTTCCAGGACGGATTAGGTTTGTAAACCAAGGTACCACTGCATTTTGAAAATCTATTGCAGGAAAGATGAGCCAGTGTGGGAACTATCATGCTGAAGAACCGCCCTGTTTCAGTGATGTTGCAAATGAAATTAAAGAAGAAAAATGCAAAGCATTAAGCAGCAGAGGTCTGTTTCATGTCTCTGCTACAAAGGCATGAGAGATATCTATGAGAAGAGGATTTGTCTAGTTCAGATCTCCAAAGCCAGCCCATCCAATGTTCAGAACCTGATCAGACTGTCAGTTGAATCATATTTCAGCACCGGTGACATAATGGCCTATTTCAGTGCATCTGGGGTTAGCAGCCTTATTTAGGAGACACACAGAGCAGGCAACACGTGCTCCTGCAGCTCCCTGGGAAGAGGGCTTGACTGTTAAACCACTCTGGAAACTTTAGCTCTAGGAACAGTATAGGGGTTTCCCTGTTGTGGTTATTAATATTGTACTTTTGGAAGCGACAGAATAAATAAAAACTGACTCTTCTTGAAATAAAAACTGTCCAGTCCAAAAATATGGTTCAAAAGCTTTACTTAACAGAACATGTTCCAAACCAGACACTCAAAGCAGTAATGTTACATCTCAATAGTTGCAGAGGGCCTTCTCGGTAGTGGTGCCTGCCCTGTGGAACGCCCTCCCATCAGATGTCAAAGAAATAAACAACTATCGGACTTTTAGAACACATCTGAAGGCAGGGCTGTTTAGGGAAGCTTTTAATACTGGATGAATCATTGTATTTTAATATTCTGTTGGAAGCTGCCCAGAGTGGCTGAGGAAACCCAGCCAGATGGGCAGGGTATAAATAATAAATTATAGTATTATTATGATGATATAATGTTTCTTGATATCATAGTATCATGTCCAAGCACAGGTTCTGCATCTTAAAAATATGAAATAACTTTATCCAGAACTGCAGTCTATCTCTCCAAACAGCCTGCATTCCAGCCTGAGGCTCTTTTCCTGGAGAGAATCATTAGCAGCATCCTTTCTCTTCAGCAGCATTCAGAGAGAGAGAGAGCAATGACCAACTCGCACAAAATGGAGATTTGCAACTGAATACTCCCCATGTGATCTAGAGTTAAACAACTTGTGACAGAGGTGATTCCTAGAAACTGGCATTCAGAGGCACGCTGCCTCCAACAGAACATAACCATTGTGGCTCGTAGCCCCTGATAGCCCTGTTGTTTAGTCGCGTCCGACTCTTCGTGACCCCATGGACCAGAGCACGACCAGAGCACTCCTGTCTTCCACTGCCTTCCACAACTTGGTCAAACTCATTTTGCCTAATCCTCTTTTCAAGTCATCCAAGTTGTTGACCATCACTTCAACAATGTGTGCCATGTGAAGAAGTACATTGTTTTGTCTGTCCTGAATTTCCCAACATTCAGCATCATTGGATGTCCACAAGTTCTAGTAGTATGAGAGGAGAAAAAGCTCTCCTCTGTCCACTCTCGCCATGCCACGCACAATTTTACACACCTCTATCATGTCTCCTCTATTGTCTTTAGCTGGGTTTGTGCATTATCAAGAGCCCTTTCTCCCTCCGGCCTATCATTGTTCGGCCAATTGAATTCCACTCACCATATCATACTTCAGAAACTAACCCATTTTCTCTCTCGGCCTGCCCTTCTCCACACACAATGAATGGTGTTTGCATGACATGCATTTCCCAGAGGCTAACCCGACACGACCCTGAGCCAAGCCATATAAATCACGAAGTGACTTCATAAATAGGAATCCATATAATAGTAGCTGCCCTGGCCAGGAATAAGCAAATAAGAAATCCAGAGACTGAACTATGGGAGTCATGGACCATTAGCGTTTCATATTGTTTTCAGACACAATCATTTTTAATTTTTTTAAAGGAAGGAACACGGATACATTCCCAACAATCCAGGCACCATTGTTGTGTAGGACAAGAAATGGCATCCAGATTAATCTCAACACTCTACTGAGACTTTTTGAGACAGACTAGCCTGGTGCTGGCCCAAGCTCTTTGGCATGTGGACATGCCAAGTCCAATGTGGGGGAAATTGCTGTCTGATTGCCAAATGATAGAGAGGGAGAGGGAGCTATAGGTGCCTGAATGCAGTTTTTCCTCTAGTCTTGGACTGGGGGAGACCTCTTTCAGCCTGATGGATACATTCCTTTCTGGGCAACCTTCTGGGGTCCTCATTCTAGCGGTGGGCAAAAGTGACACAGCAACAGTTGTGAATGTTACCTTTGTATGGTAGGCTCACTCACTCTCAAACACACCCTTTCTATCACCCATCTAGGCAAGCAAGAGTCAAAGTCCATTGATGCATTCCAGGTAGGCAAAAACTCTCAAGCAGGCGTAGATAGAGAGATCTTGAGAGCCACATTGGCCATTGGACCCGAGGTAACCTTGCTTTATTCCAATAATGGGGAACATGGTTGGACTAGATAATCCTTAGGGTCCCTTCCAACTCAACAATTCTGTGATTCTATGTGGCCCTCCAGATGTTCTTGAACTACAGCTCCCCTCATCCCTGATCACTGGTCTTGCTGGCCAGAGCTGATGGGAGTTGGAGTTCCCACTGTTGCTGTAGTCTATGAAGCAGGACAAGGCAGGAGAATGCAAGCAGACAAGCCATCAAGGGCACAAACATGACTTTATACTATGAATAGCCACAGTGGCGCTCCTCAGGTGCTGCTTGGCTATGGCTTCCATCTTCCCTGAACATGACCATGTTGACTGCGGTTGATGGGAGTAGGAATCTAACAACATCTAGAAGGCACCACAATTGTTACCCCTACTTTAAACTACTGCTACTACTAATTTGTATTTGAGGAACAATATCAGTCTTTCCTGTTCTTGCTAGTAGGTGTGCTTGTCTCTGCCTTCTAATTCTATTATGCTAATTAAGTACAGACAGGGAATATGTGCAGATAGCTATGTGTGCACCTCGCTGTCGTTTTTTGTAATCCTCATTCAAGAAGTGTGCAAAAGCGCACAATTGTGAATTTCCTTGCCCAGTTTTCTGGTTTTGCACAAATCGGAAGGATCAAAAGAGATTCTCTCTCTCTCTCTCTCTCTCTCTCTCTCTCTCTCCTCTTCTCTTCTCTTTGTGTGTGTGTGAGAGAGAGAGAGGGGGGGGAGGAGGAGAAGGAGAGAGGCTAAGCTCCTGTGGCACCCTTACTAGCGTACTGGAAAAGAAATGAAAGCAATCGTAAATTCTCAGCGCACGATTTTCAGATTGCTATCTGATACATTTGATGTATTTTTTTTTTTAAGGTGGCTTGCTTGTGCAGTTTTCAGGTTTTGTGCAAACTGGAAAGATCAAAAAGAGACAATAATAATAATCTGTTCAGGAGCACACCAGAAATACGTACAGGCACAGCCACAAAAGAAATAAAAGCACCGAGGAAGGAGCGTGCATGGAAAGGATAATTGCAGAAAATGACCCATCCCAAAACTCCAAAACAGTCTATGACCCAGAGTGCTTTAGAACCCAGTTTCTCCTAATTTATTGGATTACCCCTGCATAGGGTAAACCCAGATTTATAGGGGGGAAGCAGATTGGTGGGTTTTGAGGGTAACATCTTGTGGACTACATAAATTGAATGGGAACAAAACAAACAAATACACACATTAAACTTCAGCATAGACCGGGCTCTCAAAGTTCTAAGTGACAGGTCAGGGACAGAAAGAATCAGATGGTCCTTAAGTTATCCAAGCTGTTAAGTTTGTAAATTAATTACGAAACCCTTGAACTTGACCTGGTAGCATAGGAGCAGCCTGGGCTTCTGTTCCTCTGTTCTTACCCCCACCCAAAAAGCCGAAGCACATTGTGAAATATGAGCAGGTTTTAGATCTGGTTGGAGGACAGCCATACCAAAGGCTGGGCAAGAAAGAACCAAAAGAAACTGATCCAGATAGAGGAGATCCTCATCAAACAAAAGCCTGCTTGAGATGATAGTCTGGTCACACAGCTCACAGTAATTGGGTTGCGCTGACTAAAGGTTCAGCATGGAAGAAATACTCAATGAAAGCATCTACAAAGAAGCAGAATACTGACTGTGCATGCACAGACTCAGACCAAGGAGCAGGGATTTTTTCCCAGCCAGAACTCAGTTCCGGCACCTCTCAGCTGAGTGTTATTTCAATTCTAAGAGAAGAAGGGAAGCGTTCATGGTGAGTTCTGGTACCTCTTTTTCTAGAAAAACAGCACTGCCAAGGAGTGTTTCTTAGCCATAGAAGAACTTTAGAAAGAAGTGAGACTGTTCATAATACAACTGAGCACAGATTTTTATTCTGAAACAGGCAGGTATGAACTTGGTCAACATTTTAAAGTGCCCTTATATAGTACATCTCTGCCAGGATATGAGGAAGTCCTTTGTTACCTGGGTGCACCGACTCATCCACAGAAATAGGCTTTGGGGACTGAGTGATGGTATAAAAAGGTCCTCAATCCCCACTAGATACCCTACAGCAGTGTTTCCCAAACCTGAGTCTCCAACTGTTTTGAACTACAATTCCCATCATCCCTGCTAGCTAGGGATGATAGGAGCTAGGGATGTAGTCTAACAACAGCTGGAGACCCAAGTTTGAGGAACACTACCCTACGGCATTGATAGACACCCTGGTACCCTCCAGATGTTGCTGGACTACAGCTCCCATCATCCATGACCATTGACCATGCTGATGGGAGTAGTCATTCTGAACATCTGGAGGACATCAGGTTGCCTACACCTACACCTTTCACACAACACAATCAAGAACTGTGTTTTCTGCTCCCACTTAGAGGGGAGGTTTTGTTTGGAAAGTTCTGTAAGTGAATCCACCCCTTTCTTTTAGGCTGAAGCTTTTAAGTGGATGCCTGAAGCTGGCTCTCACCACTGCAGAAGACCTTTGGCCCATCCCTGGCTTGTTTGATCAACAATAAAGCAATGGACGAGGCTGCTCGTTGACCTTGCAGCTAATCATGAAACTGTCATGAGAGATTTATGCACTGAAGTCAGGCACAAATCTAATAGTTAATCATCATTAAAGCCACGGATGTTTGACAGAAATCAGTTAAGCGAAGCATGCCCATCTCAAAGGCGTTCCACGCAGATTCCCTTCATAGAAATCCGTCATCTGCAATGAGATAAGCATCCAGCGAAAGCAAAACATGTTTGCTTGAGTAAACATGGCTTACATCAGAGCTGTTACAATACCTGCATTATAGTGAGCCAGTCCACTGCCCTATCCAGCTCAGTGTTGTCTACACTCCTCCCTCCATGATTTACCTCCCAGCCATACACAAAGATGCTAGAGATTTACTCTGGGAGCTTCTGAATGTAAAGATGACGCTCTACCATTGAGCTATGACCCTTCTGGTCCACGGATCTCTTTTCACCCTCACCCCCCCCAAAAAAAACTTGAAGTAGGTACAAATTTGGGTACTGTTCAGGTTTCAGTTTGATGGGACTTGCAGTTCATATATAATGCCAAATTGGACTCAGCCCAGTATACCTGAAGGAGCGTCTCCACCCCCATCATCCAGTCCAGACACTGAGGTCCAGTGCCAAGGGTCTTCTGGCGGTTCCCTCACTGCAAGAAATGAGATTACAGGGAACCAGGCAGAGGGCCTTCTCGGTGGTGGCACCAGCCCTGTGGAACATCCTCCCATCAGATGTCAAGGAAATAAACAACTATCGGACTTTTAGAAGACATCTGAAGGCAGCTGGAAGTTTTTAATGTTTGATGTTTTGTTGTATTTTAAATATTTTGTTGGAAGCCGTCCAGAGTGGCTGGTGAAACCCAGCCCCAGATGGGTGGGGTATAAATATATGATGGTGATGATTTGGGGAGGGGGTGGGCATTCTTGGTGCCTTTCTCTGTGCTTGTTACCTCTAACATAGGGCTGATGTTACTGCAAGGGTTATCTTGTTCCAGGTTGGGGCCTACAGGTGACACTAGTAAAACTTGGCAGGACAACAGGACCATGGTCAACCCACTCCAGAGTGTCTCTCTCTCTCTCTCTCTCTCTCTCTCTCCTTTTCCCTCCACCAACCCTTTTCTTCCTCCCTCTGCACCCCTTTCCCCAGCCTCTCTCCATCTCTCTTTGTCTCTCTGCCTCTCCTCTCTCCCGGATGGAAATGTAGCAGTTCGCCTGGAAACAGAGCTTCCTCTTGCAGTGGCTTGATTGACTCCAGCAGGCAAGGTGAGGTTGGAGCCAAGGGGGAGAGGCTGTGGGGAAGAAAGACATGTGCCACAGGTGGGATCCAGTTCAAGGGGTGGTGGTTCCCAACCCCTTGCTCATGTAGCCCTGTTGTCAGCCTAGCTGGAAAGCACTCTGCTTTTGATCGTATTTGACAGTTTGCCTCACCTTGTTTTCAGTATTTGGCAAGATCCGACAGATGATTGGCAGCAGCAGTCAGTAACGGACAGCAAGCATGCTGTAACAATCAATATTTGACAGGATCTGATAGATGACTTGGCACAGAATGCAGTAAAGTAAAGTATATGTTCGTTCCATTCATTCATCCACCCATCCAATGAAAACAGTTGGGTTTCCAACCCAGTCATCCGGTTTCTGTTCTAAAAACGCAGATGTCAGGTTTCATCATCAGAACCAAGGTTTTGAAATCTATCATATATTGAAATTTCATTTCAGCTCTAGGCATTGCTCCTCTTCATTCAATCATTCTTCTGTCAAACCTCAAAGGAAACCCCCATACTGTACCAGTAACATTAGAAGCTGCGTTATGTACTGCATCAAACCACAGGTTTTTCTAGTTCATTATTGTGTATAATGAGAATCCTGGGAGCCGGCTGGGGTGACTGGGGGATGGGCACATTCAGCTTTTGATTCTCTACCCCTGTTGTATATTTGCAGCTCTCCAGAATCTCAGGCAGCCATACCTGGTGCTTTGCATCCTCTGTAGGCAAACCTGAGTCCCACCTGAGTTATAAATCTCTTCCCTATAGAGATCATGTAGTAAATGCACCACTGTGGTCAACTCCCATGATACTGCCCATTCAAAAGCTATCAGGCAAGAATGGCTTAAAGACCAGGACTTTTCATATTTTACAGACCATCCTTGTGGTGCTGTGAGCCAAACCAGGTGTGAGAGATCCGTGGTTGGGACCTACTCTGGGTTTCCAAAACACATTAGCAGCCCTATGCAGGACAGATCAGATATGTATATAGTAAGAAGTTGCATTTGGGACTGGCCCTAGTCCCACTAAAACCATATGGGGTGCATTCGGATGTGGGGAATATTGTGAGTTTTCCTGGTTGTAAATGCTAGGGCTTCTGTCCATGGTTTTTTTTTAACCTTCCTTCCACCCTGCAGTAGCTGTTGTGTTATGCAACTGTGGCTTGTTGACAGATATACTGCCATATCACACCTGTGGGCTTCCTGTGACACAACAAACTTCCTTGGACAACATTGTCGTCGCCGTCCCCCCACTTTGTTCCCCTGTGACCCCCCCATGAAAACAGCAGGAAAGAAATGTATGCCGGTATAATGCCCCAAATGTTGTCTCTTTGCTCCTGTGATTTCCAAGGCTAAGGGGACTGCAAATGACCCCCCCCCCCAAATCAAATGACGAGTGCTAAATTCAATTACTTTTGTGGGAGAGGCTTTTATGTCGTGTGAAAGTTGAAATATAATGCAGAAATTAGCTGGGGAAATGGGATAAACCGCCCTGTGAAGGCAACCATGGCCTCAAGTTAATTGCAGCTAAGAGCCAAAGTAGAATCGTAGAACTTTAGGTGAAACAATAGGTAATAAGTGGTATAATTAACCATCCTCTCCCCCCCCCCCGACTGTATCCCTGATCTGAATTGGCTGCTTTTAGTTAAGAACTACCTCTTGCCCATCGTACATCCTGTACGATGACCGTGAATCAAATTCCGCTGATCTCAAATGAAATAACTCATTCTTTTATGGGTTGGAGGCTAGGGATGGGTGAATATGACAATTTTGGTTTCTCCCAGTTTCTCACTCCACACATCCCCCCCAGTCATACGTCCAGCTCTACACAGTTCCACATCATTTTGTGATTTTTTTAAAGGTCCCCATGAAAACCCACCAGTGCTTTAGTGAGAATTTCTCCTAATACACATCTGTGAGTTGGGGGGTGGGGTGGGGGGGACTCAATTGCTGAAGTAGTCAGGCCAGATTCTTAGTCAGTTAATGGGCCTAAGTGTGGGTCGTTAGTACAACAAAGGAAGCTGCTCTGTGCCACAGGGCAAATGGGTGGGCTCCCCTCTCACCTGGCTGCTAGAGAGAAAGACAAAAGCCAGGGCGGGCATGAGGCAGGGAGAACCCTGAGAGGTGAAAGCCATACTTGATTTCTGCTAGAATCCAAGGCTATGACTTTGGGAGAAGCCAGACCTAGGTAAAGGTAAAGGAACCCCTGACCATTAGGTCCAGTCGTGGCCGACTCTGGGGTTGTGGCACTCATCTCACTTTACTGGCTGAGGGAGCGGGCATACAGCTTCCGAGTCATGTGGCCAGCATGACTAAGTCGCTTCTGGCGAACCAGAGCAGCGCACAGAAACACCGTTTACCTTCCCACTGGAGCGGTACCTATTTATCTACTTGCACTTTGACATGCTTTCGAACTGCTAGGTTGGCAGGAGCAGGGACTGAGCAACGGGAGCTCACCCTGTCGTGGGGATTCGAACTGCCGACCTTCTGATCGGCAAGTCCTAGGCTCTGTGGTTTAACCCAAAGCGCCCTACTGGGGTATTAATGCTGTGAGCCCCTCCATCGTAGGCTCAGGTTGCATATATGCATAAATAAACCATTTATCATAAACATACCACAGTTTCCACTGTCCCTTCATGCCAAGGAAACCAAATCCTGGGTAGACACCTGGAACCCCTGTAATCTCAGAGATTGGAATGGTGTGCAATCTCTGAGCATATGTTTACATGCAATGTCCCCTAGCATACACATTTTTGCAAAGCAATTTGTCCTAGTAGAATACGTTTTCATGTTTTTTTACACTATGTTGTACTATTTCATGCATCCCACCCCCACCTGCCTGCCCGCAAAGTATCTGTATTTTGCACACATTGCCTGGCTGGAGAACAACATGGCAAAACTTGTAGACGTATATGGTTCAAGTATTGTTTTGCAAAATGCAAATTAGGTAAGTATTTTTGGTTTCTATGGAAGCCGCCCAGAGTGGCTGAGGAGGCCCAGCCAGATGGGCAGGGTATAAATAATAAATTATTATTATTATTATTATTATTATTATTATTATTAGTTCACCTTTAAATGTGAACTGCATCAAATTTCTCCACCATCCCAGTTTGAAGCCTCTATGCGTTGTTCATTCTTAATTTGATGAGAAGCGGTTGCCCTGCATGATCTATTGCACAAAGCCGCCCCAAAAGAAGAGGTGGAAAATAAAGCAATCTGTATGCACAGAGCGTTTCATATTCCTTATTCATTTTCAGAGTTCCTGAAGTTACTGAAGCAGAAAGTACAAGTTCAGGACAGGGGGAAAGAGCGTCATCAGGATGCCATCCCATATGCTTGGCATGTCTCAGGAAATGAGCCTCGCCATCTGTGAAAAGCAGTTGTGGGACAAAACGTTAAGTTGCACAACTGCTGTTAAGATACTGGGTGATGTAACAATCCCTTCCGTGATTTTAATTCATTTGGAACTGCCGGCGGCTTCCCTTTGGGAATACAACACTCAGTACAAAATATTGCTGAGAGGCCTTTGAAACAACGAACAAAGCAAGCGACAGGTACCAGTTTTTGATGGATTGTGGAGAATTGCACTGAGCAGAAGCCCTGAAAATAAGTCAAATCTGTATACAGTGGGTTAGAAGCAAAGAACATAAGAGTAGCCCTAGAGCACGTATAAGCTTGTTGGTTTTCAATATGTGGCCTAAAGTTTCAGATTTAACCTCCTGCTCAGAAACATCAGGAGAAGAACAACCTCAGCACAGGGGGATAGAATAAAAAGAAAAGGCTGTTTCTGAGCTTTTACCATTAGCTTCACCCCCATGTTCATCGTTCCACCCTGATCCACCAGATGCCATCCCACACCTTGGCTTTTCCACCTTGGCCTAAACCACCGAGTCCCACCTTCTCATTGATGACACTCCAAGCTCTGCCAATGACTCAGGTTCTGAGTCTCAGAAGACTAGTCAACCTTAAGTGTTTATGTGTGGGATTCTCCTAAGCAGCTTTCTTCTGATCTAGCAAATGCTAGGATCAGGTCAAGGATCTGTCAAATTAAACAGAATATGTAACTACATCAACAGACCTTCCAAATATAATTGGAAGCCAGTCAGTTGACAACCCAGTCAGATGGGCGGAATATAAGTAATAAAATTATTATTATGGAATAGGACGTCCCTATTTTCTTTGGAGAAATGTTTTGCGTCTGCAAAAAGATATTACAATTTCATTTCTTTATAAGCAAGAGGAAATTGGGATTTCTTTTCTTTTTTTGCCCCCAGTCTGAAACTGGAATGGCAAAATGACTAAGCTGTTTCCTGTCACGTGGTTTCCCCTCTCCTCCCCTTTCAGCAATATTATTTTAAGCAATAAATCTGTTTGTTTTCTCTGTCCACTGAGATAACAGCTGAATGTTTTGTCTGCACAGAGCTAGCCTTCATGAGCTGCTGGAAGATTCAAAACTGATTTCTGATTCTAGGAATGCCAGTCCAATGAAAGGAGTAATTTATCAAGCTGTGAATGGGACGTTCCTGAGAAAAGAACTTCTTGGAATAACAAGGCTCCCAACATTTAGGGAGATGAAGGCAAGTTCTGCTTTCGTGGGGTGTAGGGGGTAAGTTCTCTGTCAAGCAAATGCTCCAGCTAACTTAGAAAGATACATAGATACCGTAGATAAGTGATGGAGAACATTTAGCCCCTAGAGGTTGTTGGATTCCAACTCCTGCTGTCCCTGATTGGTCATTGTTATGTACTGAGTTGAATAGGATCCAAAATGCAGCAGTCTGATTGGTCCTAGAACAATAGGATTCAGAATGCAGCAGTCTGATTGGTCCTAGAACAATGCAGCAGTATGATTGGTCTGCAGGAGCCACCCAATCCAGCTCCAGGTGAAAGTGAATCCACAACCTGATTGGCCTACAGGAGAATCCCAGAATTAGCCAATCACGTGCAGCCCATTGTGTAAATAATGTATATAAAGCAGATATTGTGGGGGAACTTCCATTCCTCCTCACCACTATGAGCTGAATAAAGAGCATGAAATCCACTCTCGATTCCCGAGTATATTTCAGTCATGCTGGCTGAGGCTGATGGGAGCTGCAATACAGCAACATCTCGAGGTCCACAGGTTCCCCATCCTTGACATAGTTAGTGACAGTAGGCGGCCATGCTAAATTCATTTATGAGTACATTTATGAGTAAACATGGGTACATTTATGAGTAAACATGCCTAGGATTGAGTTGTTGTTGGTCTGTCTTGAGAGACTGTGGAGTGCCTCTCCAGGGGTGAAGTCAAACCATTGAATTAGCAGCACCAAAGCAGGGGCGCCGACTTATAAAAAATATTGGGGGGGCGGGGGCCCATACCGACTTATAAAAAATATTGGGGGAGCCCAAGACCTCCAAACTGCTGCTGCTGGGAGAAGGAAAGGGGCGAGCCCCGGGCTGCCCCGACCTTAAGTGAACCTGTGAGGGCCCGCCCTTTGCGGCAGCCGATTGGCTGCCGCCGTGGGCGGTGAATATTAATGAGCTAGGGGGAATCCCCGCTTCTCGCGGGGCTGACGCCAGCCCCACGAGATTGTTGATGGGTCGAGAGCCCGCAACCCCACCCCCTCTCTAGATCGGGAGTGGCTTTGTTTTAACTCATTACTGAATGTATTTTAAAAGGTAACTATCGTCAAACAAGGAAAATAAAAAATAACAACATAATTTTGTGATTTTACAAAGCATAACTAATAATTTTCTTAAATTATTGGGGGGGCAGAGCCCCCCCAAACGAATTTTTGAGGGGGCTTGGGCCCCCTCAGGCCCCATGGAGTCGGCGCCTATGCACCAAAGTCACCTCTCAGGGGTGCAAGTCTAGGCAATGTATATGGAGGGGGTCCTGGGCCACCCAGATGACAAGACACCCCCCTCAGCCTCGCTGACACATGGCTCCCAGTGGGGCCACACCAGCCGTGCTGCCCTAAAGCTACCTCTGTAGACATGCCCCAGTCCCCATCCTTGGTCCAGAAATGCAAGAGGTATGATTATAATTCAAGGATATATTCCAACCAGGTAAAATAACTAGAGAAAGGCTAGGCAGAGTCTCAAGGGTTGGGAGGGCCTGAGGTTCCCCACCCCTGGCACAACAAATAAAGAAGACCATGAATGCAATAGCACTTTCTTGCCGTGACTGAGATCCATATTTTGTGGCTTAGGGCCCTCGTATTTATGGGACCGCCTCTCCTGGTATGCCCCACAGAGGACCTTAAGGTCCATTAATAATCATAGTTTTGAGGTCCCAGGCCCTAAGGAAGTCAGATTATCATCCACCAGGGACTGGGCCTTCTTAGTGATGGCTCCGACATGGTGGAAAGCTCTGCCCCAGGATTTAACTTCCTTCCGCAGGGCCTGTAAAGAGCTATTCCGCCTGGCTTTCAATCTGAACTTAGCCTGATCTTTTATTCCCCTTCCTTCCCTCCCCCTCCCCTTTTAATGAAGATTACCCGCTCTGGGATCCCACAACTAATTTCTCCCCTGGTCTCCTCACTGGCCCAAATAGGACTAATTTAGCCAGCTAGCCCTGGTGATCAACTAATGTTTACTGGGTGGATTTTCCCCCTAATTTTTTTTTTTTTTTGAATTCTGAATTTATTGTTATTCACATTTTATACTGTATTTTATTCTGGTTTTTGTTGCATCAATTAAGTGTTTTAAATTTGTTGTTAGCCGCCCTGAGCCCAGTTTTCTGAACCGGGAAGGGCGGGGTATACCGTATTTTTTGCTCTATAAGACTCACTTTTTCCCACCTAAAAAGTAAGGAGAAATGTGTGTGCGTCTTATGGAGCGAATGCAGGCTGTGCAGCTATCCCAGGAGCCAGAACAGCAAGAGGGATTGCTGCTTTCACTGCGCAGTGATCCCTCTTGCTGTTCTGGCTTCTGAGATTCAGAATATTTTTTTCTTGTTTTCCTCCTCCAAAAACTAGGTGCATCTTGTGGTCTGGTGCGTCTTATAGAGTGAAAAACACGGCAAATAAAAATTTATTTATTTATTTATTTATTGCATGAAGAAGTACATTATTTTGCCTTGTCCCAAACCTACTGCCAGTCAGTTTTGTCCATCACATATTCCTTTAGGTTAAATAACTGCAATACATACGCGGGACTGTCTCTGATGACAGTCTGGAGATATCAGCTGGTGCAGAATTGGCTAGGTGGCTCACTGACACCAGTACAGTGGTACCTCAGGTTAAGTACTTAATTCGTTCCGGAGGTCCATACTTAACCTGATACTGTTCTTAACCTGAAGCACCACTTTAGCTAATGGGGCCTCCCGCTGCCACCGCGCTTCCGGAGCCCAATTTCTGTTCTCATCCTGAAGCAAAGTTCTTAACCTGAAGCACTATTTCTGGGTTAGCGGAGTCTGTAACCTGAAGCGTATGTAACCTGAAGCGTATGTAACCTGAGGTACCACTGTATACAACTTTGGGTGGTAACTATCACTCACAAAGTGACATTGACCTCCCTGAGCTTCAGTGGTTTCTATGGTAGACTGATTTAATATCGTGTTTGCCGCCCCTGCCAATAACGCTCTAAAAAACAAATTAGACTTCAGAGGTGCTCCGACGAAAGGCTCTGCATGAGCAGGAACTGTAATTATCATTCAGCTTTCAACATGGGTCTGTGCTGGCTATAGCCTTAAAATAAACATAATTTTGTTTTGCAGGCAAAAAGCGGAAGTAGAGAGCCTTGCTTTGCCAGGAAGCTCTTTCACTGTTCCTTCATAGCATCCTGAAACAGAAACAAAAAAATAAATAAATAAAATAGGCCTTTTCTGCTCCAGAGAGAGCTCTGGAAAGCTTAAAAGCTTGATTACTCTCCAGCAGAAGTTGGCTATGGAACATTACATAAGACTCCCCAGACCTGTTGGAAGTGATTGCAATTCCCATGTCAGGGAGTTTGTGATCTGGAAACTGTGTTTGCACTTATTACTTTCTCTCTCTCTCTCTCTCTCTCTCTCTCTCTCTCTCTCTCTCTCTCTCTCCTCTAACCAGGAGCAGGGTTGTGCCTGTTCACCCTCCCCCTGAACCTGAGCACATTTAGTAGAACATGTGAACTGGCAGGGTGTCTGTGTGTCTAATTGCACAGTAGGATTGCCATAAGGATCAGAATCCCCAGAGGGAGCTTTCCAGAACCCTCCCATAATGCTTTGCAGCCTGCACTGCTGGGCCATCATGTGCCCAGAGCGTCACTGCCCTGCTGTCCTGCTTGCAGGCTTTCCAGAGACATCTGGTTGGCCACTATGAAAATATATAATATAATAAGAATAATTTATTATTTATACCCCACCCATCTGGCCGAGTTTCCCCAGCCACTCTGCGCAGCTTCCAATCGAGTGTTAAAAACAATACAGCATTAAATATTAAAAACTTCCCTAAACAGGGCTGCCTTCAGATGTCTTTGAAAGATAAGATAGCTGCTTATTTCCTTGACTTCTGATGGGAGGACGTTCCACAGGGTGGGTGCCACTACCGAGAAGGCCCTCTGTCTGGTTCCCTGTAGCTTTGCTTCTCGCAATGAAGGAACCGCCAGAAGGCCCTTGGCGCTGGATCTCAGTGTCCAGGCTGAAGGATGGGGGTGGAGACGCTCCTTCAGGTATACAGAACCGAGGCTGTTTAGGGCAGATGGGCCTTTAGCCTCATACCCTCTGACATTCTTCAGGTGAAAAGAGGGACATTTCTCTCTTCCCCCACCCTCAACTGACCCTCCTCAACCCACCTGGGTTTGTTTTTTTGTCTTCCCCCTATTGCAAAGCATTTCCTATCAGAAGATGGGCAAGCGCTACCACTGCTGCACCCGTGGCACTCAGTACTCACGACTGGGAAAACCCCTCAAGCCTAATTTTATTTTATGTTATACTTTGGCACATTTGCAAAAAGAAAAACACACAACAATAAATGCATTTTAGAAAGGGGCAAGGTTAGACACAGATGCACAAAACATTTTATTTATTTTTTATATATACATTTTTATTAGCTTTTTTAACATATCATTTCCAACAATCATATAACGTAACTTCTTGTCTTATACAATATTTTAGACTTCTGTCAACACCTCTGATGATTTCCCATTCTTTATCAATTATTCTGCATTTCTTAATTTCTCTATTTCTCTTAATTATCATTAACTAATAATTCTCTTCATAGTTTTTCTTGCAATATTTCAAATAGTCCTCCTTACAGAACTTCTTGCAGTCCTACTAGCGTAATCTGCTCATTACTATTACTTTTCGAATAGTTTGTATATTTACTCCAGTCTTCTAAGAATCTCTGGTCCCGCAAGTTTCGAATCCTTCTTGCTAATTTATTCAATTCTGCATAGTCCATCAATTTCATCCGCCATTCTTCTTTCGTCAGTAATTCTTTGTGCTTCCATTTTTGTGCCAATGATATTCTTGCTGATGTCATTGCATATAAAAACAACTTACAACCCTGTCTATTAATATCGTCTCCTACAATGCCAAGTAAAAATGTTTCTGGTTTCTTAATAAATGTATATTTCAACATCTTATTCATCTCATTATATATAATTTCCCAGAAGTTTTTCACTTTTCAGACGCACAAAACAGTTTTTTTAAAAACAGTCAAGGATCCTTGTGCTCCACTCCGCTCCCTCTTTTCTTCCTGCCCAGGGCAGCCCTGCCATCTGCCTGCCCCTTGGAGCTGACACATCTTGTGAGGTTGGGCCACAGCAGCGGCAGCCTCTCCTCCTTCTCGTCTGCTCTCAAGCAGCCCTAAAGGTAAAGGGACCCCTGACCATTAGGTCCAGTCCCGGATGACTGTGAGGTTGCGGCGCTCATCTTGCTTTATTGGCCGAGAGAGCTGGCGTACAGCTTCCAGGTCATGTAGCCAGTATGACTAAGCCGCTTCTGGCGAACCAGAGCAACGCACGGAAAAGCTGTTTGCCTTCCCGCTGAAGCAGTACATATTTATCTACTTGCACTTTGACGTGCTTTCGAACTGCTACGTTGGCAGGAGCAGGGACTGAGCAACGGGATCTCACCCTGTCGTGGGGATTTGAACCGTCGACCTTCTGATCAGCAAGTCCTAGGTTCTGTGGTTTAGCCCGCAGCATCACCCATATCCCTCCAGCAGCCCTACTAGCTGCCTAAGGGAGGAGGCCAGCAGCAGCGGCCATGGAGAACAACGACTGCCACTCAGGACAAATCCTGGCTCAACCTCCTCCCTAAGCTCCGTGGCGGCAGCAGAGCCAGATTTCGTAATTCCAAGACTGTGCCTGGAAAATAGGGACATTTGGAGAGGATGCAGTCTGATCTCGTGGTGTTCTTTGTACTTACAGATGCAGAAATTTAGGGTTGTATCCAATTAAGCTATTTGCAGAGTAGACCCACTGAAATGAGTGAACCTAAGTCAGTCACATTCATTAATTTCAATAGGATGTATTATGGTCATGGTGACGGCTGCTAAAATGTGCTGCTGAGCACATCTGGGTGTAGGTAGTCCAGCTGTTGAAACCATTCAAAGCATGGGAAACTTGGTCATGCAGATGTTGTTGGACTGCAACTCCCATCATCCTTGATTATGGGCCATGCTGGCTGGGGCTGATAGGAGGTGGAGTCCAGCAACATCTCGAGGGACAAAGGGTTCTCACAACTGATTCAAAACAATCCCACACCAGGAAAATCAATCATTTTGGGTTTGGGGCAACCAAAATAATCAAGGGGATGGAACAGCTCCTCTTTGCAGAAAGGTTGCAGCTTTTGGCCCTTTCTAGTTTAGAGAAAAGGAAAGGAAGAGGTGAACAGAAATTCATGAAATTATGCATGGCATGGAGAAAATGAATAGAGAAAAAGTTTTTCTTCCTCTCTCCCTGAAAACCAAGAATCCCCGCTACTAAACTTTAAAATGCAAACCCCGCTGATAGATCTGATTTCAGAGGATATGGAACTTACCCCAACCCTCAAATAAATAGCTATATCCCTCTGGATCAAACTTTAGAACCTGATTGGCAATCAGCAGCTGCCCCTTCTGGGATTCTTCGCCTCATCTCCTGGAACATAGCTGGATGGGGCAGCAGGGAGCCAGTGACCCAGACTTCATAGAATAACTCAAAAGCTTCAATTGTATATTACCTCAAGAAACCTGGTTAATGACTGAGGTAAACATTGCCGGGTTCTCTTCATATAATTTACCTGCTCATAGACAATTCTCCAAAGGTCGCCACAAAGCTGGCCTATTGATCTTAATCGGGTCTGGCCTGACATTCGATACAACTCCTTATTCTCCATTAGCCCAAGCTTACCTAATAACTATGAATAACCAACTGGTAATTTTGGTAAATGTCCACCTCCCTCCCTCAGAAGATGAGATGATGCTAACTGCTAATTGGGACAGGCTGTCAGATGTTATGCTCTCTCTCAATCCAAAAAATTTCCATCTGCCCAATTTATTATTATGGGCGATGTAAATGTGCGAATTGGGGCCAACAACCAATACATTGCATCCCAATTGGGCTTTGGAGGCATAGATATAATACCTACCCCACTGTCTGCTCCCCGCTCCTCTAATGATAGATTAACTAACAGAGTGGGGTTAAAATTTATGGGATTTTGTATTGCCCATAATGCAGTTATCTCAAACGGACTGAATAACTTTCCTGGTGTCGATGAGTTTACTTTTATCTCATCATCATAGCGTAGTGGACTATTGTATCTGTTCTCTAAACCTATATTCTGATGTTAACTTATTTTCCACTGGAGTCCATACAGAAAGTGACCTCTCCACCTTACTTCTGACTATACAATGAGGCCCAGATAATAAGACCTTGAAGCCTGGTAACTCAGATCAGGCCTCTCATAGTATTCTGAATAGGATTAGATGGTCCCTGCAATTCGAAGGGGTGATCGCCAAATTCCTGGACACTGACAAAATGTCACATTTGAGAGCAACCCTTACTAACTCACTTTCTATTAATGTAGTAATAACAGCTTACTCCCAAGTAATAGACTACTACGGTACTGTTACCCTCTTTAATCCCTCTCCTTGGTTTGACCAGGAATGCTATACAGAGGAAACATTGCTCAGAATATCGTTCAGAGACCGTTGCAAAAAGGGTGATAAAACCCCCCACCATTTTGTGCATAGGAAGCTATATAATGAACTTATTGCTAAGAAAAAGAAAATATACCATCAGAATAAATGGACATGCTTAACAAATGCAATAAAAATGAAAGGTCATAAAAACTTCTGGCAAATAGCTTTGGGCTACCTGAATATTAACTCTCTTTTAACTGTACTTACTATTCCCCCCCCCCCAAAAAAACCTGGGTGGACTACTATTTTAAAATATTCAATGCCTCACCCTGCTTTCTCCCAAATGCTGACGAGCCCGTGCCCTCTAATAGACCAAACTGGCCCCGGTAAGCTCAGACAAAATTATGGAATTTATTGCAGATTAAAAACCCTGTAAGGCCCTTGCCTCTAATGGGTTTTAAGCTGAGATTCTAAAAAAGTATGCCAGTTGGTGGTCATCAACACTTGCTTACCTTTTCACTCTGATAGACCAATATGGAATTATACCAAAATCGTGATTAACTTCTGTAATAATCCCAATCTATAAAAAAGGCAATCCTGAGCAGCTGTGTAATTATCGCCCTACTAGTCTTCTGTCCGCTATAAGTGAAAGCTATTCTAAACATTTAGAGTGCTGTCTATTGAATTGGATTAAAATGAACAGAATTATTGCCCTGAACATAATTTACAAAATGGAAAGCAACAATTGATCACTGTCTCTCACTTGCCTTCCCAGTGCATAAATATATGAAATCCGAAAGGGGAAAGTTACATGTGGCCTTTATTGATCTGAAAAGTACTTTTGGCTCGATACCCAGAGGGCTGTCATGGGAGAAACTGAATGCTATTGGGCTAGAACTCTGACTACTTTTCTTGATCAAAAAAAGCTACATATGAACACTATGTGCCAGCTGAAGATTTCCCTGGACAGCTAGATATCACCTAGTTTTACAACTACTAAAGGAGTCAAACAAGGTTGTATTCTTGCCACACATCTAATCTATTTTTTAATTATATTGGGGGGGGGGGGAACCAACTAGTTGTGAATTGCCACCCTCCTAGGTTAGGACTTAAGGCAGTTATCATATTTTTATATGCAGATGACACTGTCCTCCTCTCCTGGACCACAGTTGGGCTCCAAAGGTATCTAAAAGCATTCTTTCATTACCGCCAAGGAAATCATCTAGTGATTAATTACTCTAAATCCAAGATCTTGGTATTTTCAAAGAGTTGGCATCCATCCTAAATGGTGTATTGGTGATCCAGAAATTGAACAGGTTAACAGCTTTAAATACTTAGGGATCACCTTTTATTACAATCTAAAATGAATGACCCATCGTAACAGGATAACCAACTTAACTAATTGCTCTGCAGCACAAATTAAACAATTCTATGTTTCTGATGGTAACCAGAATGTGCTTGCAGTGGTTAGGGCCTATAACGCAAAAACTGTTTCGTGACTCTATGGGATTCCCTTATGGATAACTGACTTTAACAACAAAGTCGAGGCAACCTTCTTCCGACAAATTCTAGGAGTTCCAAAATGTGTCTCCTATCTGGCTATGTGTGCAGAGTTAGGCCAGCATCGCTTAGAAACTAGGAGCTGGATTATGACTTTCAAATTCTGGTTAAAAATTCACTTTAATACAGACCCGGAAAGTTTACTAACTTAATTAAAAAAAAAAATCCTTTATTTAGCAATCAACAATAACTTACACAACATTCCACCATTCACAACAATCCACTATACCTAACAACACACAACACTACACAACATTACAATACATACATCACCTAACATAAATTTTATCTATATCCATTTTACATAACAAAGAAAGAAAAGAAGAGAAGAGCAGAGCAAAAAGAAGATTGAGAAAAAATAATTTGACTTCTGATTAAACCCGTTGTACTGTTACTTATTTTGTTGTTTTACGCACAGCATAAAGTTTACTTACTTCTTTATTGAGAGATACACATTTTAGATGGTTTTCTGATATTAAACTCAGGCCACTAGGGATTGCAATAGATTCCTTTCTTCTATTGGATGAGTCACAAATCTTCTCTCTCATTAAGCAGAGGCTGCTAGACCATGAAATCCAAAAACTCTTCCCCTCTCAGCCTTTTGTATGTTCATCTGCTTATTTAGGATTGCAGCCCCGCCATGGAGTAATGCCTAATTACTTTTATAATTTAAATACTCCATCGCGTCACAGAGTTTTTATGCTAGCTTGTCTAAATACATTTCCTTCATCTGTTTTGTTTGGAAGGTTTCAAAAAAATCCCCTTCTGCTCCTGTAATATGAAAACACCAGAAGCATCACATAATTTTGCCTTCCACTCACCTTTTGCAGAGATCTCCTAGTGACTCCCTTACAGCCTTAAACATTGATATACAAAGTCTGTAATCCAGTATTTGTTGAGGGATGATACTCCCAAAACTATCAAGATTGTTTTGGGGTATTTAGCCAAGATTTTGAAAGCTAAATCTAAAGTGGCCTGATTTACTCAGTGGTAGCTGGGCCAAAGCTGAAAGGACGCTCAGTTGCGGATATGCCTGGAAGCGAAAGGAAAGTCCAATGCTGTAAAGAAAAATATTGCATAGGAACCTGGAATGTAAGAACCATGAACCTGGGTAAGTTGGATGTGGTCAAAAATGAGATGGCAAGAACAAATACTGACATCCTGGGCATCAGTGAACTAAAATGGACGGGAATGGGCGAATTCAGTTCGGATGACCATCATATCTACTACTGTGGGCAAGAATCCCATAAAAGAAATGGAGTGGCCCTCATAGTCAACAAAAGAGTGGTGAAAGCTGTACTGGGATACAAATTGTTGTTCACATTAACACCTGTGGTGGTTGCAGCTTTATTCTTTAAATGAAGCTATGATCATGGATCACTGCCTTGCCATGGCGAAGGGGCTTGAAGAACTCAGAGAAGCTATGAACTATGCCGAGCAGGGCACCCAAGATGAACAGGTCATAGTGGAGAGTTTTGACCAAACGTGATCCACCTGGAGGAGGAACCGGCAAGCCACTCCAGTATCCCTGCCAAGAAAACTCCATGGACAAAGACAACAGGCATATAAAAGTTATGACGCTGGAAGATGAGCCCCTCAGGTCGGAAGGCGTCCAACATGCTACTGGGGAAGAGCGGAGGACAAGTACAAGTAGATCCAGAGCTGATGAAGCGGCTGGGCTAAAGCCGAAAGGACGTTCAGTTGCGGATATGCCTGGAAGCGAAAGGAAAGTCCAATGCTGTAAAGAAAAATATTGCATAGGAACCTGGAATGTAAGAACCATGAACCTGGGTAAGTTGGATGTGGTCAAAAATGAGATGGCAAGAATAAATATTGACATCCTGGGCATCAGTGAGCTAAAATGGACGGGAATGGGCGAATTCAGTTCGGATGACCATCATATCTACTACTGTGGGCAAGAAACCCGCAAAAGAAATGGAGTGGCCCTCATAGTCAACAAAAGAGTGGTGAAAGCTGTACTGGGATACAATCTCAAAAATGATAGAATGATCTCGATACGAATCCAAGGCAGACCTTTTAACATCACAGTAATCCAAGTAAACCAACTACTGGTGCTGAAGAAACTGAAATTGACCAATTCTATGAAGACTTACAAGACCTTATAGAAGTGACACCAAAGAAGGATGTTCTTCTCATTATAGGGGATTGGAATGCTAAAGTAGGGAATCAAGAGATAAAAGGAACAACTGGCAAGTTTGGCCTTGGAGATCAAAACGAAGCAGGGCAAAGACTAATAGAGTTCTGTCAAGAGAACAAGCTGGTCATCACAAACACGCTTTTCGAACAACACAAGAGACAACTCTACACATGGACATCACCAGATGGGCAGCATCGAAATCAGATTGATTATATTCTCTGCAGCCAAAGATGGAGAAGCAATATACAGTCAGCAAAAACAAGACCTGGAGCTGACTGTGGCTCAGATGATCAGTTTCTTATAGCAAAATTCAAGCTTAAACTGAAGAAAGTAGGAAAAACCACTGGGCCGGCAAGATACAATCTAAACCAAATCCCTTATGAATACACAGTGGAAGTGAGGAACAGGTTTAAGGATTTAGATTTGCTGGACAGAGTGCCTGAAGAACTATGGGTGGAGGCTTGCAACATTATACAGGAGGCAGCAACGAAAACCATCCCAATGAAAAAGAAATGCAAGAAAGCAAAGTGGCTGTCCAACGAGGCCTTACAAATAGCAGGGGAGAGAAGGCAAGCAAAATGCGAGGGAGATAGAGAAAGATACAGGAAATTGAATGCAGATTTCCAAAAAATAGCAAGGAGAGACAAGAAGGCCTTCTTAAACAAGCAATGCAAAGAAATAGAGGAAAACAACAGAATGGGAAGAACCAGAGATCTGTTCAAGAAAATTGGAGATATGAAAGGAACATTTCGTTCAAAGATTACCATAATAAAGGACAAAAGTGGTAAGGACCTAACAGAAGCAGAAGACATCAAGAAGAGGTGGCAAGAATACACAGAGGAATTATACCAGAAAGATATGGATGTCTCGTACACCCCCGGTAGTGGGGTTGCTGACCTTGAGCCAGACATCCTGGAGAGTGAAGTCAAATGGGCCTTAGAAAGCACTGCAAATAACAAGGCCAGTGGAAGTGATGGTATTCCAGCTGAACTATTTAAAATTTTAAAAGATGATGCCGTTAAGGTGCTACACTCAATATGCCAGCAAGTTTGGAAAACTCAGCAGTGGCCAGAGGATTGGAGAAGATCAGTCTACATCCCAATCCCAAAGAAGGGCAGTGCCAAAGAATGCTCCAACTACCGCACAATTGCACTCATTTCACATGCTAGCAAGGTTATGCTTAAAATTCTACAAGGAAGGCTCAAGCAGTATGTGGACCGAGAACGCCCCGAAGTGCAAGCTGGATTTAGAAGAGCAGAGGAACCAGAGACCAAATTGCAAACATGCGCTGGATTATGGAGAAAGCTAGAGAGTTCCAGAAAGACATCTACTTCTGCTTCATTGACTATGCAAAAGCCTTTGACTGTGTCGACCACAGCAAACTATGGCAAGTTCTTAAAGAAATGGGAGTGCCTGATCACCTCATCTGTCTCCTGAGAAATCTCTATGTGGGACAAGAAGCTACAGTTAGAACTGGATATGGAACAAATGATTGGTTCAAAATTGGGAAAGGAGTACGGCAAGGCTGTATATTGTCTCCCTGCTTATTTAACTTATATGCAGAATTCATCATGCGAAAGGCTGGGCTGGATGAATCCCAAGCCGGAATTAAGATCGCTGGAAGAAATATCAACAACCTCAGATATGCAGATGACACAACATTGATGGCAGAAAGTGAGGAGGAATTAAAGAACCTTTTAATGAGGGTGAAAGAGGAGAGCGCAAAATATGGTCTGAAGCTCAACATCAAAAAAACAAAGATCATGGCCACTGGGCCCATCACCTCCTGGCAAATAGAAGGGGAAGAAATGGAGGCAGTGAGAGATTTTACTTTCTTGGGCTCCATGATCACTGCAGATGGTGACAGCAGTCACGAAATTAAAAGACACCTGCTCCTTGGGAGAAAGGCGATGGCAAACCTAGACAACATCTTAAAAAGCAGAGACATCACCTTGCCAACAAAGGTCCGTATAGTAAAAGCCATGGTTTTCCCAGTAGTGATGTATGGAAGTGAGAGCTGGACCATAAAGAAGGCTGATCTCCAAAGAATTGATGCTTTTGAATTATGGTGCTGAAGAAGACTCTTGAGAGTCCCATGGACTGCAAGAAGATCAAACCTCTCCATTCTTAAGGAAATCAGCCCTGAGTGCTCACTGGAAGGAGAGATCCTGAAGCTGAGACTCCAATACTTTGACCACCACATGCGAAGAGAAGACTCCCTGGAAAAGTCCCTGATGTTAGGAAAGAACAAGGAGAAGGGGACGACAGAGGACGAGATGGTTGGATAGTGTTCTCGAAGCTACCAGCATGAGTTTGACCAAACTGCGGGAGGCAGTGGAAGACAGAAGTGCCTGGCGTGCTCTGGTCCATGGGGTCACGAAGAGTCGGACACGACTAAACGACTAAACAACAACAAAGCTATCTAGTCTTTTATATATTGAATGTGTTTGGGTTATTAATGTATTTGGATGACTTGGTATGACTTTGTATGATTTTATTGTTTAAACGTATGCCAATAAAGGCCAATAACAACACTAGAATTCATGTTACAGATGGGTAGCCGTGTTGGTCTGCCATAGTCAAAACAAAATGTGTGTATGAAGAAGTGTGCATGCACACGAAAGCTCATACCTAGAACTAACTTAGTTGGTCTTTAAGGTGCTACTGGAAGGAATTTTTTTATTTTGTTTTGACTAGAATTCATGGACGTTCAATGGAGCTGAATGTTGGAAGATTCGGGACAGAGAAAATAAAGTATTTCATCACGCAGCACATAGTTAACCTGTGGAACTCACTTCCACAGGAGGCACTGATGGCCACAAACTTGGATGGCTTCAAAAGAGGTTCAGACGAACTCATGAAGGACAAGGCTAGCAATGTCTACTAAACCACAACTGCTATGTTTTCCTCCACTGTCATAGGCATTATGTCTCTGAACAGCAGATGACTGCAGGGAACTGCAGGTGAGCAGCGCTGTTGTGTTCATGTCCAGTTTGCAAGTTTCCCATAGTCATCTGGTCAGCCACTGTGAGAACAGGATGCTGGACTATATGTCTTCTGTTCTTTTCTTTTTTTAATATTTTTTATTGCTCAATTTCCACATAACAAATTATCAAACCATATAATCACCAACATAATTCCCCCCTTATTTCCCCCCACCCTCTCCCCCATCCAAGACTTCCCTCAGCTCCTCTCCCTAATTTTGCTGCACATATTTTATCTGCATATTATAAAATTGTATATATTCTTACATATCTGTCCATCATGTTATCAACAATAAATTTGAGAATGTTTATTCAAAACCTGCCAAGGAGTCCAGTTCATTTCACTGTATTTTTAAATAATTTGTGAAAAGTTCCCATTCCTCTTTGAAGTCACAATTGTCCTTTTCTCACAGTTTGTATGTCAGTTTAGCCAGTTCAGCGTAGTTCATCAATTTCTCTTGCCACTGTTCTTTTGTCGGGGTTTCCTCATTCTTCCATCCTTGTGCTATCAAGACTCTTGCCGCTGTTGTAGCATACATAAATAGGTTCCTTATTTTCCTTGGCAGGTCTTGTCCTACAATCCCTAACAAAAATGCTTCTGTGTTTTTTTTTGCAAATGTCATTTTAAACATTTTCTTCAATTCATTATATATCATTTCCCCAAAATTTTTAACTTTTCTACATTCCCACCATATATGATAAAAAGTCCCTTCATTTTCTTTACATAGATGTCTTCTGTTCTAATCCATTCATCCTGATGGGTCTTCTGCAGGCCTCCTTTTTAAAGGCAGACTATAGACCCTGATTTTGAATTCTGGTGCTGGAGGAGACTCTTGAGAGTCCCATGGACTGCAAGAAGATCAAACCTCTCCATTCTGAAGGAAATCAGCCCTGAGTGCTCACTGGAAGGACAGATCCTGAAGCTGAGGCTCCAATACTTTGGCCACTTCATGAGAAGAGAAGACTCCCTGGAAAAGACCCTGATGTTGGGAAAGATGGAGGGCACAAGGAGAAGGGGACGACATAGGACGAGATGGTTGGATAGTGTTCTCGAAGCTACCAGCATGAGTTTGACCAAACTGCGGGAGGCAGTGGAAGGCAGGAGTGCCTGGCGTGCTCTGGTCCATGGGGTCACGAAGAGTCGGACATGACTAAACAACAACAACATAGACCCTGAGGCCTTTGGTGCGGGTGATGCTCTCCAATGAGCAGCAGCCGTTCAGGCAGATTTGAACAGGAGCCATTCAATCTGGACTGCAGTTGGAACGAGTAGAGGTTCTCAGGAAGTCATGCTGAATCACATGGCGCAAAGTTCTACTAGCTCCCACTTCTACCTGGCTGTCCAGGTGCGATGCCTCTCTGAACGCCATTCCTTCTTCAGAATATGTTGGATATTCCCCATTCAACAGCTGTTGTTTTCATCCTTTCACTTGTTTAACTAAAGCGCTCCAGCACATGGGGAGAGTGGGTTGGAACGAAAGCACACTAAAAAATGACAACAAACTTTCCGAGAGGCATAATTCATTGCGCAAGGAAAGGTTTACTCCTCTGAATGCCATTGCAAGGAGGCTGAGCAGGACATCGAAATGTTTACCAATTAAGTGCTGCCCACGGCATCTATAAATAGAAGACATTTCCCCATCAGTGCCTAGCTAGATGTTAGATCTGGAATCTGAGCTTTTAAAAACTTGGCTGAGTGCAGGCAGCTATTATGCCAAACAGTAGCAGGAAGGGAAGCTTCTTCAGAACTAACCAGATGGGATGTCAAGGACCAGATGAAGCTGATCTTGTTTCCAGAAAGCAGCCTCTGCAACAAAAGTTGGTAAATTGTCTCCTTTGTAGACATCCTCATTCTCGGCTCCTTCCCTACTGATGAAGCAGGCATCTCTAAACCCCTTGCCATATATATCTGGGGTTTGTCTGCTTATTTACTTATTTATTGTTGTGCAGCTGTTGGTCAACGACTCTGCCATGGCCATATTTCAGAGGAAGCCTGACCTCCCGGGTATAATAGTCAGTCGAGTTTATCATACATAGCCAAAGTCCTTTACAACATATAATTCACAATATTTCCAAAGCAATACCTGAATTAAAGGAGAAATGTGTTGTGGATAAAACAGAATCAAGCGTTACTCTGTGATATAGCTGTCTATCAATTGATGCCACTTTTGTGCTTAAGCCACCTTACACTTTATTTATTAATGTCATTTATTTAACTATTTTTATATACAGTAGCACTTAATCATATAATCTCTCAAGTGGCTTGCATAAAATAAATTAAAGCGATCAATATGATGAGCGGTTAACTTTAAATATATGTGTATATCACCAAAACTTTGACAAAAAGTTGTTTTTTTAGATTTAGAAGGCGGTATTCAATTATTATCCCTTTTAAAAACATATTTATTAGATATATAATCTGCCATTACGTAGGGTTTGTAGTCGTCTCTTGCCCCACCTTTATTAGCAATCCATGTATCATCAGGTTTAAGGACTACTGATTAGGGTTCTGTACACACTAGCCCATTTGTATGATGTCAGTTGTGGTGCAGCAATAAAACTGCTAGCACATTTGTAATGCTAAGCAGGGTCCGACATGGTTTCAAATTGGATGGGAACCACATGTTGAGATTCCTGCATTGCAGGGAGTTGGACTAAGATGACCACCAGTGTCCCTTCCAACTCTACAATCCTATGATTCTATGTAGCATTAAAATGTAACTTTTCTCAAACTGGAATCCCATACATGCTTGCCCTGAACATGCTGTTTTCAATCTGGATTGATTCTAGGCATTGCCATCCACAAGGATGAGTCTGGTTACTCAATATGCATTTGATAACCCTCCCCTTAGTTAGGTTATCCATCCATCCATCCATCCATCCATCCATCCATCCATCCATCCATCCTTCCATCCATCCCTATTTCTCCCTGCAGATGTAGAAGAAAGTGGTGCTTGCAATCCTGGTATATGCCCATATTGGGCATTGCTGGTACTGTACCTGCTACATAGGGTCTGGGATTTCCCAGACATATCTGGAATAAAATAAAAAATTGTCCAGTCGCACCTTAGAGACCAACTAAGTTTGTTCTGGGTATAAGCTTTCGTGTGCATGCACACTTCTTCAGATAAACTGAAACAGAAGTCACCAGACCCTTATATATTGTGGGCGGGTGAGGTGGGGTTTTTCTCAGGAGGGTAGTAGGAGATGGGTGATTGACTCAACGGGTATGGTAAACCTGTTGATGACTGTTAATGACTGCAATGTAGTGATGTATGGAAGTGAGAGCTGGACCATAAAGAAGGCTGATCGCCGAAGAATTGATGCTTTTGAATTATGGTGCTGGAGGAGATTCTTGAGGGTCCCATGGACTGCAAGAAGATCAAACCTATCCATTCTGAAGGAAATCAGCCCTGAGTGCTCACTGGAAGGACAGATCCTGAAGCTGAGGCTCCAATACTTTGGCCACCTCATGAGAAGAGAAGGCTCCCTGGAAAAGACCCTGATGTTGGGAAAGATGGAGGGCACAAGGAGAAGGGGACGACAGAGGACGAGATGGTTGGACAGTGTTCTCGAAGCTACAAACATGAGCCTGACCAAACTGTGGGAGGCAGTGGAAGACAGGAGTACCTGGCGTGCTCTGGTCCATGGGGTCACAAAGAGTTGGACACGACTAAACGACTAAACAACAACAACAACAAAGACTGCAATTAGTCCTACAGGAAAAAGCAAGGGATAGTATGCAAATGGACACACCGGTGGGTAATGCAGAATCAATTTGCAATGAGTTTTTATTTTTGGAATGAAAGCAATTTCTCAAGAAGCACTTTTCGGTGGGTGTGGGGAGGAGAAAAAGGAATAGATCTACATTGAGTGTGAACAGCATAGAAAAATCAAGTATTCAGTCTCCATTGACAGTTTACAGTTTGCAAACAGCGTTCTCTGACACCTTTTATTTGCCCTGACTCTGCAAAAAGCACAACAAATTGAGTGATCTGAGAAGGATGCAAATCCCCCGAGTGCACAGCTGAGCTGCAAGCCCTGCCTTACAGTTATTCAAAGCCTCATAATACCACCCCAAAGACTGCATGCGTGGAATTGCAAAGTGCATGGAAAGTTCTTGCATATTTGCTGGGAACCTGTCTGCTGAGATGTTTCCCCCTCTGCTTTGATCTTCCTGTAGCAGATCTTCCTGCAGAGGAACTAGCTGTAATTGCTCCCTTTGTACAATATCAAAGCCTTTCCCCAGCTCAGCTGTTCCCTCCTGAAGTTGGACGGAATCAGACAAAGGGCTATATAGCACCAGAATCAGTGTTCCCCTTCCCTGCTCAAAATTAATGAAATAAAACTAAGGCTGCAATCCTATACCAATTTAGGTGGTAATAAGTACCTTTACTTCCAAGGACACTTTCATAGAATTGTGCTGTGTTTTATTCATTCACTAACTAATTAACTCGATTAAAGTTTGAAGCGCTAAAATTGAATCACACATACAAAAAAAAGTGCATGGTGCTCTGGGACTATATCTCATCAGATTGCAGAAAGGAAAAAAAATAAATTTGTGCATGCAGTGGCAGAGCTTCATGCTCCAGCACTGGGGGCAGAGAGCAGGCAGGGGCGGGGCTGGCGTGCGTCCTGGGGGCGAGGCGCCCAGCGTGCGGAGCGGCAGCCACGATGGCACCTTGGGCATTGTGTTGCCAGAGGCGGCACGCTCCTCCTGCACTCCTCTTCCTCCGCCAGTGTGTGCATGAAGAAACAATTCAGCCTGTCAGAGAGAAGGCCTCAGCCTTAGCTTTCTCCCTGGAAAGATTTGTGCATTGAAATTTACAAAAAGAAAGATTCCAATTGATTTTAAGATTGTGGTTTAATGTTGCAACCTGCCTTGGGACCATACACTGAAGGTCAGGTTAATAATCACAATTGCAATACAGTCATACCTTGGGTTGAAGTAGCTTTGGGATAAGCATTTTCGGGTTGTCCTCCACGGCGACCCAGAAGTAATGGAGCACGTTACTTCTGGGTTTTGCCGCTCGCACATGCGCAGATGCTCAAAATGACGTCACGCGCATGCGCGGAAGCGGCAAATCGCAACCCACGCATGCGCAGACGTGGGTTGCGTTCGCTTCAGGATGTGAACAGGGTTCCAGAATGGATCCCGTTCGCATCCAGAGGTACCATTGTAGTGCACTGGTAATATGAGGTGGTATAGTCTAGATTTTGACACTGGGAGAGACCTATTCCACACCTTGTAAGAAAAGAAAGAATATTCTGCTTTTAAAGGCATCCCATTTACATGACACCTGTCTTAGCTCTTTGCCTTCCTCTACTCAGCATGCCTCTTTCCTTTCCTGCCTAACTTCTCTGCATTTTATCATCTAAGCATGCTCAGAAACACCATATCTTGCCAGGGTACGTGGGAGTTGAAATTTCCTACACCTGGCAACACAAAACTACATTTCCCAAGCACCCTGTGTCCTCCTTGTTAGTGCCACTGGTTCCCCTCTGCACCCCTCATCGTGTGGTGCTTTTATGCCATGCTTTTAAATTTAAGTTGCTTAGAGACTTTTTAAGTGTCAAGCAACCGATCAATCAAATTATAATGAAATTAAACATTGCAGGGTAAAGCTGATAGATAAATGAAGTATGCCTGAAGGAGCATCTCCACCCCCATCATTCTGCCCGGACACTAAGATCCAGCGCTGAGGGCCTTCTGGAGGTTCCTCACTGCAAGAAGCCAAGTTGCAGGGAACCAGGCAGAGGGCCTTCTTGGTAGTGGCACCCGCCCTGTGGAATGCCCTCCCACCAGATGTCAAAGAAAGAAACAACCATCTGATTTTTAGAAGACATCTGAAGGCAGCCCTGTTTAGGGAGGCTTTTAATATTTCATGAATTATAGTATTTTAATCTGTTGTTGGAAGCCACCCAGAGTGTCTGGGGAAACCCAGCCAGATGGGTGGGGTATAAATAATAAATAATTATTATTATTATTATTATTATTATTATTATTATTATTATTATTACAAATGGAGCCTCTATGTTTAGGATACCTCTGATTATCTCGTGCGGGTATTCAGTGACGCAGCAGAGCCTGCAGGATAGCTTGACTGGTAGAGCATGAGACACTGAATTTCAGGGTCATAGGTTTGAGCCCCAAGTTGGGCAAAAAGGTTCCTGCATTGCATGGGGTTGGACTCTGCTTGGTCAGGCTGCAATGCAATGCAGTATGCTTCAAGCAAAATAAATACAATTTTGAGCCTGTTTGCTTGATTTCATCAAACTTAATTTAAGTCCCTTGCAACGGATTTGTAACTGTGGCACAACGAGTGCTTGATGCACCAGAGCGAATAAAATTAAGGCGAGCAAAGGCTTCAGAAACAAAACAGAGGCTCACAGATTGTGATTGCAAATATTTGTGGAAGATGTCAAATTCTGTTTGCCCGCTGATATGGAAATGCCTTCGCTGATTACAGCTCTAGCATGTCAGGGACTCCTTGTTGCGCTGTCTCCAACAACCACCAGATGGCGCAGCATGTATCTATGACAGCTCAGAAGTACATCCCTAATTCTGGAACAGTTTTTGTGAACTATTGACGTGCATGGAAAAGCCCTAGAGTTCCTTGCTAACATGGAAATACCCTGAGTAATGTGTTAACACTGTTAATTATTTTGTTAGCATGTGTCTGCCACAGTCCAGAAGAAGTACGTCGCCTTCCAAACTCTCAGATAGTTTATGTGAACTATGGAAGTGCATGGAAGTTCCCCCCCAGAATTATTTGTTCTGGGAGTCTACAAAGGTTGGAAAAAGTTACCTGCTCAATGGATGCAGCACTGGAGCTACAGGTTTAGCCACCACCAATTCTACCTGCCAGTCACGCCTGTGGCAGAAAGTAATGCCCTGTAGCTGAATGCAGCCTCAGAATAATAGGATTGAAATTAACTCAGAAGGTCATTTATCCACTGCAAGGAAGCTGCTACCCCAACAGCCCTGAAACACAGACCCCCCCCCCAGCCCAATGCTTTGAATCAGAGGTCACCAGGGCAAAATAGGTGCAAAACGCCGGGACCCTCTCTACAACTTCATTAACATCCACCTACAACTTCACTAGCATCTATCGGTATTGTGAACAACACCGACCTTACCTTTTGTTGGTATCTTCATGAACTTACCTAAAAAGATAAAGAAAACAAAAGACTGAGTTAAGCACTTGAAAAATCCATCGAAATCAGACCATTATAAGTTCATCATAGGTTGGGTAGTTCGCAAGTCTCTGTGGCTTTGCATAAAGTTTTGTATTTTTCTCAGAAGATTGATAAAGAATGTATAATCATTTTGGCAATTATTGTGTGGATATTAGTTGCCAATGTGTTGCATGAGTCATACTACTTCTATCAACAGCACAGGTTGCATTTTTCTAGCATTATTGAATCAGAGGTCGGCAACCTTATCCAAGGATGGGCCGGTCAACACGCCGTCTGTTGAAAGATGGGCCGGAGTGTGTGTGCATGCGTGCTCTTCTGGATCGGAGGAGCACCCATGCACATGCACACATGCTATTTTCGGTGCTCTTCCAAGTCAGAAGTGTGCCGGAAATAGCATGTGTGCATGCGTATGGGCGCTTCTCCGTCCTGCACGTGTGCGCACACACTATTTCCGGCACACATCCGGGTTGAAGCAGGATGTGCTTCAACCGGGTTGAAGCCGGAAGTCGGTCCTTGCGCCGTGCCGCACTGCACAGCACTGCGCTGATAAGAGTGAGCAGGAGGGGGGGCTGGGGGCGGCAGGGGTTGCCATGGGCCTGTTAGACAAGCCTTTGTAGACCGCTACCGGCCCACGGACCTTAGGTTGCCAACCCCTGCTTTGAATCCTCAAACAAAGGAGAGTCAGTCACTTTCCACAGGAGCCCAGTTGCTTTGTTAGATAGATAGGTGCTCCGCTTCTGGGCTTCCTAAAAGGATCTGGCCAGACAATGTGGGGAAAAGGATATTGAAACATTGGTCTGATGATCTAGCAGAGTTCTTACAATGTTATTGTCAGGGAACTGCCATGGGCTCAGAGGCGAGAAATAGAAGGGCAGTTGTGTTACAGGGAGCCTCCGAAAATCTTGCGAAGCAGCTCCTCTTCCGGGGAGGAGGAAAGCCCCACCTTCAGTGGGGAAGAGGTGCAAGGACCAGAGGATGCTAGAAAGAGCCTTAACACCGCACCTGAGCAAGCCGGTGAGGAGGAAACACGCCCTTGCCATCGCCCATTCTGTGCAGTAGTTTGGGGCGCAGAGAGGGGAGGGGACGGTTGGGGGTAATGAAACTCTTATGTTGGGGGAAGTCCAAAAGAAGACCACTCCCAGATTCTGTTAGCGATTGAGGCAGACGTGAGGCTTGGGGCTCTTCACTGTAAATAGTTTGCAGCAAAATAAAGCCTGTAAAACACAGGTCAGAGTCCTGCCTGGTTACTCTCGAGCAACCACACCAGCACCTGACAGTTACGTTCTCCACATCCACGTTGAGCAACAAGCCTTAAGCTCATATCCTCCAATATTTCTCTGATGAAAACAAGGGACGCCCACTGCTATCTTTCTAGAAAAAGAGGTGCTGGAACTCACTATGAATACCTCCCTTGTTGTCTTATAATGGCACCGGTGCCCACCTAAGAGGTGCTGGAACTGAGTTCTGGTGAGTTCCAGCTGAAAAAAAAGCCCTTGGGACATCCTATTCCATGCCCTTCAACATTTCTCTGATGAAAATAGGGACATATATCTTATTTATTAAGTTTATATACTGCCCTATACCCGGAGCTCTCAAGGCGGTTCACAGAAAAGATCACAATATATAAAATCAAAATCAAAACAATAACCCCTTCCTCCCAAAAAAGAGCCACACTTTAGAAAGGTATAGGATGTCAACAAAATCAACCAAAGGCCTGGTTAAAAAGGAATGTTTTTGTGTGGCACCTAAAGGCACCAGGTGAACTTCCCTGGGGAGGGCATTCAACAGACAGGGAACCACTGCAGAGAAGGCCCCGTTCTCATGTTGCCACCCTCCTGCCACATCCTCCAACATTTCTCTTATGAAAATAGGGATGATCTAAGGAACAGTGGGGCATCCCAGGATCAAATCAGAAACTAGGGCGGCTTCTGTAAATCTGGGATTGTCCCTGGAAAATAGGGACACTTGGAGGGTCTGTAAGCTGCTTCCAATAGGGTTCATATGACAAGCAATAGGGTTCACTTTACTTTGGGGGTGGTGTTTAATGTGCTTTACGTAGCTCTATTAAAGGAAATGTGCTCTTGAGCTGGCTTACCCAGTACAATGGCATCGCTGCGCACACCATCATCTCTGGCAGGCAGTAATAAGTACGCAAAAAATAAACAAACTTCAGTGGCAATTTCCTTTCTTGGCTCTTTTTCAGAGTAAAAATTGCGAGAGGCCCGGAGTGAAGCCGCTTGTCAAGAGAGGGGAAGAAAGCTGAAACTCACCGACTTAAGGATCCCTATTCCAGACTTTGCCATGCAATCTTGGGAGGTTTCATACTGAGAGCAGAGTCCCGGCCTGGCACCAGGAACTCATAGCCAGGAAATGTTTATATTGCAGTCAGAAATTGACACCTGGTTGATCTGGAAAGCAGGCAAACACAGTGCTTACTCTGCATTCCCCAAGAGCAAATGATATGATGAGGTTGTCTCATTGCAAGGCTATTGTCTGCTTGCCAGTAACTCTCCTTTAATTTAGGGATTGGGAGCCTCAGGTCTAGGGGCTAAATGTGCCCCTCCAAGCATATCTCTCTGGCCCCCAGGGCTCTATCTTGCCCTCATTTGGTGTTTGTAGTTTAGTATTTCCAATTTCGCCAAATGCTGACGTATAGTTCCCCTTAACCATCAAAAAAGATCATTGCACAAGTGTACTCTAGATCAGTGTTTCCCAACCTTGTGCCTCCAGCTGTTTTTGGACTACAATTCCCATCATCCCTTGCCACTGGTCTTGCTAGTCAGGGATGATGGGAGTTGTAGTTCAAAAACAGCTGGAGGCACAAGGTTGGGAAACACTGCTCTAGATAGCCAATGCAATGCAAGTTGTGTATCTGGAAGTGTATGGATACACATGAGTTCAAACTTAGTATAGTTTGCTACAAACTGTCGACATGCAGAGGGCTGGGAGGCCAGCTGGCAAGCCCAGCTCGGCCGTTTCCATCCACCGGCCCGTGGTGAAGACCATCACCTCTGCTCCGACGTAAGTCAGTTTGGCGTTCGTACGGAGCCCCTGGTCGTCTCACGGACTATTGATCCGTACATCACAAATCCGCTGCCACCAACCAGGTCCTCCCTGGTAAAATCACTTCAGTCTCAGTCAGCTTTTCAATTAATAAAGAAGAGTGTATTTTATTTCAGACACAAACAAAACTTTTACAGCATTCCAAACGTTGTTGCACTTTACTTTCTTAGTCTTATTTTCCTCTCTTTATCTCTTCTACCTCCCCACACTCAAGAACCCACTGCCCTAACTGTCTCTCTATTACCAGCTGCCTTTCTCAACCAGCCAACCCACGAAATCCAACCAACTACCCACCCACAACACCCAACGAACTCCTCCTAGAACTAGTTTTATAGACCCACTGACTCCACCCCCCTGGGTCCTGTCTGTGCAACCTATTTAACTATTCCCCCTCCAGCACTCTCTCATATATGTTAACGTCACAGTCAGTGACCCAGGCTTCTGAGCCAGGGCACACTATCAGCAGATCAAACTGGGCACACAGAATAGGAGTGAGGCTTGTGGAAGCATACTACAACTACAGATTTATTAATCATAAATCAGGACAAAGAAACATGTCGTCTCTTTCTCATGTCATCTCAGAGAGAAAAGCAAAAGCAATACACAACGGAAGTTCCCAGCATACTGTGCTGGAATGTAAACAGACATGTGACACGCAATAATCCCATGCCTGTTCCTTAAGGTGGAATGGAAATGTCAACAGAAACTGTACCATATACAGTCATACCTTGGATCCTGAATGCCTCACGAGTCTAACGTTTTGGCTCCCGAATGCCACAAACCCGGAAGTGAGCGTTCCAGCTTGCGAACATTCTTTGGAACCCGAATGTCCGGCGCGGCTTCCTATTGGCTGCAGGAGCTTCCTGCAGCCAATCAGAAGCCACGCCTTGGTTTCCAAATGTTTTGGAAGTTGAACGAACTTTCGGAACAGATTCCGTTCAACTTCCGAGGTACCACTGTAGCTGCAACTGTCTCATTACAGTGGGAATGGTGCCCCCAGGATGAGACAGCATTAGTGCTATGTAATCTGTGAATATATTAGTCACATGAGAGCACTAGCGGAGGAAGGGGGTAGAGTGGGTGCAGCCTGCCCTGGGTGTCATCCCTGAGGGGGTGACATCACCGCCTCACCCCCCTGGGATGCTCGCCGCTAGCCATGGGCAGAGCCACCATGGGGTGCTCACCGTGGGCGGCACCCCCATGAGCAGCATGCCCCACCCCTGGGTGCACAGCGTGTGTGCCGCTCTGGGTGCCGGAGCAGCTAGTTCCCCTCTGCATGAGAGGTTCCTTGAACTTCCCGTCCTCTGGGAGCCAGTGTGGTGTAGTGGTTAAGAGCAGTAGTCTCGTAATCTGGGGAACTGGGTTTGCTTCCCCGCTCCTCCACATGCAGCTGCTGGGTGACCTTGGGCTAGTCACACTTCTCTGAAGTCTCTCAGCCCCACTCACCTCACAGAGTGTTTGTTGTGGGGGAGGAAGGGAAAGGAGAGTGTTAGCCGCTTTGAGACTCCTTAGGATAGTGATAAAGCGGGATATCAAATCCAAACTCTTCTTCTTCCTCTCTGATCCCTGGATCTGTTCGCAAGGCTGAAGCAAGAGGTTCCATTTTAAAGATGAAGAACTATGAGAAGGAGCAACAGAGGCAAAAGCTAGTGAGGTCAGATGCCTTGAAGTTGCCTATCACAAGCACTAGGCAATAGACTGAGCTGGCAAACAGGTCACTTGGACACAATCTTTCCCACTATGGTGAGCTGTATTGTGTTTCTATATATATATATATATATATATATATATATATATATATATATATATATATAAAAGTTTCTAAATTACTGTATATGTGTGTGTGAAATATCTTAATAAAACATATGCAAATAAATACATGAATCCTGTTTCTGATGTATCACCTTTAGTACAGAATGTATTACTTTGTCCACTAAAATGAACGGTATGTTGGCTTTTTTAAACAAAAATCTTTCTAGGAAACTATTTGTAATTTAACAAAACTCCATAAAAGTAATGGATTCTGAAAGCGAAGTCACTCTTTGCAGTACACCGTGACTGGAGTTTCATCTATTCTTGGCTGTTTTCGTTCAAATAGCGTAAATATTTTGAGTGTCTTCGCCGAGCCAATTTTCAGAGAGGCCTTTTCATTAAACACTTCCAGATTCAGGTGCCTCAAAAGCAGCCCCAAATTTCCACATCGGTCTGCTGAATGCCAGGCTCAAGTTACAAAAATGACTGTGCAAGTTGGCTCATTCAAAGGTAGGCTTTCAGAAAGCATCTTGGGCAATTTTCATCAGGGCCACCAGACCTGAACAATGGAAGAAAACGATATTCAAGCCTATGTACTAGGAACAGTTTCCACTGTCAGGAGACAGCAAGCTTCTGTGTACTGGTTATAGTTCTACATGCTTAGCTTCGGAGCATAGAGTGACTTAAAGAAGTCCTCTTTCATGCTGATTGGATGGCTCTAGGATGCTGAAGTCACGAAATTAAAAGACACCTGCTTCTTGGGAGAAAAGCAATGACAAACCTAGACAGCATCTTAAAAAGCAGAGACATCACCTTGCCAACAAAGGTCCGTATAGTAAAAACTATGGTTTTCCCAGTAGTGATGTATGGAAGTGAGAGCTGGACCATAAAGAAGGCTGATTGCCAAAGAATTGATGCTTTTGAATTATGGTGTTGGAGGAGACTCTTGAGAGTCCCATGGACTGCAAGAAGATCAAACCTATCCATTCTGAAGGAAATCAGCCCTGAGTGCTCACTGGAAGGACAGATCCTAAAGCTGAGGCCCCAAGACTTTGGCCACCGCATGAGAAGAGAAGACTCCCTGGAAAAGATCCTGATGTTGGGAAAGATTGAGGGCACAAGGAGAAGGGGACGACAAAGGATGAGATGGTTGGACAGTGTTCTTGAAGCTACCAGCATGAGTTTGACCAAACTGCGGAAGGCAGTGGAAGACAGGAGTGCCTGGTGTGCTCTGGTCCATGGGGTCACGAAGAGTCGGACATGACTAAATGACAACAAGGATGCTGAAGATGGAGACCTTGCTGCTGAAAGAGTGATGGGTCATTGACTCCCTACGAACCTAGGCCATTGCAATCCTGCTTGGAATTCTTCCCAGCCAACAGTCCTTCCCTGGCCTTGTTTATCCCCTCCTCAGATGGTTTTACCTGCCTGGATTTGTCAGGAGTTGGAGTCAGGTGTAGATCAGCAATAAAACAATGAAGCAGTGAAGTTAACTCTTTATTCAAAGAAACAAAACAGCTCATCCCTAGTAGCCACAGCAACCCTTCCTAGTAAGGCAGTTGTGAGGACTGAAGGTTGCCACATTCCCACTGCTCTCTAAGGCTCCTCCCCCAACGGCCTAAGGCTCCTTCGTCTTGCCTCTTATTGATCCGCCATCTTCATTTTTCTGTGTGTTCTGGGAGACTGGGGGCGTGGGAGCTGGTCACAGCAGGAGGGGGAGACTGCCTGGCTTCTTCAGCAGCCTGCCTCACCTCTGTCTCCTGGCCCCTGTCCTCTCCTGCCTCCGAGTCTAGACTGCTCTCTGCCACAGCCTCTTCCTGCTCACTAAACCCTGTTACCATTTCAGCTTCCGACACCTCCTCCTCCCAGCCTGCTCCCTCTTCTTCGTCTGACCACTCCTGTCACCCCATCACCAGTCCCCTGGCTCTGAGCCTTCTTCCCCTGGGGGTTCCCTTGGGGGTTCCCAAGTTGATACCTACCACCACCACCCCGCATGCAGCCAGACAAGAGACTATATCCTTAAACCGTGACAATGCCTCTCTAACTTGTCTGGAGGAGATGTGTGTGTGTGTGTGTGTGTGTGTGTGTGTGTGTGTGTGTGTGTAAACCTCTGGATTTTGCATGGCTTGTGTATAAAGGCGAGAGTCAGATCATTGGCTCTATCTACTTTTTGCCTATGGCCCCCAGGAGGCTGTTTATGCGTGAATGTGGCCCCTGGGCTGGATAAATTTTGCCAGCGCCTGCTCTCTGAGCTCAGAAATGCCACTCCTGAGGGACGTGCCCCATCAGGCAATAATTTGGATTTGCCTGCTACACTCAGAATGGGTGCCTGAGCTCCTTTGTGCACAATAATAGCCTATTGTTTGTCATTTTGTTCTAATTACTCATAAGATATATTGGCTCCATTTATTTTCTATTTGTTTTATGGTCTTGCCCTTATACTGGAAGGAATCAAGCTGTCAAGCAGAGAGTGAACTTGCTCCCTCCCTTGTGGTGGTTCGGGGAGCCGTCTAACCACATCCGGCAGAGGCCAGAGTGCCTAATTTCCTCCGGTGTTCTTGTCCTCCTCTCTGATAGAATTGGGCAAAAGCCACCCGCCTTGATTTAGAAAATGATGGGAGATCTTTCTCAGATTTGTGGGGAGGGGAGAAATTTTGGGGGAAACTTACAGGAACATAGGAAGCTGCCTTTTTGTTTACACTGGCTGGCAGTGGCTCTCCAGGGTGGTTTTTGTTTTGTTTTGTTTTGTTTTTTTGTAGGGGGAATTCCTGTTCCTACCTGGAGATGCCGGGAATTGAACCTGGAAGATCTTCTGCATGCAAGGCAGATGCTGAGGTATAGCTGTTCAGACAATCAATTCTGACCTCTTATTGCTCTGCGTCCAGTAAAAAAAATGGACTGAAGATCATCTCAGGGGAGGAAGCAAAGCTAGAGCTGGCAATGGCATGTTCCTTCTCCAAAGGCAAAGGACAGGGACAAAACGGGAATCACAACTTTTCACGGCATCAATCAATCAATCAATCTTTATTGCGGACAAAAACCAGACAGCAAAGTTAACAGCAACAACATAACTGTTTGGCCTAATCTGCATACCACCCTGCTGTGCTGCATCAATTTTTCACACACACCCATTTTCCGAAATTTTCTCCATCTCTACTTGCTGGCTGACAGTGCAGTCATAAACTTGCTTGCTAGAGAGCAAGCTGCCATTGAGCTCAGTGCGAATTACTTCTGAGTCAACGTGCTTAGAATTGCGCTGTAATGGAGCTATCTGCCTAACCGTGTCGACTGAAACCAGTTCCTGAGCTGAGGAGTTCTTCCAAAGCTACGGTCTTAGAACATGTTGCACCTAGAGGCCTGCTGGAGACCCTTCTAATCAAGTATCCTCTTCCCACAGTTGCCAAACAGATGCCTATGGAAAGCCCACAATCAGGACACAAGCACAGGTCAGTTTTGTCCCCGCTTGTGATTCCCAGCAACTGGCGATCAGAAATTGACTGCTTCCGACAGTGGAGGTAGAATGTAGCCATTGTGGCTGGTCACCACTGATACCCTAATCCAGGGGTCAGCAAACTTTTTCAGTAGGGGGCCAGTCCACTGTCCCTCAGACCTTGTGGGGGGCTGGACTATATTCTGAAAAAAAAAAATGAATTCCTATGCCCCACAAATAACCCAGAGATGCGTTTTAAATAAAAGGACACATTCTACTCATGTAAAAACACACTGATTCCCGGACCGTCCGTGGGCCAGATTTAGAAGGCAATTGGGCCAGATCTGGCCCCCGGGCCTTAGTTTGCCTACCCGTGCCCTAACCCACCTTGAAGTGGTCTAATTCCCTTTTGAAGCTATCCAAAGGTGATGACCATCACTACACCTTGTGATTACCAGCAGCTGATAAGAAGAAGCAAGGGTGGCAATATCAACATTCCAGAGATTTTCTTTTCTTTTTTAATGTCCCTAGTTAACATGCGATCATTTTAATGGCTTCCCCCTTTGTCCCTGTCTTCTGTCTTTGTTCCTGGCACTCTATGCCTGCGGTTCTCAAGGGAACAGAGAGGCAGATGTGCATCAACCAGTGATGACGTTTCAGTGAACTGTACTTCCGTTCCATTTTTCTGACCTCGGGGAACCATATTTCAAGGAATGCGGTGGGAAGGAGAGAGGAACTTGCAGCTCCTTCCAGAGTTTTGCGCTCCTCAGATTGCTTCTGCTTCTCTTCATGCCTCCCCCAGCGCTGCTGCCCCTAACTGAAAGGAGTTACAGCACAGTGTCCCATGCTTGGATGCATTTATTGCTTTTGAGCCAGAGGGGTGTAGTGGCAGAGTAGGGTCTTGTCTGGGACACCAGGTGTGATGGCCTGGGAATCAGATTTGGAGGCTGAACCTGAGGAATCCCAGCCTGCACAGGAGTCCCCGCCTCCAGAACCAGCTGAGCCGGGGCTGGGGCCTGAGCCTGAAGGGTCCTCACCTGTGCTGGATCTTCAGGTGCAGGCACCAGCTGAGTCTGCTCTGGCCCCTGAGGTGATGGAGGACCCATTGCCTGCAGGTGCTCCACTCTCAGCCCTGTCAGAGGAAGCTGAGGTTGCCTCTGGGTCTGGTAACCCTCCAGCCTCTCCTGAGCTGCAGAGGCCCAGGGCAGAGAGGCGGAGGGAACTAAGTTCCCGCAGGAGGAGTGCTCGCCTCCAGGCCAGGAGAGGCGAGTCACCTGTGAACTGGGGCCGCCCTATTCCTCGGGGCAGATAAAAGCCAGCCAGCCCCAGTTCCAGGTTGCAGGAGCAACATTGTTGGTAGCCAGTTTCTGCCTGCACCCTGTCCTGCTCTTCTGCCAGAGTTCCTGACCTCACCCGACTCCCTGCCTTGGACCCTGCTTCAGCTTTGACAGACAGCCTCCATACAGCACCCTTGACCTTGGACTGGACTTGGACCTTGCCGCACGGCTAACCCTCGGGACCAGCACACCAGGGTTCAAACCCCACTCTGCCATGAAGCTCGCTGGGTTGACCTTGTACCAGTCACTGTCTCTCAGCTTAACCTTCCTCACAGGGCTGTTGTGAGGACAAAATGGCAAGGGGGAGAAGCTTGCATGCCACATTTTCTCCCTTTGTTCCAGAATTTGTCCGGAATATCCCCTCTTCCCCATCCCAGTTAGGTGAATCCTGAAATAGGGAGAAAGAGGAGCACCCCCATCTCACAAGGCAAGATCTGTTTTACAGGAACCCTCAGGAGAAAACTCAACTCAACTCAGCACAGGCATACAACCTACAGCTCAGCAACTGCCCACGTTCCATCTTTCTCAAAGGAGCAGTTCTATAGGAATGGTCAAGGACATTTCTGTGCTCTGATGTTCAAATTCCATCTTTGTCAATGGGGCAATGGGGGAAAAATAGATTAGGGGAGTGTGTCCTCATTGTCACCTCTAAGCTCTGGCAGAGAATTTTCTCTCAGTGTGCTGCAGGCAGAATCCCGGTCTAATTCATTGACTATCCTGCACGAAGCACGTCGTTACTTGCAGCACATTGGAAGAAATAGCTTTTTGGAGAAATCAAAAATAGAAGAGTTTGCAATGGCAGTGGAGGGGCGAGCCTTAACTTGCTCTTCATTCATTCTGCTGTATCACAGACGTATAGATGTCTCATTGTTTCCCTTTCTCCGTGTGTGTCCCATCTCATCACAATGAATGATTGTGACATGTGCTTTTAGTTTTCATGGGTGGGGGATGACAATAGCTGGAGGGACAGAGAAACCAGTTTTTGAGTCAAGATACCTCTTAAACCATGGCAAATCTTAATGAAGCTCCTCTGCGGTTAATAAAAATAAAAACTCTTTTTAAAAAATGAACCTGCCTAACAGTACAATCCAGTCTCAAGATACAAGATGAAATTATACGATAATCTTTATTGTCATTGTCCCATACAGAACAACAAAATTGAAAAAATCTACACCAGACATTCAAAAACCAACAAGCCTGCTATCCCAGCTATTCCAACCTGGTTAACCCCCTAAAAACTCTGATGCCCCATAATTAAATACAATATTGTGATTCAAGGACCCGCCCCCCTCGCTTGGGGATAAGAAAGACACATGGACACAGTATTTTAGGTTAATGGGCTAGAAAAGGCCACAACTTTATTGATTACAGCATGTGAGAGGTATTGGCTTACGCATTGGGAAAAACAGTAAAGTTTGACTCCACCGACTCAGGGAGGGGCGAGTCTAACAAGGGTTAACCACCAGTAGGGGGAGCCTGTTGATGCAAATACAACTGTAAGCTGATGTCACCGGGGGTCGTGCCATGGCCCCCAGCCCCAGCAGGGCATTGGACAGGATCCACGACCACCGGATTCCTATAACGGAAGACCCATAAGTGAAGGAGTAGGCGATGGCCACACCCTGCCCTTCCATACACCAACAACACATTCCAATGCCTAACCGCCACCGGAGCCCAAGAGGCTCGCCGCCATGAAACCCGGCAGCGCAATGAGGAGAAGAACTGCCACAGCCGCATTTCAGCAGCTAAACCCCCTGAGCTTCACACCGATTGGAAGACTGACTATGGCAAGTTCTTAAAGAAATGGGAGTGCCTGATCACCTCATCTGTCTCCTGAGAAGTCTCTATGTGGGACAAGAAGCTACAGTTAGAACTGGATATGGAACAACTGATTGGTTCAAAATTGGGAAAGGAGTACGGCAAGGCTGTATATTGTCTCCCTGCTTATTTAACTTATATGCAGAATTCATCATGCGAAAGGCTGGGCTGGATGAATCCCAAGCCGGAATTAAGATTGCTGGAAGAAATATCAACAACCTCAGATATGCAGATGACACAACCTTGATGGCAGAAAGTGAGGATGAATTAAAGAACCTTTTAATGAGGGTGAAAGAGGAGAGCGCAAAATATGGTCTGAAGCTCAACATCAAAAAAACGAAGATCATGGCCACTGGTCCCATCACCTCCTGTCAAATAGAAGGGGAAGAAATGGAGGCAGTGAGAGATTTTACTTTCTTGGGCTCCATGATCACTGCAGATGGTGACAGCAGTCACGAAATTAAAAGACGCCTGCTCCTTGGGAGAAAGGCAATGGCAAACCTAGACAACATCTTAAAAAGCAGAGACATCACCTTGCCAACAAAGGTCCGTAGAGTAAAAGCCATGGTTTTCCCAGTAGTGATGTATGGAAGTGAGAGCTGGACCATAAAGAAGGCTGATCTCCAAAGAATTGATGCTTTTGAATTATGGTGCTGAAGAAGACTTTTGAGAGTCCCATGGACTGCAAGAAGATAAAACCTATCTATTCTGAAGGAAATCAGCCCTGAGTGCTCACTGGAAGGAGAGATCCTGAAGCTGAGACTCCAATACTTTGGCCACCTCATGTGAAGAGAAGACTCCCTGGAAAAGTCCCTGATGTTGGGAAAGAACAAGGAGAAGGGGACGACAGAGGACGAGATGGTTGGACAGTGTTCTCGAAGCTACCAGCATGAGTTTGACCAAACTGCGGGAGGCAGTGGAAGACAGGAGTGCCTGGCGTGCTCTGGTCCATGGGGTCACGAAGAGTCGGACACGACTAAACAACTAAACAACAACAACTTTTCAACCAGCAGTCGGGCTGCTGGGTGCTGGATGCATACCCAATGCCTTGTCCCAAACCTACTTACATCTGCAGTCAATAAAGTTGTGGCCGATTTCAACCAAATACAAATACAAATGTCATGTGTCTTATTTGTACAGTTCACCCCTCACCGTGCTGCAGGCCTGGGCATGCAATGAGGCTTGCTCTGCAAGCCTATTTTACTTCCTCTTGCCAGCAACCTTCTCCTCAAACAGTTTCTATAAATTCAGGGCTATTTTATCAGTAATGGCAATTTGTTACTAAGTCTACTTAACAGGCAAACACAATCAGGTGAAACACAGGAGCAGGGCCCCTTCAGATCTTAAATCACATGGAGGTTCACAGTCTGGTGGCACTTCCAAATGTGTTGGGCTACAACTTCCACCAGTCAGCATGGCAGGTCAAAATGTATGGAAGGCACCCAGCTGCGGAAGGCTGCCCTGATCTAAGAACCAACAAAGGCCGCTCTGACTTGCAATAAAGTCAGCGGGGAAAGGAGATCTCTCCTTTGACTGCATTGAATTTATCTCTTTAAAATTGGCTTGATTGAATCAAGAGCCGTTTGTCGCCCTCTGAAGAACTTCCTTTCCCGGATCCAGGGAGAAGAAAATGAGATGTCTTGCATTCCTCAAGCATAATTCACTGCCAATAAAACCCGAGATGTTTCGCGGCCATTCAAATTTCCACCTTGTAAACCTGGAAAACTGGTCCTCGTGCCCTATTAGTATACAATATAAGGCTCCAAGTACGTTTTATAAGGTTAAGACTTAGTGCCATGTGGCAATGGATTAACCATTCTCCGTTCTGCCCATAAATTGGGGAGCAAAGGTGTTACAACATTGCAGAATAAGAGCAAGAGAGGGAGAAAAGAGAGAGCCCTTTGCTAAGAAAGCCTTGGTTGAAGTTGAACCAAACCGATGAGCTCATCCTTTCCTTCGATTAAAAAAGAAAATGATCTATAAGCCGAAAGAATGGAAGAGAGTATTTGAAAAATGTTATGTACATCTTCTTCTGCACTCTTTGATAATAGTCCAGAAAAAGGAGAATTGGGTTTATCATGGTCATACTAGTAGCACATGTGACACTAAATGAGACCAGTGGTTCAGCTTGTCCAGTATTGTTTGTTCACACGGACAGCTGACCTCCAAGGATGGGATGGTCAAAGCTGAGGTGGAAACAGCTCTCTATTGTTCTGCCCAGACACTGAGGTCCAGCTCTGAGGGCCTTCTGGCAGTTCCTTCATTGCGAGAAGCAAAGCTACAGGGAACCAGGCAGAGGGCCTTCTTGGTAGTGGTGCCCGCTCTGTGGAACTCCCTCCCATCAGATGTCAAAGAGATAAACAACTACCTGACATTTAGAAGACATCTGAAGGCAGCCCTCTTCAGGGAAGTTTTTAATGTATCACATTTTAATGTATTTTTAATCTTTGTTGGAAGCAGCCCAGGGTGGCTGGGGAAGCCCAGCTAGATGGGCGGGGTACAAATAACAAATTATTATTATTATTATTATTATTATTATTATTATTATTATTATTATTTATTAGGCTGGATGACGAGGGGTGGTGGGAGGCACCAGCCAGGGAACCCCCAAGGGATATCCCAGAGGAGGAAGGCTCAGAGCCTGCGAATTGGTGGTGGGACACCGAGGAGAGGTCAGAGGGAGAAGTGTGGAAGGAAGTGTTGGAAGCTGACAGGGCAACAGGATTTAGTGAGCAGGAAGAGCCAGTGACAGGAAGCAGTTCAGACTCTAAGGCTAAAGCAGAGGAGGGCGATCAAGAGGCAGCTGAAACATCCAGGGAGTCTCCCTCTTTGGGTGTGACAAGCTCCCCCTCCCCACCCCACCCCAGTTTTCAATAATTTGCAGGATAATGAGGAGAGCTGAACAGAGATCAGAGGTGTGTAAACACAGTTTGAGGCAGCTTGGGAAACATCTAGGAGAGGAGGAGCCTTAGAAGAGGTGGAAGGCAGGGACCTTCAACCCTGGCAACTGCTTTATAGGTGCAAGACCTACTGGGAAGGGTTTGCTGAGTTGCATACTGTTTCCTTGAATAAAAAGTTGATTTTACTGACAGCTGACTCTGTGTCTTTCTTCCTGACCTGCGTCTGACTCCCAGCCCTGACACTCTCTGAGGCGAACCAGGAGCCAGGAACTGGAAGCCAGAGATAGCTAAAGGGATGGACAGAGCAATCCAAACTACAAGAAGCTATGGTGATTTACACAGGCGTAAATTATGCCGGTGTAACTTACCCCTATTCTGAACTCAGTTCAGGAGCAGGGCTCAGCCTGGCAGAGGAAAAGTAAGCCTTTGTCAAATTCTGCTTTAAAGAACAACATTGGGAATAGGGGTAAGTCTTCCCCCTGCCCTTCCCCACAATGCCCCTTTACCCTGGCTCAGCTGAGCCGGCTTTGGCTGAGCCGGCTGAGTCCCAACCAAGCTAGGATAGGAGACTTCAGCCAGCTCAGTCTGTGATTGACCTATTCCCACACATCTTGGGTCTGGCTTGCTTCCTATGGGAGCACCAGGCAAGAGCCTTTTTTGTTTCCACAGACCTTTTGGATACCAGATGTTCTATACTTTTCTAGCTATGTGGTTTTTATTTCCCTGACCTCACTCTAAGGCCCCAGCTGCACTATACCTTTAAAGCAACATCTCGCCACTTTAAACTGTCATGGCTTCCCCTAGAGAATCCTGGGAAATGTAGTGTGTTAAGGGCACTGAGGGTATAAGATCCCTTATTTCTCTCCCAGAGCTAGAATTCGCTGAGTGGTTTAACAATCAATCTTTCTTCCCAGGGGACTCTGCAGATTGTAACTTAGTGAGGGGAAAAATTTAAGCCCCTGCAAACTGTCCTAAGAATGTTTGTTAGAGCGAGGCCATGAAATTGTATATGTAAATATTTTTAAAGAAATAAGTGTTGTGCTAATATTGTCAAACAAACAAAGAAGTTCTAAATTAAGTTTATGGAAGGAGCCTCATACAGAATGCTGAGATTATCTGCATAGCCGCAGCAAAATCAAAATAGGCCCAGACTGTTGATTTACATTCTCTCCCCACCTTGCCAAGTTTGTTAGCGTTAATAAAAAAAGAAAAACAAAATCTAACAGCTTAGAAAAAAACCATCGCCCCATATCGGAAAGATATAAAGTTTTGATGAGCTGTAATTGAAACCTGTGAGGCAGGTCTAAACCATCTGCCTCACTGCTTTGAAAGTACACTATGAGTTATCACCTCCTACTAATTGAAAAATTAATATTTCAGGCACCTCTTGGAAAGCAGTACCTGTGATTTGGGCTCAAGCTCAGAAATTATAAGCCACAACAGCTCCAAAACATCCATACCAACATTCATCAGGGGTTTAATTAAGGGTTCAAAATCACAGGGGAAGCCACTTCAGTTTCCACACACACAATTTGGAAGGGGGCTTGCCTCCAGTCTCCCTGCTCACATGTAGGTTTTGCAGAATGCTCAAATACAGCTAGAACAGGAGTGAGGAACCTTTTTTTCACATTCTCTTCAGGGTAACCCTCTTCAGGGTTCAATACTACAGAGTTTTCAGGTAGGGTAAGGAAACCCATCAGAAATCCTGGCAAGACAACATTGAGTGAGATGCACTAATGATCTGACCCATATCTCCTTCCCTAGAAATGTGACCCCCCCCCCCTTTTAAGCTTCAGGCCAATACCGTCTGCTTTTGCGGAGGTTTTAGTGGGAGTTAAAGTTTTGTTCCACCCCAGTTTTTATGCTGCATTCATGTGACCCCACTCTTGGCTTTATTAGTGTATGAAATTGATTTTAGGACTTTTTACTGCTTTCGTTGTGTTCTATTTGGTTCACTTGTTTGTTCTTGGAAGCCACTTTGCGTTCATTTCATAAAGAATAACAAGAGTGCAAATTTCTGAATGAATAAATGCCCTAGGTTGAGCTGTAAGAGTGTGATTGGCCCAAGGTCACCCAAGGAATGGAGAAATGGGGAGCTGAACCTTGGTCACTCAGGTCCTACTCTAACTAGTGGGCAGCACATTAATTCTCAATACTGAGCAGGGACTGGGAACGTGTGACCCTCCAGATGTTGTTGGACTACGATTCTTGTCATCCCTGAAAAATTGGCAATGTTGACTGGGGCTGATGGGAGTTGTAGTCCAACGCCATTGGAAGGGTTGCAGTTTCTCTATCTCGGACACAGAGAGTTTGTGAGCATTCTTTCAGTCCTGCTGACATCAAAAAAGTATTTCTATTGGCTGATATCCAGCAGTGGACTTCCCTACTAGATACATTCAGTATTACTGCAATATTAATTCTGTGCATCCTCATGCTAAGTTCATTTAAACCTTCTCCTTGAGCAAACAGTCTTGTTTTAAACTCTTCTAATTCCATTTGCTTATCTTGCAGTATCACTTTAAGCCCCAACCCATGCTTAAACACCTCCTCTAATTTTGTTTTAACCCTGCACTTATTTAAAAGTTCAGTATTATTATTCCATCTTATTCTTTTATCCTTTCTTCATAAACTGTTTTGGGGGAGATTTGATGTGATATGCAGAGGCCTGTCTCCACCAGGAGCCATAAGTTTAGTATTGTGGGTCCAATTTTATGCAGCTCCCTCCCTGTTGAATGTCCAGCACCTACTGAAGACCTAAAAATAAATAAATCAAGCAGGCATTTTATAGTTTTAACTGAGGTTTTTAAAATTATTTTTGTACACCACTTAGACACACATGTGGCATGTTGATTGCCAAAATAAAAAAGAGGTATATGGACTGGGAGGAACCCCAGCCTAAAACTGCTGCTGGTTAGCGCAGGTTAGATAGACCAATGGTTTGACTTGGTATAACAATTTCTTATACTTTGAAGATGTTCTGTGGACAGGGGAACAGGTAGATGGGCCAGGAAGCCTATGGATCATTGCCAGGCTGCTGACATTTCACAAATAATTTGCTGCTGGGAGCCTAGATCTTAAGTAATCAAAAAGGGCCACTCTCGCCAGATCGTGAACTTTTGTTGCAGGGAGAGAAAGAGGATGGAACCAGCTGGCTCCGCTAGTAAAGGCAGAAACGGTGCCAAGACTCTGTTGCCCAGAGATCTAGAAAGACAAGTTGTTCTCCAAAAATGCCTTCATCAATTTATCGCTTCTTGTAAGCGCTAAGGAAATCTGATGAAATGTAGAATATTGCCCAACAAAAAGAATGATTTTTTTAAAAAGCATTTCCCCCTGCAACCCTGGCTTCATCCTCAGATGGAAACAGATGTGGTGATGTTAGAGAATTCATAATCATCAGAATTTTCTGACTTTTGCTTTTGCTTTGTTGTTTTTTTTTAATTAAAAACAGGCACTGGGTGCTTTGATTTTTATTTGGAGCAGAGGTGCTGGGAGAGGTTTAACCCATGTCCTCTGTATGTTATTTTCCTAATCTAAACAAGGGACAGGATTATGAACACCATTCTGGTGTCTGTGTTCCACCCACTGCCTCCAGTGGGGCAGTCTTATGAGGGAGCCAATCAAATCAGGGAAATGGCGCCTTCAAAGTGTTTTGGACTACAGTTCCCAGCAGCCTCACAATTAACCAAAAGATCCAATATATGAACAGGTTTCTGATCAGCCCTCCTGCCTCAGCACCAGTCACACAACCATTCAGAACTGGCATCTTAGATTCCATCTGTTTAGGAGGATCTTTTGCCTATCTGTGTATAATTTCACTCTTCTTTATACTGAGCATCACCTGACGTTTTGTTGCCCATTCAGGAATTTTGTAAGGATTGTCACTGCCTCTTTGGAATGGCCCTCTCCCGAATAATTTGTACCATCCGAAAACTTGGCTACCTCATTATTCATCCGTGACTCTGGCTCATCTTATATGTATGAACTGGCCTGGCATTTGATGAATGTATTATATAAATAGCTTGTTAGAGTTGCATTTTGAGCAAATCTGGAATTTGGCTGCCTGTAGGTTTTATTCCTTTACATGTTTTTTTCCCAAATGCCATCCAAAATGCAACAATGAATACTGTGTGAATCCACAGAATCAGCAGGGCCACAGGAATTGGGAGCTTAGGTCTTGCTTCAGCTACCATCTCCTGTACAAATTAAAACTGATTGTCCCTGTGATGATGCACAACTAAATATTTAAACATCCGACACGGGAATTGGAAATGGATGAAGCAGAATTCACTCAATTCACACACAGCAACTTTTTGTCTAAGGAGTATTTGGGCCTAATTAAGTGAATTATCATTAATGAGTATACAAATGTTATTCTCTATATGCTCCACATTCGGTTATAGAATGCACAGGCAAACAAAATGGCTAAGGATAAATAACTTAAAAACCTAGAACCCTATATAAAAGAAGGGGTTAATTTGTGACTACTTAGGCCTAGTCCACACTCCTGCTTGTCCAACCACTTCCCCCCAGGGAAAACCTGCTCTTTACAGCTGAATTTGAGAAAAGTCAATCAGGTTTTCTGTGGGCTGATGTTTGCTCCAATTCAGCAGGAAAGAGCGGGTTTCACCAAGCAAGGCACTAGTGGAAGTGGGGATGAGCCCTTAAACAGCCCCATTCTCCTATTATCATGGATGGGCAACCATATGTTGTTGAACTGCAGCTCCAATCATCACTGGTCATTGACCATGCTGGCTGGGACTGATGGGAGTTGAAGTCTGTGACGGAAAAGTTTGTTTTTGCTGGGGCAGGTTGGGTCCCCGAGTATTTTTCTTTTTCTTTTCCCCATGCCAGAAAAGGGTTAATGTACGGCAGCCTCTGATTGGCCAAGGTTCCAGGAGGGGGGGTTTGAAAAGGAGAGGATTGGAGAGACAGGGAGTGAGTTTTGGAGGGAGTGTTGGGAGGAGGTTTTGGAGTAGGTTGGGATTGAAGTTGGGAAGATAGGTAGGAAGATCGGGAGTGAGAGTTGGTTTTAGGTCGGAACATCCACTCTGAGGAAAATATCACAAGCTAGAGAAAGAGTCTATGAGCTTGGTGTGAAGGACAGTTTGTGGTGTCTTGTAAGAGTAATTAGGCCAGGAATTAACTGGGAGGCTGAGGTTGAAACAGGAGAAGTAGAAGCTGTAAAGAGACAGTCTACTTTGGTCTCATTCCAGTCAGGAGGGAAGAAATTCTTCTAGTAAGAGAAGACTCCCAAACTAGTGAAACCTTGGGTCTATTACTTGGAGTACCACAGGTGTAGGGTTGTCTAAGAGGTGTGTAACTGACAGAAAGTAGCACCTTGTTAAGAACCAAAGTATTAAGTGAACCAAAGTATTAAGTGTGAAACAACTGAGACAACCTTAAAGTGAAATAACATTGTAAACTGAAGTATCCTAAGTTTTATCAGCTCATGTCATAGACTTCCTTGTTAAATAAAATCGCTATTGTTTAGGAGTCTCAGGCTGGATTTGTTCAAATAATTATTAAGTTTTACCTCACGCAAGTCCCCCACAACATAATCTGAGGTAGTCTGCGGGAATCCGTGGGATTGGTGTTCTGTGAGTTGGGTGCACACTCTATTTTTAGGTGAGAGGACGGGACCAACAGTGCCAGGGGAAAAAGTGCCGTTGCAAGTCCAACAACATCTGGAGGGCCATTGGTGTAGCATGTTTTGACATATTTTCCATAAATGCTTTGAAATAAACTTGTGAATGAACAGGGGTAGATAAACCTGTTTCTGCACAGTAGGGAGTCATGATGGCTACAGAATATTGATGATTTTAAACTAGGTGGCAAACCCAGCTTTGCCTCTGTATAATTAATGTACGAAATGGCCCCTTAACTTTCATTTATTCTTACCGAACAACACATGGCAATGTGGGTGCCTCTCTAGATGTTGTGACACAACTGAGCACAAAGGTTCATGATGTAGAGGTGCTGGTCTTCATCTATGTTTGGATGCCGGGTGCCATTTTGAATCAAGATGGCAGACCAAAACATGACTTCAGCATGACTTTGCCCAGTTTGATGTGATGGTTACAAACGAGGTTTCCTGGGGTGGTGGAGTTGCTTTTCAACTATGAATGCGTTGGAGGCAGCCAGCCATGCATCAGTATATGTTTGTACAGCCCCCAAACTCACAAATTACACTATTCATTTAGAAATCTCTTTTGTTGTTTTTGTTTCTTAGCATTCACAGGCAGCTCTGGGTAATTTCTGCTAGTCTTATATAATAATGCCTTCTAATCTAGTTGCAATCCTTACAAATGTGGGTTCCCAGAGGCATACCTGGATTCCAAATTATCAAAGACCCTCAGAAGTTTGTATATATTTAGTCTGAACACCTAAAGCAGCTCTGTTGGCTTATATCATGTTTAAATACTGTTTAGAAAGGTGGGGCAGGGAGAGAGAGAGACTTAAAAACAACCCCGAGCATTCTTTGGTTATAAGCAAATGATTGGGTCTTTCAATGAGGAGATTAGTGCACTGAACCATCAATAATATAGGCTTCATTTGCCACTCTTACATGAGAGGGAACTGGAGTATGAAGTTATAGCAAGGACTTAAACAACCTTTAAAACTTAATGAGGGGTGCCCAGATTTGCCTGTGAAAGGAAGATTATCGGACAAAACGGGACACCTTCCTTCTTCATTCATGTTCCATTTCCATTACTCATTGTCCTCGTTCTTGAAGTCAATGGTTTGTTAAGCCACATTGCCTAATGTCAGGGAAGGGTGGGGATGTGTATGGTGGGGTTACCTAGTAAAAAAACAACAACCCATATTCTGACTGACAGGGAACACGTCAGACCAATACTTGGCAGTCAAGCCACCTTTCCACACTTAAAATGGCCTTGACAAAATGGCCCCCTTGGTGCCTTCTATGTGGTATCGGATCTACATACTTTCCATAATTTCAGAAGTTAAAAGAGGGACACTTTTCTAACTCAGAGGGAGACACAAGAAACTAGCTTAATTTGCGGTGTATCGTTTGTAGAAGCCAATCCTGGGTCTTTAGTCACCTGTGAGAAATGTTTTGCCCATGTTAATAACATACCATGAGAAGCCAGTGGGGTGGTCCAGATGTAATGTCTAACCATGGCTGGGCACTTTCTGCTCAACTATTATGCCCATGCCCTCCCTCCCTCCCTCTCAATTGCTCAGACTCCCTCCTTTAATTCCAGTTTCATGGCAAACCATAGTTTACCATTTTGTCCGGCTGGTATCCATCGGAATAGGTATGGCAAAAGGCAGCGAAGGCAACAGGCGGTGGAGTCAGTGCCATAGGAACCAACTCCATAGGGCTGAGATGTCTTCACCTCCCCCAACCCCAGCAAAGTCTTACACCTTTTGAGACACCTTCTTATTCTAGCTGTACACCCTACGTCAAACAAATTTCACAAGGATTTCCGTCACTAGATCTCCCCAAACCTACTGGACTCTGCTCCCACAATGAGCCATGGGGCAGGGGGACATGACCCACAACAAACCAAAGAACAATATCCCTCCTTAGCCAGAAGTCTCTGCACCGTTTCTCTCAAGAACTAGAATTTTTGTTCTCAAGCGTTAGCAAACTAACCACATATTCACTCTTCCCTGAAAACACACAATTCGCAGGGTTCCAATGTTATGTTTGATTCTGAGATTCTATGCAGCCATTTCAGGTCATCCTTTAACATGGAGCAGTGATCATTTAACATTACACTTTGGGCTGAATTAAGCTATGCCTGGTATAACTCTAAACCCTGAAGGAATCCTTAGGTGAAGTGCAGTCTATTCAGGCCACGAGCTTGCCGGGTTCAGTTAGATTGCTTCATGTCTTCAATGCTGAGCCTGACTTCCTAGTTCCTCGCAGCTATATCTAAAATTTAAGATTGCCTTGGGACTGCAATCATTTCAGCAGCAACCCCCCCCCCCATTCTTGCAATCTTGTGTTGGGCTATTAGAAGCTCACAGTACACAGTTCTTATATAATGATAAAAAATATATCAGTATCAAGATCCAAGTGCTCAGTGTTGCCACTTCCACTGTGTATTATTATTAATCAAGCCTGGAGGATGCGGACCATTTGGATCCCTTCCAATCGGGATACAGGCCTCACCATGGGACTGAAACTGCCTTGGTCGCGCTGGTTGATGATCTCTGGCGGGCTAGGGACAAAGGTGAGAGCTGTTTCCTAGTTCTGCTGGATCTCTCAGCAGCCTTTGACACCATCGACCATAACATCCTTCTGGACCGTCTAGAGGGGCTGGGAGCTGGGGGCAATGTCATACAGTGGTTCCGCTCCTTCTTCCTGGGCCATGTCCAGAAAGTGGTGGTGGGGGATGAGTGTTCAGACCCCTGGGCTCTCATTTGTGGGGTGCCTCAGGGTTCCGTCCTCTCCCCCATGCTTTTTAATATCTATATGAAGCCGCTGGGAGAGATCATCAGGGGGGTTGGGCTGGGTGTTCATCAGTATGCAGATGACACCCAGCTCTACCTCTCCTTTAAATCAGAACCAGTGAAGGCGGCGAAGGTCCTGTGTGAGTGTCTGGAGGCGGTTGGAGGATGGATGGGGGCTAACAGATTGAGGTTGAATCCTGACAAGACAGAAGCACTGTTTTGGGGGGACAGGGAGCGGGCGGGTGTGGGGGATTCCCTGGTCCTGAATGGGGTAACTGTGCCCCTGAAGGACCAGGTGCGCAGCCTGGGAGTCATTTTGGACTCACAGCTGCTCATGGAGGCACAGGTTAAGTCTGTGTCCAGGGCAGCTGTCTACCAGCTCCGCCTGTTACGCAGGCTAAGACCCTACCTGCCCGCAGACTGTCTTGCTAGAGTGGTGCATGCTCTAGTTATCTCCCTCTTGGACTACTGCAACACGCTCTACATGGGGCTACCTTTGAAGGTGACCCGGAAACTGCAATTAATCCAGAATGCGGCAGCTAGACTGGTGACTGGGAGTGGCCACCGGGACCACATAACACCGGTTCTGAGAGATCTGCATTGGCTCCCAGTACGTTTCCGAGCACAATTCAAAGTGTTGGTGCTGAACTTTAAAGCCCTAAACGGCCTTGGTCCTGTATACATGAAGGAGCATCTCCACCCCCATCGTTCAGCCCGCACACTGAGATCCAGCACCGAGGGCCTTCTGGCGTTTCCCTCATTGCGAGAAGGTTACAGGGAACCAGACAGAGGGCCTTCTCTGTTAATCGCCCTCCCTTCAGATGTCAAGGCAATAAACAACTATTTTACTTTTAAAAGACAACTGAAGGCAGCCCTCTCTAGGGAAGTTTTTAATGTCTGATGCTGTACTGATTTTAATATTCAGTTGGAAGCAGCCCAGAGTGGCTGGGGAAACCCAGCCAGATGGGCGGGGTATAAATAATAAATTATTATTATTATTATTGAATCAGATATTTCTACATATTGAGGGCCCAACTAGAAATGATATTGCAAATGATATTTGCATTTAATTTATTAGAAAAACAAAAACAAAACAGCATCATGTGTGGTGGTGGTGGTGGTGGTGGGAATTAATTGGGATTATAGCAGATGAGGGATTCATCTAGCAATGCACAAATCTTTTGCCCAGTGTGAGGTTCAAACCCATGGCCTAGAGATTAGCAGCCTCATGATGTACTGACTGAAGAAAGGGCTTCGCTTCGCTTCCATGACCGCTGCAATTCTGATAATTATCGGCCTCCTCAAATTGCACATGCTATTTGCATTTTTTAAAGCCCTGCACATTATGGGCAAATATTCATTTAATGCCATGTTGAGTTTGCTCTTTAAGGGGAAGGTGTGGGAGGGGGATCATTATAACATAAAGTTATTGGTTTTTACCTCAGCATGGGGACTGAGGTGCTGTTTGAAGTGAGGAAGGGCTTCACTTTAGGGGTGAAGAAACTTTATTTCAACCTAAGGGTCACATCTGCATCCTGGGCTCCATGATCACTGCAGATGGTGACAGCAGTCACAAAATTAAAAGATGCCTGCTTCTTGGGAGAAAAGCAATGGCAAACCAAGACAGCATCCTAAAAAGCAGAGACATGTTGCCAACAAATGCCCGTATAGTTAAAGCTATGGTTTTCCCAGTAGTGATGTATGGTAGTGAGAGCTGGACCATAAAGAAGGCTAATTGCCGAAGAATTGATGCTTTTGAATTATGGTGCTGGAGGAGACTCTTGAGAGTTCCATGGACTGCAAGAAGATCAAACCTATCCATTCTGAAGGAAACCAGCCCTGAGTGCTCACTGGAAGGACAGATCGTGAAGCTGAGGCTCCAATACTTTGGCCACCTCATGAGAAGAGAAGACTCCCTGGAAAAGATCCTGATGTTGGGAAAGATTGAGGGCACAAGGAGAAGGGGACAACAGAGGATGAGATGTTTGGACAGTGTTCTTGAAGCTACTAACATGAGTTTGACCAAACTGCGGGAGGCAGTGGAAGACAGGAGTGTCTGGCGTGCTCTAGTCTATGGGGTCACGAAGCGTTGGACACGACTAAATGACTAAACAACAACAACAAAGGGTCACATTCCCTCCTGAGCAACCTTCGAAGGGCCATATGCCAGTGGTGGGAGGAGCCAGAGGCAAAAATGGGTGGAGCAAGAACTGCAAATATTAGCTTTGAACAGTAGGCTAGTTTCCACATACACTCTTCATGCTTCTTTCTCTCCTTCATCCAGGCAAGCAAAAGGCATTTTCAGAGTTGGAGGACACATTCCAGCCATGCTAAAGCAACTCAGTGTCATCTGGGACCTGTGAAGGGAGTGGCCTGAGGAGAGTTCTGAGGGCCAGGCGGAGAACCTTGGGGGCCATATGACCCTTGGGGACCATATTCAGGCCCCTGACCCAAGGTTCCCCAGACCTGCTCTGCCTGCTGTTGCTGCATTCATTTACTCTGCAATAGCTTGTCCACCAATTCAGAAGCCCCAATTGTGTTTATTTTTAAAGGTCTAAGGAAAAGCGTATACCTCTGCAGCTGCAACAGGTAAAAGGCAGAGTAGGGTTTCATGAAGCCATGCATTTCTGTGGTCTCTGGCAATTTCACATGTTGCCATTTCTAATTCCATTCTGTCCTGTATTTAAATTCATATTTTATTGAATTTTACCCCCAATGCTACATGCACGAGCTCACACATGCTCTGCATTTGGGTTTGGGTTTTGAGCCCAGGATCTGTAGCACAAAATTGAAAAACTGAAAAATCCCAAGCAGAATTGTGCTGAAATCTACTGTCGGGAGGTGCAAATTAGGATAGATTGGCTAAAAAATGTGGATCAAATGAAATCCCCCTCCATCCTGACTGCAGGATCATAGAGTTAGCTGCTAGAGACCCTGGAGTAGTGCTGGCAACTCCCCATAACAAAAAAAAATTAACAAGCCACAACTCTAAAGCTGGGGCAAGGAAGCTGTGGCCCTCTAATGGTCACCCTCCACAATGACAATGTTCAATCTCTACTGTAGACGCATTGAGCCTCTGAATCCCAGTTGCTTTGAACTGCTGGTAGGAGGAGCACTCTTGCTCTCAGCTTGCGGGTTTCCCACAGGCATCTGGTCAGCTCCTGTGAGAACAGGACGCTGGACAAGATGGGTCGTTGACCTCCCATCAGCCCCAGCCAGCATGGCCAATGGCAAGGGATGGTGGGAGTTGTAGTCCAGCAACATCTGGAGCACACAACTTTCCCCGTCCCTTCTCCAAAGGCAAAGGACAGAGACAAAAAGGGAATCACAACTTTCCATGGCATGCACTTGCCATTGTCAGCTCTAGCTTTGCTTCCTCCCCTGAGATGATCTTCAGTCCATTTTTTACTGGATGCAGAGCAATAAGAGATCAGAAAACAGTGGTGACTTGAAGCGGTTCCTTTGCCTTGCTTTGGGATCAAGCTTATTCCTCACTATAGAGATTTTTGTGTGTGAAAAACACACCACTTTATTATCTGCAGCTCTCTGCTGCTCTGTGGATGAGCTTGGCTCATGGTGCAGTTGGTTCTGTTTGGGAGCACAGCATCTTTTGGAGTTAAATGTGGAGGAAAGGCTATTGTGCCTAAGCAACATGTGAGCTGTATCTGTCCAAATCTAAACCCACAGTGCTTTTTTCATTGACATATAAGGCAAGGCCCGGCCACCTCAAAACTAAACAAACCTTTTCCCAAGGAACTTACATTTAAGGCCTGCTCCAGCAAAGTGCAGGGAATAAGAACATAAATAGTTTTATATTTCCCTTGTACTTATCTCTCCAAATAGCACGCTCTGCCTTGTACCCTGGATACGAACAGCTGCACAGCATTACAAGGAAACAGCAGATAATTACATAAGATGACTTCAGGTTGGTGGGGTATTTTTTGTCTGTTTGCTGAAGATACACGGAGGAGGGCAAGATATGTGAAGATGTGCTATATGAATTTGAGGAGGAAAGAGAAGAGAAGAGGCATTATGTCTGTTTATCTGATGTTTATCCAAAAATGTTTTGTTGCTGTTGTCACTTTGTTTTTGATTTGCCATTGAAACTTCCCCTCGGGCAAAATCTTGAGGTGAATTTGGAGGTTCCTGCTTGGAGCAATCTGAAAGAACTCTGACGAGACTAGCGATATTTCTTGAGGGAAGTTTCTTGTAAAACCAGAGGGGGCAAAAAAACCAAAGAGCCCTGAAGATGCGCAAATGGAACACAGCTTCTTACAATACTCCCCGCCAACCAGGAGATTCTGTGGAACATCTGGCAAAGAAAGTGCAACCCGAATTTTAGGATGCTAAACACAAGAAGCTGTCTTCTACCGAGCCCGCTAACAGGTCCTTCTAGCCCAGAATGTCTTCAACGGTTGGATCGGGACCCATAAGTGAGCCAACAGCAGCACTACCACCATGCAAATGTATGATGCAAAATTAAGAAATGGGCCCCTAGATGCATGGGTTAAAAGTGAGTTTGGGGTCTGGAAAGGCTGAGATATCTGGATAGTCAACTCTGACTGGCAACGGTTCTCCAGGGTTTTGGGCAAGGGTCAAACACAAGGGTAAAGAGCTGAGTCTTGAGCTATATAACGAAGATATCTGATGCCCCTCTGTGGGAAGGAAGTTCCACAACTTAGGGCTGCCACAGAGAAAAACACATGGTCCCCTTAAAACAGGAATCAATACCTCTTTACTCTTAAGGAAGCCATCACTACACAGCACCACCACCTTACTTTCAGACAGAAGAAGCCAAACTCTTGTTATCTTCCTTGCCAATGGAAGGCCAAAAGCAATGGGTTGAAATGGAAAATTCAGGCCACAACTTATCAGAAAGCAAATCCCATCGAACCAAATGGGACTTACTTCTGAGTAAGCATGCCTAGAGCTGCGTTTTAAATATCAACTTAGCACAATGTGGATATTGTCACCTAAAGATAGACTATTGGATTCTCATATCATAAATGTGTATAGCCTGGTTGGTTGCCTTCCAGCATTTGGAAAAGAAACCAAATGGTGTATCACTATTAACTTTGTATGCAATCCATACTGAGAAATTAACACTGAAGCACGAATACTTTTGATTGTTATTATTATTGTTAAATATGACTTGAGTTGGATCAGGCAATAAATGTCTCCTCCCATGTAATCAATAGTGTCCTAATTTCGTGCTTGTTTTCCATGAATTTCTGCCAATTTTCAATGCTTTTCAAGCTCATTGTACATAGCCTAGAGGGACTTTGCCATGCCCCATGTAAAACCAAAGGCAGCAGTAAATACGATGAATATACAGTAGATGACTCAGACTAATTTGGATACATGCCGCTTGAATCTACTCTTCCTTTTTCCATATTCAAAGCTCTCATCCCCTATTTTTCTGCTCCAAGGAGGAAGAACAGTAATGCACTACAAGACAGAAGCACATGCGCAGCAAGCAATCGGCTTGTAACGCAAAATAAAAGACATCTGAATTCTTTTTCTAACCCTGAAACCAAATTCTGCCGTTGTGGAAGTAGGGGACTGTTCTGCAGCCTTGTGAGCTCATCGACACCAGCAGAGGGTTCACAATATTTCACATTCACATTATTTGTGTGGCTGGTGCAAGCCCATTGTCTCTGCTCTGACACCTGACCACTGGCTCTTTTTAGAGCCAGACAACAGAATGTGTAGGATTCCTCTACGTCTCTTGTTTTTCTTTAATTACAAGCAAGCATGTGGAGGGTGATTGTTTTTGGGATTGCTGTGTGCAAGAAGGGGAGGTTTATCTCTCTTGACCCCGTTGGAAAACACTCCGAAGTTTAGTCAAAGAAAGAGCTTCCCTCAACACGAATTGAAACTGCTTTCCTGATATATATATTTTTTTGGGGGGGATTCCACATCACAGCTGGAGTGGGAAGTGATGAACCTCCTCTCCCCTTGCCCTGCTATCCCAACAACAATCCCACCCCTGAAATTAATTAAAGAAAAACAAGGGATGCGACTGCATTGCTATGCAGTAGGCGCAATGTGTCGTTTGGCTGTCAGACCCCGTCTTTAACTCCGACCTCACTTGGCCCTGACAGCTGATGCAAAAGCAGGCGAGAAAACGGTTTATTAAACGCTTGCTCTGAAATGGTCCTCCAGTGCGAAGTCTCTTCCAATCCTTATCACGTTTGAGAAGTCCATTGCACAGAAGAAGGCAGCTCTTTTGCCGGCTGATGTATCGGTATTATTCCTCGTTACAAATTAACTCAAGAAGTCAAGCGTAAGACAACCAGAAAAAAAGAAGAAGAGTGTCATTCAGAGGTTCTCCTTATCATCCAGGGCTTCAGAAATAGAACAATATGCAAATGTTTGCTGGGTTTATTCTCCAGTGTTTCATGATATTGATTTATTGCCTACCACCCAGTGGCCTCTGGTGAAGTTTAGCATGCCAGAGTCTGTTTTAAGTTTTATGTTTTATGTTCCACCTTTTACTTTAAGATGTTAATCAGTTACCAGTTTCCCTTTCATCTCCACTTCCTTTCTTCTCAGTCATCACGTGTTCTCCACAACAGGCCGGTTTGCATGAGTGGCCTGTTTCACTAAACATGTTATCATCTTCCTTGCCACCTCCGCCTCCATCCTATTTATATATCCCTAGGACTCTCAGATTTTTGTTTTAATTTAGTTAAGTTGCAGTAGCATTGGATCACACATGGTTATGTATTTAAACACATTTCTTTACTGCTTTTTTTTTTAAAAAAATCATTAATTGGTATACAAAAATACAGCAATAAAGCAGTATCACAAAAAGAGAGATAATATAAAAACCAGAAATAACAGGATCCAGTTTTATGGATCATGGAAAGGTTAGGAGGGAATGATATGTCTTTACAAGACAACTGGTGATGCTTTATATATGGCAGGGGCAATGGTAGAAAGTGCCTGTTGGTGGGGCCATTGCCCTGTGATATTCTGTAGGCTATAGTGTCATGAGTAAACTTTCCCTAGTCGATATACAGTGATATACTCTTGAAAGACCTACAATGGCTCCCAGTATGTTTCTGAGCACAAATAAAAGTGTTGGTGCTGACTTTAAAGCCCCAAATGGCCTCGGCCCAGTATACCTTAAGGAGCATCTCCACCCCCGTTGTTCAGACCGGACACTGAGGTCCAGCTCCGAAGGCCTTCTGGTGGCTCCCTCAATGCAAGAAGTGAAGTTAAAGGGAACCAGGCAGAGGGCCTTCTTGGTAGTGGTGCCCACCCTGTGGAATGCCCTCCCATCAGATGTCAAGGAAATAAACAACTATCTGACTTTTAGAAGACATCTGAAGGCAGCCCTGTTTAGGGAAGTTTTTAATGTTTGATGTTTTATTCTGTTTTTAATGTTCTGTTGAAAGCCACCCAGAGTAGCCAGATGGGCAAGGTAGAAATTTATTATTATTTATTATTATTATTATTATTATTATTATTATTATTATCTGATTTTATTGATCTTCACTTTTTAGGAACTGTATTTGGAATGAACCTAACCTTCCCCCTAGTTTTGCACACTTCTTCCACTTATCTTCCAGCATGGTCATTAGAAGGTGCTAAGAAACTTTTGTTTCTAGGTGTTGTTATGGTTTTAAGTTAACTACAGCTTGTTGTTTCATTCAAACCTGTTAAACTGTGGTTAACTTTAATTATGGCTTGTTAGAACGAAAGGTTAACTAGAGTTCAGTCATAATGCTGAACTGTTGTGAACTGAAACAGGAAGTGACAGCTTTCAATCTCATTCTCACAGCCACATGGGAGGTAGGAAGACTCACCTTCTTTCCATCATGATAAACCATCATTTGCATGATGTCCCAACACAGCCACCATCTTGCACCAAAATTTGAGAATGTATTAAGAAGAGGATGTGCATATTTATGTACTTACACACATATAACCAATGACTTCCCTTTTCACGATCCCTGACAGATGGCCATCCAACTTCTGTTTAAAAATGAAGGAGAGTCCATCACATTCTGAAGGAGTCCATTCCACTGTTGAACAGCTCTTACCACCAGAAGGTTCTTTCTAATGTTTAGCTGGAATCTCCTTTCTGGTAACTTGAATCCATTGGTTCGAGTCCTACCCTCTGGGGCAGCAGAAGAGAAGCTTGCTCCATCTTCCAGGTGACAGCCCTTCAAGATATTTGAAGATGGCTATCTTCTCTTCTCCAGGCTAAAGGTGCCCAGCTCCCCCAACCATTCCTCATAAGGCAGGTTTTGAGGATCCTTTACTATCTTGTTCTCCCTCTTTTGAAGATGTTCAATGAACCAAAGTTTTATTTATTCCACTCTACTGAGAACAGAAATGAAAGGGTCACCACGTTGCATTTCAGGAAAGCATAAGCACTGATGATGCAAGCCCTCACATATGTGTTGCCCTTTACATGTGCACCGATCACCCAATTATGTCCGCTAAAACAAAATAAACGTCTCAAGCTTGAAAACCCATGTGTAACCCAAACAACATCAGAGTCCATCAAGAAGGTAGCGCTAGAATGGCATGATCAAAATACATTAGGAAGATGATTGTTTACAGTCATAGAGTTTCATCTTTCCTAGCTTCCTCCCCCCAAAACAAATTAAAATCCTCCTATTGTGCCATTTGCTAATTTGACAGCACTGTTGTTTGGCAGACGGAGACTTCTCTACAGTCTCGGAACAATGCGCAAGGGCGCATTTGTTGAACAGCATATGGTACATTTTCTGCACCACTGGGTGTGAAGAATTTGGGAGCGATGCAGACAGTTTTAACTTTCTACCAATTTTCTTCAGATTCGACTAAACAAATACAGATACATGGCACATGCTTTCCCTCTTCATGCGTTGCTGATGCATAGAGCTAAGCCAGACATTTGCAACCGCCAAGATCCTCCTGAGCTGGCCATCTATCTCAAGTGCAGAGCCATGGCCACAGTTTTGAATCGGTCTGTTCATTTTATTTAAATATTTCTGGCCCATCTTACGGCCCAAAGGATCCTCAAGGGAGCTGATCCATAAATTATTGTGTAATAAAACCGGATTAAGCACACACAAAACCATCCCAGCGAACACAGAATCACCAAAACAAATCATCATAGCTCATCTTAAGGAGGTTCACCTTTAAATGTAAACTGAATTGAATCCCTACCCATCACCACACCCCTTATTTCAGCCCCTCCCTTTTATGGGTGTGGGGAGGGATCTTATCATGTGAATTAGAGTTTATGCACATCAATGCCTATGCAATTCAGCCCCAGTCAAGTAATCCCTAGACCCCCTTTCTGTTAAAACAGCAAATGGATGAATGAGGTCTACTTGCTTGGCCATTTGCATACAAAAATTGTTGTTCACATTAACACCTGTGGCAGTTGCAGCTTTATTCTTTAAATGAAGCTATGATCATGGATCACTGCCTTGCCGTGGCGAAGGGGCTTGAAGAACTCAGAGAAGCTATGAACTATGCCGAGCAGGGCACCCAAGATGAACAGGTCATAGTGGAGAGTTTTGACCAAACGTGATCCACCTGGAGGAGGAACCGGCAAGCCACTCCAGTATCCCTGCCAAGAAAACTCCATGGACAAAGACAACAGGCATATAAAAGTTATGACGCTGGAAGATGAGCCCCTCAGGTCGGAAGGCGTCCAACATGCTACTGGGGAAGAGCGGAGGACAAGTACAAGTAGATCCAGAGCTGATGAAGCGGCTGGGCTAAAGCCGAAAGGACGTTCAGTTGCGGATATGCCTGGAAGCGAAAGGAAAGTCCAATGCTGTAAAGAAAAATATTGCATAGGAACCTGGAATGTAAGAACCATGAACCTGGGTAAGTTGGATGTGGTCAAAAATGAGATGGCAAGAATAAATATTGACATCCTGGGCATCAGTGAGCTAAAATGGACGGGAATGGGCGAATTCAGTTCGGATGACCATCATATCTACTACTGTGGGCAAGAAACCCGCAAAAGAAATGGAGTGGCCCTCATAGTCAACAAAAGAGTTGCGAAAGCTGTACTGGGATGCAATCTCAAAAATGATAGAATGATCTCGATACGAATCCAAGGCAGACCTTTTAACATCACAGTAATCCAAGTTTATGCACCAACTACTGGTGCGGAAGAAACTGAAATTGACCAATTCTATGAAGACTTACAACACCTTATAGAAGTGACACCAAAGAAGGATGTTCTTCTCATTATAGGAGATTGGAATGCTAAAGTAGGGAACCAAGAGATAAAAGGAACAACTGGCAAGTTTGGCCTTGGAGAGCAAAATGAAGCAGGGCAAAGGCTAATAGAGTTCTGTCAAGAGAACAAGCTGGTCATCACAAACACACTTTTCCAACAACACAAGAGACGACTCTACACGTGGACATCACCAGATGGGCAGCATCGAAATCAGATTGATTATATTCTCTGCAGCCAAAGATGGAGAAGCTCGATACAGTCAGCAAAAACAAGACCTGGAGCTGACTGTGGCTCAGATCATCAGCTTCTTATAGCAAAATTCAAGCTTAAACTGAAGAAAGTAGGAAAAACCACTGGGCCGGCAAGATACAATCTAAATCAAATCCCTTATGAATACACAGTGGAAGTGAGGAACAGGTTTAAGGATTTAGATTTGGTGGACAGAGTGCCTGAAGAACTATGGATGGAGGCTCGCAACATTATACAGGAGGCAGCAACGAAAACCATCCCAATGAAAAGGAAATGCAAGAAAGCAAAGTGGCTGTCCAACGAGGCCTTACAAATAGCGGGGGAGAGAAGGCAAGCAAAATGCGAGGGAGATAGAGAAAGATACAGGAAATTGAATGCAGATTTCCAAAAAATAGCAAGGAGAGATAAGAAGGCCTTCTTAAATGAGCAATGCAAAGAAATAGAGGAAAACAACAGAATGGGAAGAACCAGAGATCTGTTCAAGAAAATTGGAGATATGAAAGGAACATTTCGTTCAAAGATTACCATAATAAAGGACAAAAGTGGTAAGGACCTAACAGAAGCAGAAGACATCAAGAAGAGGTGGCAAGAATACACAGAGGAATTATACCAGAAAGATATGGATGTCTCGTACACCCCCGGTAGTGGGTTGCTGACCTTGAGCCAGACATCCTGGAGAGTGAAGTCAAATGGGCCTTAGAAAGCACTGCAAATAACAAGGCCAGTGGAAGTGATGGTATTCCAGCTGAACTATTTAAAATTTTAAAAGATGATGCTGTTAAGGTGCTACACTCAATATGCCAGCAAGTTTGGAAAACTCAGCAGTGGCCAGAGGATTGGAGAAGATCAGTCTACATCCCAATCCCAAAGAAGGGCAGTGCCAAAGAATGCTCCAACTACCGCACAATTTCACTCATTTCACATGCTAGCAAGGTTATGCTTAAAATTCTACAAGGAAGGCTCAAGCAGTATGTGGACCGAGAACTCCCCGAAGTGCAAGCTGGATTTAGAAGAGGCAGAGGAACCAGAGACCAAATTGCAAACATGCGCTGGATTATGGAGAAAGCTAGAGAGTTCCAGAAAGACATCTACTTCTGCTTCATTGACTATGCAAAAGCCTTTGACTGTGTCGACCACAGCAAACTATGGCAAGTTCTTAAAGAAATGGGAGTGCCTGATCACCTCATCTGTCTCCTGAGAAATCTCTATGTGGGACAAGAAGCTACAGTTAGAACTGGATATGGAACAACTGATTGGTTCAAAATTGGGAAAGGAGTACGGCAAGGCTGTATATTGTCTCCCTGCTTATTTAACTTATACGCAGAATTCATCATGCGAAAGGCTGGGCTGGATGAATCCCAAGCCGGAATTAAGATTGCTGGAAGAAATATCAACAACCTCAGATATGCAGATGACACAACATTGATGGCAGAAAGTGAGGAGGAATTAAAGAACCTTTTATTGAGGGTGAAAGAGGAGAGCACAAAATATGGTCTGAAGCTCAACATCAAAAAAACGAAGATCATGGCCACTGGGCCCATCACCTCCTGGCAAATAGAAGGAGAAGAAATGGAGGCAGTGAGAGATTTTACTTTCTTGGGCTCCATGATCACTGCAGATGGTGACAGCAGCCACGAAATTAAGAGACGCCTGCTTCTTGGGAGGAAAGCAATGACAAACCTAGACAGCATCTTAAAAAGTAGAGACATCACCTTGCCAACAAAGGTCCGTATAGTAAAAGCTATGGTTTTCCCAGTAGTGATGTATGGAAGTGAAAGCTGGACCATAAAGAAGGCAGATCGCCGAAGAATTGATGCTTTTGAATTATGGTGCTGGAGGAGACTCTTGAGAGTCCCATGGACTGCAAGAAGAACAAACCGATCCATTCTTAAGGAAATCAGCCCTGAGTGCTCACTGGAAGGACAGATCGTGAAGCTGAGGCTCCAATACTTTGGCCACCTCATGAGAAGAGAAGACTCCCTGGAAAAGACCCTGATGTTGGGAAAGATGGAGGGCACAAGGAGAAGGGGACGACAGAGGACAAGATGGTTGGATAGTGTCTTCGAAGCTACAAACATGAGTCTGACCAAACTGCGGGAGGCAGTGGAAGACAGAAGTGCCTGGCGTGCTCTGGTCCATGGGGTCACGAAGAGTCGGACACGACTAAATGACTAAACAACAACAACAACAAATGATCATGTAGGCCTGACAGAGGCATGACAATGCCTAGCTAGAATTAAAAGTGAAAAAAGGAGACATGGGTGTGTGTTACTGAGGCTGAATTTATCCTAAGTTGCTCTTTCTCATCTATACATCTCATTGGCCTAGACTCCAGAGTATTGATCTTTCGATGAAGGGGGAAAGTCTTTTCTTCAGATGATGCTCCTATAACTTTCCCCTGATTTCCTGCACTTTCTGCCTTCTATAGTTCATTGGAGAAGCATGTGGGTTTGGGGGCCCTTTTCCTTTCGTTTCTGAAACTGCTCTCTCGCCACTTTTGCATAGAAGCCCAGGAGAGACTGGAGATCCTCAGCTTATGAACTCTGGAAATTATGCAAGACTCCTCTCAAAAAGAGGACACAAGCAGATAACAGATCTGCATCATTTTTGCATATGCTGACTTACATGTAGAGATGCAAATATTTGCTGTGATTTAAATAGAAGTGCAATATGCCTCATTGTTGTGGGGGACACCGTGACCAGATACACTGTGTGCCTGCTTAGTCTGCTACCCAGTTACTCTTGATGGGCAACGTCAAGGACCCTGAACATAAGAACATAAGATGATCCTGCTGAATCAGGCAAAGGCCCATCTAGTTCTGTATCCTGTTCTGACAGAGGCCAACCAGATGCCTTTGAGAAGCACACATGCAGGATAGGAGTGCAACAGTGCTCTGATCACCTGTGATTGCCAGCAATAGAGGAATCTCCACCTCCACCTCCTCCTCCTCCTCCTTCTTCTTCTTTCTTCTTCTTCCTTGGCGATCACTCCTAGCTGAGTAAGATTGTCTTCCATAAACCCAGTTTAAACAATGTGTCCATAAGTGACTGTGGAGGGCAATTACGGATCCACACGTCCACAGTGGGGACATTGGTTTCCGGGCAGGAGTTGATCATGGTGTGGATTTGCCAAGCATGCCTTCCTCTTAGCACGTTTCTCCCTTGCATCCTGAGTTCAAGTATCTTCAAAGCCCATAACACCTTTGGGAAAGGCTGTTCTCCAATTGGAGCAATTGTTAGTGTTTATACTACATTTTTTTAAGATCTGCCTTGAGACAGTCTTTAATCCTCTTTTGTTGACCACCAGCATTACGCTTTCCATTCTTAAGCTCAGAATATAGAGTAGTTGCTTTGGAAGATGATAATCAGGCATCCGCATAACATGTCCAGTTGTCCAGAAGCTGATGTTGAAGAATCATTGCTTCAACACTGGTGATCATTGCTTCTTCCAGTATACTGGTATTAGTTCGCCTGTTCTTTCCAAGTGATGTGTAGAATTAATCATGCCTCTGACAGCAGAGGTAGAACACAGTCATTAATAGCTGTTGATAGCCTCACTCACACCTCCCATGGTTTTTCATCTTTATATTGGAGTTGCACCAGACAGCCCTTCAAACAGAGAACCTCCTCTTACAGAAGATGGTCCTCTGTAAAGTGGGACACAATGATCTCCATATGCAGCAGCCACCATCTTTATTCTGCCATAGTGCTACTAGGCACACCATTGTCTCTCTGCAACCTTATGCCAGGTAAACTGGTAAGCTTGCTGGGGAGGTGACGTCTGAAGGCACCTTGGCCAGAGCTTCCTTAGACCTGGTGGCAGCCCTAGATTGACACATACCTTTCTCCTGGCAGAGGGTATGTAATAAGAATAATTTCCCTCTGAAATGTAGGCTGCCCAAGATGACAAGGCACCCAGTAGGTTGCAAACTCTTTCCTCACATGGCAGGAAAGCTGTTCATGAGTTTGGCTCAAGGGCCCTCCTTCCCTACTGTTGGAACGATAATATTCTGAAAGTAAGAAGCATAACCATTTTTGCTCGTTTATTTGTTTTGCATCTAATATGTACCAGCAGAATAGGCACGGAGTACATCGTGTGCACACTTTGAGAGATGTAATTTTAAAAACCCAAGTATGTGGAGGTAGGCGTGCAGAAATAAGTGTGTCTTCGGTTGAAACGGTTCAATGAAATGGAACTGCTGTTGTTATTATTGTTTCTGCTTCTGACTTAAGCGCTGAAATACTCTTTTTTATTATTTTTTAAAATAATTTTTATTAATTTTACAACATAAACAAAATACAAACAAACATAACACGACTTCCCCATACCTCCCCTTCACTGCATCCTTGTTTTAAATTTTTTTTTTAGCAATCCTTCATCCATTTTTATATTTAATTCTCTTTAAAATTTTCTTAAGCTTAAATTTTTACAGCTGTAATTCTTTATATCAAATCCCTTGACATCTTAACATTCCGAAATTTTACAACAATTTTTAAGATAAATTTTAAATTTTTTCCAGTCCTCTTCCACTGTCTCTCTCCTCTGGTCACGAATTCTGCCGGTCATCTCTGCCAGTCCCATAAATTCAGTCACCTTGGTCTGCCATTCTTCCAGAGTAGGTAGTTCTTTAGTCTTCCAATACTTTGCCAAAAGAATTCTTGCTGCTGTTGTTGCATACATAAAAAATGTTCTATCTTTCTTTGGAATCATTTGGCCTACCATGCCCAAGAGAAAAGCCTCCGGTTTCTTTGCAAATGTCCACTTAAGGATTTTCTTAATTTCATTATAGATCATTTCCCAGTAGGCCTTAATCTTCGGGCAGGTCCACCAAAGATGATGAAAAGTTTCTTCGCATTCATTACACTTCCAACAGTTGTTATTGGGCAAATGATATATCTTTGCAAGCTTGACTGGGGTCATGTACCACCTATAGATCATTTTCATTATATTCTCTTTTAAGGCACTACATGCCGTGAATTTAATACCTGTGGTCCATAACTGCTCCCAGTCAGCAAACATAATATCATGACCAATGTCTTGTGCCCACTTAATCATAGCTGATTTGACCGTTTCATCCTGTGTGTTCCATTTTAGCAGCAGATTGTACGTTCTAGACAGATTCTTAGTATTGGGTTCTAACAATTCTGTTTCTAGCTTTGACCTCTCCTTCTGGAATCCTAGTTTCCTGTCCTGCTTAAAGGTCTCATTAATCTGGTAATAATGTAACCAGTCTCGGACTTTAGGTTTTAATTTCTCAAAACTCTGTAGTTTCAACTTTTCACCATCATATTCTATAATTTCACAATATTTTGGCCAGTCTGAATCCATGTTCAATCTTTTTACCGCCTTAGCTTCCATTGGTGACAACCACCTGGGGGTTTTACTCTCCAACAAATCTTTATATCGATTCCATACATTATACAATGCTTTCCTGACAATATAAGCGCTGAAATACTCAGACAACACCCAGGAAAGCAATTGTAGGAAACAGTTCGAATTGTAGTAAATGCATTCAGCATGACCCAGCCAAACCCACAGTTTATCCAGTTTATTTGGACCACAGACTCCTTGGAGGATCAAGAAAGTCCTGAGAAACTTCCACCAAAGATGCTCAAAGCCCTGCTGCATTGAAGAAGCCAACAGCTGCAGCGAAAGACACCTGGCCTTTAACCGACCAGATGCAGCACCGAAAAGGCAGGGATGTAATCCTTATGGCCAGTGGTCAAGGTTGACGAAGGTGTGATCCAATAGCCTTTGAGGGCCTGCAAGATCTTCTGCCCACCTTGCACCCACTTCCTAGTTGTTCCAAGAAAGACAACTTGCTCTGTCTGCTTCAGACTGCTAACCATGGTCCTGAATGTAATAAGGACCTTAATCCTTGTCCAGGGTCCTGACCCTGCCTTAGTTTCCACTCTATTCCAGAGCCATGGCCCTACCAGTCTCAATCTTTGCTTGGATGGTCACTTCCTCTCAGTGATGGAAACTGAAATGGATTGAGACAAGGTTGTGGAGGGTCTGTGTTGAAGGGCCATAACTTAAAGTCCCAGGTTCTATCCCTGGCATCTCCTGGTGGGTCTGGGAATGTCCCCTGCCTTAAACGGATTGAGATAGAGGAAATGTTCTGGGCATGGTTGGCCAACTGGTGCCAAAGAAAGATAGAACTTTTTTATGTATGCAATAATAATAATAATAATAATAATAATAATAATAATAATAATATATTATTTATACCCCGCCCATCTGGCTGGGCCTCCCCAGCCACTCTGGGCGCCTTCCATAGAAAGCAAAAATACAATAAAATATCACACGTTAAAAACTTCCCTGAACAGGGCTGCCTTAAGATGTCTTCTGAATGTCAGGTAGTTGTTTATCGCTTTGACATCTGCTGGAAGGGCGTTCCACAGGACGGGCGCCACTACCGAGAAGGCCCTCTGCCTGGTTCCCTGTAGCTTTGCTTCTCGCAATGAGGGAACCGCCAGAAGGCCCTCGGCGCTGGACCTCAGCGTCCGGGCAGAATGATGGGGGTGGAGACACTCCTTCAGGTATACTGGACCGAGGCCGTTTAGGGCTTTAAAGGTCAGCACCAACACTTTGAATTGTGCTCGGAAACATACTGGGAGCCAATGTAGGTCTTTCAAGACCGGTGTTATATGGTCTCGGTGGCCGCCCCCAGTCACCAGTCTAGCTGCCGCATTCTGGATTAGTTGTAGTTTCCGAGTCACCTTCAAAGGTAGCCCCACGTAGAGTGCATTGCAGTAGTCCAAGCGGGAGATAACCAGAGCATGCACCACTCTGGCGAGACAGTCCGCAGGCAGATAGGGTCTCAGCCTACGTACCAGATGGAGCTGGTAAACAGCTGCCCTGGACACAGATTTGACCTGTGCCTCCATGGACAGCTGTGAGTCCAAAATGACTCCCAGGCTGCGCACCTGGTCCTTCAGGGGCACAGTTACCCCATTCAGGACCAGGGAATCCTCCACACCTGCCCGCCTCCTGTCCCCCCAAAACAGCACTTCTGTCTTGTCAGGATTCAACCTCAATCTGTTAGCCGCCATCCATCCTCCAACCGCCTCCAGACACTCACACAGGACCTTCACCGCCTTCACTGGTTCTGATTTAAAAGAGAGGTAGGAAACAACAGCAGCAAGAATACTCATCGCGAAGTATTGGAAGACACAAGATTTACCCACTCTGGAAGAATGGCAGATGAAGGTGATAGACTATATGGGACTAGCAGAAATGACCAGCAGAATCCGAGACTAGGGAAAAGAGTCGGCAGAAGAAGACTGGAAGAAATTTAAAGACTATTTGCAGAGGCATTGCAAAATTAATGGACATTAGAGGGATGTTGGACAGAAATTAAGTGGTTACCAGCTGTAATGTAAAGGTTGAGCAATAAGCTATAAGTTATAATAAGGATTTGCTGAGTTAAGAATTTGAACTGGAATACAAAAGGGGGAGGTGAGAGGAGGTCTGGGAAACAAGTTAATGGAAATAAATAATGGAAATTATATTTGCTTTAACTGTTTTTAATTTTGTATCTTTGTATTTTTGTTATTTTTTGTGTATTTTTTTGTTGTTTTTTTGTATTAATTTGGAAACTCTAATAAATATTTATATATAAAAAAAGAGATAGAGGAAATGGATCAGAACCGAGGAAGAAAGATCTCTGATGTAGAGTGATCTCATAAACACCTGGGACTTAAGAGATATCACTGTCATCATCATCATCATCATCATCTTGAAGTGGTCTAATAAGGAGCTGGCAACAGGGAGATGAAGGATCAAGGGTACCAAATGAATGTGGACATGAAGAGAATAGGCCAGTTTCATGGCTACTAGCCATGATGGTTGTGTTGCCCTCCTGGAGGCAGTATGCTTCTGCATACTAGCTGCTGGGGATCACAAGCAGGAAGAGACTGCTGCTGAACTCAGGTTCTGCTTGCAGGCCTCTCATAAGCATTTGGTTAACCAGAGCAAGATGCTGGACTAAAGGGTTATTTGATGCAGCAGTGCTCTTCTCACATTCTTAACCATGTCAGCCATGGCCTCAACCTGGTTTATTACCCTGGCTTATAAACAGATGAAATCACAGTTTCCCAGTTCAGATGTAACAGTTAAACTGTGATTTAATAAAGCACAGAATTGTCGAATTGAGACTCACAAGAGAAAGGAGGAGGCAAAGGGAGAAAGCTGGGTGGTTTATTAGACCAAGCATAGTTTATTACACTAAGATGTTTACGTCCGAATCTGTGCTGGGACTGGTAGGCAGATAAAGAAGAGCGGAAGAATTCTGGCATGCGGTTGTATCTCAGAGCACTCTGCAAGCATTTATGAAAGATGTGTCTTAAAACCACTGTGTTTACAGAAAATAATGGAAAATATGACTCACAAGGTGTTTGTTGAGAGATTTTCCTTTGTAGCTTTAGTGAGCCACAAGCAAATGTAGGCAATTTAAAGTTGGCTAGATAACACAATACCTTTTATTGTACCCAGAATAATTCATATAATCTTTTACATGATAGAGTAACAAGGAGAAAATAACAAGTGGGACCTGAATGATTTGTGGATTCAACATTATTCTTCCAATAAAAAGTATCCCATTATCTGCTTTGGCTAATTACACACATGTTATTAGAAACGATATGTTAATAGATATTTTAAAGATTTGTTTTTATTATACTGTTAACACGTCTCATCCTGTATAACCATCACAACTGTTTTTCCCCAGTTGCAAACATGCACAATTTCATGTAGCGAACTGCTTAAAAAAACTAAAATCTTATCCACCATTTCTAGCTATCTTAGAAGAGGAAGAAATGTTACTGTTCTGTGCAATGAATGGAAAGAGTAGCTGAACTTTTAAAGATCATATTTAAGTAAGAATGCAGCTTGTTATTGATAGACACAATATCCGAGAAGTGTGAACTGCTTATTAGGCAATTATTAAAGTTGCAAGAACTCCCCCAAGAAGCCAAGGTGGCAATCCTGGGATGTCCACAAGCCTCTGAATTGCTTGTAACACCATTTCGCCTTGAGTGACTTCAATTCAGATATTAGATGATCTGCCCATTCAGTACTAACTTCACCACCAAGCAACCTGCTTCTGGTTTCTCTTTCTCTGTTCTCCTCCTCTCATCTCTGTTTGACCCTTTCTTTTGCAGATTTGCCTTGGAAATAAATATTCCAGTGCTCATAACCAAGGATGCAAGTAAATATGCAAAAGAGGGGAGGGGGGCTTTTTGACAAAGCAAGCAAACAAATACCCTTACTTAAAATTCTGTGGTTAGATGATGAATGGATAAGCAACAGCCCTGATGAATAAACAGCGGCTGAGACCCAACACTAGGAGCGGTAAACAAAGCAGTCCTGAAAACACATGGATCCACTTAAAATCTTAGCCTGCTTCATTCAAGACATGCTAATGAGGTAAATTCTCTCTCTCTCTCTCTCTCTCTCTCTCTCTCTGTGTGTGTGTGTGTGTGTGCGCGCGCGCGCGCGCGCAAGCATGCTAACATTGCCAGGGACTGCAGCTGAGAGGCCTGGGCTCCCTATCCTCGCTCACACAGGAGCCAGTGACTATTGTAAATAGCCTGAAATTTCATGGCTGACCCTTGAGCAACGGCCTACAAGACCCCGTTTCAGCTCCAATTCTATGAAACCGAGGCTCTCAAACTGCCCAAAACAGTTCCTGAAACAGAGCCTCCCTTTAAATGATATTTTTCTCACAGCCCTCTGAGAATATGGGCACTTCATTTGCCATATTCGCTTCAGGAATGGCGAACCTTTTTTCAGTGCCAGTGATGCGTGGGGCCAGAGGAAAAGGGGGCAGAGCCATGGGTGCAAATTTTACCTTTGTACAGTAGGCTGTTTTTTAGACCCACTCACAAACACATCTCTATCTTTCATTAGGACAGGCAAAAGGCATCACCAAAGAGTTGAAGGACACGTTCCAGCCAGGTGAAAACATTCAAAGTACACAGTAGAGCCCCTGAGAGACAGGTGTGTGGCTTGAGAGAGAGTGCTGAGGGCCAGATATACAGGCCTATAAGTCTGGGTCTGAGGCTTCGCATCCATAATTTACCTCAATGGAGATTATGCTCTCCATTGCTGATGGGAGAAGGTTTGTCATCGCTCCAATGTGACTTCCGACATCATCACATAGCCAAAGCTCATTGGCTACATTCCGCTCTCAAGAGTGCAAAACAGAGTGAGAACAGCACTTTCTGCCTTCGCTCTGGCTGAAATCTATTACATAAGCTCAGGGGTTGTTAAAGCTTCACAAAGCTACTATGTGTATCCACATAATGGTGACCAAGCTTCTTCAGGCTCAGTTTGGAATAGGCTCTCCGAAAAGGAAATCTTTTCGGATCAATTTGGATTGGGCATTAACATGGCTCACTTTGAGTACAGGCTTGCTCTAAGCCCTAGGGCCCATCCTTTGCCCAATGATGTCATTAAGAGAATGACCTCCTGACCCCTCACAATTCCCCTCTGCCCCCTTCTCTTTCCCCAAACACATATGGGGGTGGGGGTGGGCTGGCAGTGACCAAAGAAGATCCCCTGTTGTTTTGGCAGCCTAAATTAGCTCTAGAGCAGTTTTAATCCTCCATCCCTGACCACTTGAAAACTCTGAGAGTTTGGTTGGACCACTTAATGGTCTTTCCCCCCTGCTTACTGCAGCAATTGAAATACACTCTGCTGCATACTGTATGATTTTTAATTGCATTTTTTATCGCTCCTTTTATTTCCTACATATTGATTTTTATTCCATGGAATTCAGATTGCAAAATAATGCAATACAAGAAATAAAAGGAGCAATAAAAGCAGAATTAAAAAAATCAACATGGCTGCTTAAAGCGATAGAGGTACCACCTCCCGTCTTCGACCTCAAATCCACAAGCATGCTGCGGACTACTTGAATGGCAGTCCATGGACCACAGTTTGGGAACTCATGCTCTAGAGATCTCTGGAGGAACACCATCCTGTACATATTTCTGAGAACTGAAGGGGAAACATACCTCCTGGGGTCTTGTTACTTGCAATGCTGCTAGCAATGGCCACCAATTTGCAGTGGTGTAGCATGGGTTGCCAGCACCCAGGGCTGCACCCAGGGGAGGGTGGTGGTAGAAAGGGAAACAGATGGAGTATGCATGTGCATTCAACTGCCTCATGGTGTCCATGTCACCCAGGAGATCGCAGCTGCAGAGATAAGAAACAAAGAGTCATTCCGTTGTCTGGAGAGGTCACTTCCTGGTTTGCATGGAGAAACCATTTTCAACAGAGCCCAGCAACAGAAGGGGCCAGCTGTATTGAGGCAGCACTGGGTGTTGAAATTTTGTGCCCCTAACAATTTTGCGCCGAGGGCAACTGTCCCTGTGGTCCCCATGCTATGTCACTGGCAACTTGGAAGGCTTCAGAAGACGAGTAGCCAAATTCAGCATCCGTGGTTACTAGCTATGATGACTATGCTCTATCTCCCACTTGCTGGGAATCACAAATGGGGAGAGCAGGTCCTGCAAAATCACATCCCTGATTTTGAGTGTGTGATGACTCTCACACTAATATAGTTGCAGGTTCATTTTTCAGCCAAGCTGCTTCTTGGTTTTTGGTACATTCATTTCTGAGTTCCAGGTTAGCATGGCTTTAAACTCTACTGTCATCACGTGGTTACAATTGTAGTAAGGGTGTGGGTGTTTGATGTGACAATGCACTTTCGATTCTCACCCGCTCTGCAGTGCTGGCTGATCCTGATTATAATTTAGTATTCAGGTGATATACAGATTACAGTTATTCAGGATTTAGATACAGTGTTTGCACAAGAACCACAGGGAACGGAATACATATTTGCATTATTTAGTCAAGGTTTGGAAAGGTTAGGTACATTGATGGAAATTACTTGTTTACCAAAGTGGGAAGCCCAAATCCCCCTGTGATCTACAAACCCTCCAAGTGTCCCTATTTTCCAGGGATGTCCCTGATTTAGAGAAGCCATCCTGGTTTATGATTTGATCCCAGAATGTCCCACTTTTCCTTAGGATGTCCATATTTTCATTGGAGAGAAGCTGGAGGGTATGGAGTTATCCAATCCCCAAGCCGTCTGAAGGCAATCCTGTATAGGGAAGTTTTTTTAAAAAATGTTAAGTTTTATTATGTCTTTATATATGTTGGAAGCTGCCCAGAGTGGCTGGGGCAACTAAGTAAAAAGTGTGGGGTATAAATAGTAAAATTATCATTATGGAATGGGATTTCCCTATTTTCATTGAAGAAAAGTTGGAAGGTATGGATCTAGTCGGGTGGGAATCTCAAAAACTCCCCCTTCCCCCCTGTGTTCATAAAACCCTTGGCCAGGATGTAACATCACAACAAAAGTATTTATTCAAACAGAAAAAGGAGCAATGGAATGTCCTAGATCCCAGTCTTTAACTTGGTCACAACCTGTGTGTCTTTGAGCATACAGGAGCGTTTGGTAGAGCTGACATTTGTTTTATTGGGTGCAGGATTTGCTCCCACTTATCTGGAATGCTGATCATAAAAAGTTAAACATTTCTCTAACTAAATGTCAGGCCAAAGCCATAGTTAAACAAACAACAGGTACTTCCCAACTGACTCCACCAAAAGGCTGCAGCCACAAATGGAGCCTAATTTTCTGTTCCCATATACTATACTCTAGCTGTGGTTTATATACCTCGTGTTTGCATGTGTGGGGTGATTGTTTGTTCAGGACCTGTCAAAAGAAGGGATTACTTGGGTTAGCAAATATTGATCAACTTCACTCTGAAGTGAAACTGCCCCATTATTTATACTAGAGTTTTTAACAGGAAAAATTTGTCCAGTTTGGCAATGGCTCTGGAAGTTTGATCTGAGGCTGGTACCTGCCCTAGGGAATGACTTGGGACTGTATGTCATTAGGCCTTAAATCCAGGACTGTACTGGTCACCAATTTATTTATGGTCTGAATTCAGGGATTTGTCAATGACATATTAAATCCTGGGTGACTTGGGACCTAGGGGATCTGCACTGGCCCCAGCATTTGCCTTGGATCTGCCTTGGGACATTTAAAAATACAACCCCCTGATCTGTTTGTGATCAATGATGTTAGTTACTGTCTTATTCCAAGTGTGTTGTGGCTATTGCATCTTCTGGTTCTCGCTAAAACAACATTGCAAAAGAGCGTTTAGAGCTTATACTGACAATAGAATGTGTAATGCAAAACTTGGACTCAGGTCCAAGTGCACAGCTATAGCATCTCTAAACCCAACCAAAACATCCGTTGTGATGTTTAATCTTGATCAAACACACTTAAGGCTCGATCTTATGGGCCACTGCATGGGCAAATAAAAGATCTGAAGTTAGCAAGTGTTTTTTTGGCACACTAACGCTTGCTCTTATGCAGTGTCATGACTTCTGTTGTGACACTGGTGCTATAAGCCAGCCCACGTCAAAACAGCAATGCTAGCAGCAGACATCATTGCCAGAGAAGGGACACACCAAGCTATTGAGCAGATGATGAACAACAGCTCACCTGTGGCATTTTGACCACTTCAGAGCAACAAAGAATGTCTCACCTCTTACATAACCAAATGATCACTGTTCTAGGCAGGAGGGGTCTCCACAGATACCATTTCAGCATGGAATCTGTTCCACACAATGTAGAAATTAGGCCTTTAATATGGTGGCAGCTACCCTTTAGACGTAAGGGACACAGGTGGCGCTGTGAGTTAAACCACAGAGCCTAGGACTAGCCAATCAGGTGGTCGGTGGTTTGAATCCCTGTGACGGGATAAGCTCCTGTTGCTCGGTCCCTGCTCCTGCCAACCTAGCAGTTCAAAAGCATGTCAAAGTGCAAGTAGATAAATAGGTACCGCTCCGGCGGGAAGGTAAACAGTGTTTCTGTGCGCTGCTCTGGTTCATAGAAGCAGCTTAGTCATGCTGGCCACATGACCTGGAAGCTGTCTGTGGACAAACACTGGCTCCCTCGGCCTATAGAGTGAGATGAGCGTGCAACCCCAGAGTTGGTCATGACTGGATCTAATGGTCAGGGGTCCCTTTACCTTTACCCTTTAGACATACGAGCCAGTTCCTAGGGGCCTAAGTTCCTTTGCTGACCACAATAAAATATTTGGAAGGGCTGCAGGCCCCCCTTAGTGGAGCTGCTATTCAAATGTGGCTTGTGATAGATTATGCAGGGTGAGGCTTATCTGTCCCACCCCCATATTTTATTCAAGATGGCACCCCTGCCTTTAGAACTGCCTCTCATTTTATATATCAGACAGGCAGTGTCTATTTGTATTTCAGACTTTTCTTTTTCAACTATTAAGTAAAATTATATCGCTGGCTGTATCCGCGTTGGATTTGAAATTGCTCCATGAAATCCTCTTGTTTGTGTTGCTACTGTTAATCACTTTGAGATGATTCACGAATGGAATTGAGTATGAACAAATACACAAACCAACCACATCTGCACAATGAGTCTATTTGTTATAACTTCTTATAACAGGATTGCAATGGAGAGCTGCTCATTTGACCATCCTTGGGCAAGATGTCTGAGTTCTTTGTGCACATGCATTCCAGGAGTCCAAGATGTCCAAACCTTCTTTGAGAAAATTCTTTCCATCAGCCAACATGGTCGGCAACACCTGGTTCCAGAGGCCACACTCAACATTTACATCCCAAAGTGACTTCTGCTGGACTGTATCAGCAGGAAACCAATTCTTTCAGTTTATTAAGGTGGCAGATCAACCTTTCATATGAGCAGAAGAGAGATGCTGGATCTGGCCAGTGGCCCACCTAGTCCAGCACTCTTGTTCTCACAGTAGCCAATCAAATGCATATGTGAAGTACAACATGAGTGCAGCACCTCGCCCCTTACTTTGATTCCTAGAAACTGGCCATCAGATGCAAGCAGAACCTGAGTGTGGTGTAGTGGTTAAGAGAGGTGGATTCGTAATCTGGTGAACCGGGTTCGCTTCCCCGCTCCTCCACATGCAGCTGCTGGGTGACCTTGGGCTAGTCACACTTCTCTGAAGTCTCTCAGCCCCACTCACCTCACAGAGTGTTTGTTGTGGGGGAGGAAGGGAAAGGAGAATGTTAGCCACTTTGAGACTCCTTTGGGTGATAAAGCAGGGTATCAAATCCAAACTCTTCTTCTTCTCCTCCTCCTAGGGTTGCCATATCTGAAAAATTCAGAGACCCCCAAAATTGTTGAGCAACCACGATTTTTCGATTGACATGTCTAAGATCCAAGACAAAGTGCTGCCTTTCAGAAATTCCCCCAGTATGTCAATTCCACCTTTGAAATACCAGTAAAGTCCAGGAAAATCTCAATGTATGGCAGCCCCAGTTCTCCCCATCTGTGAATCCCAGCGACAGTGGACACAGAACACAGCCATTGTGGCTAGCAGCCATTGAAAATGAATCGGAATATGTAGTTATAGAGGGTTAAAATATTCTTTTAATAATTTCATATCTCTGGATATGAGATATCTGTAACAGACAGTTTCAGTAACATTTATTGCTAATGTTGTTGTTGGGAGGGAATTGCAACTCCTTTTGAATGACTAGATGGCTACCGGCAGCTTACTGCCCTGGTGCTCTTTCTTTGAGTGAGCTTGGTGCATTGCAAAGTAGCACAAACAAAAGATCCCTGCCCCAAAGAGCTTGCAGTCATAAATCTTGACATGGTGGAAGGCAACAGTGAAGGGAACAGAGGAAATAAATTATAATAATTTGGCTTTGTGTTGACTGGGGAAGAGGTTATAAATAAACAGCAAGTCTGTTAATCTGTGCCAAACTGGCAGTGATATCAGAAAAAATAATAATAATTCTTCCTGTGGTCAGAAATGGAAAAACTGGGGCTCCTGCTAGAATGAAAGGTTCTGTGGCAATGTATCATTAATAAATCGATGCTTTCTCGATCCCTCTCCCCACAAATCACAATGCAAGCTTCACATTTGCATTCAGGACGGTTTTGACTCCGTGTTCGCAACACACCACTGGATTCTAGTTGATTCCCAAGAAATATGTACAAAAGAACATGTTGGTCATTTTACGTGTGCTTCAAATTTTGGTACCAACTTTATTTACTCAGGCACTGGGAAGGTCTGGGAATTTGATCTTGGCATATATTTTGAGCCAGGGAAGAAAGATGAACGGGAGATGGGCAAAGGCAAGAACTGGCATGTGTTCATCTTGTTTTATCCCAAAATACATTCTTGAGCATTCGTGGGGACCTTTTGAAATCCTCTCTCCCAGCTCAGCTGGCAACACTTCTTTGCAAGACTGTCTGCATTTCTAATGAAAAAGCGAAAGGTCAAATTTCAGCTGGCTGAAGATCTTCTGCTAAAGCGCGATGTGGCTTACAAGTTAAACCTGCGCACTGGTTATGCCCGAGTTCAGTGGTACTTAACTTCCAAGACACAATGCACAGGATGGAACTCAAGCTGATCCTCACAAATTGGGTATGATGCTAATTACTGCTGCTCCCTGGTATGTGTGCATACTGTATGTTTACTAATAGACCAACCCAACTGCCTGCATTTTGGACTTTCCTAGTGAGCCTGGAAATGGGAGTTGCCATAGGAACATAGGAAGCTGTGCTGTACAAAGTCAGACTGACAGTTTTCCGGGATTTCCATCGAGATTTTCTCCCCGCCCTACCTGCAGATGCAGCAGGACTACCTTCTGAGTAAAAATGCATTGGACTGATCTGAAACTAATTAACCAACCATGCATCCAAATTAATAAGGGACTATTCTCTCTCTCCCCCTCCCCCATTTACCCCATTCCTTAGAAATTGAAAGAAGCCACATAGGACTCCTGTTTCTACCATTTCTTGCACAATCCTGATGGCAAGTGGTATGCAAGAGCTCCCGTCTATTTAATTTAGATTTAAGAAAGGGTGCAAAGAGCTAAGAAGGGCTGAATTTCACGTATAAGATTCATATACCCGGTTCTGCTCTCTGTGTATATTCTAAACAAAACACAATGTAGACTGGAGCACAAAGCAAGCGGCTCTTCACCCACATTTCGTTTTAATTTATTCAAAGAAATAGGGCATGAATAACACTGCATGGCACTCTCCCACTGATGTCATCTGTGTACACCACTCCAAAGAAGGTCATTTTCACATCAGAGAAACATAAAATTGCAAGCACAATGCGCAACCCATTTCCTCTCCAAAATGCCCTGCATTGACGCTTGTAGGAAGAAGCAAACCTCCTCCTTCTCCTTATTTTTAATCCTCTACTTATAAATATTTTGAAGACAAAGGGGAAATGGGAGACTTGAGGAAAAAAACAAACAAACAAGGGAGAGTAAGATGCAGATGGGCACATTAAAAATAATGAGGATTTTAAAAACCAATGCATAGAGGTCAAATCACTGGAGAGATTACTGCCAAACTGGTATCTTGCAGGCTAGATTTTAACTTCTTTTTAACAGAACTCCATTATACTACCATGGTTATATCTATCCTTCTAACACAGGTGTCTTCAGCCTTTTCTGACCTAGGATCCACTATTAACCCAAACACACATTTAATATTTTACCATAAATTTGCATGGTAGCAGTGCTCCTGTTGCAACTCACCTTTGAAGACCAGTGTTCTAACAGGAAACTTAGGCCTTGTTTGCATGTCATGTTATTCCAAATCATGGTTTAATGTGTGGGCTTCTGGAGAGGAGCTTGCGGCTACTTCACTTGTTTTGCTGCAATGCTTGGTGTATCATCTAAACCCAGGCATGAGCTCTGCTGGATGAGCCAGGGTTAAGAACTTAATTCGTTCTGGAGGTCTGTTCTTAACCTGAAACTGTTCTTAATCTTAGGTACCTGAGGGGCCTCCTGCTGCCACTGTGTTGCCGCTGCTGCCACTGTGTTGCCGCTGCGTGATTTCTGTTCTCATCCTGAAGCAAAGTTCTTAACTGAGGTACTATTTCTGGGTTAGTGGAGTCTGTAACCTAAAGCGTCTTTAACCTAAAGTGTCGGTAACCTGAAGTACCACTGTATTGTAGATGATAAAAATTAAAAATTTTTTTTACCTTACCTGCACTGAAGATAGTTATTGTTTGGATGGGGGGCTTTTATCCATTTCCGCAGTCACGCAATCAATCAATCAATCAATCAATCAGTAGCTCAACTGGGTTTCACACAGTCACAAAAGCAAATTAAGCAAAAAAGCCTCAAAAACAAAAACACAAAATAAATAGCAAAAACAAAAGTGCCAAACTTAATCAATTCTGGAAGTCCATTTGACTTCCGAAATGTTCAAAAACCAAGGCACAGTTTCTGATTGGTGCAGGTGCCCCAGAAACAATAGGGACAGCCGCATCGGATGTTCGGCTTCTGAAAAACATTCGAAAACCAGAACACTTACTTCTGGACTTTTGGAGTTTGAGAACCAAGGTACCACTGTACAACTCAAACTGATTAGGACTTGGCTGTAGTTGGCTGTGGGACTAAAGGCAGCGCCAGTCTACAAGGAGACTGGATGGGGCTGAAGGAAATCTATACATTCTGCTAAGCAAGTTAGCAATGGGAGTCTTATAATTCAGTTCCCATTTAAAGGCAACTTTTGCACTTTGCAAAAGAAAGAAAGAAAGAAAGAAAGAAAGAAAGAAAGAAAGAAAGAAAGAAAGAGCAAGCTGAAATACAGACACTCTTCAAGATGGGCACTTTTCCGAATTCTGCAATGCAGGTCTCCAGTCATGTGACAAGACACAAAATGCAAAGAGTGGGGCAACCAAAATTTGCAGATTTCATCCATCCCTATTCTGAAGTAAGTTCTGCTCAAGTTCAGTGAGACTTACTCCTGGGCTGTCGTCTTTAAATCCCATGAATTTTGCTTAAGGAGTTGCCTTGTGTGACTTCATCTGTAAGACAGAAATTAAAAGTGATGCTATTGATACTTTAACAAAAAAGCAAAAACAAAGAAATCAAAGCTAAATTAGTAAATGGAGCCTACCTTTTTAAATGTTATGTTTCCTTAAAGACAAAAAGAACTAGTTACTCTTTTTTCTTTCTTTTTTATAAAGTGGGTATTAATATAACATTCTTTTTATAAAGTGGGTATTAATATACAGTAACATGTAAATACAGAAGTAACCAAAAATGAATTGTCCTTCCTCCTCTCCCCATATTTTGTCAGTGACTTATAAAAGTTTTAACTTTTTCCCCAGATGAAACAACAGAACCTTCCCTATATCACTTCTGCTACCTCTGACACTATTCTCCACAGTGGTTGTATGAAAACCCATCTTGTTTGCAAGTGATGGACTGGATGACTAAAGCCCTAGATATTCTTTTAATCAGTTCCCCCAGAGTGGAATTGTGGAACCGAGACATGAAGTCAGTTGATACGTTTCATAAAAGCCTCTCTTCATTTATTTATGCAGATTCTTTTTGGGCGTCCTTTCCCTAAATGCATTAGGCCTCCCTTGCACATTCCATATTTGTCCATGTGTCTGAGTTAGCCTGTGGTAATAACAACCACACAGACAAGCCTCACAGCTGCCGTAGGGTTCCAGGAACAGGGACCCAGCTCACCCTCCGTCCTCCCTCCTCCGCACCAAAGTCTAGTCAATCCAAGGTGAAATGTCATCCTTCTTGAAACATTTTCCATAGAAAACATGACAAGGGGATGTAGAACAAAGAAACCCAATGATTACAATAGCATCAGCAAAACCATCAATAACATATCCAAAATAAATGGTTAAAAAAGAAAAGAAAATCAAGTTCCAAAACAGGCCCACCTGAACAATGCAGTTTTTGAAGGAGATTTAAAATAAAGCAGGGATGACTCGCGCTGAACTTCTGTTGGCAATGAGTTTCACAGGGCAGGACATGCCACACCAAAGAGGGGCCCTTGTCTCCATGAACGCAGCAGGCTCTGAGGCAGAGGGAGCAGTAGAGGGGTGCTCCAGGAGGCTGAGGCAGGCAAGGGCCCACAGCTGGCTATGTGGGGCTCACTAGCTCTGGGAGGAGGGGTTTGATTCCTCAGCTGGAGTAGACTTGGAGCAGGTGAGGGTCACCTGCCTCGTCAAGCCCAGATGCTACAATCAACATGCAAAGTTCAACAGGGGTGCAGAGCTGAAGTGCTGGGTCTGCTCAACTACCCATGTTGATGGACCTTGGCTTAGATCAGGCACCCCCAACCTTTGGCCCTCCAGATGTTTTGGCCTACAACTCCCATGATCCCTAGCTAACAGGTCCAGTGGTCAGGGATGGTGGGAATTGTAGTCCAAAACATCTGGAGGGCCAAAGGTTGCGGATGCCTGGCTTAGATACTCCTGGACCTCTACGGGACTGTGTTTTGGGTTTGACTCTGGACTGTATCCTGGCAGCTGGACTCCAGACTTGGCTGACCTTGGACTGCATTTCTTGACCTCTGGACTCCGCTTGCATGGATTGACCCCCAGACTTGGAACGCCAGGCTTGGCATCATGACTTGCAGCCTGGTAGGCCATGGGTTCAGGACATCATCATCATCAATTGTTTATATGTCATCCATTTGACTGGGTTGCCCCAGCTACTCTGGGCGGCTCCCAACAAAAAACAGTAAAAACACAATACAACACCACACAATACAACTTCCCTGTACAGGGCTTCTTCAGATGACAGTGGAGGATGTGGCCAGATGGGGGTGGGGAGAGTCCAGAGGCCTGGAAGACCACATTCAGCCCCCAGGTCTGAGGTATCCTTTAACAGAAGCCCGACACATTGAAATATCACAGGTGAATCTTCTCCCTACCACATGAAGAAAAATGTTCCCTGCTAAATTTCTGTGTATCAAACAGAAGAGCAGGCGTAGTATAGAAAGTTGGCAACCCTATGGTTTGCCCCTAGAATTTGTAAACAAGAGCCAAAGAGTTGCCACCTTATTTCGTTCAGGATGTGTGCTGATCCTGGGGGGAAGGTTACCGTTAGCATAGTCAAAGTCCGGTCCTGGGTCACTAGCCTGGAATCAGTCCACAAGGAGCAGGGCGAGGTCCGAAGCAGGAAGCCGGGCGGGGACAGGAGCACTGGAGAGTCAGGTCTGGGTCCGGGCAGGAACAGGTACTCAACAACGACGTTGCTCCCACAACCTGGGACCGGGCCGACTGGCCTTTATCTGTTCTGAGGCCAGGGGCGGTCCCGGCCCCTAGGAGACCCGCCTCTCTTGGCCTTAAGGCGAGCACTCCTCCTGGGAGAAACCAGTTCCCTTCACCTCTCTGCCCTGAGCCTCTGCAGTTCCGGAGAGGCTAAAGGGTTACTGGGCCCAGGGGGAGACTCACCTGTAGGCACTGAGTCCTCAACCACCTCTGGAGCCAGAGTGGGATCACCTGGTGCCTGCTCCTGAGGATCCGGCACAGGTGCAGGCGCTTCAGGATCAAGGCCCTGCCCCAGTTCAGCCGGCCCTGGAGGCAGGGACTCCTGTGCAGGCTGGGATTCCTCTGGTTCAGCCTCTGAATCGGAATCCCAGGCCATCACAGGATGTGTGATACAGGCCCCAAGCCTTTCCAAAATGAGGGGAATTGTGGAGAGCAGGAGATCTCCTATCTTTGAGCTTTCCAGCTCTTACACTCGCTCTCATTGTTAGCTAGTCAGGCAGGATTTAGTAACCTTTTCCAGATGCTCCAGCAGCATTTTAGAGAGTTCTGCATTTTTCAGCGAAGGTCAAACGACCAGCAATTTTATTACAGGTTTCACTGGCAGAGAAGTCCGGTCCAATCGCCACTGAAGTCGGCGACAAAAAAACTCCCATGGATCTTATTGGTGCTGGATGGAACCCGCACGGCTGTTCGATCTGATAAGCGCTATAAATACCATGCACGGATATTGGTTGAAGGCTGCTGTGGGAAAAGTACCACCGCTGAATCTCCAGCAACAATCCAGATGCCTGTAATCCAAAGGGCTTAGGGAACAGTAAAATAAGCAGAACAGAATATTTCACTGAGATCAAACTGTCTGCACTATCTCAGTAAAGATTTCTGCTAAACCGCGGCTCGTAAACGAGTCTTTGCTTAGCAAGCTGGTTTTCAAAAGTTACACAGTAACTCGGGGAACCCAGCAGAGCTGGAATAGCATAGGAGCGAAGAGTTTAAGGCTGCAACCCAAACTGCGCTTCCCTGGGAGTAAGGCTCACTCAATTCAGTAGAACAGGGTTTCTTAAACTTGGGTCTCCAGCTGTTTTGGACTACAATTCCCATCATCCCTGACCGCTGGCCATGCTGGCTAGGGATGATGGGAGTTGTAGTCCAAAAACAGCTGGAGACCCAAGTTTGGGAAACCCTGTAGCAGAACTTATTACTGCATCAATATGGTCAGGATTGTTTCTAACTGACTGGCCGTGTCTTTGGCTGCAGGTCTGTACAGTGAGAAGTGGACAACCTACGTCAAGTGATACTTATGGGATAACTTCTCCAGGGACGTTAGGTCATTTGCCATTGCCTTCCACAGGTTAGGACAATGCTGCCTCAGGCAGCGACTATCAGCCTGTAATCGTATTCCTGTAATAATCGCACATATACAAAATAGGCGTCGCTTTCCGAGGTGCCCTGGCAAGTGGCTGATAGTGCTTATAAATAGCCATGCACAGCAAACAAGTGATAAAAACCTAATGCACATACGCAAATATTTAAAAAACAATCGTGGTTTGTCTGATAGCATTTCTTTCAAGTGTGATCGTCATAACATGTGATAAGGAGTAACTGGCAATGAGTTCCGCGCTACACATTGGTAAACATCACGTGGCGTTATCACAGTCAATTCCCAGCACGGAGGCACAACAAACTGTAAGAGAAGTCGTTTCAGACTCGGCTCCGAAAGGTCCATTGAAGGGCCGAGACTCATCCTGTAGCAATATAAAGATAAGTTACATACAGTAGAACCTTGTGTTACAGACGGGATCCATTCCAGAGGCCCGTCCATAACATGGAAACGATGTAAGGTGAAATGCCACGTCTGCGCACGGCGCAATTTAGTGCTTTTGCGCATGCGGCAAAACCTGGAAGCAACCTGTTCCGGTACTTCTGGGTTGCTGCGGGACACAACACGAAAACACATAACCTGAAGCGGACACGGCATGAGGTATGACTGTATAGTACTTGCTGCCAGTGTGGGCTTAGTTCATTATCGTCGTCATCATCAAATTCTATACCACCCTTCACCTGGACATCATAGGGTGGTTCACAAGAAACATGACAGCCAGCTGACAAAAGGAATTGGATTAGAGTCTTGGACTGTAGAACATAAAAGCTAGGGATTTGAGCCTGCGGGGGGTGGGGGCAGGAATTATTTCTCATCCCTGACATTGTGATGTGAATTTCAGGGCAATATTCACAAGCTGAATAGGCAGCTCTTTGTTTTATTTCTTATATTTATATACAGTGGTACCTCAGGTTACATATGCTTCAGGTTACATACGCTTCAGGTTACAGACTCCGCTAACCCAGAAATAGTACCTCAGGTTAAGAACTTTGCTTCAGGATGAGAACAGAAATTGTGCTCCGGCAGCGCGGCAGCAGCTGGAGGCCCCATTAGATAAAGTGGTGCTTCAGGTTAAGAACAGTTTCAGGTTAAGAACAGACCTCCGGAACGAATTAAGTACTTAACCCGAGGTACCACTGTACTGCCTTTTTCTCCGAGGAGCTCAAGGCAGTGTACGCGGTTTCCCCCACAACCACCCTGTGAGGCTGTGGAATAGCATGGATTGCCGGAGCCCAGGGCAAGGAAAGTATTCTGCTTCCCAACTGGCACCTCCATGCAGCGCACTATGGAGAAGCATAGTGATGTGGTCTGGGGGAAAGAGTGGGAAGAGTCCCAGGGCCAAACAGCCGCCATCAGGCCATTGAAGCAAGCATTAAAGTTGCAGCCCTATGCCTACATACCTGGTAGCAGGATTCACTGAACTCACTGCAGTAGATATGCACAGGGTTGTGTTGTAAACACCTCTGCTTACTCCCATGCCATTGGAAACTAGTTGAAGTGTCCCTTGCACTTTGAGCACTTCTGAATAATGTCAGAACTTCGATGCATTCAGAGGTTTGTGGGAGTTTTTTTGCAGCAGTGGCAGCTGCCGTGAATGCCTCTATTTGTACCCGGGGAATTGATTTGGTACACCAATTGTATGGTCACAAGCTGGCCTGCACAACTGTGCAAATTTAATAAATGAATGAAATACGATTAACATTCTATACTCTTCTAAATGTGTTTGTGGGAGCGGAGGGCAGTTATTGGTTTGCGGTTTTTCGTTCTTGTTTTTATTATGTGTTTTCATCTTGTATTTTTATGTCGTGAGCCACCGTGAGATCCACAAATTTGAATAAATAAAAATAAACTTGGAACCCTGGCAAAAATCACTTATGGTATTGTGCAGTGCCAGCAAAGGGTGTGCCCTGGGGAGAGTTTGGGGGGCAGAGAGAGAGAGAGGCCTAGAGATGAATGTTTGGCCCCTGGGACTGAGGTGCCTCCCCTTGATGGGCTGGACTTGGCTAGATGGATCGCAAATTTCTGTATGTCTTGGCGAGGGAGTGCTTTTGACTTATCTTAAAAGACAGCGGTGAAACGCACAGCGAACTGTATTTAGGAGTAGAAGCTCCTTGCATTTGATAAGGCAGAATTCCGTAACCTCAATAGTGCCAAACTTAAATTCTTTGAATAGTGTGTTTCTTTCCTTCCTGGGTTTTCTGGGTCTGGCATTATTCTCCACATAAAATATTCACACTTGCCGGCTTTACATTAGTTCACAGCAATTTCTGGGACAACGTTATTGTATTTGCACTGGCAAGTAAAAGCAGATGATCCTCTGTGATAAGCGAGTATACTCATCATCACACCCATCTCATGCTGTTGCTTGCTTGAAAGAAAAGAATAGGATATTGATCAAAGTGTTAATGAAAAATAGCACACTTTTTCAAAGAAATTAAAATGTATCTGAAGTCGAGTTGCCCAGAGTAAGCACCTTGTCCCCAAATTACTGTACTATATTGGTGCAACAGTGGTGGCTGGTGCCCAGTAGGGAAGGAGGGAGGTACAGTCAGAGCCAACAATAGGTGAGGCTAATTTATTGTCGCTTTGTCTCCACCCTCCTCCCTGCACTGATACTGAGGAGGAAGGTGACAGACAGGGCTGACAGCCAGTGCAGAATGCGCTTGGTGAAGCAGTGTCCTCTTCACCCAGTGGATCAGCCTCCACTGCAGTACAAATGTCAGTAGCTGGCAGCCTTTTTATCGAGATGCAGAGCAGGAGGAGAAGAGAAACAGACCTGTGGGAGATCACTGTCTTTCGTTGTTCCTGAACTGTCAGCTAGTGGCAGCCGTTCCATCAGCCTACCTGACTGGTTTCTATCCCAGTTACTTTTTTAAAAAAGAAAAAAAGAACAATGTCTGAGTTTTCTTTTTTCCTCTTCCCTCCACACCACCTTTCCTTGTGTGCTATGTTTTTTAAGATTGTAAGCTGAGAGCAGGGACTGTTTCACAACTGCAAGCCTCTCCGGGGGCCTCTTTGGCTTAAAAAACCCCCAAAACCCTGCTATGACTAAATCTGAATGAATGACATCCATACTTTGCAAAATGGCTAAAGACAAACCCTGAGTCACTTAGGCTGTATTGGTTCTCCCAAATACAGAGTAGTAACTTTTTAAAGTTTTGCCTCTGGGTATAGAACAACAGGAAGACTTTTCATGTGTACTTTCCCCTTTCCTTTTTCGGGTGGGACATATTTCTTATGCATTCCTGAGAGTCACCCAGACTCAAGCTAGGAACCTTCCGCTTTGCCTGCTAAGGTCTTAAATGCAATGTGTGGCTGTGACAATCCTCTTTCTGCATGGCCAGGAGATGTGATCAGGCAGCGATTTTAAACCAGGTGGCAAACCCAGCTTCACCTCTGTATAATATGTGAAATGGCCTCTTAATTCTGATTTATCCTTACTGAACAATCTGTGTGGAACCATTGCAAAGATCCAGGCTCTTTGGCACAGGCAAATAGCTTAAGAGGAGCTCTGCTGGATCAGGCCAAAGGCCCACCAAATCTAGCATCCTGCTCTCACAGTGGCACACAAGCAGGACTTGAGAACAACACTACTCTCCCCACCTGTGATTCCCAACAGCTGCATTAAGAGGCATACTGCCCTCCAATACCCAGAGGGAGCACACAGCCATAACAGCTAGCAGACATGAACAGCCTTATCCTCGCGAATTTTAAAACCACCCATTGGTGGCCATCACTCCATCAAGAAGCAGCCACTTCCATAGTTCGCCAGCCGTGTGAAGAAGTGTCTGTGTCTGCCCTTAATCTCCAAACATTCAGTGTCACTGGATGGTGCTAGGTTCTAGTATTAGGAAGGAGAAAAACATCTCTACCCACTTTCTTCACACATAATTGGGTTCACAGGTTTTGCTCCCCATTGCTCGCCTCCCACCTAAACTAAAAAGCCCCTAATACAGGGAAATCCCCACTTGTGCAGGAGGAGGACTACCTGAAGGAGCGTCTCCACCTCCATCATTCTGTCTGGACACTGAGGTCCAGCGCTGAGGGCCTTCTGGCGGTTCCTTCACTGTGAGAAGCCAAGTTACAGGGAACCAGGCAAAGGGCCTTCTTGGTAGTGGCACCCGCCCTGTGGAACACCCTCCCATCAAATGTCAAAGAGAACAACAACTACAGTGGTACCTCGGGTTACATATGCTTCAGGTTACATACACTTCAGGTTACAGACTCCGCTAACCTAGAAATAGTACCTCGGGTTAAGAACTTTGCTTCAGGATGAGAACAGAAATTGCGCAGCGGCGGTGCGGCAGCAGCAGGAGGCCCCATTAGCTAAAGTGGTGCTTCAGGTTAAGAACAGTTTCAGGTTAAGAACGGACCTCCGGAACGAATTAAGTACTTAACCCGAGGTACCACTGTACCAGACTTTTAGAAGACATCTGAAGGCAGCCCTGGTTAGGGAAGATTTTAATGTTTAATAGGTTTATCGTATTTTAGTGTTCTGTTGGAAGCCGCTCAGAGTGGCTGGGGAAACCCAGCCAGATGGGCAGGGTATAAATAATAAATTATTACTATTATTATTATTCTGTTCCTAGCTGCCACATGCATCATCAGGACACGTGAGCGGGGGTTCCTGTATTCTGCTACCACTCTGCCCCATTGGACCCCCGTTTCTGTTCCCTTTCGGCGGTGAAAATGTTGCATGCATCTGCAGGAGTGCATTTTGCTGATTGTGCGCACCTGGGGAGTTGCTGGTATGTTAACCTTTCCTCAAAGGGGAGTTGATCCCGCTCCTCCAGGAGACTTTGGGATGCCCTTTTCAGAATCCCGGTTTCCTGAAAAACCGGATCTAGCTAGTGCTCAGTTCCACAGCGCCATCCCAAGGTGTTCTGAAAGCTGCTAGTGACAAACATGTGTTGGCTGCAAGTGTGCTGGGAATTATTTTACACCTCCACTTTCTGTTCCATTGCCGCTGTCTCTTGTGGTTGTGGAAAGTCACGATTTAAGATTATGCCCTCTGACAGCAGCTAGCAGAACAGATGCATATTCCCCTCTTGTCCTTTTAACCCAACAGGGTCAGACAGTGAACAAGGCATAAAACCTCAGACAGACACAAATAAATATTAAGACGCTGAAACTACCTTGAAATCTTAAAACCAGAGATTTATTTTGCGGGGTGGAAAAGCCAGAGAATTTCCCTTCTCCGATCGGCCGATTCCTTAGCTTTCAGTGTTCCCAAGCTGGCAAATAGGTTTCCCCCCCTCTGTGGTTTCGTGTTAAATATATTGCTACTCTCTGTTGACCTAGACTGTGGCTGTGAGAATGAAGGTCTTTAGGCCTGCAAACAACAAACGCCCGTGTGTTTAGGGACTTGCAGGAAGGGTTCTATTACACATGCATGTGCCCCAAACCTTTAAAGGATGGAAGGCTGTGGTTCTCCAGTTTAGTTAAAATGGTACCACTGAAAAAGGAACAGAGCCTTTATAAAGTTCATTTAACTAGTTCAAGTTCATCCTGTCCAAAAAAAGAATCCAGTTCGTCCCTTTGTAAAGCTAAGCAGTTCAATTCACGTTCTGCTCACTGTTCATACAAATGATGCTCTGCGAAAAATGTTTGGCATTCAGAATGTTTCAAGCTTCTGTGCTGAAGTATAAAATATGCTTAGCCCCCTTCTACTCTGTACATATAAAGCAGTATCATCATCACTTGAAATAGACTAGATTGGCCTTTGGCCTGTTGCAGCAGAGCTCTTCTTGTGGGCTTGCTTCCTGCAGATGAAGCTATATCCCTTTCAGGAAAGGTTATGACATTTAGGGCTTCTTAGGTTAGACACAGCGGTTCTCAACCTGTGGGTCCCCAGATGTTGTTGGACTTCAACTCCCATCATCCCTGAGCTCTGGCCTTGCTAGCTAGGGGTGATGGGAGTTGTAGTTCAACAACATCTGGAGACCACAGGTTGAGAAAGGCTGGGTTCGAGGAAAGGTGAGGAAGAGGGGACATGATAAAAGAGCACAGAATTATGCATGTTATGGAGAAATAAAAGTTCACCCCTCTGTCAAAACACTAGAACTTCGGGATTTGTTGGATTAGTCCCCAAGTCCAACTCCAACTCCAATCCAACTCAATGGTGTAATGTTGGAAAATGTTGATCATTTCTCCTACCTAGGCAGTTATCTTTCCACAAGGGTCAAAATTGATGCTGAAATCCACCATCGCCTGAGTTCTGCGAGTGTGGCTTTCTCCAGATTGAAGTGCAGAGTGTTTGAGGACAGGGACATTTGCAGGGAAACGAAAATGCTTGTTTACAAAGCTATTGTACTACCAACCTTGCTGAATGCTTGTGAAACGCTATCTCTCACTCCTTGAAAGATTCCATCAATGGTGTCTCTGAAAATTTTTACACATCACTTGGGAAGACAGGTGAACTATTGTCAGTGTACTGGAAAAGGCAAATATCACCAGTGTCAAAGCAATGATTCTTCAACATCAACTTCATTGGATTGGTCATGTTGTGTGGTTGCCTGATTATCGTCTTAAAAATGGAAAGCGTAATGCTGGTGGTCAACAAAAGAGGATTTAAGATTGTCTCAAGGCAAATCTTTAAAAATGTAGTGTAAACACCAACAATTGGGAAACACTTGCCTGCGAGCGCTCCAATTGGAGAACAGCCCTTACCAAAGGTGTCATGGGCTTTGAAGACACTTGAACTCAGGACGCAAGGGAGAAATGTGCTAAGAGGAAGGCACGCTTGGCAAATCTACACCATGATCAACTCCCACCCGGAAACCAATGTCCTCACTGTGGAAGGATGTGTGGATCCAGCATTGGCCTCCACAGTCACTTATGGACTCACTGTTAGAACTGGGTTTATGGAAGACAATCTTATTTGGCTACGAGTGATCGCCATAGAAGAACAACTTGGGGATATCTAATGCAGCTGAATGTTGGAAGCATTATCATCATCAATTGCTACTGGACATGATGACTATGTTCTGCCTCTACTGCCAGGAGGGGGGGGGGGAGTATGAATTGCTGGCAACTGCAGGTGGGGAGAGGCCTGTTGCACTCAGATGCTGTTTGCACTCCCCATAAGCACCTAGACTGGCCACTGCAAGAACAGGTTGCTGGACTAGGCGGGCCACTGGCCTGATTACGGGCTTAATTCTTCGGAAGAAGGCAGGCAAATGCCCTGCTGTGGCTGCAACCCTGTGCCAAGTGAGCCCTGTGGAACTTACTAAGCAAACATTGCACGCAGTTATTTGCACCACTTTTCCTTGCAGGCCTGTCTTGTGCAGAGTGTGGAGGTGCAGACGCCTGTCAAAATAAATGTGCAGCCTTTGCAGAAAGCTTTGCCAGTTGGCACTGAAAGCAATGCCCAAGCACAATTGCACAAAAACACCCCCCAAAGGGTGTTCATTTACTCTCCAGGTTACTATCCAGGTGTGTGGATCTGTGACGCAAAGCCACACATGGCTAGTATAACTTGAACATGCCAGGCCTTCCTTCCCAAGAGTAGGAGTGCTTAGGACGGCAAGGTAATTTGACTGACCTGTAGCAGCAGCACCACGAGGTGCTTGCTGCCTGGAGGCTGTGGTGGAGGTGTCAACCAACGGGAAATCCATGTGCTATCTGAGTCTCTCTCTCTCTCTCTCTCCTTTAGTTCCTCACTCACCCGGTTTGCAGAGCAGTGCAAGGACTAGCGGCAAACACTGCCCGATCCTCTCGCTCCCTCCCCTCTCGAACAGGCGCTGGTGCACGCTTGCACGAAAAGGAGAGGGGGGAAAAAGAGGGGCGGGGGCTAACGCCTTTCCTCTCCGAGCCCCCTTCCTCCCACCTACCCTCGCTTTGAAGGAAGGGTGGGGGAGGAAGAAAGAGGCTAGAAAATCCTCGCCAGGTCTGCTCGCTCGAGCTTTCTTCTTCGCGGCTCGCCGATCTCACCGGGACCTTTTCGTTTTGCAAAGGCACCGCGCGAAGCGAAGGAGGAAGAGGTTTCTCCACCCCCACCCCCCGTCTGGGGCTTGCTCTCCTGCGCAGCCCTCCAAAACTTTCCCGCTTTGCATCGGCTGCCGTTCCCCCACCTTCGGCTCCTGCGATGAGCGGCAGCCGCCTCCTCCTCGACCCCAGCCATGGGGGGCGGCGGCGATCGGCGGCTTCTGCTCGGGACCCCGCCGGCAAGGATCGCCCCAGCAGGAAGGCGGAGTGAGAAAGGCGCGCGGAGCGGCAGCACCAAGGAAGCGGCGGAGGCGCGGGGAAGAAAGGCGGCGGGAGAGGGAAGGAATTCCCAGCAGCAGCAGCAGCAGCCTCCGGCCCGCCCGCCCTGCGCGCCTCCTCCCCGGGCCGAGCGGCGAGGGCGCCCCGCAGCACCCATGGCCTAAGAGGAGCACCAGCCTGCAGCCCTCCCGGATATAGAAAGCCCCATGCCTGGCCAGCCTTCTGCAATACTTAGGGTCTTGGGTTGCCTTCTTTCAAAAAACAGAACAAAAGCTGGGCTGGAGGAGACTGGATTTTCCAAAGCCTTTGAAACGCATTACTGTACAACCTTCTTGAGCCCAACTCCTCCTGAATTACCATTGTTTCCACTTTTACAGCAACAATATTCGCTTCTTTTGCACGTAGCCCCTCAAACCTACTTCAGCTTGGCTTTTGTTTTTTAGGGAAGGGGGAAAAATATATATTTCGGGACACTTTTTTGGTAATTCCCTCCCCTTGCACGGGCGCTGTTTGGGGGCATCGCTATACTCGCGCGCGCGTGGAAAACTAGCAAATAAAAGTATTTGGTGGGGTGGGGGGAGAAGGGGTTGGGAGTTGCATTTCCTCCCCCACCTGGAGAGAAAGTGGGAAGGGAAAGAAGGAAAAAACCTCTCGCTATGGCTGGGAGCAGCGACTGTGCGAGCAGGGTCCGAAGCCAAGGCAGCTGGAGCTCGGGCGAGGAGAAAAACTCTCCGTCTGCAGCGGCGGCAGAGGGAGCCTTAGGCGCCGGTTGCAACGGCTGCTGTTCCTCTGCTGGGCCGGAGGAAGTGGAGAGCAGCAGCAAGGAGAAGAATGACCACCATCTCCATCGGGTAGGAGGCTGGAGGAGTGGCGAAGAAGAGGCTCTTCCCAAGGTCTGGACGTGCTGCAAACTTTCCTGCGCTCTGGGCGCAGGCTCGCTGGCTCTGCTCTTGGCGCTCGGGACCCGCTTGGTGCGCAGCGCCGGCGAGGAAGAGGCGGAAGAAGAAGGAGGAGGAGAGGCCGCTGAGGGCGACGGGGCGCCCGGCCCAGGTGCGAGCTGGCCCCCGATCCCGGGCTCGGCGCTGTGCTGCCTCCTCCTGGCCGCCTATTTCTGGCTGGGCTGGTCTTTGCTGCGCGCCGGGGTCCGCTTGCGCACGGCGGCGCTGCTCGTGGCCGCCTGCTGCGTTGGGGAAGCGCTCGCGCAGCTGGCCTTGGCCCCCGGGGAGGAGCGCCTGCTCTCGCTGGCCGCCACTGGGGTGGTGCTGGGCTGCTTGGCCGGCGGGACATGGCTGGCGCTGCGGCTCCGCCACGGCGTGCTGATGATCGCCTTGACTAGCGCCCTGCGGATCGCCTCGCTCGCCTCCCTGGAGAGCATCCGCGCGCCTTGGAGACCTTACCTGGCTTATCTGCTCGCCTTGCTGGGCATCCTTGGCGCAGGCTACGCGCGCCACGCCTTGCGCCGCCGCCGCGCCGCCGGGAAACAGGAGGAGGCGGAGGAGGAGGAGGAAGGCACCGAAGGGGCGGAAGGAGCGGGCTGTGGCGCTGCTGCTGCTGCTGTCCGGCCGGCCAAGGAAGAGGTGCCGGTTTTTAAGCGCAGGAGGAGATCCAGTTCGATGATCTCCGCCGAGATGGCTGGCTGCGGCAATAAGTCCCATCGCAGGACCTCCTTGCCTTGCATCCCCCGAGAGCAGGTAAGGGGAGATGGACGAGGGGCTCTTGGATGGAGATGGGTGTGTGCGGGCAGGATGGGGAGCAGGAGTGAGAGAGAAAAGAGACTTTTGCAAAAGCCCACTGCTGCTTTTTATTCTTGGCAAGGGGCGCGCGCAACTTTGGGAAGGAAACTTCTACGCGTTCAAACTTTTTTTTGCACTCGCCATCCCAGTTCTCCCTTGAAAGCAGAAACCACGGTTCTCGGCATCCCAGAATAGTAATTTTAAAAGGCACTGACGCAGAAGGGACCAGACATTTCGACAACCGTTTGGCCCTTCGCGTTCCTCCTCTTGCATTTTTTTGGCTTTTGTTTTGGACAGGACCATATTCTGTTGTGTGGGTGACCATGTGCATTGCATAATTTAAAATCTCTCTCCGAAGATGATGCGGAGAATAATTGCTCGGCTGGGAACTGGGAAAACAGATGTTCGTATGATTTTTCTTTCTAAAGAAAAGTGTAGTTGCTGTTCTTCATCTGTACAGTTCTGTGCACATTGGAGTCCTAGAGATGTTGCTGTGTTTAATGTCCAGTGTTCCTTTAAGGCACGTCTTCACTACAGAAATAACAGATGTTCAGTGCTGTTATGTTTGGGCCATGTTTCGTGCCGAATAGTTTGAATGCATCCTTTTAACTTTGAGGCCCATAATGGCGCAGCTGCCACTTTTGCACACCTAGCTTTTAATCTTGCATTTTGGATTCTGCAAATGAGACAGCTTACATTCTGTCCAGTATCGCCTCATTTATTTTTTTTTACAGTGGATGCGCAGCTTCTATTTATTTGAGTTTGGCTGCAGAAAAAGAAAACGTTGTGGGAATCGGAAGGTTAAGATGTTTTGGAAACTTTTCCGTAACTTGTGGAAATCTGTGTAGAAACTGAGTTTCTTTGTGAAACAAGGGGAAACATTGAAAATAAACACCCTGGAAACATAACATTGCATTTGAGTTAGCCTGAATTCCTTTTTTAAAAAGACCTGCAGTGTGATACACAACTCGGTGGAGCTGAGGTATTCATATTTATCTCTGTTTTTGAGCATTTAAAGTTCTTGCCCATGGATTTTGAAGACACCAAGGTCCAGATCCTAAGTGAACTTGTAGCTTAAGCCTCAACATGTTTTCTTGGAAATAAGCCACACTGAACTTCATTTACTTCAAGTAAATGTGTATAGGATCACAGCTGTACTTGCAGACAAGCTCAGTTCATGAGCCTTTCACTTAGCATGCTAAGAATCAGTCTTGGTAGTTGTTTAGTTCACCCGGATGGCAAGATGGAATAATATTTTTCAGTAGATTCTGCAGGGGTGATGTCTTTTTTCGTCATGGCACGATCTTTCAGTATTGCACTCAAATCTTAATAATGTAGTGTGGAAGCAATTCTCAGTTATTTTTAATGAGACTTACATCCTAGGAATTGTTTTCGAATCAAGGGGGGAGGTTTTAGGTAGCCTGAGATCCAAAACACACTTACAGTACTTGGAAGTAGGATCAGTTAAACCCATGGGATTTTTTTCCTCATTGAAATGTACTTGGTGTCAGGTGCTAGTTAACTCTGTGCGAATAAAGTTTAGTATTGTCAACCAAAGGGATATTTTTGTGTCCTTGGAAGCAAAAGTGGTTATTTTCCAGGCAATGACATCAAACCATTTGGTGTGGATTGCAGGGTCCCCCCCCCCCACTCCTCTTGGATTGGGTAGATTTACATGGTTTTGTGGTTGCTTGGGACATTTTCTCAGCTATACATCTTTGAGGTTTAATTTGCCACAAGTGCAATTTGTTTAAAAAAATTCTGGAATAAAATTTATATTCAGCACACTTTCAAAGTGAAAACAACATGAAGAAAAACTTGGGAAACCGACCTGGATTCCTGTGTTCTGCCGTGTTATGTGAAGCATGTTAAAGCGTGAAACCCCACATTATTTTTTTAAAAATAAATTATGTCAAAAGAGACTATTATTGAATGGCAGGTGATTCGAGCTTTATTTTGTTTTGAAATTTTAATGTGCTACTGCCAGGACCTTCCCACTACTTTCTGTAGCACTTTAGATAACGGTGACTTTCGAGAAAACATGTTTGTATTTAATCACTTCAATGTGGTCTGTAAAACTCTATTCCGGCTGCTGTCATTTGCTTACAACAGCTTCTGAGATCACCTTATTTCATAATGTATGGAGTTAAGGATACAAGAGGCATGAAATGAGAGGTGTCAAACATCAGTGCTGTTGAGTAGCTTATAGTTTATGAGTTTGCAGGACATTTTGAGGGTCCCTGATCGATACAGAGAACTCGAATTGCCGCCGCTTACATCTTCAGGATTCTAGGGCGACTTGTTCCTTTCGGCTTGTTGACCGCAAAACAGACTTGTCATTTGCAAAGGGAAGAAATGGATAATTGTGGGTTATGAACAGACCTCTGCTAAATGCTGCATTCATAGTGCAGTACAGTATTTAAATTATACTTTAAACTCATTGATTTAGATTTGTAAATTGTGCCTCCCTCCCCCCCGCCCCGGCACCACACACACAAGGTTTTGTACATGTTGGTTTTAAAATATGAAACTATTGCATTGAGAATCAGCACCGTCAGTGTTAGCCCTGATATAGAGGATGAGGGTACAATGGCAGAATGTGTGCCTTGTTGTATTTTTGTAAAAGAACATTTATTATTTGAAAGTGAATGTTTGTAGGAGGTAGAGAAAGATGCAGTCTTAAAGATGACACCCCCACAAAAGCAAACAAACAAAAAACCCCACCTTGTGATATGGTAACTCTATCAGGCCTGTTAAACAACTGGATTTTACTGCATAGTACATACAAAAAGTTCTGAATAGCCAGAAAAACAATATGCACAAGTGATTGAAATAACAGTGTTACTGCAGGATGGCCACATTTTCACCTAATTTGAATTCCACTGCCCTCTTGAATTGAGGACTACATTCCTTAAAAAGAAAACCTACATTGTCACACTAATTAAGTATAGATTATAATGTTATTTTGATAAATGATTGTTTTTGAATAGGCCGAAAAGTTGACTTTTAAGTGTACTTTTCTAACTTGAGGAGGGTCAGGAGATCTGAAATCTGAAAAGATTGTGACTCCTTCCTTACGATGAACAGTGATGCTGGAATTATTTTCTGTATGCCAGGGTACATGCATTTTGAGGAGCAGAAGCCGTAGTCGCAAAACGAGGCACAAGGGATGGTTGTATTGTTCAGCATCTAATTTTGTTCATCTGCAGCAAGTTTTTGCGAAAGGTTTCAACCAAAAAGTAGGAAGAGCAAAGATGTAATGAATTATTGCCATTAACCACTCATGGGCTTTGGATTTGCCTTCCACACAAGTAGATTCGGCAGAGGTAATTCTGCTTTTGATATTTCACAGCTGGAGGTGGAAGTGTTTTTGTCTCTCCGCCTCTCCGATATATTTACTCTTAGCATCAAGGTTTGTGGTGCATTACAGGAAGAAACAAGGAAGGGTCCCTGTCCGAAGGAAACTGCAATTGAAACTAAGCCTATAGTAGTTGTGACTCCTCAAGTTGAATGCAGCCCCCTTTGTGAGTTTGCTGAGGTTCCTGGTTGTGCTACCTGCCTGGGATCACCAGAGAAGGACATTGCCGGACATTTGGCAGATCACAGTACCTGGCTGGTAGGCTGCTGTCCCCGTGGCTTGTCACAAATTGTCTAGGTCTCATCTGAAGCATGACAACAGGGGAGAAGAGAGCGAGGATTGGAATGGTAGAACCAAAACTAACAAGGAGGGATGCAAGCAAATGCAGTGTTTGGGCTTAGTTGTGGATGGGGATGTGATATGTGGAAGGATCATAATAGACTCATAGAATTGCAGAGTTTGAAGGGGTCTTGAGAGTTCACTCCCCTGCAATGCAGGAATCTCAAAGCCTTCATGACAGATGGCCATCCAACCTCTGCTTAAAAACCTCCATGGAAGGAGAGTCCACCACCTTCTGAAGGAGACCGTTCCAATGTTGAGCAGCTCTTAATGTCAGAAAGTAATCCCTGATGTTTATTCAGAATCTCCTTTCTTGTAACTTGAAGCCGTTGGTTCAAGCTGTTGCCTCCTGGGCAGGAGAAAACAAGCTTCCTCCATCCTTCCCTTTAGATATTTGACGATGGCTATACAGGGACGCGGGTGGCACTGTGGGTTAAACCACAGAGCCTAGGGCTTGCTGATCAGAAGGTCGGCAGTTCAAATCCCCACAACAGGGTGAGCTCCCGTTGCTCGGTCCCTGCTCCTGCCAACCTAGCAGTTTGAAAGCACGTCAAAAAGTAGATAAATAGGTATCTGGGGGGAAGGTAAATGGCGTTTCCATGTGCTGCTCTGGCTTCGCCAGAAGCGGCTTAGTCATGCTGGCCACATGACCCGGAAGCTGTACGCCGGCTCCCTCGGCCAGTAAAGCGAGATGAGCGCCGCAACCCCAGAGTCGTCCGCGACTTGACCCAACGGTCAGGGGTCTCTTTACCTTTACCTTTATCATATCTTTTCTCAGTTGCCTCTTTTCCAGGCTAAACATTCCCAACTTTCTCAACCGTTTCTCATAAGGCTTGGTCTCCAGACCGCTGATCATCTTAGTTTCCCTCCTCTGCAAATGTTCCAGTTGTCAATATCCTTCTTAAATTGTGGTGCCCAGAACTGGACGCAGTACTACAGGTGTGGTCTGACCAAGGCATGATAGAGCGGTACTATTACCTCCATTAACCTGGATACTGCACTTCTGTTGAGGCAGCCTAGAACAGCATTATCTCCTTTTTGTTCAGTGGTAGAACAACTGCTTTGCACACAGGTGATTTCAGTCTCCTGCATCTCCAGTTAGAGAGCTACTGGCAGTCAGTGCAGACAATATTGAGTGGTCTGACACGGTATAACCCAGCTTCCTGCATTCCTAGCATTTGATCTTAGGTTTGACTTCCCATGGCTGGGCTTGAAAGCTGCATTGTGCAAATGATTATTATTGGTACTATGCCACCTATACATGATATCTTAACAGAAGTACCATGGCAGGCTGTTGCTCCCAAGGGTCTGGCAATTTCAAATAGGTGGCAGGGAAACTTGAAGATAGGCTTAGTGATGGGAAAATGTGGACAGATATCGTTGCATGTATTGTTTGGTTTCCATATTATGAGATCACCACAAGTTGCTTTCTGGCAGGTCAGCCTTCTTGTGTCCGTCAAGCCCAGTATTGTTGTACTCTGACTAACAGCAGCTCTCTAGGGCAAATTTGTGGGTTGGACTCCATCAACCTCTGTAGCCGGATATAATGGGAGTTGTAGTTCAACACCTGAACTATAAATGCCACTTCAACTCTAGGGTCTCCAGCAAAGGGATTTCCCACTGCCAGTTAAAAGGATCAGGTCAAAAGCAATGCCAGGAATTGAGCCTGAGACATTATGAACACAAAACATGAAATCTATCACTGAGCTTTTGCCATCTGTTAATGTGAATGGCTTCCTTTTGTGCCCGCTACCACACACCCAGGAAAGCTGAAATTTAGGCCCCAGGCTTCCAGGCAAACACCTGATCAGAGATTTGAAAGGGATTTTCTGGCAGTACAGTGTGCAAACCAACAACCTTCATTTCTTTTTGCGTTTATGCTCTCAGTGTACACAGCGCTTTGCAAAAGTACGCGATGAGAGGTCCCTGTCCCGAAGTGTCTCGCAGTCTTAAAAATTTGACACAGGCAAAGGAGAGGGAAATGGGAGACTGGGTAAACAGGGCGAATTACGCTTGGGGAGCAATCCTATGCACAGCACCCGATCCAAAGCCCATTCAATAGCAGGACTGCTGCTGCTGCTTTGCCTAAGCCTGGCAGAGGGAAAACACGCCTTTAAAATATTGTTGCCAGCGGAGAATCCAGCTTAAGTCCTGTCCCTGGGATGCCCCTTTTGCGGGGCTTAAACCAGCCTTGGCTCAGCCATCTTCAATGGGCTGGGCCCCAGCTCAGCTGGGATGAGCAAGTTTTGCAGGTGTATCCTCAGCTGAGCTGGGATTGAGGACTTCATGCCAGCTGAACGAGAGATCCGCTTCATCCTAGGCTGCTCATTTTGGCAGATCTTGGCATCTGATTGCCCCCCTAGCAGTGGGATTTCGGGAGGTTAAGGGGTCATAAAAAAGGATTCTCTGAGGAGTGTATATTTTATACCTCCTTATCTGTTTCTTCCTTCATCCCTCTCATCTGCCTTCTTCATTCTCATTGTTTGTTGTACTAAGGGGTGTGTGTGTGTGTGTGTGTGTATAGTACACAGGATTGCAGTGATACAGTAGCTTATATTATGGACATCTGGTGTATCCCAGGACAAATACTTCATGCTGTAGCAGTGTATGGATTAGATCAAAATTGTAACCTTCATTGCAGTTTTTAACAACTTGGATTGATGGGGTCTTGTTTTGTTTGTGTGTGTGTGTGTTTTGGCAATATTTGCCACTGTTTTTATTTAGTATGCTTATATACTGCTTTCCCCCACACAAGTGACCTCAAAACAATTTACATGAAAAAAAATAAATATCATCATTACAAATCACAGAAGCTTAAGGTAACAATTGTTGAACATTGCACGTGCGTGTTTTATGTGTGTATAACATAACAAATATAATTTTAAATAAATATAATTTTATATAATTTAGTAAAAGCTTAATTATAATTTTTATTTCTTAAGGCTCTTTTTTCATCTTTTTTTTATTTAAAAAAATACCGATTTACCCTATTTTGGAAAAGGCAGACATGGATTCCAAAGGCATTTTTCTGATTTTGCTCACTTTATTGATTAAAATGTAATAATTTTTTTTTAAAGCCCTTACAGTTTGAGAGGTGTTGGTGGGGGTGGGGGAATTTGGCAATTAATAAAACTGTTTGTTAAAAGTGTGACATGAAGTCTTTTTTCTTTTTTTTTAAAGGAGAGCCTTACTGGAGGTAAAGAAGTCAAAATACAGTAGAGGCTTTCAGCTCTTTTAAAATGGTGTTTAAATACACACACGCGTACATAAAGATGCTGTGCTGAAAGAAACGCAGTGTGTGCTGGGGGTTGCCGTGTCAATTGGATAAACATCTGGAACAGTGACCCACTGATGAAGTCTGTGTTTTGATTTTGTTTGTGAGTGTGTGGTGGGCGTGAGCGACCCACAATGTTTAGGATGTTAATTGTGCCACTTACATGAATTTGTCTGCTGTACAAATTTTTCCTTTCTGGGAAGTTCTCCCTTAAATTTCGGGTGCTGCTGAAATGAGCCATTCTCCATACCTACCGGTAATCAAAATTAAAAGTTTGGAAGCCAACATTAATTGTCTCTTAAAAAAAAAAGGATAATTATTCTTAAAATCCCCACATAAAATATATGGCTTGTTTCTGAAAAATGGGGTTGCATCCTTTCAGTCTTTCAATCTGATCTTAACCAGTTTGACATGCTGGCCAATTAGGGATGGGGAGATCTGTCAGTCTGGGTTTCTCTCTGTTTCTCAATTTCCCAATTTCAGGTCCACTTTACCTTTCCACGCCGGTTTGCGATTTTTTAAAGAACAGGTCAGCATAAAAATTCACCATCGTTATAGTACCAATTTATCTTACCATTTCAGCTAATATACAGATACTGTATTTACATCTTCACATATATAAAGTCATTTTTAAATATGCCATTTTCACAAATATTAGGTGGCCTTTCTCTCTGTGTGTGCATATATATATATATATATATATATATATATATACATATATATATAAAAATGGTTTTGGAACAGTAAGGACCGAGGCCTTAGCCCTTTAACCGGAAGTAAGTGTGTTAGGATTGCAGAGCAAAGAGGTAAAGATTGTTTGCAACCTCACGTGCTGGACCCTAATATTTTACCTTTCATGGCGAAATTGCTATAGAGTTCCTTTGATGAATAAGAACGAGAAAGCAAGCAACATTAGCTGCGGTTGCTTTAGATCAGTGTAGATAAGTTTCTGGGAATTTGCATAATGCAGATGGGCCCTTCATTTGCTTGCTTGTGTTTTGAAACTGTTTTTGCTGTTTTTGTAGTGGGGGCTGGTCCTTCGATCCTGACTTTGAAAAGAAAGGCATTTTTCTTCTAGTTGACGATATTCTAATGAAGGGGAGAACTTCCATTTGTTAAGTTTGCAACAGTGTTCTCACACATAGAAACCCACTTCTTTGGCATTCTAAAGCAACAACAACAACAACACACCACCCTGTTTTGAGGTTTTATGGTATGTAAATATATATGTTTAGTAGACTAATGAATTGGCTGGAAGCCTGAATAGTTGGCTGACAGCCCTTTTGTAGTTTAAGATGTGTCCCCCCCCCCCCGGTGAAATAACTGGTATTATTCTCTTGCAGGGCTTGTTTTACGCAACCACTTACTCTGAGCTGATAACCCTTTAAAGCTGTTTTTAGTCTTAGCTGAACTGAGTTTGAAAGCAAGGAAGAGAATATCCAGGGAAAACTAGAGAAGTGATCGGGTAAACCGTAGCGGTACACTATCGCTGCACTTAACTTGGTTTTCCAAATACGGGTTGAATCCAGAAGATGTGGCTTGAGAGCGATTTCAGTGAGAACACATGGTGATATGGGAGTGAATTCAGAGGCTGAAACAATATGCATTTCGCAGCCTGCGATAGCAGGATCCCTCCCATCCTCATTTAATGTCAAGCCGATAGCTCTGAATAAATTTCTTTCTGTGTTGATACGTAAAAGCTCAGCTACATCAGGGATAACCAAAGCTTAGTGGCATCTAGATGCCGTTGGACTACAGTTCCCACCATCCTTTACACAATTGGCCTTGTTGGTGGGGGCTGATGGGAGTTGGAGTCCAACAACATCTAGAGAGAACGACATTGGCTATCTCTGCTCTACACAGTACAGAAATTGAAACTGGGGATGAGGACCCTGTGGCCTCCAGCCCCCATAAGCCCAGGTGGTCAGGGATGATGTAAGTTATATTTCAACACCATTTGCAAAGCCTCGGGTTTTCCCATTCTCTGGTCTTCATATTACTGCCCAACATTATTCTCCCCTGCCTGTTTCCCACATTAATAAGGTAAAGGGACTCCTGACCATTAGGTCCAGTCGTGGCCGACTCTGGGGTTGCGGCGCTCATCTCGCTTTATTGGCTGAGGGAGCCGGCGTACAGCTTCTGGGTCATGTGGCCAGCATGACAAAGCCGCTTCTTGCAAACCAGAGCAGCGCACAGAAACGCCGTTTACCTTCCCGCCAGAGTGGTACCTATTTATCTACTTGCACTTTGACATGCTTTCAAACTGCTAGGTTGGCAGGAGCAGGGACCGAGCAACGGGAGCTCACCCCGTCGCGGTGATTCGAACCGCCGACTTTCTGATCGGCAAGTCCTAGGCTCTGTGGTTTAACCCACAGCGCCACCCACGTCCCTTCCCACATTAATATTTGGTTGTAAAGTGTCAACACGAGGGCTGGTAGGCATATGTGGCAAACCATAGTCTTTCTTAGTGCGCAGCTGCTTTCATTGCCACAGTACGGTGTCTTGCTAAGGTACCATTTGCCAACTTGGTGCCCCGCCCCCAGTATTTTGGACTCCAACTCGCCTCAGCCATCATGGGCAGTGCCTGGGGGTTGATGGGAGTTGTGGTCCAGCAACATCAAGAGGGTCCTGGGTTTGCATGTTCAGAGGGAAAGGCCAGCCGGAATTTTTGCAGGACCAAAATTTCACACGCCACCTGGTTCGCTTTGCGTCTTTCATCCAGCATAATTGTTTTTTTTCCCCAGGGCGAATGCAAAGCCTGTGAAAACGTAAACCTTTTGACTGAATCGGAAATAGTTTTGAGATGGGTCCTCTTCGAGCCCCCCTGCCATTTCTGCGACAAAATGTTCCAAACTAAAATACCTTGTTTACATAAAGCCCCGTTCTGTTCATGACCATGTTTGGGGTGTCTCTCTCTCTTTCTCTGTGGTGCGCGTGTATGAAAACAAGTAACAAAATTATTTTTCAGATTATTCTCCAAAGGTATTTTCTCCTCTGCCACTGGCAGTAAGTTGATGAGTATTCCTACCCCCCTGCCGGCGAACTGTTTTAATTTCCGAGGGAAAGCTTCAGTCACAGCTAACAAAGGAGAGCCAGTAGGGTTCTCTTAGCATTTGCACCCGCCCTGCCGCTTTTCGAAAGGCGTTCGAAATAAATTTCTTGAAAAGGTTTTTGCAGAGATCTGCTGGGGCCGTATTGATTTTTGTTCACTCAAAACTGCAGTGGAAAAGGTCAAACTTCCCCCATGCATGTCTAAACATTACCTTCTCTCTCTCCTGCTGCCTCAATGAGGAAGAACTAATTAAATATAAACTGATTAGAATATAATTGTCCTTTAGAACCCGGTTGATTGTGGTGCTTCATCATTAGTATATTTAGGACTTTTGGTACAGTCATACCTCGGGTTCCAGACGCTTCAGGTTACGTTTTTTCGGGTTGTGGACCACCAGAAACCAGAAGTACCAGAACGGGTTACTTCTGGGTTTCGGCGGTTGCACATGCGCAGAAGCGCTAAATCGCACTTTGCGCATGCGCAGAAGTGCCAAATCGCAAGCTGTGTGTGCGCAGATGCGCAGTTGTGGACGCTGTGGGTTGCAAACGTGCATCCCGCACGGATCACGTTTGCAACCCGAGCGTCCACTGTATGTGGTTAGGGTGACCAAGTACAAAAGGAGAAGGGCAAGTGAGACCTGCAACAAAATTTTGCGGTGTGGAGTGAGTGTCTCTGTTCCCCATTGCTTTTTATGGCAAAGGAAATATGTACTCCTGCAATTCTTGGGTTCCCCCGAACTTGTTGATACTGCCCTAAGGAACCACACTTTGAGAAAGAGTTTGCAACTAGTATTAGCAAAGATAGAGAATCCTTTTGTGTCTCTGTGTGTGAGAGAGATCACTTTCTCTTAAGGTGACTGGCGATCACACAGGGTCCCCGGACGTTTGACGGTCTATTGATCCCTGTGCTACCACTGTGATTGCTTCCCCGCTGCCACCAACCCGTTTCTCTCGGGTACACACAGAGTCCAGACTGTTGTTAACATTAAAACAACTAAGCAAGTTTATTTTATAAGCATTAACAAGGTTATGGTTTCAGATAATTTTTCTTGTCAGTTTCTTAATCTTAGTTTCTTTACTGGCCTATACCTTCCTAATAACTGCTAACTGATTATCCCAACTGTCTATCTGACTCCTCCTAACAGTTTCTCTCACTCTCTCACATCAAAACTAGACCAACCCAGAGACTTATCCTCCCTCTTCCTTCTCCAACTCCCAGCTGACTTCCCAACAACTCCAACTCCAACTCTAACTCCTCCCCTTGGGTTCCCACTGGCCAATCACTTCACACTTATTTAACCCTTTCCTTATGACCCACCTAGGAGTGACCTACCACAGACTGCAAGCTGGAAGTGGGCAGAGTCAGAGACAAATGTGGGTGGGGCTGCCCCATCTCCTTCTCCCCTCCTCTTTCTAACACCCTTGCTTTATTCAGCCTTCCCAAATGACCACCACACTGGCCATCTCACTTGTGATTTCTCCTCTTTATCCAGGCCCTTGGGATGTAATTCGTTATAATTTTGCTAACTGCTATGTCACTGTGGTTTGTTGTGTTTTTTATTTTTAGATGTGATATATTGTCATTTTATTGAGTTTTTAAAACTGTTATTATTGTGATTGTGATATTTTTAATCGCTAGCTTGCTCTGTGCTTTAATTGGTACATATAAGAACCAAGACAGAAATAAATTTTAAAAGAATTTCGCCCATGCTTCAGCCGAAAAATGCTTCCTGAGCAGCTTACAAATATCAGTGATTTGATTGTAAACCTATCTAAATGACATATAAGGAAAGGGGGGGGGGGAAGGTTGGGGAGGCAGGAGGAAAAAACAAGCTCAGGGCCTAGTTCTTTAGTTCTTAGTTACAAGGTTTTTGTAACAATCAGCTGGAAGGGAACAATGTGCAGAGGAGGAGCCAAAGGTTGTTGGTGTCTCAGCGGAGCGCTGCAGTTCCATCTCTTCTTCTTTTGTAGCCTGATGGAGTGGCTGAGGTAGATTAGAGTTGAAGAAGGGCCTGATGGAACTGTCCCCCTGTTTCCCTCTTTCTCTATATACAGCTTCCTCCAAACCATGGGTAGGCAAACTAAGGCCCGGGGGCTGGATCCAGCCCAATCGCCTTCTAAATCCGGCCTGTGAACGGTCCGGGAATCAGCCTGTTTTTACATGAGTAGAATGTGTCCTTTTATTTAAAATGCATCTCTGGGTTATTTGTGGGGCATAGGAATTCATTCATTATTATTTTTTCAAAATATAGTTCAGCTCCCCACAAGGCCTGAGGGACAGTGGACCGGCCCCCTGCTGAAAAGGTTTGCTGACCCCTGCTCCAGACCCCATGAAATTAGGATGAAGGCAGTATGCCCTTGGAATGCAGGTTCTCTGCCTCTGGCACATAGGATCCTGTACCTAAAATTTTGCACAAGAGAAGGATTTTTTAGCCAGGAAAAGGTGTCCTTGATTTAAATAATAATAATTTTAGGGTGTATTTATTTTAACATTTGGTAGGCTGCAAAATCAGTATTCCCATATACAGCAAGAGTACCGTCCATTCTACCCCTTCAGGACCTAAACAACTGCATTCTGCTTTGTGTGTGCTACGAATGGGCAAATCTCTCCATTTTGGTTCCCTTCCTTCCTTCCTTCCTTCTTTCCTTCCTTCCTTCCTTCCTTCCTTCCTTCCTTCCTTCCTTCCTTCCTCTCAGTTTCTCATTTCCCCAGTCCTGAGTTCAGTTCTCCACATTTCCACATCAGTGTTCATTTTTTAAAAACTTATTCATGAAAATTCACCAGCATTGTAGTGTGAATTTCTTTTACTATATGTGTGCAGTTCTGCCCAATGTCCACAATTTTCTGCAAAGCAGTTTCCTATAATATAATGCCTTTTTGCACGTTATTTTTTTCTAATATATACATTTGGGTTCACCCTTTATTGTATGTGTTGCTTGGTTGGAGAATTCCATCACAAAATTCGGAGACGTACAAATTTTGAAGGTTGACCGTTTCATTGTTTTTGAAAGTTCAAATAAGATAGTTTTGCCTTTACACGTGAGCTGAACCGAATTTCTCTTGCATCCCTATGTATGTTTGCGCTTTCCAAAGAGTCAGTTTACATCACTTGTAAGTGGGATGCGGGAAAGTTGTGGATGCTATCGAGACACGAACAGGACTGGTGGTCCACGAAGGCAGTTCTGTGATGCAATTGGAGCCCTGGATGCCTCCCTTATTTTCCTCTACAGATGTCAACTTCCCCTTGCAAAACGGTATTATTTGAGGGTTGCTGAAAATTACAGTATCGAGAGCAAGGATTGCACGACAGACTTTTAAATTACAGATTTGTGGTGTCTTTATGTTGAAGAATGTGTGTTTAGGGGAATGGGAAGCATGCTTCAAGATGTTAAGTTTGCCAGACTTCTGTAGCGTGCTGTGATGGTTGCCCTTGGGATCTGCTTGTGGATCTGCTTACTACCCGTTTGCATATGGAAAGAGACTCAAGGCAAGAGTTGCTTTCTCTGGAAGATTTTGAAGGATCCAGTCACTGACCAGACCCAGACCTGCTTAGCGTTACTGACATCGTAGCGGATGAGTGCCTTCCGTCGATGCCCTGGGACATAAAGAATGCCCCATCTGGATATCATCTTCTTTGGAGAGCTTTGGATTGCAAATACCCACTTGGCTGGTCTTCTATGATGAGTAAGAACCTTGGCTTCTTAGCAAATAATCAGGTTAATTAAGATTATTTTCTTTACGCCCCCCCCCCAATCTCTTGGGCCAAGGATGTACATTTAATCACATTACATAAGTATGTGTGGAACAGTAAAAATTCACGGGCTTGTTTTCAGGGTCATTGCTGCATATTATGAATGTAAAGCTATACAATGTTCAGGATCACCCTGGCCGCAACCCAGTCCTGAGCTGATCTTAAGGGCAGGCTTTATATTTTGTTAGATTTAAGCCCTGGTGAGTTCGATAGGATGTACTCTCCAGCAACCGCACCTAGGATTGCAGCCTTAGAAAAATGAGCACATTGCCATCAAAGCATTGGAAATGTAGTTATTTCAGTTTTATTCCAAATTAATGATGTCATTTAGTTGTAATGGTGAAGCTCTGGCGTGCGCTGTTTGTATTCGGCATCTGATTTTCAGTGCATTTTTGGGACCGACTTAAAACACAGGTAATTAAACCTCTTAAATACAGCCCTTATTACTGGTTTGCCAAGAGCTTCGGGTGAATAAACCATTTCTTTTATTAATGAGCTCGCGTGCCACATTCCCCACATTTCCTCCTGTCTTCCAAGGGGGCGTTTAGTTACTGAAATGAATGGGATTTATTTTTCCTAAGTGAAATTCTCAAATTGCTGCTGCTGTGTAAATTTCCAGATGTGCGACACAGCCTCATGCACACCAGTGGAAAATGAGCAGCTCACAGGTCTAGCCCCACAATGAGTAATGTTTATTTGGTGTGAACGTTTTTAACTGTAATATGCTGCTTCCCTGAACCTACTGATTGAATTAAGAGTAGTTGTGCTGCAGTTCATGTGTTTGTTTAGATGCTTAGGCCATCCTATTCTGACTCTGTAGAATAAGCAGAAACACAATAAAAATCAAGTCTAGTGCCAGATTTAATGGCATCACAGTTGAGTAAGTCTGTTTTAAACCTGCATGAATTTGCATATGAATCAAATTGGATCAGGCTGCGACACACTAGTCAGAACCCACCAGTTGAAGACCAGTTTAGATTGGTTTAGTTGGAGCAGCAGTGCCATCTTAGGCCAGGGTGCCTTCCTGTGTGAGAATCAAATAGGAATTCTAAGATGGCATTGACAGCTGCGGGGCCTAGCATTACTTTTGTTAAAATAATAATTAATAGCTTCAAAAACAACACCACTGCTGTCTGATTACTCAGGGGACCTATTTTAATCAGTAAAAAAACAACAAAAATACCTGAATGTATAAACATGGCAGCCTAATAAAAAACCTATTAAAATTAAAATATGCTACCTTCCGTTGCCAGACATTTTCCTCAGAGAGGCTCATTTATTTTATTTTATTTTTGCCTTTTATATTCCACAAAGTGGGGAGAAACTAAAAGGGAGCGACATTCCCTTACAACGCTGTGTTTATTCATTTACTTTCTTTCTTCATTTATATCTCAGCATTCCTCCAAGGAGTTCAAGATGGCGCCCGTGGTTCCCCCTCGCCTCATTTTGTCCTAGCAGAAACTCTGTGAGGTAGTTTTAGGTTGTCAGGTAATGACTTACTCGAGGTTGCCCGGTAAGCTGTGTGGAGATTTGAACTGGGGGATATCCCCCAATTATAGTCCCAACTCTCAAACCCAGGGTTGGTGAATTAGATCCGGACAGTGGACCAGATCTTGATGGGCCTCTTTGACTGGTGGAATGGGCATGGAATCAGGTGAAGTGTTTCCTTTTCCAGACTGGCTTGAACTCAAGCTGATCTGTAAAGGATGGGGGGAAAGATTCTGTGCTTGCATCAGCCACATTGGGGAGTCGATCTCTGTGGGCTTGGGTTTGACACTGAATCTAACTGCCGAATGCAAATTCTGCAGGGATGGCCTCTGTTTGGGAGTCATTTCTCCCCTGTGAAGAGAGATGGGTTGTTGTTGTTTTTCCAATCATATTTTATTGAATTTTAATTTTTTATCATATATAATCAATACACAATTGCATTTTTTCTCTTATTTAAAGAAAAACAAATGGTTTTAAGAATTCCGTTGGTGTCACCTATAACCTAAACACACACTCTGCATCATGAACAATGCACTTGTGTTTGACTGACTGCTATTCTCTTTAAAATTCATCTGAATGGAAGCCACAGGAGGGTTAATTCCCTCACTGTTTGCTTTCAAAGGGGAAAGTGGCAGTTTATTGGTGTGAATGACATTTGTAAGTGAGGAATTAATTTTTAGGGTGCACTTGGGTCCCATTTACTTAACAACTGTAAGTCTCTGAATCCGATTTCCCCCGTTAGACAAAATCCAACTGTGTATTAGGTGGCGAGGGAGATGGAAGAGAAATGAAGCCAAATTCTAGATGTGTTTGAAATGATGAAAATTGGCATTGTTTTGTTGGAACCTGGTTTACTTAGGCGGTCGCCGAGTGTTTGTGGTGCTGTTGGCAGGATTGGGCCCACCTATAGGGCTGTGCTTTTGGGAGGCAGCTGTAACCTGTCCGCCATTTTAAATTCCCCACAATGCCCCAGGGTAATGCAGCACTGTGGGGAAATAAAAAATAATGTGGGGTTCTCAGCTGCCCAGTGCAGATTGCAACACGGTTGTTGCCTACCCACGCTACTAAGCATACTGGGAATGGTGGACGACAGGAGATCCTCCCACCCCCAAACCTGTTTGTTTCATTTTTTGCATTTCTATCCCACCTCTTGAGTTTTGGTATGACATACAAGGTGTCTTCCCCATTGTTATGATCACAACAACCCTGTGAGGTAGGTTTGGCTTAGAGACTGTGATTGGCCCAAGGTCTCCCAGTGAACTTCATGGCTCCATGTGGTTTTAAACCCTCATTCTTCCAGGTCCTAGTCCAGCACTCTAACCAATACACTGACTCTCTTGCCTGTTTCCAGCCTTGTCTGGTACCCAAAGCTATCCTAATAGGATAACAGTGATGTGTTGAGTAGAGTCGTATTCTGGACCTGATGTCACACACCTTTGTTTTTTAATGAACCAAGGACTGGCGGATATTATTTGCCAGATTTGCAGATGACACAAAATAGGGAAGAGGGTGTAAGCACTTTGGAAGATAGGACGGAAAGTTAAAATGGGCTATCTAGAATGAGCTTGTCTTTTTGATAAAGCTTCTCAGGGCAGATTGGAGCTGTTCCTCTGTATGACCAGTTTGTTAAGAAACAATATTCCCAGACTCCCCTTCTCTCCCCCCCCTATATATTTGTCATACCAACCTTGATTAATGGATCGTGTTTAGGTGGTGGCTAAGAAGCTGTCAGGTATGTGTTCAGCTATCAATAAATCAACTCTGGGAGATAATCGGAGCCCCAGGGGCATTTTGTGGCTTTGATTCTGCCCAGGAGTGGGTTGAGCCCTCCTGATATCTTGCAATTGGATGAGTTTTTGCTGCTCTTTGGAAAACACTACAGCGCTGTTGCTGCTGCCAGAATTAAGAACAAAAAGCAAATTCCACCAAGTGTTGGCTGCCACTTCTGTATTTGCATGTACTTGTCTTTCCAAAGTTTGAAGAGAATATAGATGCAATGTCCCCCTGTTTTCTTTCTTTCTCTGGCAAATTTTATAAGCAAATTCAAGTAGATTTAGCATTAAGGCAACGCATTCCTGAAGGGAAGCTTGAGGGAGCTCGAAAATCTGAATTTCTTTTCACCATCTGCATTTGGGCTTTCCTTCATTGCCTCTTGCAGTGGCTTTGAAACTGTGCTGTGGACAACCCTGAGGTTTCTTCTCCAACGTGGTGTCCTCTGGATTTCATGGACTACAACTCCCATAATTCCTGATCTTTGCCCAGACTGGCTAGAGCTAAAGTCCACAATATCTGGAAGACAGCACATTGACTATCAGATGGGGAACCTGCTGCCCTCCAGGGGCTGCTGAGCTCCTGTTTCCATCACCCTTGACTGTTGGCCATGCCAGCAGGGTCTGATGGGAGCTAGAGTCTTAACAGCATCTGGAGGGCTGTAGGTTCCCCATCTCCGCACTACAGTGTGCCAGGGTCCTGTGATAGATGTGGGGCCTCTGTGTAAAGTAGTGGTACCCACCTTGGTGCTCCTCCAGATGTTGGACTTCGATCAGACGCAGCTAGCTTGAGCAGTGATCGAGGATGATGGGAGTTAGTGTATAGACAACTATCAGACAGGAATTCTAAATGGCTAGGGCATATGCAAACTGTGATTCATGATCCTAGGAAGCTGCCTTTGTAATGAGTAACTGGACTACTGCAATGCACTCTACGTGGGGCTACCTTTGAAGGTGACTCGGAAACTACAACTAATCCAGAATGCGGCAGCTAGACTGATGACTGGGGGCGGCCGCCAAGACCACATAACACCGGTCTTGAAAGACCTACATTGGCTCCCAGTACGTTTCCGAGCACAATTCAAAGTGCTGATGTTGACCTTTAAAGCCCTAAACGGCCTCGGTCCAGTATACCTGAAGGAGCGTCTCCACCCCCATCGTTCTGCCCGGACGCTGAGGTCCAGCGCCGAGGGCCTTCTGGCGGTTCCCTCATTGCGAGAAGCAAAGCTACAGGGAACCAGGCAGAGGGCCTTCTCGGTAGTGGCGCCAGATGTGACATCAGATGTCAAAGCGATAAATAACTACCTGACATTCAGAAGACATCTTAAGGCAGCCCTTTTCAGGGAAGTTTTTAATCTGTGATATTTTAGTGTATTTTTGGTTTTTATGGAAGCCGCCCAGAGTGGCTGGGGAAACCCAGCCAGATGGGCAGGGTACAAATAATAAATTATTATTATTATTATTATTATAACAGCATTTCTCCAACTCAGTATCGTCTGCATTGCTGGGAAACAGCTCTTGAAGGTCTCCCAGGATCCAGTCCTACCTAGAAACACCAGGATTTAAAACATGAAACTTTGGTATGCGAGACATGTAAGACTTAGCCTATCCTAAGTATGTTTTTTTGGTGAAGAACATAACACTGTCCTGCTGGATCAGACCAAGCTACAGCTAGCCTAGGTTTCTTTTGCCAGCATCCCACAGTCCATCAGAAAGTGGTTGTCCACAGCTGGACCGCAAGTGGGGAACCTGTGGACCTCCAAATGTTGTTGGATGCAGGCTCCCATCAGCCCAAGCCATCACGGCCAGTGATCTGAGTTGTAGTCCAGTGACATCTGAAGGGCACCAGATTTCCAGGCCTGGCCCACCCATGAGGCAGAGTGAAGCCACACCTCGGGCGGTGGAAGCCCCAAAGCAATGCCCCGTCTTCCCTTCTGCCTCCACGACTAGCCTCAGTGCCAGTTTCCACCATGATCTCACAAGATTTGATCTCTCCGGGAATCATCAAGATCTTGCCGGAAGCACTTCTCTGACAGCAACGTAGGCGGTGTGATTGGCAGCGGCACAGCAACAGGGTGGGGCGGCACTTCCTGTTTTGCCTCGGGCAGCAAAATGGGATGTGCTGCCCCTGTAGATTCTTCATCCCTGATCTACCTTCTGATTTATTGGGTATTTGGTGACATGGGGATAAGGTTTTCCTGTGTGCTCAAGCAAGAGGTTTGTTCCAGGCAGACGGCCTCAATAAAACTAATTAAAACTGCTTGTTTGTGCAGTGAAAACTGCAAGATTTCAAGTTTGTTAAGGGGTGATTAAACTGAAGCATCTGTTTGTGTGGGTATGGTCACATGGTGGTGTGTATCTGAGGTATGAATCTCTGTACAAACGGGGACATTGCTAGGGCAGGTAACAAGCTGGCGAAAGACCCCAGTGTAACAGCTTTGTACAGCCACATTTGCAATCTTAATATGAAGCTAATGAATAAACAAATACAGGTATAAACATTGTGCAAACATGCACATAAAATCTGCAATAAAACAGCCATAAATATCAGTTTTATGTTTCCTTGGAGGCATTGCATGTCTGTTTATGGTCAGAGATACAGAAGGCAATACCAGCGTACCAGCTTTGGGGCTGTGAAACACCAAGATTGACACGAAAACAAATATTATTTTAGTAAGTAGAGGAAATTCTTTGTAAGGCATGTACAAGAAAGGTATTTAACCCACCTCAGCCATTTCCTGCTCAACTACATCCAAACAAAATCATTTTTTCCCCTTTTCTTTTACCTTTTAAACTTCTTTTAAACCCATGGTGAATGGACTCATTGGGGGAAAAAAGAGGTTTTAGATAACTGAAATATCAACCGTATTCATTTTTCACTATGCCCACCCCACTGTTCCTTCTTGTAACCAAACTTCTCATTCTTTGTCTTTTAGAAAAGTCATGGCATGGAAAATAATTTCTCTAGCCATTTAGCTGTAAAATCTAATGTGTTGATTAAGAAGAAATGACACTGCTGCTTAGATGGTTGGGTTTGTGTAATTGCTTTTTACAGAACAAATTGCCAGTTCTTTGCTGCAATAACTTGCATTTTGTCCCAGAAAACTGAGAGGCTTGTTTAATGGGCAATTCATTTCAGGGTTTGAAGACGCATGCATCTGGTGTCTTGCAGTTCACTGCTAACCAAGTTTTACTCCAAAGTACGATTTATAAGGAGCTAGCTTTCGGATAAATATGTCTAGGGTTTCAGCACGAAAGGGAAAAACAGGCAACTGTTGTCTGTTTGCAGACCTCTCACTTTAACCATGACTGCTGTTGTTTTTGGTGTTGTCTGAATCCCCAAACTATTATTATTATTATTACATCATCATCATCATCATCAGTAGTAGTAGTAGTATTGGTATCGTGTTCCTGAGTTGTTGAAGGCTTTAATGGTCAAAATCCTGAGATCCTGTGCCTACCTACTTGCAAGCACACCCTACAGAACTTACTTTTGAGTAGACAGCTGTAGGATTGCACTATGCACATTAAATTTAAATGGAGCAAATCGCAGTGAAGGGACTGGCCTTACCTATCCAACCTCTCTGCTGGTAAGGTAAGAAGCCAGTCTTTCTGGTGCCTCCCTGTACACACCTGTATGGACAGCCCTTTGCTCAGAAAGCTAAGCCATGGTTTGAATGCACGTTTATAGTCTTAGCTAGGGGTTTGTTGAACATTCTCCTGCAAACACTTGTTTTATAGAAAAGGAGCCTTCTTAGGGCTTGAATATTTTTTTCCCCGAAAGACCTCCAAAAGTGTACTTTTTCACATCCGCTTGATGGCATCCACGTACTGCTTAGGTGTCTTATTTATTGATTCATTTTATTTATGAATTGCTTCCCATGAAACAATAATCAATGAAGTGATTATTAATATAAAGCATCAACAATAAAGAAAAAAGCATCTCCAGCTCCAGACAATTCAGTTAAAAGCAATGACAACAACAACCCTAGTAATGGTTAGGTGTCTGCATGCAAAAATCACCTTTTTAGGGTTGTGTAAAAGAGAGAATTGCATGAGAAACTACGCAATGCAAAGTCTGAATTCAGAGAGCAATGCTTATGCAGGAAGCGTTCCCCTCTCTTGGCAATAGCAGCGCCTCTGTATCTGCCTAATAAGATTTTTTATGTTGCCTCCACAGTTTGTTTTCTAACTTTTTTTTTTTTTTTAAAAAAAAGATGTCTGAATGACTTCCTTTAAAAAAGAAAGGTAAGCGTCTGGGCCTCCTGCTATTGGTGGGGAGAGAATGAAGACGAACTAGAAATCATTCAAAAGCTGCACTCCCAAATGAACTTAATACATCTTTAGTTCACCCGGGTATTATGGGAACTACTTTCAATCAAGTAATTCATCTGAGCGAATCCATTGCAAACACTGATTTAGTGTCATTTTAGGTAACCTCTTAAGGAGTACCACACACACACACACACACACACACACACACACAGTCTGTTGGCACCAACAGAATGTGTTTTGCCCAAGCCTTCAACAGGAGAGAGTCAGAAGGAGGGGATCCTGCAAGCACCAGGGAAGGCCTCATGTGGGCACCACTTTGGCAACCCCCATTACCTTAAATTGGTTCCAGTAGGGTTTAGACAGATATGGTGGTTTTGGGGTTGTCAGCACGGTACTGTAACAGCCTGATAGGGCAAGCAAGCCACTGGGCTGCTTGCATTGTTCAGTATGAGGGAGGAAGTGAAGATATGGATCTTTCGAATGGTTTAACGGTGGAAGTGTTTGTTTCTTTTAATGGGGATTGGTCTGGAACAACCTATCAAGCCCTCCCTCCCTCCCACCCACCCACCCCATATCCTGTGTGTGCGTATGTAGGGAGGTTTGAATTAGAATTTTTAACATTGTTTGATCGTAATGTTTTGGCTTGGCTTTTCTTTTTTGCTATGGTAACTATATGTATTCTGCTCTCCACCCCCCTTTTCTGAATTGTGCAATTTAGTTGAGATAATAGCTCGACTAGCTGGATCATTTGGGAGCCATTATGGCCTTTCTCAGATAAATAGAACCTCAGACTTGACAGCTTTAAAACCGGGATGTTTCCATTCCTCTCCCTACCCAAGCAGAAACCAAAAAAGGGGAGGGAGGGAGAGGGAAAAAAGTAAAAAATAAAAATCACTGCCAACAAGAAGAGAGACAATTCCATCAGAGATCCGAGCCATGCAAAATGAATGGTTTGCTCTGCCTCTCCCCCCCTGACCCTGCTATTATTGTTTACAGTTCCAGTGCTCCTCTTTCCCAGTGGTTATGTTTTGTGGCTGAGATAATAGTTTGTAAATTATCCTTAGCTATGGTTCTTTAAGGGTGTGTGCGCATCTTCCCTCGGGATATGTGGATGGTTGGCATCGGAAGCTGCCTTAGGCAGACCTGCTGGTCTGTCTAGCTCAGTATTGTCTACACTGACTGGCAGGAGCTCTTGAGGGTTTTCTGACTGGGGTCTCCCCCAACCCTACCTAGAGAGGCTGGGGATCAAACTTGGGTCCTTTTACCTGCAAAGGAAATGCTCTACCACTGAGCTACAGCCCCTCTCCAATGCAGGGTTGAAGAAAAGAGGCAGAAAGAGGAAGCCCAGATCTGCAATGAGGGAGACAGCACATGAGGAAGTTTGCTTGTATGCCCCCAGAATGTGACAGGGCACTTAATTTGCTGAGGGTAGGGAGATAGTAGAAGCTGTTTTGAAGGCACATGACACTACCAAGCTCGGCCACCTTACTCTGGAAGACTACCAAATCTGGAGTGTGAAGAGTGCTCTTGCCAACGAATTTCTGAATCTCCTTTTCCAGGTGTGCCATATAGTCTTAGGTCTAAGGCCTGCCACTCCAGAAGACGAAGGACAAATCATCAGGGACTGGTTAGAACGAGAAAGTAGATATGGCCTTCAGCAAGGACACAACTGGTTTCTTATTGTGATGCCTTGCAAAACATTTGTTTCAGCATTTGGGGTCTTGAGCTGCTGGGGACCCTGTCTTAATTTGTTGAGGGTAGGGAGAACCGCTAGTCTGTCCCCATTGCACTGGCTAACATCCTTCTGTGCCAGATAAGGACCTTTCTGTTTGCCCACGCCTTTAAAATATATTGCGCATCCTGAGCCTCTTTGTATTCAAAGCTGGGTTTTAACTTTGGCGGGGTGCGAGGTGAATTTTCGTCCTTCGTTGTATTAAGGCAGCTGTTTATTTTTACGATTGTTGTTGTTATATTTCTATACTGCCCTATACCCAAACGTCTCAGGGTGGTTCACGCAAAGGATGCCTCGTTTTGTTACTGTAATTGCTTTTCACTTTTCGCTTAGGAATCGTAAGTCACCGAGAGAATTTTGTGAGGGGGGCTTGAAAAGGTTATAAGTAAATAATACTACTTCAAATGGCAGGAATTTAGGTTATCAGCTCAGCATGGTCCAGGTAATTCAAGGGTCCAGTAAGATTCCACATTGTTCTCTAAAGCTTCAGAATCTGTCCCGGCTCCATCATCTGAGCCACTCGCAGACCAAGCCGCTTCCAGGCTCATTCGATTAGCACACCCCTGATTTCCATTGTGCTTCTTTGCTTAGCCAATCTGCATACCTTCTATTTTTGCCCTTTATTTTCAGGGTGGATGGTCTTAAGGCTCGTGGTATCTACTTTGCGTTTACTAAAATCCCAAGATCCACCAACCAATGCCCAAGCTGCAAAGGACGTAATTCTTACTCGAGGACTTCGTTTTGCATATCAGAATTGAACTGAGCTGATGGCCCTTGCATTAAAAACAAACAAACAAACCCTGATTACCACCACACCAAGTTTTCTTCATTTCTGTTATGGTTTGGTGTGAGTATTGTATCATTTTGCTGCTGCTGCTGTTATAAGCGGTTGAAGGTTAGGAATCCTCAAAGTTCTACTACTTCAAATCACACAGAGATATACCAGGAGATATCACAATCTACTTTCTGCCCATCGGTGCTGTAGCCTATAATTTATTGTTCAATTAGCTTTTCTGCTTCCGTGTGTGTGTGTGTGTGTGTGTGTGAGAGAGAGAGAGAGAGAGAGAGAGAGAGACAGTGTACACAAGAGAGCGTCCAAATAGTCCATTTGCTGGGTCTCGATGTGTGGAAATAGGTAGCTGGCAAATATGGCTGCTGCCAGCCAGATCCGGATGCCTTGGTGCTTAATCAAAATCACCGGACCTCAGCTGGCAGCTCAGCTCGGCAGTGATGTTGAGGAAAGGGAGCAAAGTATTTCCTAGGCTTTGATGGAGAGGAATTGGAGAAGCTTACAAAAGAAGAAAAGTGCCTTTCCTGGCTTGAGAGCTTAAAGCATTTTACTTGTTTGGAGAGTGCTGGTGTTGAGATTCATATACAGGTTTTCCACACAATTCTGTTCCTAGATAATTGAATTCTGAACATTTATATGAAAATGGAGTGTTAACCTTTCTTCTCGGCTTCTGTATTAACAGGGTGTTTATCTCTCTTTCTCTGAAAACTATTAAGTAACTATCTAATACAGAACTATTGTTTTGATTTTGCAACCTGTCCAGCTTGTGTACCTGTCATCCTAAGTGTCAGCTGAGGCATAGCAGAAATGTTTGAATTCAGTTTCCTATGGGGGGGAAATAAGGTTTTCAGGAGTTTTACAAAAAATTCATTCCTTTTTGTGTGTTTCTTTTGGGTTGTCGGTGAATAGCCAGCTCACACGTGATGCAAAGCCATGGTTTGTTTTACAAACCACAAGTTAACCACAAGTTGTCCCATAATGCGTTTCTCCAAAGTTTTGTTTGTTTTCCAGGTGTTCTTGCCTCATGCCCTTGTAGTTTAGCGAATGACTGGAGTTTCTAAACAAGCCGTGGTTAAGGAAGGTCACTGGGTTCAGTTTAATAAACCATGGCCAGGTTTTATGTGTAAAGCAGTGTGTTGCTTAATCTGACCATCTCTGAAAATGTTGGACTGAATAACAAACTGTGAGTATATTTACATCACAGGTAAACATTGAAAATGGAAGGGAGATAGTAATTTGTATGATACAGAAGATGAGGGAGGATGAGAGTGCTAATGGAGCACTCCCTATCTCATGCCCAGGTTTACACATACTACTACACCATGGTTTATGAAACAATGGTTTATTAAATCAAGGTTTTGTGTTATGTACAAATCCTGCCAAAAAATTTAACTATGGTTTGCTTTTTGCCTGAAAATTATGAACTGAAGCCATGGTTTCTTGTTAGTTTATGAACCTTAGTTTAACCATGGCTTGGCATTGTGTGTGAACCCAGTAGCTTTCCTTAACCATGGTTTGTTTGGTGCCAGACACTCGCTAAATTACAAAGACACATGGCAGGAGCTGCTAGGAAACAAATGTGATGTTAGAAAACTTTGTTTGATTGTTTGTGGGAAACTTGTGGTTAGTTAAGCAAATAATGGCTTGTGTTATATGCAAACCAGTCATAGATGAAAGATCAGGAAATGTTATAATTACACTGGGCCGGTAAGTTGGGGTCCTCCATTGTCAGTTGTTGATTGAAGAAAGCACCAAACACACAACTTCAGTTCCTACTTGTGACACTCTAGAGAATTCTTCTATTTCCTTTGTGCCGAAAACAGATACCTGAAAGCGACTTTGTCCTTCTCAAGACAATTAATTGAACTGACAGCCTTGTCCTAGCAACCCAAGATTTGTCAACAATGTTGGAAAACCAGTTTTTGTAAAAGACACCTTTGTCGTTTCAAATGTCGTTGGCTACTTTTTAAAGTGTAATTGTGTCAGTAATGAATATTGTGACATTGTGTTCCCTTTCTAAAAAAAATTTTTGGAAGAGCAGATGGTGGTAATTTTTCAGCCCAGCAGAAAAACAGTCCAGATAGAAAAGGGCATTGCTGCAGTTACAATTGTGGTAGACTCCTCATCCTGTAAACAGCAGGAATACTGTAGATGTTGTGGAAGCACATTAGACTTTCTTAAATTTCTGTTTTTTGATTCCCTTGTGGCATATCCAAACTTTCTCATTTGAGGGCTGAGAAGCTGAGCATGTTGAGTTTGGATAAGTCCCTCTGCCCTCCAGTTCAGCTGCCGCTGCCCATTTGGTGTTTATCATGCCCTGAAGGGTTAACAGACATACTTTTCAGAACAGAACTGAGTGCCTCTTATAAATGCATAAATTCTGGAGACTAGCAGGAAAAAGCTTTTGGTATATTCCTCCACAGTAACGTTGTTGTTGTTGTTGTTGTTGTTGTTGTTGTTGTTGTTGTTGTTGTTGTTAGCTTATGACAGCATAGAAAAGGCCAAGGGTGTCTGTTCCCAGATAGTGCCAGTTTTGCGCTGGGACACAGTGTTGGTGTCATTGTTTGTGGGGGGTGGGCAGGTTGTGAGAAGCCCATCGCCCCCAGTAGGCTTATGCCTGGCTGAAATGTGTCCTTGACCTGCGATAATACCTCTTCCTACATTTATGGAGGAGCGGAGAGATGTGCATGAAGAACCTTCCGATCTCTGCATGGCTGGAATGGAGGCAATTGTCCAAAGGTAAGAGTCACCTCCATTGTCCTGCCCATAGTGGCTGCTGGCTATGTACTCCGCTGCCGTATGGACTTTGGAAGGTTTCCGCCAAGGGAATGTGGGCCTTGGCTGAAAACGGCTTTGAAACTCTGGTTCAGATGGTCACAAGCAAATCGGCACTGATCCTTTGCTCACACACTGCTTGCCCTCTCCTTTGCTTTGCGGATAAGGGAAGGATAAGGCCCCATCTGCACTACACATTTAAAGCAGTGTCCTAGTGCTTTAAATAACCATGGCTTCCTGCAAAAAACCCTGGGAAATGTGGTTTGACAGTAAATGTGCTATAATAGTAGTTTGAATGCATAGGGCAAATGTGGCCCAATCACTGTGTCCCATTACGCACAAATCAGGGAAACGATGCTTTATTCTAACTCATGTTTGCTAAAACAAACCGGAATCCAGCAGAGGCTTGGCATAATTCTTTTGCTAAATTAGTATGAACTGCAGTTTCCCACAGTTCAGTAGTGAAGGAGGCAGAGATTCTCTACTGGAGATCTTTGGACACCGTCTTCCACATTGCCATTTTGGAGAATCAAGGAAAGGTATACCTGTTTCAGCTTGGCTTTCCTTTCTGATTCTGGAGTGCTGCATTTCATTTCTCTTTCTCCCCTCACCCCTTGTCCTTGCAAAAAAGAAAAAAAGAAAAAAAGAAAAGAATGAAAAAGAAAAGGTAGTTCGACCGAGTTATGTTCTAAAGCAAACAATAACAAAGACCTCACAGTTTGTCCACTGAGATGGGGCAGGGAAATTCTCTGTGTGTATTTGTGAGAGAGAGAGGCCCAAATCTGTACTGGCTACAGAGTCCTGGGAGGCAAATATGCACTTGAGTGAAAGTTAATTCAACATCCCCCCAGGCTTTGCTTTTTTATTTCCCCTTTTTGCACATAAGGGTCTGTGTGTCCAGCTCTTTCCTCTGACATTCTGTATTCCTTAGGGCAGACGATGGGTTCATTTTGGGTCCTTGCAGTATAGTTCCAATGAAATGAAATTTGCTTTCCTCTCACCGTCCGTCTCTCTCTCTCTCTCTCTCTCTCTCTCTCTCTCTCTCTCTCTCTCTGACACCAGTCTAAACTTTATTGAACTTTGAGAGGAAAATCTAGTTCAGATTATAGCTCAGATTATAGCCAGGATCCAAACGGCAACACGCAGAACACTTTGCATTCACAGTGGTCCTTTAGGAAGTTTCCTTGTACTGAGTCAGATCATTGGCTTAGCCAGCTCAGTATGTTTTGGACTACAGTTTCCATTATCCCCAGTCAAGATGACCACTGTTCAGGGAAGGTGTGAGTTGCAGTCCAAAATGCAGAAGGCCTCAGATTGAATAATTACAATAATAAATTATAGTAATACTAATAAATCATATGTCACCCATCTGACTGAGTTGCCCCAGCCACTCTGGGGAGCTTCCAACAAATTATCGAGTCACAGTAAAGCACCACACGTTAAAAGGCTTCCCTATACAAGGCTGCCTTCTGAAGTTTATATAGTTACTCATTTCCTTTACATCTGATGGGAGGGTGTTCCACAGGGTGGGCGCCACTACCAAGAAGGCCCTCTGCCTGGTTCCCTGTAGCTTTGCTTCTCACAGTGAGGGAACTGCCAGAAGGCCCTTGGAGCTGGACCTCAGTGTCCGGGCTGAACAATGGGGGTGGAGACACTCCTGCAGATATACAGGCCTTGCCAGGTAGGACTGGGCAGCCACTGCAAGTCAGTGTGGACAACACATGGTGCAAAAGGAAGTCTGGGTGAATCCTCTGTGCAAAGCAGTTGCTTTATAAGGCAAATATAGGAGGAGAGGAAAAAGTATGGGGTGGGGAATGACGTGAGGCCCTCGCTCCTTCATAACGTCTCCTCTTGGCCCTGATACCTCACAGGTTGTTTTGCTTGTAGTAAATAATATCCTCCACCCACCCACCCCGCAGCTTCATCTCTCTTCAGAAACTTGATATAGCTCCTCCAGCAAGACTGCGAGTGAGCAAGGCTGTGATGATGTCTCGTGCGATTGCTCAGTTTGTGTGTCTTGCGTCAGAGAGAAATTCTTCTTTGTTAGCCTGTGTACACATTGTCCTCTCTTGGTCTGCAGTTTCCTGCATGTGTTGCAGGAGCAGCTATGCGTAGGTATGGGGATTCATGTTCTCTCACTGGTAGTTTTCCACATGAAGATATTTGGCAAAGAAAGCTTAAGAATGTAACCACGGAGGGGGGGGGGCATGTGTGTGTGTATCGAAAGCTGATAAAACTGAGATGAAAAAGTGATGACTTTCAACTTTTAAAGAATTGCATGTAAGCAATGTCTTTCTTTCTTTCTTTCTTTCTTTCTTTCTTTCTTTCTTTCTTTCTTTCTTTCTTTCTTTCACAAAAGGCTGAACTTTTACAGAATGAGAGTTATGGGGTCCAGAAAGGTGTCTAAAATATGGATTGAGGCTGAGTTTCTGGGACAGGAAGTGGAAATCCTTAGACCCTGTCCCCATGGGTGCTTAGAGCATAGCTGTCAACGTTTCCCTTTTTTTCAAGGGAAATTCCCTTATTCTGAATAGGATTCCTCGCAAGAAAAGGGAAAAGTTGACAACTATGGCTGAGAGTTGTTGGAAGACCCCTATTCCCCTCAGAGCTACAGCGCTCAGAGTTACCTAGGATTGTTTGTTAAACCACTCTGGGAATTGTGGCTCTCTGAGGGAAATAGGAGTCTCCTGAGCACCTGTAACAAACTATAGCTCCCATGATTCTTTGGGTGGTGCCATGACTGTTAAAGTGGTATCCTAGTGTGAGTGGGACAGGAGAAGTTATGAATAAATCCTTCTGTAGGAGGGAAAGTGTGTGTGTGTGTGTGTGTGTGTGTGTGTGTGTGTGTTTTCAGGCTGTGAGTTTGATTGGCGCTTATCAACTCAAGCCTAAATTGCATAATTGCGTTAAGTTTGTAAGCCAATTGAAACAAATCATTTAGCCTCCCCCCATTTTTAGATTGCGGGGGTAGCACCTAAAACATTTCATATACAAAACACTGTCCCAGTCACCCATCATTCCAATGGCCTGGCCAGGTAGGCCAATATTATTCTTCCCAGATTGCATCTGAGGGGGGAAGGGAGAGGAGGTCAGGCAATCTAGTGTCTTGTGTGAGACCACCTAGTGAGTTGAGGCGAGGGTTGCCCTTGGGGGGTGAAGAGTTTCTGATTGTCAGTGTTCATTCATGCATGTCATTATTCACTAAATTTGGAAATTCATCAAAATATGGCATTGATAAGCTTCTGTCTCATTCCCTGCATACAGAGCTGAGTTCTTCAAGTACAGTCATATCTCGGGATACAGCCACTTCAGGTTGCGTCTTTTTGGGTTGCAGACTGCCGAAACCTTGAAGTTCCGGAACAGGTTACTTCCAGGTTTTGGCAGTCGCACATGCGCAGAAGTGCTAAATCATGCTTTGTGCATGCGCAGAAGAACTGAATCGCAACCCACTCGTGCACAGATGTGGATTGTGAACGCTGCAGGTTGCGAACGTGCCTCCCGCACGGATCACGTTCACAACCCGAGCGTCCACTGTATATTGCCAAAATGGAACCATCCACACAGTAAATATCGCTCTGCTTAGAAACCTCCAAGGAAGAAGAGTCCACAACCTCTTGAGGGATACTGCCCCACTGTCAAACAGCTCTCACTGTCAGAAAGTTATCCCTGATGTTTGGCCAGAGTCTCATTTCTTGTAACTTGAAGCCATTGGTTTGAGCCCTGCCTTCCAGAGCGTGCAATATAATGCTCTCCAGCTCTGTTTATGTGAACCATTGGGTGGGCTGAATGGAAGGCGGCATCCAGGAAAAGCACATGGCTGGCTGGGACGCTGAAGAGGAGTTGCACTCCAGCGCTGCAACACTTTGTTGCAGTTCCCGCTTGTGCCGCCTCTCAATGGGCAGGCTTTGCCTCCGTTGTAGCCATGCTTCTGTTAATGACCTCAGCTGGCAGCCTCTCAGCAGGGCAGCCTGTCGCTGTGGCTGCTGTCATTCAAAAACAAAAGCTCTCCCGGCTTCCCTTGTCTCCAGTCTCCGCCCCTCCCGCCTCCCTGATGCGAAGAGCAGGCGAGGTCTCCATTCAAAAGTAACTGTAGGCAGTCACTCCTATGGCGTGGTTAATTGCCCTGCGTCAATTGTGAAACTGATTCAGCCTTGAATTGATGTGCCATGCTTCATTTCCTCCTAATCTGGAGAGCAGAAGTCCCTTTTATCACTTGCGATTACCTGCCTGCCTGTTCTCTTTCTGTGTGGCTGTGATGCGGCAACGGACACCCTCTCCACCCCCACCTGCCCCCCACCTTCTCCTGGATAGAACACAAGCCCATTTAAAGCAGGGTTTTGGTGCTCATTACTGAACAAAGTCCTCAGCTGGTGTGAATTGAAATAGCTGCATCTAACCTGTGACAATTTTCGCTGGAGTCAGATGGGCTATAGCCTGTTGATCTGTGGTGGGGAAGAGATGAATTGGTACAGGAGTTAACTGTTTCCCCATTTTCTAAGTCAGTTTAGGTTGGTCCAGCGCAGAGTTGAGATACCCTTTCTCCTTCTTTTTTATATATATAAATTTTTATTAGTTTTTTAACATACCGTTTTCAACAATAATTAAACATACCGTATTTTTTGCTCTATAAGACTGACTTTTTCCCTCCTTAAAAATAAGGGGAACTGTTTGTGTGTCTTATGTAGCAAATGCAGGCTGCACAGCTATCCCAGAAGCCAGAACAACAAGAGAGATGGCTGCTTTCACTGCGCAGAGATCCCTCTTGCTGTTCTGGCTTCTGAGATTCAGAATATTTTTTTCTTGTTTTCCTCCTCCAAAAACTAGGTGCGTCTTGTGGTCTGGTGCGTCTTATAGAGCGAAAAATATGGTACTTTTACATCTTACTCATTTTTTTTTTTACTTCCATGAGTCCTGTCTGAAAATTTTCCCATCTAATTTCTTAGTATGCATTTCTTATTTTCCCTATTACATTTCAAACTCATAACCAATATCTCTATCTTTTTATACTTTGTAATACTTTGTATATTTCTCCTTACAAAACTTCTTGTAGTCCTACTAGCATAATTTGTTGATTACAGTTGCTCTTCAAATAATTCATATACTTCTTCCAATCTTCTGTAAATCTCTGGTCCCGCAGGTTTCGAATCCTTCCTGTCATTTTGTCCAATTCTGCATAGTCCATTAATTTCGTCTGCTATTCTTCTTTTGTCGGAATTCCTTCTTGCTTCCATTTCTGGGCTAACAGTACTCTTGCCGCTGTTGTTGTATATAAGAACAATTTTACATCTTGCCTATTAATGTCTTGGCCTTTAATATGAAGTAAAAATGCTTCTTGTTTTTTTAAGAATGTACATTTCAACATCTTTTCATCTCATTATATATCATTTCCCAGAAGTTCTTTACTTTCTTACATTCCCACCACATATGATAAAATGTTCCTTCTTTTTCTTTACATTACATTACGTACTGGGAGCCAATGTAGGTCTTTCAAGACCAGTGTTATGTGGTCTCGGTGGCCGCCCCCAGTCACCAGTGTAGCTACCGCATTCTGGATTAGTTGTAGTTTCAGGGACACCTTCAAAGGTAGCCCCATGTAGACGGCATTGCAGTAGTCCAAGTGGGAGATAACTAGAGCATGCACCACTCTGGTGAGACAGTCTGCGGGCAGGTAGGGTCTCAGTCTGTGTACCAGGTGGAGCTGTTTGAGCTTTTTTGGGGAGGGGTGCCCCAGAGCCGCTGCTGAATTTTCTTTGGGGATCAATAATGACCACCCAGGCGATCATTTCACTTAGTAACACGATCGACCAGGGACACCCCCACGAACAACCAGTAGATCATGATTGACCTGCTGGACATGCCTGACCTAGTTCAACCCCCAGCAATGTAGGAATCGTTGGCCCAATGTGGGACTCGAACCCACAGCCCTGAGATGAAGAGGCTCATGCTAAGTCTAAGACTATTGAACTTTGCCCATGGAGGACTGCCTAGTCTCTTGAAGGCCTCTGGATGCAGGCATGTGTGTATCTAATGAGTCACAAATGCTTCCTCAATGTAGGGGGTCCTTGGCAGCTGTCCTTCCCTTATACATGGGTTCTGAATAGATGACTCCTTCCACGCAGGAAAAGAATATTCTTGGTGTTCAGCCCCCACCTCCTTTGATGTATTGTTGTACTGTTTCCCCCAAGTAGTGTTTTACACTTCTAATTTACAGTGGTACCTTGGTTCTCAAACGCCTTGGTTCTCAAACAACTTGGAAGCCAAACACTGCAAACCCGGAAGTAAGTGCTGCGGTTTGCGAACATTTTTCGGAAGCCGAACGTTCTCCGTTTTGAGTGTTACGCTTCCAATTTGAGTGCCACACTTCCATTTTGAGTGTTATGCTGATATCTGTCTATTTTTGCTATTTATTTTGCATTTTTGTTCTTGCGGCTCTTTTGTTATTGTGATTGTGTGGAACTCAGTTCAGCTTCTGATTGATTGATTGATTGTGTGACTGCAGTACATTGTTTATTGCTTTCATTTTATGGATCAATGGTCTCGTTAGATAGTAAAATTCATGTTAACTTGCTGTTTTAGGGGTTGTTTTTAAAAGTTTGGAATGGATTAATCCATTTTGCATTATTTTCTATGGGAAACTGTGCCTTGGTTTTGGAACACTTTGGTTTTGGAACAGACTTCCGGAACAGATTAAGTTTGAGAACCAAGGTACCACTGTACAACTAAACTACAGAATCGGGATCATAGGAAGCTCCCCTCTGGATGTGCCTTTTGTTCCGCCAATTTTGTCTTCTTCTTTCTCACATCTATGTCTCTTGCTTGATCTTTTCAGTTGGCACCATTAAACAGAAACAAACCACAAAACCTTCTGCAATCCTGCTTTGTCTTCTGTTTTATCCATGCCAGTCTTTGCGGGGTGGGCTGCTTTTGAGAAACCAGCTCTTCTAATGGGTGTTCCAATAGCTTCATGAAACCAGCTTGGATTCAAGTGGATTCCTTTGTCCTTTGAAAATAAATAAACGAGAGGTGTTACTTTAGTCTTGTTGAGCTCCTTCAGATGCATCCACTAGGCTGCTAATACATTGATTCGGTCTCCTGAACTCCCTCCCACAAGCAAATGGAGTTGCTGTTATTTGCATTTTGCAGCCAACTTTAGGTGTTTGGTTTTGCTGACTGATTTTAAAATTAATTTTGCATGCGCTCTCAGTGAAGAAGGGAATTCTTAGAAAGGGATCAGGAGAGCACTGTGACTTAGGGGCAGAGGGAGAATTTTGATTCTGTTCACATTTGAAGGCAAACATAACCCGATTCATATTTCCCCAAGCAATATGTCAACTGGAGTATAGCAGAATTTTGTGGTGCGTTTCTCCAGACAAGCAATATGTACAAAAAAAGCATGAACCTGATGGTAAAGTGTATATAAAAATACATATGTTAGTGTTATGTTAGGAAAAATTGTTTTGCAGACATTCGTATATTAAATGAAAGTACATTAAAATTTGTATGGGAAAATTCACACGAAATATGCTGATGAATTTTATGAGTAAGATGTCCTTTTGACGGTGCATTTGTTATTTATTTCTTTTAAACTATTTATATTCCACTTGCAATGTAAAACGTATCTAGGCAGTGTACAAACAACAACAACAACAACATTACAAAAGTTTATATGTATAATAGTTCAGGGCAGGGGCAATTTACAGATTCAGCTGCTCATCATAAAAGTGCAAGGAAACAAAGGCTGTAGTTTTTTGTGTACTTGGAAGTCAGTTGCACTGAAGTCTTACTTCTGAGCAAAGGTGCATAGGATTAGGTGGGATCTGGTACACGTTTGTTTGTGAACCAGCCGTTAAGAGTCCATTCATAACTCTGTCTCCTCCGTGGTTTTGTAGAAAAGGCTGGTGAGGGTTTCTTTGGAGGTTGCAGAACTGATTGTCTAACAATGAGCATATTGGAACACTGCAACTCTCTCTCTCTCTCTCTCTCTCTCTCTCTCTCTCTCTCTCTGTGTGTGTGTGTGTGTGTGTGTGTGGAAAATGCAACTGCTCCCTATCTCAGAGGCATTTTTTATTTTTTTTTAAAGTTATAATGGTTGACATATCAGGATCCCATTTCTGCTCCTTGCTTTTATGAATTAAAGGAAAAAGGATTCAAATGGCAGGGAGCATGACTTTTAGCTAGGCAGTAAGATGAGGTTTTTGTGTGTGGTGGGGAGACTGCTATTTGTGTTTTTATATGCAGCATGTATCTTTCCAGTTTTGAAAGAGTCCGTCCCTGAGAGCTTACAATCAAGCAAAAAGAAATGAATGAATAAAATGAATTGATTTTACCAGTGGGCAGCAAAGATGCAAATCTTCGGGAAACTAAATAACAGTAGTCGGACAAGTAGCCATCTGTGCAGACTTTTTAGTTAAAGCAGGAAGAAAGCTGTGCTTCCCTCCCCACTCGCCCAAACCCTGCACCTCCAAGTGAATATCTGGCTCTGTCTTCTCCTTACATGATTTAATAACTCAAGGTATTAAGGAAAAGTCTCTATCCTTTCTTATCTTGTTCGCCTTTCTTAGCAACGAGCCTCACTGCTTGCGTGAGACTTCAATATTACGACGCCCAGTCCTGCAGACTTGTGCCAGCATTGGATTCGTTCCCATTCATTCAAGGAAGTATTATTCTTTTATCCCTTCCCCGGGGGCAAAAGTCGTTCCCAGTCCACTTAATTACTTCAGGTTATTGTAATTGAAATTTCCACTAGATCAGTCTAGCAAAAAGCTGTAAGTGAAGTTACTTCCAATGGACACCCCGTGCTTCTCTTTTCACTGCATAATCTTCAAATCTCTCAAGGTCTGAGCCGAAACTCTGCTTGGCTCTTGGATTCTACTACAACAAAGTTTTGGTTTCTTAAGAAATCAAACCCACTGTGTGAGAGTGTGCTGCTAAATGAGTCATGCAGAAATCTTCTTCAGTTCTGTGAGGAAACATACTGGATTCTGGAGCAGGGACTCTGATGCGGAAACCCGCAGTTTATGCAGGGGATTCCGGGCATCACACCCAAAGCCAAAGCTGTGTACAGTCAAACTTCAGTTGTCGAATGTAATCTGTTCCGGAAGCCCGTTCGGCTTCTAAAACGTTAGACAACCGAGGCACAGCTTCCGATTGGTTGCAAGAGCTTCCTGCACTCAAGCGGAAGCCGTGTTGGACATTCAGCTTCCGAAAAACGTTCAGAAACTGGAACATTTACTTCTGGTTTTTTGGCGTTCGGGAGCCGAAATGTTCAAAAATGGAGCCGTTCAAGAACCAAGGTTTGACTGTATAGTCAAAACAAATTGGGTTCAGTGGCAGGTGGGATTGCAGATGTCTTTTTTTCTGGAAGTTCACCCCCTTTTAAAAAGGGTTTTTTTGTTGTTTTTTTGCCTAACACACGAAGCCAAATTTGCGGAAGTAAAATGTGCATAATTTGTGGAATTGTTGTAGTTTTTCACTCTAGCCATCTCTTCAACATGCTTTCCTCCCTCTGTGCTGGATTATTTGTTCCATGGACGTGCATTAAAACTACACACACAATCTTCAGTGTAAATGATCTAAGCTAAGGAAAAACTTGCCGCTTGATTCAACCAATCCTCAACTGAGTCTAGTGAAGAATTCTGGTCCCTTTTGCTCTAATTGGGGCACCCTTCCATTTTCCAAAACCCTACCCCCAGTAGAGCTGTAAAGGTGACTTTTATTGGTTATGGGGAAGTAAAGTTAAAGATGGAGATGGACATCAAATTTCAAGAGAAGTTGCAACAGCTTCATCTAAATTGAGAGCTGCTGGCTTTGCAAGTGGGATTGCAAACTTAGATACCCTAAATTTGAATGCTGGATGAGTTGTCGTTTCTCTCCATGTAGTGGTTCATTAATTTTCTCTCTGTGTATAGATTCATACGTTCATCCTTCATGTTATCTTTCGTTTTGTTTTTAAGCTAACAAAAATGGGAGGAGTTTTGTTCATGATGTTGTGGGCGCAGGCCAATTGGTGCCTTCCTCCGCACCGCCACAGAGAGGCCATGCAAAAGGCACCAGGTTTGATCCCTAGCATGTCTAGGTACCACTGGGAAAGTCCTCCTAGTCTGGAACCCTGGAGAACCACTGCCAATCAGTGTGGACGATGCTGCACCAGAACAACCTTCTCGAACCCAATTTCCTACAGATATTGTTGGATGCCCATGTCCAACAACATCTGGAAGGAACCGGGTTGGGGAACGTTGAACTAAGTAGGCCAAGGGTTTGATTCTAAATATCACACATTTCTGTGTTCCTCCATTCAAGCTGAAACACTCTGGAAACTTTCAGGGACAATCTCCCTACCCTGCCCTTCGATAATTTACACCTAGAAGAGAAAAATGTACATTTGTATAAAGTGAGGCAGAAACATTATCACGACTTTGCTGGAGAGAGTGCCTTAGGGTTTCCAGCTTTTGCAAAAACACTTGTCCAATGATAACCAAATTTAGAGTGTGAGTCTGCAGGCGTGGAATTATCTGTTTAAACCTTGCTGTACAGCACACAAATAATTCCAAGCGCTTGTTGTAAATAAAGTAACTAAGACAGTGGTGCAACTCTGCCATCCTTATCTGCTTGTTTGACAGGCAGACTTAACTGTGTTTTCAATCTTTCCTCTTCTCTTCTCATGTGACCCCCCCCCAACAAAAAGTACAAATTTTAATACCCTCCCCAATCCCCTTTTGTGCCAAATGTACTTTGGCAGCATCTAGAAAAACCCGATAAAGTGGTGCAACACTCTCACTGCTGTGTGATGGTTAAATTTAAACCATCTGACTTTGAATGTCTGTTTCATGGTCTGGGTCATAACAATCTGATTCTCGGCCCTCTATTGACGTCAGCTTAATGGGAAATTTCAAATAGAACCTGTATTAGATTTTCACTATTAAGTTAACAATACAAAGTTTTTGCAGATGCCTTACATAGAGGAGGCTGTTAGCAGAAATATTGCATTAATAAAAGTCAGGCCTGCAGACACACACATGAACTGGCTCTCTTTGGCTTTCGAGCCCTCACCCCCCACCTTGCCACATTTGAATAAACAGGCTACTCCTGTTTTTTTGAGACTAGGATCTGTTCTCTGCCGTATTTTGATGTCTAGCAAAACAAAGGTCTTAGCTACTTACGGACACTCTTAAGAAGTCAGCTGACTTTTAAAAAGAACAGTGCGGTTTCTTCCTGTTTCTTGCTCACATGCATACATTCCCATTGCACATTGTTTTCCCTTTCTTTCCTTTCAGTGCAAAGGCTTCATAGACTATGTTTCCACAGTAAAAATAACAAAAGCTTACTAGATTTTGGCCATCTTTTGTGTGGCTGTCTGTGATTGTGTACACACCATACATTTAAAGCACTCTTGCGAAATCCTGGGAACTATAATATACTCCCTCAGAACTACAATTCCCAGAACCCTTAACGAACTATAGTATCATGTATGATGTATGCACAGCCTTAGTGATTGACCAAGGACCAGTGTTAGAAACTCAGGTATGTAAGTTAATCGCTAAATGGCACCCTAAACCTAGGTTATGGCTGCCACAAGAGAATATAGGCACCGTTTCTCCCCAATGAAATTTTAATAATAATAATAATTTCATTTCTATACCACTAGATATTTTTAAAGAAAAAATATCAAAGTTGTTTACAACACATTAAAACATCAACTAAAACAATCCAGAATAAAACAAATTCAAGCTTCAAGGAAAAGGAAAACATTTCAGATCTCTAAATGACTTTTTGCTTTCCCCATATTTATTTACCTACTTAATTTATATTGCTGTCCATAGCAGAAGCACTCTTGGAAGCCATTGTGGTGTAGTGGTTAGAGCAGAGCTTTCCAAACTTTTCATGTTGGTGACACACTTTTTAGTCACGCATCATTTTGTGACACAGTATAGTGGTACCTCAGGTTACAGACGCTTCAGGTTACAGAACTTCAGGTTACAGACTCCACTAACCCAGAAATAGTACCTCGGGTTAAGAACTTTGCTTCAGGTTGAGAACAGAAATTGAGCGGTGGTGGCGCGATGGCAGTGGGAGGCCCCATTAGCTAAAGTGGTACCCCAGGTTAAGAATAGTTTCAGGTTAAGAACGGACCTCCAGAACGAATTAAGTTATTAACCTGAGGTACCAGTGTAATTCAGTTTGATTAGCAAGCTAGAGGTTAAACTAACCCCTTTCCAGCCCTGGGAGGAGCACAGGGAGCATTTGCACAACACACCTACACCCTGCAACCGACCTACTAATGGGTGGCGACACACAGTTTGGAAAGCTGTGGGTTAGAGTGTCAGGCTAGGACCTGGAAGATCTGGGTTCAGATTCCGCCTCAGTCATGGGTGACCTTGGAGTGAGCCATAGTCTCTTAACCTAACTCACAGGGTCGTTGTAGTGGTTAACTGAGGAGGGGGCTGAACCATGTGGTCCTTGAAGAAGAAGGTGGGATATTAATGTAGTAAATATGCTCTTCTGCTTACCTGCTTAAGGAAGCTGAAGGGGCCTGTCAGGTAGAGATGTCAGTCGTCAACCTGGCACCCAGAGATCTCAATGTGGTCACGACTGAACCTGCACAAGTTGCAAAATGCGCCTGGTGTCTGGGAGATTTCAAACACTGCTACGACCACGCTCCCTTGTGGGGTTTTGAACCTCTAGGACCATCAGAAGTCAGTTAAAATGCCTACTGGAAAAGAAAAGAAGAAGGGTTCAGTAGGGATGGGGCATGCTTGACCTTAATTGCAAGCTAGTTCCATAAAATTGGGTCCACAATATTGAAGGCATGGCTGCTGGTGGGTCGAAGCTGTGCATCAGGGCCATGGGGGGGGGGGCCCGCTAACCCCATTATTGGGCATGGATGTAAGCCAAGTTGTTAAGGGCCTTGAAGATTAATTCCAGAACCTTGAACAAAAGCCGGGCTCAGGGCGGCTAACAACAAATTTAAAACACTTTAAAAACACTTAATTATAAAAGCAGCACAAAACACAGTACAAAAACATGAATAACAATAAAATTCAAAAATCAATTAGATAATCCCCAGGGCTAGCTGGTTGAATTGGTCCTACTTGGGCCAGCGAGAAGGCCAGGGGAGAATTAGCTGTGGGTTCTCAGAGCGGGTGATCTTCATAAAAGGGGAGAGGGAAGGAAGAGAAGGGAAATAAAAGATCAGGCTGAATTCAAATTAAAGGCCAGGTGGAATAGCTCTGTCTTACAGGCCCGATGGAAGGAGGTTAAATCCTGAAGGGCCCTAGTCTCATGGTAGCATATGAGCAGCCGCTGCAAGCTTCTGATCACTGGAATTTTGTGCTGACGGTCGTTGGCCCCCAACAACAGTCTTTCTGCAAAGTTTTGCACCATCTGGAATTTCTGGATGAGACTGAAGGAGAACCCCGCAGCCCAATAATCAAATCTTGAGGTTACCAATGCACGAACCACCATGGCCAGACTATCCCTGCCCTTATTTTTGAGAGACTGGGGTGAAGGAGACCAATGGATTAATAATCCCAACCCCCCTACTCTGCTCTTTTCAAAAGTGATGGCTTCATATACTCCCTATTATTGGATGAGTGCAGACTCGGATAAACACTGCCGTTTTGCCTGTTTGCAAGATGACAATATTCTGGTGAAATGTTTGACAGTTTCAAGTACCTGACAACTCCTCAAGAAGTTTGACATTTATCTCAGCAGTGTGCTATGTGGAATCTGAGAAGTGACACTACACTTCAGCGGGAGTCTGTCTGTTCTGCTGGTAGCCTGAAAGCATCAAAAAATGCCATTGCATTCTAGAATCCTAGCAGACTCTAAGATTCTAGGAAACAATAGATTCCTTTTTTCTCCTCCTCTAGAAGCAGGTTACATGCACAACATCACCCTCTTCTTACCTAGAAGTAAAGTATATGCAAAAATATGCTCATAAACCTATGTTAAGAAGGTTACACATATTATTAAGGATGGATGCAGTTTCTATTGGTTTTCAGCTTGGACTGCTGTAGTATCTGTTTGCTGTGTTTATTCTGCATGGGGATTGCTAGCGGATTATTGTCTAGTGTCTACAAATTCCAGGGTCTTGCTAAACCTAATGGCTGGTTAGTGGCCATGTGCAGCTGACCTTAAAAAAAGAGGAAATGTTTTTGATGCTTTAACTCAGCACATTAAGACAAGGATGTGGAATCTTCAGCTCCCATCCAGCTTTGACCATTGATCATGCTGGTTGAGGCTGATTGGAGTCCAACCTTGTTTGAAGCTGCCAGCATTCTCCATTCCTGTTTTAGGGGAGATCTGCGTGCAATACAGACTGAAGTATATTCACAGATGCTATGGCAAGCTAAAATCTGTTGCTTTTAAGTGGTGTTAAGCAAAGGCAGCAGAGGAGCATGTTCCTGTAGCCAGGAAGAGCAGGGAAGTATTGGTCTGGAAGGCTGTCTAAGAGTCAGGAAGCACTTGGATAGCTTTGTCTTGTTGGTGTAAAGAAGTTCTTCTTGGCTTCTGCAGCTCCTCCTTTGGATAGGGCTAGCAGCGTTCAAAATTTGCCAGGCACAAGGCACATTTTGCTCCTGGCTATTGGCCACTCGCGACCAAGTGAGGATGCCTGGGTGCTAGGATGACACCTGATGCCTGGGGATCTTGCCTGTTTCCACACACTTAACAAAACATCCTGTAGAATTCTGTCGGTGATATTTTATCTGCACAATCAGAATGAATTTCAGAAACCAAAAAGTCATATTGAAAAATACAACTTTTGAACGATCTCTGCTCCCAAGTGGCAACAAAGCATTCCGTTTCGGCGACTGTAACCCTGGTTTAAGGGGTTTATTTGGTGCCTAGCTTACATATCTGAGTTTTTTTTTTAAAGAAATATTTTTATTAAACAATTTCAGCATAAGAAATTTCAGTCCAAATAATCAATTACATTATTTTTCCCCTCCCCCCACCATCCCTCCCTCTCCCCCCCACCAAGGACTTCCCTCATCTCCCCTCTCTGATTTCTTTACACATATTGTTCTCTGCATGTTATAAAATTGTACATATCTGTGCCTTATCTATCAAATGTTCAACTCATAAATTTGTGGATGTTTATTCAAAACCTGCCAAGGAGTCCAGATCATTTTGTTGTCTTTTTAGGTAATTTGTAAAAAGTTCCCATTCTTCCTTGAAGTCACGATTGTCCGTATCACACAGTTTGTATGTCAATTTGGCCAATTCCACATAGCTCATCAATTTTTCTTGCCGATGTTCTTTCATTGGGATTTCCCCATTCTTCCACATATCTGAGTTTCTAACACTGACTAGGTGATGGTCTGTAGCAGGCCTGAGGAAACCTCAGTCCCATAGGCTTAATTTGGCCAGGCATGGGTACCAGTATGGGCCACCAAGGCCTTGTCCCTCAAACCATGTGCTACGTACATGTACATGGTGTCAGCTTTTGGGCAAGTTGAGATGTGGCTGTCAGTGAACCATCTGGAGCCTTGATGTGTGCTCCTGATTATTCCTTGGCAAGGGAGGCTTGCTGTTGCTGCTGAAAGTGACAGTAAGTCCGCTGGGCTCGGCTGTGTTGTGGACATCCCTGTGGCACCGCCAGCCCTTGCTGATATTAGCAGTTGAAGTCAGAACTAGTCAGCTGATCAGCAGCCCTGCTTGGCTCTTTCCTTTACAGCATGGCTGTAGGAGGGGGGCGGGGTATAAATAAAATTTATTATTATTATGGCTTGAACTCAAGCCATGCTACAAAGAAAATGGGTCAGCTGATATATGCTTCAACCTACCACTGCTGAAAGCCAGAGGGTCTAAGCTATAGGTTTGCTTAGCATTGTGGAGAACTTGGCTTGTGGTTTTCTCTTCACCAAACAAGAACAAGCTTTGGTTACTTGGAAGTGAGATAAAGCAACAGCCTGGGTAGTGCTAAGCCAAACCATTGTTTTGTTCTGGGTAGCACAGCAAGGCCAGGGAAGGAGAGAAGTGTCTGAATGTTCCTCTCTAGATGAATCTTTCATCACGCTTGCTCATTCGTGGTAAGCAATTGTTTGGTTTGCCGTTATGTGCGAACTGGTCCAACTGGTTAGTATAAGCAGTGGTTTGGGAACTTAGGCAGTTTCCTTATACAGTTGTACCTTGGGTTACATACGCTTCAGGTTACAGACGTTTCAGGTTACAGACTCTGCTAACCCAGAAATAGTACCTCAGGTTAAGAACTTTGCTTCAGGATGAGAACAGAAATTGTGCTCTGGCAGCGCAACGGCAGCAGGAGGCCCCATTAGCTAAAGTGGTGGTTCAGGTTAAGAACAGTTTCAGGTTAAGAACGGACCTCCGGAACGAATTAAGTACTTAACCCGAGGTACCACTGTACTGAGTCACATCTTTTGTCCATCTACTTCAGTACTGTCTGTTCTGACTGGCAGCAGCTCTCCATGATTTCAGGCAGGGAGTCTCTCAGAGTCCTCCTTCCTCTACCACTGAGCAACAGCCCTTCCTTTAAAAAGACCTTAAATTCCACGTGTGCTAGGAAGCAGAAAACCTTTTCTTCCTTTTTTTTGTATTAAATATGGGAATCAAAGTACCATGAATTCACCCTCGTTTTAACATTTCCAGGACATTTCCTCCCATAACAGAATAATTTGTAATACTGATTTCAATATAAGCATGCAAATCATTTTTAAACAAAGTTGTGTTGTGCTGAAACACTTTCATACGATTTTCTCCCCTGCCCACTGCTATTGATTTTTTTTCCAAACTCCACACTCTTCTTCTGTCCAGCACACTCTTTGCTGTTTCAACCTTATGTAAAAGTTCCTCTGTTTTTTGTGTCCCCCACTCCAAAGCCACCTATACAGCCTAGGAAGGCTTCATTAATGAGGATCAGTGTTTAAAAGTTTGGTAGCTGGACTGGAAAAAATAATAATATATATCTCATTTTCCCAGGCAAGTAGGCATCAAATTCCTGGGCCTGGCTAGAGCTCAGAAAATATTTTGAATTCCTAGGCCCCAGCATGAAATTACTAGGTACCCGTGCAAAAAGGCCCCTGGGATTTTCCCGTCATGTTTGGCAGCGAGAGCCTTGTAATGCTCAGCCCAGTTCAAAGATGTGTGGTGTTCCATCGCTACTTGATTTGCTGGTATAGCAGCTCAGAGGAACGGGTTGTTTGAAGATCATTTGCATACCCTCTCTCTTTCTCTTGCTAGGTTTCTCTTGCAGCAAGTAAATACAGGAGGCATCCCAAGCCGAGGGAAATAATTGTTGCTTTCTTAGGGTTTCTTGTGGGTTTGATTGTTGAATAGGGCTGGACAGATCTGTCAAATTCGGTTTCTTATTTTTCCTTCCCCCCCTTAATTTATTTATTATTAATGTTGCAATACATATATGAAATCTTTACAGATTGATATATATACATTATATTTGTAAATTCACATTTTCACATTTCATTACTGTATGTACCAACATTTATCCATTTTATTTCTTGCCCTGTGTCTTTCCTCCACCTGTGTGTGACTTCCTTGTTATTATTTTGTAACTTTATTATTGAGATTGTAACTTTGTATCTTAATAATTAAACATTCAATCTTATATATCTGCTTAGCTTAACTCAACTTTGTGAAATCAGTCCATACATATCAATAAATTCTTGTTAGAGCATCTTTTGGTCATGTATTCTTCTACACATTTCCATTCCTGTTAGAGATTTTGATTAGACTGCATTCTAATTGTTGCTGTCATTTTTGCTAATTCAATCATTTCAAAGAATTTACATTGCCAATTGGTTTCTTATTTTTCCAACCACGGATTTGCTCCCTTGCATTTCCACATCGGCTTCTGGATTTTTATTCTTAAAAAGCTCATGAAATTTTACTTATATTTTAGCACAATTTCTCCCCCCACCCATTTGCATCTTTTTGCAGTTTCACTGCAATATAATATATTCTTGTAACTTGTTGTCACCAATGTATGCATTTATATGTAAACTCTGCCCTAGTATACGTGACATTCTTTGGCTAGAGAGCAGTATGGAGAAGTGCGGGTTTCGAAGGACGGCTGCGTTTTGGTTCTCAAATCATTTTGGAAAATGCAAATTACGCCCGAGTGCCTTTAAATGAGAACTGAGGCAAATTTCTCCCCATCCCAAATTGGGACATAGGTTAGCAACAGATAACTTACTGTGCTCAAGGCCCGTTCTTCTCCTCTTGCCTGATCAACAAAATAATACCTTACACCTCTGTGGAATTTCTCGCACATGGTTTTATTATATTTATTACATATATAGCTTGCCTGTTCTCAGAGGAGCTCAAGACAACCTACTGTATTTTTCGCTTCATAAGGCGCACCTGACCATAAGGCGCACCTAGTTTTCAGAGGGGGAAAGGACGCACACACATTTCCCCTTACTTTTTAGGAGGGAAAAGTGCGTCTTATGGAGCAAAAAATACGGTACATAGCTCTCCCATTTTACCCCCACACAAGAACCCTGTGAGGTAGGTAAGTGACTGAATCAAGATTGCTCAGGGATTTTCATGGCTGAGCTGGGGTTTGACCCTGAGTCCCCCCCCCCCATTTAATGCAATACTCTAATCCCTGCACACCTCAGCGGATTTCAGCATGTTTTCTGCAAGTTCTTCCTCTAATGTCTCAGTAAATTTAAACAAGTTGTTGTCTGAATGGCGCACTGATCCACTTGGAATGCCTTTCTGTTGGAAGAGGCTTTGCATGTGCACAGCTCTGTACTGAATGCCAAGTGGTGTAAAATTGCACCAATGTAAGAATTTGCTGGGTTAGGCCAGTGAGCCATCTAGGCAAGCTGTTCTCCCAGTTGGACACCCAGATGCCTACAAAAAAGACCACTTAGAATCCCAGAACTGTAGAGTTGGAAGGGACCCCGAAGATCATCTAGTTCAGAACCCCCTGCAATGCAGCAATATGCAGCTGTCCCATACAGGGATCAAATCTGCATCCTTGGTGTTATCAGCACCATGCTCTAACGCAACTGTTACAATAAGGCTGTGTGATTCAAACTTCAGAAAACCCAACGGCCGTTGATCAAATTATAGGCAGCCTAGAGAAATAATTGAGATGCATCTAACATCTCCACTGCTTGGATTTCAGTTGTGGCAGAATTGGGGTATATTATGATACAATGACTTATTTCCTCATTGAATGTTTCCAAGCACAATTCAAAGTGTTGGTCTTGACCTTTAAAGCCCTAAATGGCCTCAGTCCAGTGTACTTGAAGGGGCGTCTCCAACCCCATCGTTCAGCCTGTTCAGACACTGTTCAGACATCGTTCAGACACTGAGGTCCAACTCTGAGGGCCTTCTGGTGCTTCCCTCACGGCAAGAAGCGAAGTTACAGGGAACCAGGCAGAGGGCCTTCTCGGTGGTGGTGCCCTTCCATCAGATGTCAAGGAAATAAACAACTATCTGACTTTTAGAAGACATCTGAAGGCAGCCCTGTTTAGGGAAGTTTTTAATGACTGATGTTTTAATGTATTTTTAATCTTTTGTTGGAAGCTGCCCAGAGTGGCTGGGGAAACCCAGCCAGATGGGCGGGGTATAAATTATTATTATTATTATTATTATTATTATTATTATTATTATTATTATTATTTTGGGGCACTAAAGTCATGAGCACCCACTTTTTCAGTGTGGTCTGAGTGCATTGGCCCTATGAGGTGAAGCCATGCAGTAAACTGTAGACCTTTCCATTGGACCCTTGTGGGGTCTCCTCCTCCAGATGTCTTCTTGCACAGGGCAGAACGCTTGGCAAGGAAACATCTGGAGGAGAAGGAGACCCCACGTGGAACTGTGACTGTTGAAGGAGGGAAGCCTCTGAAATAAGACTCCACAAATCACCAAGGATCAGACCAGAAAATGTGTAATGGTGAACAGCAGCTGATCTGGGTCTTCCATTTGATAGCCATAAACATGCCTCAAATGGTTATTAGGGAAGACTTGGCAGAAAAGAAACCGAAACTCTAGAAAATAAATGTCTGTTATACAAAGAGCTCCATTCTGCATGATTTGCATGGCCACCTCTGTGGGGATGAAGCTACCACTGCTGTTCTCTGCTTTGTCCCTGGGCCAGGGGGAAAAAGTAATGCCTATCCATTGAGTAAGGAGAGGCAGAGCACGCTGCCTTTGAAAATGACACTCTTATCCAGCTGTTTATGGCCATGAGGAGAGAAATAGCTACACAGTGTGCAAAAAAGCCTTTCCTCTAACGTCCTGGATGAAACAGCAGCTGAGTCTTCAGCCAGTGGCGTAACACAGGGGTCAGCAACCCTTTTGGGGCCTCTGGGCACATTTGCAAAATGAGAGAAGCTGTTGCGGGTGCCACATCTACACCTGTAGCCAGGCACACACTGTGCAACTTGGGGCTTTGCTGCTTTTAGTGGTATAGCTTTTTAGATTGAATTTGTAGCTGTTTGTCTGCACCTTTGGCCACACGTCACTGTCACAGACCCTCCAAGTGTCCCTGTTTTTTCCAAGGACAGTCCTGGATTTACAGAGGCCATCCTGGTTTCTGATTTGATAGGACGCCCCTGTTTTCATAGGAGAAATGCTGGAGGATATGGAGTTATGCGACCCCTGAGCCAAGGAGATAAGTAACTAAAGGTTGTATAAGTATACAACCTTTAGAAGACATCTGAGGGCAGCCCTGCATAGGGAAGTTTTTAAAGATTTATTGTTTTATTATGTTTTCACATATGTTGGAAGTGGCCCAGAGTGGGGCAACCTAGTCAGATGAATGGAGTGTTGTTGTTGTTGTTGTTGTTGTTATGGAATAGGACGTCGCTGTGTTCATCGGAGAAATGTTGGAGGATATGCTCATTAGCGGGTGCTTTCATAGCTTGAGAACAGAGCGGGGTGTATTTAGAAACTAGTTGACTGTACAAAGGTGTGCTTGGTGCTTCAGCTTCTTTTGCCTTTGTCTCCAACCTCTACTTGAAAGTGGCCCTTGGAAGATTACTCAGAAGAGAATACGGCCCTCGGGATGAAAAAGTTTCCCCGCTCTAAAACCATTCCACATACTGAATACTTCATTTCCTGTACTACCGAGTGTGATCAGAGAGCAGTCCTCTTTGGGAAAAAGCTCTCAAGGGGAACTGAATGAAATGGCTCATATTCCATTGATATTCCTGGATATTCAGATGGTCCGGCGAAGAAGGCAGAGCAGGTAAAGTGTCTCCACCCTCATCGTTCTGCCCGGACTCAGAGGTCCAGTGCCGAGGGCCTTCTGGCGGTTCCCTCACTGTGAGAAGCCAAATTACAGGGAACCAGGCAGAGGGCCTTCTCGGTAGTGGCACCCGCCCTGTGGAACGCCCTCCCACCAGATGTCAAAGAGAACAACAACTACCAGACTTTTAGAAGACATCTGAAGGCAGCCCTGTTTAGGGAAGCTTTTAATGTTTAATAGACTATTGTATTTTAATATTTTGTTGGAAGCCGGCCAGAGTGGCTGGAGAAATCCAGCCAGATGGGTGGGGTATAAATAAATTATTATTATTATTATTATTATTATTATTATTATTATTATTATTATTATTAAAGAATTGGAAGGCCTTTCTCCCAATACCTTTGGAGCAGCTTCGTACCTTCTGGGCCAGGCTGAGCTGCAACACTCTTTTCTGCCAGACCACCCTGAAATTCTATGACTATGTCATGAGAACATCCACCAACAACTTGCTTTAAGGAGAAAATGGGGTGAGAAATCACCACACATTACCCTTGAGAATATGGGCACACTCTGGATTTCTATTCAGTGCTGTTATTACTACAAACAATGGATCTAATTAGCATGTGCAAATTTTATGCAGATCTCTGTTCCCCTCTGTTCTCTGCTTTTTTGTTTCGTTTTGGAGACGTGTGTCACCTTCCTTTTTGGTGACCCAAAAGCGGCCATGAGCTTTAGGAATCTTTGACTTAAAAAGTTGTCCAGCTTTTTCTGCGTTACTAAACACAGCTTGGGAAAGAAGATGGAGGACGCTCCCATTTGTTTGCTTGCTTATTTTTAGTATCCAGGGTTTTTTAAAGATATATTTTTGTGGATGAAATAATTGGTGTCCCAGGGAGAAAACTCCTGAGTGATGAGGCCTTCATTCTGCTTGTTTCTCGAATTTACCATATTTTTCGCCCTATAGGACGCACTTTTCCCCCTCCAAAAATGAAGGGGAAATGTGTGTGCGTCCTATGGGGCGAATGCAGGCTTTCGCTGAAGCCTGGAGAGGGAGAGGGGTCGGTGCTCTCGCTCTCCAGGCTTCAGGAGAGCCCCAGCGCCAGCCCCACAAGGTTGGGGGACAGCGGGGAGGCGGAATGCCACCATCCCGCTGTCTCCCGATGTGGTTTGGAGGCTGATGGCGGGGAGACATGTGCTTCTCCCCGCTGCCAGCCCCGCAAGCTCCGAGGACAACTGGGAGGCGCAGCGCGTCTTCCCGCTGTCCCCGGACCTGGTCTGAAGGCTGGCAGCAGGGAGAAGAGCGCTTCTCCCCGCTGTCGGCCCCACAAGCGCCTGGTGGGGGGGGGAAATAAATTTTTTTCTTTATTCCCCCCCCCCCCAAAAACTTGGTGCGTCCTATGGGCCGGTGCGTCCTATGGGGTGAAAAATACGGTATTTTTTAATGGGAAGGCCACGTAGTAATGTACCGTATGCATGCAACCAGAAACCCATGTGACGAGTTTGCTTAACTTTACAGAAGTGGTAGCTTAGAGGAAAAAAGGAAGAAGGAAGAAAAAGTTGAGAGTGGGAGGAAATAACTTACAGCATCCCACTGGCAAACGCGCAGGTACAGTTTGGCAGGAAAGTGAAACTGATTTAATTAAATCCTCTTCACAGGCTTATAATAGCTCCATTCAAAAGGAGGAGGGTTGCAGCTTCATTAGCTGATGCAAAGCTTTCTGGAGGCAGGTGAGGAATGACCACGTTTGTGGTCTGATCACAGGGATTCCAAGTAAGAACAGATCTTTCCACAACAGGTAGTTGATGGTCTGATTTTTAATTTTGTGTGTGGCTTTCTTATCTATAGATATAATTGTTGTAAACTGCTTTGATTTTTAAAAATAATACAGTGGTACCTCGGGTTACAGACGCTTCAGGTTACAGACTCCACTAACCCAGAAATAGTGCTTCAGGTTAAGAACTTTGCTTCAGGATGAGAACAGAAATCGTGCTCCAGCGGCACAGCAGCAGCAGGAGGCCCTATTAGCTAAAGTGGTGCTTCAGGTTAAGAACAGTTTCAGGTTAAATACAGACCTTCGGAACGAATTAAGTACTTAACCCGAGGTACCACTGTATCATTTCTCTCCCCCCCCTGCAATAAAATATTTGAGGGGACCCTCCCCCAAGTTGATGGACATTGCCATTCAAATGTTGTTCATGTGCCACATCTTGTGATCAATTATGTGCAGTGATGCTTACCTGCCCTGCCCCCCCCCCATATGTTATTCAGGCTGGCACCTCTGATGCTCATAACTCTTCCCTCCAAATTGGCAAAATTACCTATCTCACCAATTAAAACAGTAAAAAAGATAGTAGGAAATGCTACCCAGCAAACAATCCCCTCCCAAGCAGCACTCGGGTACAAGTCTTCTCATGTCCTGTTTTTAAAATACTACTACTATAAGTAATAATAATAATAATAATGGGGCAGGGGTCTAGCAAAAGCACCATGAGATGTCAAAAGGAAGTTGTGGTGCCCATGGGGTCTGCCTTGGGGACCCCAGTCTTGTCAAGTAGACATCTAGTGTCTCGATTTAGGGTTTGATGCCATCATGTACTCCTTTTTCTAGGCGGGGGTCAGGCTGCTTGATGCCAAAGAGATCCTTGCCTCTGTGTATGTGATCAATACTGCCTTCAGCAGTGCTCAGCATTTTTTATTTCTTAAAAAAAAACCACCAACCCGCTGGTGCGTTGTGACGGGTGTGAACAGCACCTATACGTCTCTGCACTTAACAGTTGCCAGCTGGGACGGAATGTGCATGCTGATAAGTGTCCCATCTGCTTCTTTCCGAGGGACTTCTCGTTTACCTTCCATCTAATTAAGATAAATGACAACTGTATGTTCTAGCCGGCACTCGTCAAGGAGAAGCGTGCCCCTTTCATGTTCTTTCCCTGTTCCAAATGGGGCAAGGTGGGAAGAGGAAGTGGTGCATGATCAGGGCGAGAACTTGCGTGTTCATAAACATGACTGGAACAACTGATTGGTTCAAAATTTAGAAAGGAGTACGACAAGGCTGTATATTGCCTCCCTGCTTATTTAACTTATATGCAAAATTCATCATGTGAAAGCCTGGACTGGATGAATCCCAAGCCGGAATTAAGATTGCCGGAAGAAATATCAACAACCTCAGACAGGCAGATGACACAACTTTGATGGCAGAAAGTGAGGAGGAATTACAGAACCTCTTAATGAGGGTGAAAGAGGAGAGCGCAAAATATGGTCTGAAGCTCAACATCAAAAAAACGAAGATCATGGCCACTGGTCCCATCACCTCCTGGCAAATAGAAGGGGAAGAAATGGAGGCAGTGAGAGATTTTACTTTCTTGGGCTCCATGATCACTGCAGACGGTGACAGCAATCACGAAATTAAAAGACTCCTGCTTCTTCGGAGAAAAGCAATGACAAACCTAGACAGCATCTTAAAAAGCAGAAACATCACCTTGCCAACAAAGGTCCGTATAGTTAAAGCTATGGTTTTCCCAGTAGTGATGTGTGGAAGTGAGAGCTGGACCATAAAGAAGGCTGATCGTCGACGCTGGTGCTTTTGAATAATGGTGCTGAAGGAGACACTTGAGCATCCCATGGACTGCAAGAAGATCAAACCTTTCCATTCTGAATGAAATCAGCCCTGAGTGCCCACTGGAAGGACAGATCGTGAAGCTGAGGCTCCAATACTTTGGCCACCTCATGGGAAGAGAAGACTTCCTGGAAAAGACCCTGATGTTGGGAAAGATTGAGGGCACAAGGAGAAGGGGACGAGAGAGGATGAGATGGTGGGACAGTGTTCTCGAAACTACCAGCATGAGTTTGACCAAACTGCGGGAGGCAGTGGAAGACAGGAGTGCCTGGCGTACTCTGGTCCATGGGGTCATGAAGAGTCGGACACAACTAAACGACTAAACAACAACAAAGCATCATTGGGGTTGAAGGCAGCCCATCCAACCCAGGAAGATGCTTTTATGCGTGAGTGTGTGTGTGTGTGTGAGAGAGATCCTATTGTTAACAAAATTTGGGATCCTCCCCCTCTGTGCTGAGCTGTGGCAAAATCCAATGGGGTTCCATGCACTTACCCCCCAGGGTCTGTGGTCCTTTGGAGAACTGAGCCACTGTAGAGACTGTTGTAGCTTTAAGAAATAGGGTTTATTCACCTGTTTACAGCTTCAGTCTGCATGGAAGGAGACCAAATCTTACAGCATGGTCATTTCAAGAGGGACTTGTCCTGCACAGCAGTGTAGCCCTGGAGCCCAAGGCATCTCTCCCAGTCTCTCCCTTTTTTCGACCCCTCCTTCTTCCCAGCAACCCTTGCTCAGGACTCTCTTCCTATCACCTCACACACAGTTACCCTGGCAACCTCCCAAATCCCCAGTCTCTATTCACACCTCAGGGCAAGGGGGGCAGTTCTTTTTCATTGCCAATGTCTCTCAATGGCCCTGTATGACCCTAGCTTGGCCAAGCTGTTTTGCATAGCTAGCTCAGGAATTCCTCTGCAGCTGGTATTTCTTCCTTCACATCCCAAATAATCAAAATCCAACCATTTATTAATTTCTAGAGTTGAGGGGGAAGGAGTCCCCCTCCCAAATCCTTAACACCATTTTAAGGCAATAATTCCAAGCATAACTTACACGAGTTTGTAGGAACATGCTGTTAGTGGTTCCTGCCGGTGTGTGTGTACGTCTGCATCTGTAATAGTATTTATTTATGTGATGTTTCTATAAACAATGAGCTGGTAGGATTTCTTGGAGGAAGGCCCTGGAAAATTCGTCAAGGGACTGCCTTGAAAGCAGATGCAGTTCATACAGTGGTAATAAGGAGCTAATTCCTGGAGCTGAATAGAAAGCATATCTATGCAATGCATGTTGCCTCTTTGGATAAATATTATTTTCAATATTCTACACATAGCATGAATGAAGGCATGTAGCTTACTGACAGTATTCTGTCCAGACTTTGGTGAGTCTACCCCTTTCTTTACATCCAGATTCCAAGGATCTGACCTGGGGCTGTCTTCACAGAAAGTGTGTTCTTTCCCTGCCTCCCCCCCGCCCCTTCCAGAAGCTCTGTGTGGCCTTTCAGTTGCCAAAACTGAGGGGAAATGTGTGAGGCAAGGGTCTACTGCTACTTCGGTGGGTGGTTGTTAAGGTGGTGGGCGAATTAGTCAATTTCAGTCCCTCTCATTTTGTCATTTTCCCAGCCTTGCATTCAGTTCTCCACGATTTCACGTCAGTTTGCGAATGTGTGAGAATAAATCCCTCCTGAAAATTCACCGGTCCTTTAGTAGTGCAAATTTCGCCTAATCTTTGCGTGCCGTTGTGCCCAATACGCACATTTTCACAAAGGAATTTTCCCTAATGCAATGCAATTTTGTATGCCGTTTTCACAAATAAATGCATTTTCATGCAGATTTTACCCCAGTATGCACATTTTTTAAACACACATTACTTCACTTGAGAACTGCACTGCAAAATTAGAAGAAGTGCAAATTTCCAAAGATGCCTATGTCTCTGTTCTCGTATTGTTCCAGAAAGCGTGAATTAGGTAGATTTGCCTTTAAACAATAACTGAGTTGAATTCTCCCCTCATCCTTATGCTCCTTTTACTCCCTTCTCAGGCTTCCAGGAAAAGCTGTTGCTGACCAGGGGCCTGGGAGCTCCCAAAACCCTTCCACTCTCTCCTGTAGAATGCGTGATGGAGAGAAAAACGCCATTGCTTTAAGTGTGTGTTTCATGCTGCAAGCTGGCGCTGTGCGATGGAGCTGGATCACACCATGCCATCAGGTCTTCCTCATTCGATGTGTTGCTGGAGGTCACAGTGAGCGAAGCCTTGTCCATTTAACAGTTTGCCCAAAGGCTAACTTGCCACTCTGTGTGTTGTCGAGGCCTTGATTGTCGCCTATTGCGCTGTGTGTGTGTGTCGAATTGCAGGGCTTAGTGGAAAATTGGGCTACGTGACTTAGCTTGAGCAGCCCTGTGACCGCGTTATGGCAAGCACTCCACTCTGCAGCAGCGTGTTCTGCCCTGTCCGTTTTCCTTAGCTTCGCTTGACTAAACATGGATTTTTCTTTTCCCCATCCCCACAACGGTTGCTGCTTTAAGTTGCTGCATTTCTCCCTTTTCCTTTTGGCAGGACCTTATCTGTTAAGGCGCCTGTTTTGCAATGCTGTCTCCCTGCTGATGCTCGTCCACCATCACCTCTATGGACTTTCCACCGGCTAATAGAAAAGCCTTTTCTTCTTCTCTCCTTGCCCCCAGCATTTTCAATGACTCTTCACTGCACTCACAAGATTACACGTAAACATTGAACTTTTTATTTTTTTTAAAGAAAATAAGTTTCATGAACTTAATCTGATGGCCTTGTTCAAAAGTTGAATTGCTGGTCATTTGCAGCCTTGTGCACCATCACGGCAAATGTTGAAATTAACAACCCCCATCCTGTAAATCGTGTGTAAATAAATAAATATATTTTAATCAGAAATAGATATAGAGTTGGACTTGCAAATGTGTGTCACTGCGTACGGGAGGCAGGTGGGGGGTGGGACAATTATACCAGTTAAAGCAAGAAGAACAGTGGCTATATTTTAAGGAGTCTCTAAAATAGTATGTGCTATAAAAAAGGGGGAGGATGAAGAGGACATCTGGGATTCGGGAGGTAAGACAAGTTTCGGGGTTCACGTTAGTCATAGCCATCGCAACGTGGTTGAGGTTTATGTACTCTTCAGTATGATTAGGTCTGCACCCAACCCTATATACAGTATATGCACCTGCATGTATGCAACATATTTTAGTCCCCTACCTGTTTAAAAAGAAGATGGAGTGACTTGCAAAATAATAACGTAATTAAAAATGTCTAAGAATGACTTAGCAGCAAAATTTGTAATTTGGAAAAATGGTTGTAAACAAAATTGTCTTCACCTATCAGTCAAGGAAAGGCCAGGAAGTGGCTCAATGTTAAGATGCATGTCGGTATGGCTCGTGGTGGGAAATGTGGCAAATTTAGGTTTTTGTTTTTTAAGTGGGGGTGTGGGAGTGTGTGATCTATTTCTGCGTAACTTTGTAAGGCATTATTGTCCTTCCAGGGCAAAGGGGAATTGTGAGTTTTCGGTTTCGGCTTCTACAGATTTGTTGATTTCTCATCTAGCTTTTCTGCTGGAAGGTTTGGGGGCTCCCCTGGGAATGGGGAGCAGTGATGCAAAGGGTTTTGTTTGGGGCCAGAGATTCCAAGGATATCAAGTGACTTGGGTAAGAGCATCACAGACTGAGGAGACTTGGATTCAGAACAGATGATGGGAGGCCGAATTGGTGCCTGGTGGCGCGAAGGCATAAAAAGAAGCCCATCTCTTGTTTGTGTGTGTTTTGTCTGTCTTACAACACCGCTAGTGTTTCATTCGTCGTGAGCTGCGCAGCCTCCATGAACATCAGTGTTGATGTTGCCCTTTTTGCATGTCCAAAGCATTTTGCATTAATTATCTGAGTCACCTGTACGGCGACATACAGAGGTGTTCATTTGCACCCTTGTATTGCAGGTGTGTGTATGTATGCATGGGGTGGGATGTGTGGAAATGGCAGCCTGGCAAGTTCATAGGTGAGATCTGAACCATGGCTTCCCCATATCACAGTAGCTCATGCCCAGAGCCATCTGCTGTCCAACCTGGGACAAACCAGCCCCAAGGGCGAAGGGCTATAACTTGATGCATCTGCTTTGCGTTCCAAAGATCCCAGGTTCAATCCCCCAGCTGGGAGAGACCTGCCTCTCGAACCCTTAAAAACTGCTGCCAGTCAGTGTCGACGATACTTAGTTAGATGGACCAATGGGCTGGCTCTGAATAAGGCAGCTTCCTGTGTCCCCACCGGCCAGTTATCTTCTCCCACCCACGCGTTAAATGCAAAGCATCGCGTAAGGGCTGGTGCATGCATCCTTGCGTCCTGCTCAATCCACCGACTTCTCGACACCCGGCACGGCGACGTCTGCATTCCATTTCATGTGGCAATTGTCATGATGCCCTTTTCCATTTCCCCCCGTTTTAATTAACGGATCAGTCTCCGTTTCTCTAATTGGATTTTAAGTGAAAAATTAATTTTCCCTGCAAACCGCGTGTTTGCGCATGGCTTTGGACAATAATCAGAGGTGTGCATGCGCCTGCCACTGGCTGCGCGCTGCTGCTTAATAGTCATAGCTTGGAAATGCTGTGCTGGTAAAACTGGAGCCTGCTTTAAAAATCACCCCCCCCAAAAAAACCCCCACACACGCTCATCATTACATTGCACTCCTACCTCTTCTACCTTAATGAAAGCATAAACAGTTTCCAGCCGAACAAAGTAAATGCCAACTCCTTTTGTTACAGCCCGGAAGAATGTACCATTTAACGTTTGGCTCGGCCACACCACTGGAGGAGAATAGGAATGTGCTTGTGTGTGTGTGCTTCAGTGCCCTGTGGTGCTGTTGCAGGGTTTATTTTCTAATTCGGTCCTGAGGCCCGTTGATGTACTGCATCATTGAATCAGTGCTGTGCTCCAAAGGAGGCTCTTAAAGCCAGATAACACCTTGCCCTGTATTTCACGTTGAGCTGAGCATTATTTTTTAAACAATCACCTTTGAAAGGCTTTAATGGAATCAGCTTCTTTAAAAAAAAAGCAAAGGTTGTGCGTATGTGTGAGAGAGAATTAGTGGAGTGTTTTTCTACTACATTATTAATGCTGAAATTTAGCAGTGTTCAAAGCACTGCACAAGTTCAACCTCAACAATCCTGGTGACGCACCTGCTACGTAGGCCTTTGTGGTTTTCCTTCCTACATGCGACTCCTCTTAATTGCACACACACATGCGGTGCTGGGATCCTGGAAGTTTTGACCAGAAATATTAATACTGCCCTCCTACCCCAGCTGCACTCTCACCTGAACACTTTGTTCTCTGCAACGGTGTATATTGGGGCTTCCTTGCATCCCAGGTGGCAATGGGGCAAATATTTCAGCTGCCCAAGATCTGCTTCGTATCTGTCTTCCTGTCTTAATTTAACTCTGGCGGAGGGAAGGGAACGGGGAGGGGGAAGCGGCTACATGTTTGTAGGCAGGAAACATTAAATGATTACGGTTGATGTCAATTTCCTCCGAATAGCGAGGTGCCTTGGGATTGCAGGTTAATCAGAGGGCACGCTGATTAGCAAACCTTGTTAAACCTCATTGCCATTCTCTGGATTGGAGGAATTAAAAACGATAATAATAATAGTAACAACAAGGCACCACTTTATGCCAATAAGTGGCACTTAGCCATGCGCCCAAAGACTCTGGCCATCAATCTCGTTTGCTTGGCAACAGATGGCCGGGATCGGAGGGCTGCAGCCAGAGACAGAGCAGAGGGCAGTACGCCTCGGCGGTTTTAACACCCATGCGTTTGCAGACGGTGACAGGCATAGGATGTGTTAAAGGAACAGAGGGAGAGGACAGTAATGAGAGAAGCCTCTGGCCTACTCATCCAAGGAGCAGGGATGGGAGCAGTAGGAGGCCTAGAATTTTAAGAGCAGGATAATGCACTGAAGCGTAATACGTCTTTGGCTTGGCACCCCTTGCAGAAGGCAGCAGCAGAGCTCTGACTAATGATGTCTGGCGTGGCGGCCGCCTGGCCCTCGTCCCTGCCCGCCTTCAGGGCAGGCCTTGCTGCTGTGTGCTCTCCTCCCCAGCTTTCCCGATGTCAAACTGTTGCAAGGGAACACAGGCTCATGCATCGCCCCAGCGACAAATCTCTCCTCCCTCTTGGCCCCGGGGAAGGGTGCTGCTGTGGGATGCTCAGCAAGGTTCTGCTCTGGCATGGGCCTCACCCTGTACATTAAAAGTACTGTGACGCCCCTTTCACAATCACGGCTTCCCCCAAAGAATTGTGGGAAGTGCCGTTTGCAAAGGGCGCTGAGACTTGTTAAGAAACCCTGTTCCCTGCATGGAGCTACAGTGCTGAGTTTCCTGAGAAGAGGAATTGGTTGTCAAAGCACTCTGCCTAAAGATGCCCAGGCATAATGCTCTGCAGTGCCTTTGTCTTTCAGAAGGCCTATAGGGCAATGATGGCAGGCCCCTTTAACCTTGGTAGGGATGGATAAAGTTGCCAGTTTTGGTTTGGGTCAGTTTCTCATTTTCCCATTAAATTCAGTCCTTCACATTTCCATTTCAGTTTTTATTCTTTTATTTTAAAAGAAAAATCCTGATGAAAATTCACCACCATTTCTACTAAGGCATACAGTATTTGTATGCAGTTTCCCCCTAATATACACATTTTTGCAAGGATATATTTTTCTGCAATATAATGCACATTTTCACTAATATGCACATTTGAGTGCACACGTTACCCTGGTACATGCATTTTCGTGCATATTCCTTGGCTGGTGTACTGCACTGCAAAATTCAGAGAAGTGTGAATTTCAACGGACTGGTGTGTTTCGGTTTGCAAATTCTTCCCGCAAGTGTTTGCGCTTTTATGTGTGTACTGACCCAAATTTCTCCCCCATCCCTAGATCCAGTTTGCCACTAGCTTGGACTTGCCAGAGGCCTCATTGCCTATTGGGCAGCTTTCTATGGTCTTGAATAACATTTGCTTTTTAAAATTCATCTCCCTCTGTTCAGATAGATCAAGAGGTGATTTCAAAACAGCTTACTGCATGATCCTGTGCAGATTTCCTCAGAAGAAAATTTCACCAGGCTATGGCTCTTTCTCCCAGACGAAGTGTGCATTGGCTTGGCAGCCTTAGTCTTTTCTTTCCCCCCCCCTTTTTTTTAAAAAAACCCCTCTTTCATTCATATTTAAGTATACCTCTTGCAGCTCTTTGCTGCCCTCAGAAGCCCATGTTTCACAAACGCAAACGTTGGAATCAAAAGGCAGCACTTGAATGCAGCTGCTTGTGATGCACACGTCTGCTTTCACAGTCAGTTATGAACAACCTTTGCCCTTCATAAGTTGCCTAATGATTATCGTTTGAGCTCCCTAAATGTGAATGGGCTGTGAATAGCTGGCAATTTTAGATACCTGTCAGGGGGGAAAGCAACGGAATACCCGAAAGTGGGGACATTCTTTTTTAAAAAAAATCAAAATCATCATCAGCAGCCAACCTCCTTCCTTTAAACTCTTCCATAAAACACATTTTTATTTGAGCATATTCACAGATGTCCAAAGTGCATCCCATTGCAGGGATGATGTAGGAGGATTTTTTTTTATGTTGGTGATGAAGATGATGATGAAGATGATGCATTTCGTTTGGGACTTCCAAGTGCATAATGGAAAGAGCCAGAAAACAACGGCATCTAAAATAAGTGAATTGGGGATTGTCGGGTTTCTGAGTCTTAGTTTCTATAAACAGTAGAAGTGGTACAATTGTTCTTGGACTGTACCACCTGACTGTGGGTGGAGGGGGAGGCGTCACTGTGACTGAATGGTCCCCTGTGTAAATCATTTCACCACTCCTGCAGAAGTGGCGCATGAAGAAGCCTAGGCAAGAATTCTTGCAGCTGTATGTGTGCATGTGTGTTTATGTGAGTGTATTCAGTCACGTGGCACCCCCCCCAAAAGCAATATGAAGTGGTATTGTCTAGCACAATGGCTGGCAATGATGCAGTTGTAATGCAGTAACATTACAACTTCTTGAAAAGGAGAAAAGAAGCTGTTTCTTTACCTCTCCAAGCGCTGAAGTTATGTCTCTCTGGCCGTATCCACACCAGACATATAAAGCAGCATCGTAGCACTTTAAATAATCATGGCTTCCTGCAAAGAATCCTGGGAAATGTAGTTTGTTAAGGATGCTGAGAGGTGTTAGGAGACCCCTGTTCCCCGCCGAGAGCTACAGTTCCCAGAGTGGTTTAGCAACCAACCCCCCCCTTCCCAAGGAACTCTGGGAGCTGTAGTTCTGTGAAGGGAACAGGGGTCTCTTAACTACTCTTCTGCATCTCTAACAAACTACAGTTCCCAGGATTCCTAGGCTGTTAAAGTGGCCTCAGACTGCTTTAAATGTGTAGCATGGATGTGGCTTCTGTTTCTCTTCCTCCCTTAAGCACAGAGTCCTGCTTTGGAAAGCTGTGTCCACATTGATGAAAAAGAAAAGGTGAGGTTAAAAACACATCCTATAGCAGGGAGGGTGGGTTTTGCTGCGTCACGAGCACTCGCATCTTCGTCATTGTAATCTTTTGGTTGTACATCAGGAGCATCTTCTTGTCGCAGATAGGCAACCACATCCTCTCTTGGGTTTCTTTCTGTAGGGTTTCCTGTGTCATTGGCTCTTGACAAGCAGATGGTGTTCTTGTAGGGAGGGAAGGCGGATGTGGGGGAGCTTAATTTTGCTTCGAGACCGGTGCTGGCTTCAGGTTTTGGAAGGCCCTTCTGGACGACCCTCTACATGCTACCCACCTTCATAAGAATATAGAAAGTGTGTTTCTGGATCATGCCAGCAGCCCATCCAGTCCAGTATTCTGTTTACACAGTAGCCAAGCACATTTCTCTGGGAAGCATTCTCCTCACTTAGAACTGCCAACAAGAAGCCAAGTTACAGGGAACCAGGCAGAGGTCCTTCTCGGTGGTGGCGCCCGCCCTGTGGAACGCCCTCCCACCAGATGTCAAAGAGTACAACAACTACCAGACTTTTAGAAGACATCTGAAGGCAGCCCTGTTTAGGGAAGCTTTTAATGTTTGATGTATTATAGTATTTTAATATTTTTTTTGGAAGCCGCCCAGAGTGGCTGGGGAAGCCCAGCCAGATGGGCGGGGTATAAATAATAAAATTATTATTATAATTATAATTATAACCAGCATTCAGGTGCCTATTGTTTCAGACAATCGTGGCAGTGAATTCCGTAGTTGCATAAAGAAATACTTGCTTTTGTCTGCCTGAATCTCATTGGAAGCCCTCAAATTCCAGTGTTGTAAGAGATGGAGAAAACCTTATATCCACCTGGTCCACCGTATGCATAAGGCTTTCATGCCTTCCCTTGCCTTCCTCCCCACCAAGCTAAAAAGCCCAAAATAATACCGTTCCAGCTCTATTTCAGGCCTAAGATTCAACCATTCTTCTCTCAGGGCTTTTAAATAACTGCTTGCTTCTTGTCACATGTGGCAAGTGAGGCTCTTTCCTTAGATGTCCAGTCAGCATATTTCTATCCAAGTCAGTGCTTCTTAGATGTTGGCATCTGCCTGTCTTGGGAGACAGTGGAGGAGGGCGCTTTCGGGGGTGAATTCAAAACTGTTGGAAGGTTACAGCAGTTGCTGTGGCTGTAGAGACCTATATGGGAGAGACATGTTTTGTTGCAGTTGGGGCAGATGAAGGCATCCAGTTGTGCTCCCGCAGATCAACCATGGCGGTTCTCCCAGTGGCCATTGGTCTCTGCAATGGATACACAACCTGATTGTCTGTCTCCAGGCACTGGGGTCATCTGTGAAGGATTCCCACATGCCAGAGTTCATGTTGCCAGCAACGTTCATGCTACGTTTGCAGACATCTTTGTAGCGCCTCTTGGATACGCCAGGCTATTTGGGCAAACTCACTTTCCCCCTTGGGCTTTTCATCTGAAGCACATTTTCTCCCTCTGGGGACTCTGTAGTTGACCCCTCACAGAATTACAGCTCTCAGCAACCTTTGACAAACTACAGAGCCCAGAATTCTTTGAGGGAAAGAATTCCTTTGCCTGAAACCCTGTGCTGAGTTTTGATCCTGCTGTGAAATCCTTGAGGGTATAGCAGCCTTGATTTTGGCGTCTTCGCACCCTTCCTGTCCTCCTTTTGGACAAGGGAATGTGATCTCAAAGAAGGAATAGAGGATGCTTGTCTGATTTATAATCTCTTTGATGTCAGCCTTGCTCCGATCAAGGCAGGAACAAGGTAATAAGTGTTAGGACTCTTCGTTTGATAATCGCCTTTCTTGTTGTTGAGCGTTAGCCATCTGCTGCGGCAGACAATATGCAGATTTTTTTTATTTTTATTTTATTTTGGGTGAATGTTTAACTTTTGATGAATGCCCTATTGTTCTGGGGGGCAGGCAGGAGGGCGATGACCTGCCACTTGGAAGCTGTGTGATCAGGGCACCTTTTCCAAAGTACCATGCTGGGTTTATACAGAAGTACAGTGAGTACCCTCTTTTTTGTGGGGGGTGGGGGGGTGGGGGGGTGGGAGGGAAGATAGGTATGACCATTCTGTGATGCCTCTGAAAGATTTAACCCATTAATGCATATGAAAGAAGGCCCCTTATGTTTGACTGCCACATTCTGAATATGCTAATACTAAAGTATCCTGATAATCTGGGATGTTGCAAGAGAATGAAATTTCTCCTACAGTGGGGCTGGAAGGGCAGAGGGGATACTTAGCTAAGGGGGAGAGATGGGTTCTATGGATTCCCCCCGCCCCCCGCTTATTTATTTTCATTGGAAAATTCCGGTTTGCATTGGGAAGCTTTCTCATATAGTATTTATCATTTTATTTTTTTTTGTTTATTCGTGTCCGACTCTTCGTGACCCCATGGACCAGAGCACGCCAGGCACTTCTGTCTTCCACTGCCTCCTCCAGTTTGGTCAAACTCATACTGGTAGCTTTGAGAACACTGTCCAACCATCTCGTCCTCTGTCGTCCCCTTCTCCTTGTGCCCTCCATTTTCACAACATCAGGGTCTTTTCCAGGGAGTCTTCTCTTCTCATGAGGTGGCCAAAGTATTGGAGCCTCAGCTTTAGGATCTGTCCTTCCAGTGAGCACTCAGGGTTGATTTCCTTCAGAATGGATAGGTTTGATCTTCTTGCAGTCCATGGGACTCTCAAGAGTCTCCTCCAGCACCATAATTCAAAAGCATAAATTCTTCAGCGATCAGCCTTCTTTATGGTCCAGCTTTCACTTCCATACATCACTACTGGGAAAACCATAGCTTTAACTATACAGACCTTTGTTGGCAAGGTGATGTCTATGCTTTTTAAGATGCTGTCTAGGTTTGTCATTGCTTTTCTCCCAAGAAGCAAGCGTCTTTTAATTTCGTGACTGCTGTCACCATCTGCAGCGATCATGGAACCCAAGAAAGTAAAATCTCTCACTGCCTCCATTTCTTCCCCTTCTATTTACCAGGAGGTGATGGGACCAGTGGCCATGATCTTCGTTTTTTTGATGTTGAGCTTCAGACCATATTTTGCACTCTCCTCTTTCACCCAGTATTTATCATTAAAAAAAGAAAAATGCCAAAGCAGTTTACAGGGACTGGTGAGGTGTGTGGCTTGGGGAGACTTTTGAGGTCTGTAGAGTATTGAATCACAGGCCCTGAGGTTCCCCCCTCCTGCCCTAGAAAGTGACCAAATTTATCAGGTTTGTTTTACTTGTATTTAGCAACAAAATGATAATAGCCTTGAAGCTGCCATGCTTTTGCCTAATACTGCCTTTTGCATTTGGCACCGATTCGCTATTGCTTATGAACTACTGAAGCAGAAGCTTTCCCATGGGGGGAAAAAATCCCTGTTTGGGAAAATATGCCATGGAAAATTTCTCGCCTCACATCACTGGTAGTGTCTGCAAGTTTGGATTCTTCCGCCTCCTTCTCCATTTAATAAAAAAATGGGTTCTGCACATAGAAGATTATTCTCTGTGTTTCCAAGACCAATACGCTTTGCAGATGAGTGGATAACCAACCCAGTCTTAGCCTTAAGGTGCAAGTGAGAGGCTGGGATGAAATCTAGGCTCAAGACAGTCTATGTCCAGATCCATGAAGGAAACCCCAAACAACATGATCCATGCATGTGAGGTGGCTGTTTACCAGACACAGAGTTTGGTTTTGTCTTTGTGAAGTCAGGAAACTTGGGTTCTCCTGTTGTGTTCTGATAACGTTGTATTTTCCTCCTCATAGGCACAGCCTGCATTAAATCATAAAGGGAAAGTATAATTAGGTGCCCTTAACAATCAGCTCGCACGTTGGCAATAATAATCAAGAGTTCTTGAACTTTTGTCCGTGGGTTTATTATTTTTTGTGAAAAGTGCAAATAATGGTCAATGGAAACGATTCCCTAAAAATGATGTTTGTTTGTTTTTAATTAAAAAAATGCAGTCTCAATCCATGTTGGGAAAAAGAAAGCGCTTCAGGTTTACAAGTGGAATAAAAATAACACAGTATGGATAATACTAATCTTCTTTGGTTGTAAAAGCTAATTGGCTCCCTCCCACCTCTACCTCGGATCTGTTTATGCTTGCATCTCAATAGTTAAAAGGGGTGGTTTACATTTCAAAAGAGATCAAAGTTTTTGACTTGCCAACTTGCATCCCTTTACATGAGGACCTTTGGACTTCCAGATGTTGTGGCCCTCCAGATGTTGTCAGACTCCAGAGAACTGCTCAAGTCAGAGTCATCTGTTGGGGTGCCCTCCATAGACTACAACTCCCATCACCCTTAACCATTGAACAGGTTGCCTGAGGCTTATGGGACCCCCACAGCGTCAGGATGATCATAGGGTCCCTGTCCTTGTTTCAGATAACCTTCCAAAGGAAGTGATGAGACCCCTTTGGTTTCTTCCACCAAAACCATAGCGTCGTCTTGTTGTGGGACCGGGTGAAGGAGGGCTGACAGGGACTGCTGGGGAAGCAAGCAAGCAAGCAAGAAGTGCCCCATCTGCTTTGTTTCTCTTGCCTAAGAGCAGGGCCGGGCACCTTTTTCTGCCCAAGGGCCACATTCCCTTATGGACAATCTTCTGAGGACCACAGGCTGGAGGTGGACAGGATCAGAGGCAAAAAGGAGCAGAGCAAGCAATGTCAGTTTCCCCTTTCTACAACAGACTACGTTCTAGACACTCTGGCAATTTCTGCACACATTCACAAGAACCTTTTCCCTCCTGGCAAGGAAGAGGCATTGCAGAGTTCAAGGACACATGGTTGAGCTTAATTTAAAAACAAAAGACAGGCATCCACCTCACCTTGCGTTTTTATCCTCTCTCTCTTTTTGCTTTACCAGTTCTCTAAAGAGCTCAGGATGGAAAAAATGGTTTTATTTTTGCAGCATCCTTGTGAGATGTGATTGTGGCTGGCTGGGAATTTGAACCTTAGTCCCACTATTGCACAGTGGCTGATGGTATTCTTACTGTAATATGTTTTACTGCGTATTGCTGCACCCTGAATGATCATATTTTACTGCAAGTTTCTGTATTTTGCATTACAATACTCTGGTCTGCTGACTGTATTTTGCAGAAGGATGGAGGAGGCTTTAGTTTGGTCTGCATATTTAAACAAGCTGACCTAATTTGTGCCTCCTAAATTAGAATGCGACTCGAAACATAATTATCCTATGGATTTTTCTAAAATCGTTATACGGTAGTACCAAAATGCTTAAATTTGCGTACGCATACTTTAGGATCAAATGAATTGGCTGAGATGAAACATGCATTTTAAATTGCTGCTTTGGGATAAAATGCATTTTAAGTATGCATTTATGATTTGTTTAAATAAATTGCAGATTAATGTGTAAATGCGACTAAATGGGCTTTGAAAAATATGGAGTAGCATAATCGGTGATATTCAGTGAAGTTTTACTCAGAGTATACCCATTGATATTATTCATTAATTTCAGTGGGTCTGTTCTGCATAAAACTTTATTGTATAGCACTTAATATAATAAACCTGTTCACAGTTCTGTATTCTACAGTCTTAATTTACAATATTAATAATAATGAAAACCAATAAAAATAGTAAAGAAATAATAACAAAAGATCACTATGTTGCGAGATAATATTACACAGAATACAATATGAATTTAAATTAGAACTTGATAAATAAAAAGTAACAAGTCCAGTAAAATATCACTACAATTTGCATACAGTCCCCAAATACTAACATCCGTGGTTTTATAATTCCCAATATGGACTGGGGTTCAACTGCATCATTAAGCATATCATTCCAATAGTGTATTTAAAATCTAATTTTTTCCTATGAAAAATACCATTTCTGCCTCTCTGGTACAAAATAATAATAATAATATTTTTAAAATTAATAATATGTATTTTTTTTTAATTTCTGCAGCCATTCTTGGCAGTTTACAACATACATAAAACCACAATAAAGCACCAAACATTAAAAAACTAAATATCCTAAACGAGCAACAAACCAACCAATTCATCAATAGAAACCAATAATAGCAACTATAAAAATAACAATAACAATAATAAACATTTACAGTTAAATTCAAATTAAAATAGACGACTTATGAATTAAAATACAGACATTTAAATAAACATATGCAAACTTGTCACAGACTTGAAATAGACTGATGTCTCCTTTCCTAATTTTGCATGACTTCTCTTGATTGTAGGATAAAAAAAAGACTATAAAATGAGACTTTCAAAACCAGTCGGGTCATTTGAATTGTAAAGTTGTCTGCAAATATTTTTTTATGTGTTGTACATGAGTATATTGTGCTTCTGTAACCTCTTGCAGGGCTTAGGTTTAATAAAGCTTGAAACGGCTTAATTATCTCCAGTAGGCATCATAATTATACAGATCGAAAAGAGCTAAATATGCATAAGCAACTTGCAACACACGGGCAATGCAATCAATAGTCTGTCTCTGTCAAAGAAGAAAATTAGACATTCTTGCTTGTAACTTCTGTGGCCTGTCCAGTCCAAAGAGTTCCCTTAAAACTACCAAAGTAGCAGGGCAACTACAGCAGACTGTGATTTCACTGTTGGAGACAACAGGCCTTTGAGCACCAGATGCCGGGAATCACCAGCGAGGACAGAACTGTCACTCTCATGTTCTGCTTCTGGGCCTCTCATGGTCATCTGGATTGCTGCTGTGAGAAGCAGATGCTGGACTAGATGGGCGCTTGGCCTGATCCAGCAAGGCTCTCCTTGCAGTGAGATTCTTAATCTCAGAGTCATGGGGTCGAGCCCCACGTTGGGCAAAAGATCCCTGCTTTTCAGGGATTTGGAGTAGAAGACCCTCGTGGTCCCTTCCAACTCTATAATTCTACGATTCCATGAAATGGCAAAGTTTAGATTTGGTGTATTTGTCTTTTGTTCCCAATCCTTGTTGTTGTTGTTGTTGTTTAGTTGTGTCCGACTCTTCGTGACCCCCTGGACCAGAGCACGCCAGGCACTCCTGTCTTCCACTGCCTCCCGCAGTTTGGTCAAACTCATGCTGGTAACTTCGAGAACACTGTCCCACCATCTCGTCCTCTGTCGTCCCCTTCTCCTTGTACCCTCCAGCTTTCTCAACATCAAGGTCTTTTCCAGGGAGTCTTCTCTTCTCATGAGGTGGCCAAAGTATTGGAGCCTCAGCTTCAAGATCTATCCTTCCAATGAGCACTCAGGGTTGATTTCCTTCAGAATGGAGAGGTTTGATCTTCTTGCAGTCCATGGGACTCTCCAGAGTCTCCTCCAGCACCATAATTCAAAAGCATCAATTCTTCGGCGATTAGCCTTCTTTATGGTCCAGCTCTCACTTCCATACATCACTACTGGGAAAACCACAGCTTTAACTACGGACCTTTGTCGGCAAGGTGATGTCGCTGCTTTTTAAGATCCTTAACTGTTTACTATTAAGTTTTGCAAGGTATGGAGAAAGTACATAGATAAATGTCCACAAGAAAGAAAGCAAGAAGAAAGACTAGAAATTGGGGACTTCCAATGACGTTAAAAGTTGGAAGATTCACGGCAGACAAAGACAGGATACACTTCTTCACACAGCACTTTAGTTAAGCTATGGAATTTGCTCTCAGAAGAGGCAGTGAAGGAACCTACATGGATGGCTTTAAAACAGGATTAGACAAAATTCACGGAGAAGAGGGCTTTCAATGGCTGCTAGCATGGTTTGTCTCTGCCTCTACAGTTGGATATGGTGATAGTGAATACCAGTTGCTGGAAATCACAATAGGGGAGAGTGCTCTTGAGCTTGAATCCTGCTTGCTGGCCTCCTACAGGCATCTGTTTGGCCACTGTGAGAACAGGATGCTGGACTGGGTGGGTCTTTGGCCTGATCCAGTAGGGCTCTTTTTCCATTCCAGGGTCTGCCGTGCTCAGAACCAGAGATTATATAACACAAAAACAAGACCTCTGGTCTGGGGCAAATACAACTTGGAAATGACCTTCAAGTTTGGGCAGGGAAGGAAGCAGTGCCTTCTCTCCGTGCCTTTGACGGATCACGTAAAAAAGGAGAAAGATCTGGCCTTTTCTGATTTAATCAGTGGTAATGAAGTGGCTTTGGGCAACTGATGCGATAGTGCCGTGAAGCATTTAGCGTGCCTGTTTTTAGTTCTGTAACAGCCACGGCGGACTTCTAAAATAAACTGTGAAGTTACGGGCTGAAGTGCTTTGGCAATCTTCCACAGAAGGTCCTCCATTGGTGTGAAGCTTGTGACCAAAGCTGGCGTGAGTCCCCAGGATAGCGCATATGGTTTTCTACCTGAGACTGGCGACAGTTTAAAAGGCTCCGTGGCTTGTAAATGTCCCTGACTAGCAGGCTTTGCTAACACGTTGCTTATGGCTTTAGCAGACCGTTCCTCTTTTTCTCCATCCCCTTGTTTTTGTAGTTTCAGATCTTTGGATGGGGCGGTAGGCACATGGTTTTTAGATCCTTTAGTCCAGGCCTGTCCAACCCCCAAGAGACTGCGATCTACTGCCACTATAAAAAAACTGGCAGTGATCTATCCATTGGATTGACCAAAGTTATTGAGCTTTTTGGGGGGAGCCTTCACCAAAGATCGCAATCGACTGGTTGGACATGCCTGCTCTAATAATAATAATAATAATAATAATAATAATAATAATAATAATTTACTATTTATACCCCGCCCATCTGGCTGGGCTTCCCCAGCCACTCTGGGCGGCTTCCAAAAAAATATTAAAATACTATAATACATCAAACATTAAAAGCTTCCCTAAACAGGGCTGCCTTCAGAGGTCTTCTAAAAGTTTGGTAGTGGTTTATCTCTTTGACATCTGGTGGGAGGGTGTTCCACAGAGAAGGCCCTCTGCCTGGTTCCCTGTAACCTGGCTTCTCGCAGGGAGGGAACCGCCAGAAGGCCCTCGGAGCTGGACCTCAGTGTCCGGGTAGAATGATGGGGGTGGAGACACTCCTTCAGATATACTGGACTGAGGCTATTATAAATTCTAGTCTTCCAAATCCTTTAGGCTTCCAAATCCATTAGCGTCTGCCAGCAACACCCAGCGTTAGAGATGGTGACTTGGAAAAAGTCACACATGCAGCACATTCAGCCCTTGGCTTTGTGTTTGGCACAGAGTGTTCGGATTTGCCTGGCTTGCTGGGAACCTCAGTTTTCATTTGTTCTAAAGCAAGTTTCTAGTCCTGAGTGTGTGCAATATGCTTATTGAAACTGTTGGAACACTTGGGATTGGCTGAGATGGCACAGGTTCAAAGCATTTCGTTTCTTTTAGAAATGGCCTGCATGGTGCTGTAGTATTCCTTCTCCCGGTCTTGGAGGTAAATCAGTTGGTTAGGGTAAGAGAGCGGGGATAAAGGTTTCTGGCTTTTAACACTGGAGGGTTTTTTAAATATGGATTATGTTTTGCATATTTCAGTAGGTGAACAGAAACTGCCTGCTTCACTCAGTGAGTTGGGCCAACTCCTTTGCCTCTTCCTTTGAGATTACACTTGCTTTACCCAATGGTTGCCTTCATACAGAGGACTGGCCTCAATTGTCATCTCTTCAAAATAGGCTACACATTTTTAGCTGTGTTGGCTTTCCTCCCCACGGCTTAACAAATCGAACCTGCCTGAAATCCACTCTGTGCACAGGAGCCCTGAATTTCTTTGCAAATACTTCCCCCTTGAACACGTGGCTGGACTTCCGTCTCACAGGATCTATTTTGCCTTTTAACTCGTGTTCCAAGATCCCTCAGTCAGAGCCTGGTGCTAACGGCATACTGTGTTTAAGAATTCTGATAAAAATCTACATTAACAAATTTTGAAGGGTAAAGAATGCATGCTTTTGAATGCTAGCTAAGTATTTGTACATTTACTTAAAAAGAATTCTGAGCCTGGGATTTGTTTGGAGTCCTTTCCACACGGAAATATACCGTAAAGTTTTTGTTTTTCATTTCAGCAGTAAAAAATTGACATGGGAAGTGACCAAAGAGTCGTTTTGTTGCTCCTACTGCTAAGCTATTGGGAATCAGAAATCCTTAACAATCTACGGCAAATCACCTGAAATCTACCTGTAGATCCTGATCTACTGTCCTCCCACCCTGCCATTTGATAATTTCGGTGTTGGGTGTGTTGAAATGATATCCTTTTGGTATCATTTCTTTTCCTCAGTTTTCTGTGTTTTACTTTTAACAGTTGGTTGCTAAGTAGCAAAAGCTGTTGATATCATTTGTTGAGTCACCTAAATGTTGTTGTTGTTAGCAGGATCATTTGTGTATGTGTTTGATAACCTGCTGTCATCTGAAGATGGGTCATCAGCAACGTGCCTTTACATTATTGGGTGCCAAAATATGCACAAGATTTTCCTGATATTTGCATAATTGACTTGGCTATGGCTTTCAGTTACCTGTTACAACTTGCTTTTATCATGTCTGGTCTCTCTCCCCTGATAATAGTAGTAGTAGTAGTAGTAGTAATAATAGTAATAATAATAATAATAATAATAATAATAATAATAATGATGATGTTCAGAAGGATTGACAATTTAAGGAGCCAAACCAAGCTTTTCTCTCTCCCTCTCTCTCTCTCTCTCTCTCTCACTCACTCAAAACTGTTAAAACTAAGCATCAGAACAGACTCTTCCCTGCCTACTCCCTCTAAAAAATAAAGTTCATGTTTCCATTTCAAAATATGGGTTTGGTTAACCCCCTTTGAAGTGCTGCTACATTGTCAAAATGAACGTGTTATTTAAGATCAAAAGGAACAGGATATGGACGAAACATATTTCCGTTTATTCAGTGTTGCAAAAAATATATTAAAAATTATTGCCCCCCCAAAGTTCAGTGTATGGTTTTGATATGTTTTAAACTTATAAGCACTCTCTCTTCCTTATCTTAATGTGGACTGTTTTATTTTCCTTTAAAAACGATTCAAAGCGTATGTGAACTCTGGAAAGTCTAAGAAGGCTGAGCTTTTAACCCTCATCGTCTTCTTTTTTTGCTTTTCCTTTCTTTTTACTCTTTCTTGAGACAAAGATGAGGCTGGTTAGCTAGGTCAAAAGAGCATGAGACTCTTAATCTCAGGGTTGTGGGTTTGAGCCCCATGTTGGGTGAAAGATTCCTCCATTGCAGGGGGTTGGACTAGGTGACCCTCACAGTCTCTTCTGATGGCACAATTCTATGATTCTACGTACCACACATTGTCATTGACTGCAACCAAGGGAGAAAACCTGTGTACAAGAAGCTAGCGTAGGATGGTGTGGAAAAAGCCGGCATAAAGTTGCACCAGCTCCAAACCCTGGGCATTCAGGGGGGCTGCTGCTCTGATTAAGCCTGGCAGGGGGAAAACAATTGGATTGCCAGGTCATATAACTGAGCTCAGGATGCAGCCTAGGTCCAGCCCTCTGGTCCTACTTCTGCAATGCCCCTGGAATACACCTTTTTCGAGACTTAAGACCAGCTTTGACTCAGCCAACTTTGGAAGCTGGGATGAACACGTTATGCCAACGTATCTTTGGCAGAGATGGTGTTGGGGACTTAAAGTCGGCTGAGCCAGGAATCAGCTGACTCAACCAGAGGTCCACTGCATCCTTATCTGTTCATCCTGATGGACTTTGCCATCAGATTTCCCCCTCAAACCTATCATGAAGAAATGAAGTATTGCCACATTTAGTGGCTGCTTCTGTGATAAACCATAGTTACGCAGGTCAAACTAAGAGTACCTTGGTATTGTCTGGATTTCTGTTTTATTCACTTTAAGGGCTAAGCAGCAGCATGCAAGGGTTAAAGAGGGAAATCCACTGCAACTAAATTGTACAAATTAAAAACACGTTACAAATTGAGTATTAAGTGTTCTGGACTCTCCCTCCAAGCGTTTCTCATAATGCTTAATAGCGGAGGCTGACACTTAATTGTAATAAATCAAACCCGTTGACTTATTCCATTGCACTTTGTTAATCGACCGCATAGTTTTCCAGCGTGAACCAGAAGTAAAGCATTTCCAGAGGTATGCTTGGACCAGAACTCAGCGAGAACCAAGCATAATGGTAGCTGAACCTCTGCTAGAACCAAACCCAAAAGTTTAAACGATTTGTCTCCATGATTAAAAGGGTGCATGTGAGGGAGAGAGATTTTAGAACAATACAAAAAATGGAAATATGCAGAAGTTAATTCCACTAACTCTAGTCATGAATGGAACAAGGCCTAAAACTTTCTGGAGCTTCATTAGCAGACTGAAACTCTGGCTAGGGCAAGTGGGCGGTTCCTGTTAACTGATTTGAGATCCTTAGCGAGATGACTGAGGTCCAGCATATCGTTGGGCCAAGCTAGATGCGATGCAGATGCTACACGCAGCCATTTCTGCATTCCAGCTGGTGCAAAAGGAGGGAGCCAAGGCTTATCGGGGGCCTGTGCAGCGTACGCCTTCAGTATTGTCCGAGGTACATTGGCTATTCCCAAGCACAATTCTGTTCTGGGCATAATGCAAAGTACTGGTTATTACCTTTACTTCTTAAGTAGTAAGAAGTACTGAGAACCAGTGTGGTGTAGTGGTTAAGAGCAGTAGACTCGTAATCTGGGGAACTGGGTTCGCTTCCCCGCTCCTCCACATGCAGCTGCTGGGTGACCTTGGGCCAGTCACACTTCTCTGAAGTCTCTCAGCCTCACTCACCTCACAGAGTGTTTGTTGTGGGGGAGGAAGGGAAAGGAGAATGTTAGCCGCTTTGAGACTCCTTTGGGTAGTGATAAAGTGGGATATCAAATCCAAACTCTTCTTCTTCTTCTACAGTGGTACCTCAGGTTACATACGCTTCAGGTTACAGACGGCGCTAACCCCGAAATAGTACCTTGGGTTAAGAACTTTGCTTCAGGATGAGAACAGAAATTGCACGGCGGCGCAGCAGCCGCGGGAGGCCCCTTTAGCGAAAGTGATGCTTCAGGTTAAGAACAGTTTCAGGTTAAGAACAGACCTCCGGAACGAATTAAGTACGTAACCAGAGATACCACTGTACTAGAATATCGGATAGGAGGACATCTTTGACATGACTCTGCCGCGAGGTGGTGTTGCATAGTGGCAAGCGTGTTGACTGGGACGCCCTCCAGTTCTAATTTTGCATTGTACACTAGTCTCTCAACTTGGGTCTTGAAACCCCTCAATACACATTTAGGAGATTTGTGGGTGATGGGGGATGTAGGGAGGTAGGAGAAGTGCTAACAGTGACAAATTTAAATTTATTCTGGGGCAGATGCTAGTTTCACCGATCTAGGCCATCTCCCCCAACCTGCCCCGCCCGTTGAAAGTACTCTTGAGCAACACCAATCCTAAATCTTGACGCCACTTGCGGAGACACGTGCGGGATTTCAGCCCACATTTGCTTTTTAAAAAATGACAGGCAAATTTATGTATTTAAATTCATTCCGCCCCCATCCTGCCTGCCTGCCCATTTGTTACGTGGTAATGAAAGACCCCAAGAGTGTAAAAATTCAGTGTTCTGCAAATGGTATCTTCAAAGCAAAGCACAGCTGAAACTAAATAATTCACCCATGACGGAGGAGAATCTCTCTCTCTCTCTCTCTCTCTCTCTCTCTCTCTCACTCACACACACACACACACACACACACACACACTGCACCCCCTCTCTGCAAAAAAACCCCCAACCAAACCCCTCCCCAGAGAAATACTGTATCTTTCCAGCTGTTCTAGTTTTCTCTCTCTCCCTCCCCTGCTCTCGGTGACGCAAATCCAGGCAGCATCCGCCTTGCCGTAGGGTAGGGGTTCAGAGCTCCTCTCTCTCCCTCGCTCGCTTCCATTCCCGTGCTGATAACTAATCAGAGCAGGGACGAAACTGGGACAGTCAACCAACTCTGCAGTGTTCAGAATAGAGATGTGGAGGATTTAAAGTGAGTTGCATCTGAGGGTTCCCTTGCTTCAGTCAGAGAAAGCAAGAGAGCTCTGTGTTTACCTTTCCTATTGCAAGCACCCTGAGAGTGAGGACAATCCACCTTGGAGCATTTTGGAGCACGTTACCCAAATCACGTCAGAAATTTTATTGGTCAACCAAATACAGGTAGTAGCCAAGAACCCAATCTTAGCAACCAAGCTGAGATAATAGATAGAACATGATCAAACACACATGATAATACATAAAGCACAGACTTTCCCGAGTTGGGAAGTTTTCACGGTGAACTTAGCCTTGTCGGACATAACAGGCTTAGAGCCATGCTAAGACAACAGATGCTTAGCTTTGTTGATGCCACTAAAAGTGGCAATTGGCTTTAAGAATTCCTTTAAAATATTTATAATTTACAATACAGCCTACAGTGCTATTTCACAAGGAAAGGGGCAAAAGGAAAAGAAGCTCAGATAGATATTTCTCTTGTCCGAAGAGCAAATGTCTCTGTGAGGCTTGCAGCAAGCATATGCTAAATAATGCATAATGGTGCAAATAAAATTTCATTGCTGTCGTAAATGAACACGATGTCCTTCTACAGATGCTCAATTTATTTTTACGGGCTTTCTTCAGGTGTTTCAATGACTCTGCTGCCAAGTTTCCTTAGTGAGTGTGTGTTTGTAGTTACCCAGAGGACGCCGGTGGGTTAAAAATCAGGACTGCATCAGATAGCCTGTACTTTGGATTTTTTTTTGGGGGGGGGGTTGCAACTTGCATTATGGTAAAATTGGAATCTTGCCCTGAACCCTCCCTTAATTGTCTGAATGTTCACCCTGCCTGGCCTCCAGCTGTTTCTTCCTGCTTCCTAGCCCGACTCAGTCAGGGGTCATGTAGTGAACGGTATAAGATCACAGAGGGTTCTTTCCTCCCTGTCTCCTCATAATACAATCCAGGGTCAGCGAGTGAAACTGAATGGTGGGAGATTCAGAACAGACGCACTGCGTGGAGTTCTTCACACAGTGCATAAACTATGGAGTTCCCTGACACAAGGTGTTTATGTCAGTCACAAAACCTCGATGCCTTTAAAAGGGAGATGAAATTCATGGAGGATCAAGCTACCAGTGACTGCTACTCACCGTAAAACAATCCCATTAAAACAACGCAGGGATTAGAGCAGGACGTGAAATGCCCACCAGCAGCTAATAATAAAAAACTAACTGGGTTCTATGGGCACACCCAGGATGTTTGGTCTGCCTGAAACAAAAGGATGATCCTTTCAAATCTACACCTCTTAAAGCTGTCTCCATAGGCTCCTTTTCGGCCATGGCCCCAACCTGGTGGAACGCTCTCCCACAAGAGACTAGGGCCCTGCCGGATTTGACATCTTTCCACAGGGCCTGCAAGACGGAGCTGTTCCACCAGGCCTTTGGGCAGGATGCAGTTTGACTTACTTTCTTATGTATAAAACAAGCCCGAAGGAGGCCCCCAACATGCTCACAGGTCCTTGCATGATCAGTGTATGATCAGTTGGTCCTGATCTCAGTTCCAACCTGATAATTGCCACCTGCCCAGATTTTAACTTGTCTGAATTAATTTTAAGATGTATTTTAATTAATTGATGTCTGTTTTTATGCATATTGTGTTGTTTTTATGATGTTTTTATGATGCCGGGGAGGGCGGGAGACAAATAAATTATTATTATTATTATTATTATTATTATTATTATTATTATCATTTAGATATTTTCACTTTGCTTCCATGCTGGGTGCTGGCTTCTCTATTGAAAATTGTAGCTCTTCTGGAATACACCATAAAAGTGGCTGGCTTGAGCAGCTGTGATGGTTAGCACAGACTCAATGGGTCCTGGTCAACCCCCAGTGCGACGCGATGCTTCAAGTCAGTCGCTGTCAGAGCTGCCCGAGGTCCCAGCTCACAAAGGACCAACGCCAGTTCTTGTTATATACAAAAGTCTTTATTGAAGTTCAGTTTCGATTTCAAAGCCGCGGCGCGCAGCTCTACGTCTCAAACTCTAGACCGCTGAAGCTCCGTCTGAATCTCCTCCCCCCAGACACCAGTTTAAGACTCTAGCCTTGCTCCACCTCTTCCTTTGCTCTTTCCTCCTCTGGGTCCACCTGTCCACTGGGGTCTTGCCCTTTCTAGACTCTTCTGACGCTGAATCCCCTGAGTCTTCCCCCTGCCTCCGGCGGGCTTTAGGACCTGGTTCCCAATCCGTGTTTTCTGCCGTCCCGCGCGCCTGTACCTTGGAACTTGGCGCGCGCGCCCAGCCGGCAACCTTTCTCCTGACCGTTACACTGCTCCTGTCACTGCTTCCCTCTTCGGGGGGGCTAGCTGGACCTGACTTCCCCTCCGTTCTCTCACTCTCTGATAGAGGCGTGGTCAGCCCTGACTCATCTTCTCTCCCTACTGGAGGAGACGCTGGCCCCGACACATGGGACTCTTCCCCCCCACTACGCTCTGGTGGGGGAACTGGTCCTGATCTTCCGCTGCTGCTTTGGGAGTCCCCGCTGGCCCCTTGCTTCTGGTGCGTCCCCCCTGGGACCCCCCTTGCCCTGGCCATTGGCGCCCCCCTCTGGGAATCTTCTGAATCGCTGGAGAAACTCATGGAATCTCTCGGGCCACTGTCATACTCCTCTACGCTGCCCTCAGATTCTTCCCCTTCGCTCTCCGTTTCCTCTCTCCCCTGTGCCTCTGCTCCTGAGCCCCTGACAGTCGCAGAGCTGAATCGTTTATGGAAAGGATTAGTCAGAAAATGGACAGTTTCATGCAATTTCTGGCATCACTTATTCAGCCATCTTGATTCTTTTCATAAGCTATCCTGAATTAGAAACCTGGGGTTGATTAAGATGTGCTATTTGATGGTGGCTTAACTGATATAGGGCTCCTCTCATCAAATGCTGTGTGGTCACAAGAAGGGAATGGTCTTAGGTTTTTATTTTCTTTGGGGATGTGGGAGGATTCCGATGAAAACAAGCAGGAGTAGAAATTGCCAATGCTTACTTACTCGTCTCAGAGTAAGTGGAATTCAGAATAACTGGAATTCAGTCCAGTGGATACAATCAATATTTGCTGTTGTTGTTTTCAGTCTGCAGACAATATGTAATTGATTAGGTCCTCTCCTCCCAGGGTGGATTTGATTTAAATCAAAACAATTTAAATCACAATTTAAATCACAATTTAAATCACTAGTCAGTAAGACTTGATTTAAATCATTTATTTATTTTTTATAGAAAGACTCATTCTTACTGGTATAATCTTAATATTTACAACCAGATGAAGGTTTTATTTTTGGAATAATAAATTTTCAGAGTAGTTTTTCCAGTTATATCAAAAATTATTGATTTGGTTATACTATTAGAACTACATTGACAGATAATTATGAAATTATTGTGAGGTTTAATAAGTTAACTGTTTATATTTGGACAACTTTTCTGCTGTACTTTATTGGAAGGGGAAAAACAATCATTTCCTTAATAACAATTTAAACAATTTATTTAACTGAAACAATAACATTATAGCATATGTATCCATGTTTGTTAACTGATATGGTTAAACGATTTTTAAAAAAATAAACCTTAGACTGAGTTTTAGCACACATGAAAAACTTAAAACAAATCCTTATTTCCTGATGAATAGCCTTTGGACTATAATGTAACTTAAATAGAAAACGATCTTTAGAAAGATTTTTCCTCCAAAAGCATTTTATTTTAAAAATCCAATTTAAATTTAAAAAACCTGATTTAAATAAAAAAATCTGATTTAAATTTTTTAAAAATCAGATTTATTTTTTTAACACATTGATTTTTATCCACCCTGCCTCCTCTTTCCATTTGCCTTGTGTTTCCTTTGCACTGAAATGAATGGGCTGGAATAACATAAGTTACCTAATTCCGTCCCACTGGACAGCAATACAGGTGATGTAGTTTGTGGAGAGAGATGGAACTGCAGTGGAAGGAAAACAGTGCTGCGTGCAATGAATATGGAGTGAAGTGGGAAATGACGCCTTCTTACATCCCTGCTCTTCCCCGTTTAAGATCGATTTCTGTGTGTCCAAATGTAGGATTCCTAATGATGGTGGCAATTCTACACGTGTGTAGGTTACAGGAAGGGCACCTCTTAGCTGGATACTTGCAACAAGGGAAGAGAGTGTTCCCCAGTCTTCCTGGTCCTGAGGAATTCTGCGTCAAAACACTATATGTTGTCCTTTCAACTAACTTCTGCTTTGACGTGGGTTGGGAAAGAAGAAAGTCACTGATTAGAAAGCATCCCTTTATTTATTTTACGAGGCTCAGCTTGTAAGAACGTGCACTTTAGATCTGAGTTTATGGCTTTATTTAACAGCTCTGATAATCTGAATGAGTCCACAACAACCACCCATTTTACTTTTATACAACTCTTGGTTAAGATAAGCAAATAGTGAGGGACACTTGTATGGCTGTCTTCCCAGCAATATTTCATGGGAAACAAAAAATGGCTTGCTGATTGTCCAACTTGCTGTAGTTAGCAGGAGCTGAGAGAGAGGTGTTGACACTTTTTGGTACATACACACAAAGTGTGAACATGGAGAACACAAGGCGTGAGGCAATACTGGCCCATCTCAAATAGAAGTCCTACCCACCAGTGACAATCATGCTATCCTGGTTTTACATTATAGTGCAACAAAATGTTGCAGCGTGGAATAATCCTCTTCAGGGAGCCAGCCAGCTAGCCAGGCCCCTTTTCAGGATAATAGCACCCAATTTCCCCGTCCCCACCTCTCAGCAGTCAGCCATCATTGAGGTTCTCCCTTTCATAATTTTGTTGCTATTTTCCCCAAGCCCGTTGAAATCTTCACCTCATGCATGGATCAGTCCATTTCTTCGCACTTGAAGAAACATGCAGTTTTGCATAATAGTCACATTTTTTTGGTAAGCAGCATTCCCGAATATTCCTGCCAACCTAGCAGTTCGAAAGCACGTCAAAGTGCAAGTAGATAAATAGGTACCGCTCCAGCGGGAAGGTAAATGGCGTTTCCGTGCGTTGCTGTGGTTCGCCAGAAGCGTCTTAGTTATGTTGGCCACATGACCCGGAAGCTGTACGCCAGCTCCCTCGGCCAGTAAAGCGAGATGAGCGCCGCAACCCCAGAGTTGGTCACAACTGGACCTAATGGTCAGGGGTCCCTTTACCTTTATTCCCGAATATAATGCATTTCTTCCTGCAGTTTATACTAATACTTGCATTTCTAGACATATATCATCCTAGCAGCTGCATTTTTATATGTATTACTTGGCTGGAAAACTGCATTGCAAAATTCAGAGAAGTGCAAGTTTCATAGGAGGACTGTGTTTTCAGTTCGCGCGTTGTTTTGGAAATGGCAAAACAGGCAACTTCAACGTTAAATGAGTCAAATTTCTCCCCTACCCATAGCTGAAAGGGTCAAGCCCTTTACACAGCAGAAATAAAGTTAAAACGCTGGCAAATTGTTTATAGGAATCACGATCTCCCCTCTGTCTTCCAGTGCAACCTACTCCTCCCCTCTTTGAAATGTCAGGGCGGTAGAATGATAGTACAATCTCATTTTAAAAGAGTCCTCTGGGCTGCTTGATGTTCCAGAAGATTTCTCGGAATTGAACTTGGGGAGGCAGATTGGAACACAGTGCAAGGCTTTCCCCCTCCTGCCTTTCTGCTGGGTGTAGCTGGAGAACTTAATTGGGTGTTAAAGGCTTTCCACTGAGTCTGATGCTTCCTTTTCTCCTTTATACTACTTCCTGTTGCTAATCTCCCTTTGGAGAGAGGCTCCTGGCTACGGAGAATACACAGCTATTTAGTGCCAGAAGGACTTGGTTCTATTTGTAGGGATGTCGAGGAAATGAGATTGCCCAGTGGGAGTTAGGATGGTTCCCCCGCCTTTCTTTTTATCTCTACCTTTCTGCATTGGGACAGTTAGGGATTGTATCCAAACCCCATTGTTGTTCCCATAATGCCATGCCAAAAGCATTCATTTAATGGCTGTTGTTAAAGCTGTGAATGTGTTCTGTTATATTTCATTCTCGAGTGTGTGTTTTTTTAAACATGAACTGTGAATGGGAAGGATTAGTACCTCGAAGCCTGGCGTTATGGTGCATGTGGGAACAATGACTATATGAAGTCAAACCATTGGTCCATCTATTCCACTATTACCCATTTTTGGCTTTTTAAAGGTCTCAAGTGGATATCTTTTCCACTTCTGTGAGCTGGATATGCCAGAGGGTATCTCCGGTCCACCCTAGTTTTGTGGGAGAGATTCAAGTGCATACCAGGAAACGTAGGTTTTTGAGCTTGAAGTGGCTCCAAGCCCTTTGTCGCCCTAGCGCAACAGATCCACTTTGAAAAAGAAACAGACTTGTTGCTGTTAGGAAAGTGATGGGGAAATGCATTGAAAAGTGTGGAATGGGCAAATGATTAATGGGCTAAGCGTCTGACAAGCAAACCAGGAAGAATGCAGGAGGAATGCCCGTCACTGTATAAACTCCCTGCAAACAAATCAGCAGATGGCGATGATCAATAAAATTGATTCTGTATACATTTTGTCCAAGCAAATCAAGATGAATGGATGGTCACGATCTGGAGGAGTCCAGTGGCTGAAGCTGTGACTCCAAAGCTGCAGGAGCTCTTGACTGCTAATGATTAACACCTCTTTTCAAAAAAAGGAAAAGTTTCTATAGAGTATAACTGTCTGCCAGAGAAAGGAGTGCCTTCTGCCTTTAGCCCTAAAAGGTTCACCATTCTTGACAACCTGAGCATCAAGGAAGGTGTCCATCTGAACCCAGCATTGTCCACTGTGCTGCAAAAAAAAATAAAAAATCCTTTGCATGTGTTGAAGATGGTTGTGTGCATTTCTTACATGCATGGATATCCCTTCATTTCTAAAATATCCCGTTCATTTTTCTCTGTGTGAATGGACCTGTGTGTTATACGCCTCTCACACACAGGATGCATTTATCATAGAATCGCCCAGTCATTTGAGACCCATATCACATTTTCTCTTTGGGTGGAGTTGGAGAGCCATATTGTTCCAAAAGCACCCATTTTTTTCAGGAAGATTATCTGATCACCAGAATGTTTTTTCAGATGGTGACAAACATGAAACAGTCTTTCAATCACTACCAAAGGGTGGGAAATCTCCCCATTGCCCTATGAGTTAGTTGAACTGACATGGGGTGTCCGAATACACCCTCTCTCTGAATGGAGTGCACCATCAGAGTTGTTTCAACATACAGATGCATTGGCCATCAAAAGGAGGAGGGCTCAGCACATTTATTGAGTTTCCAACGAGATAATCTGCACCCGCATTGAGACACCCATTATGCACCAGACCTTTGAACAGGCACGTCTTAATTACTGAGAGGAGAGCTTGAGAATGAGAAATTGCCCTATTTTCAAAATACGTTGGTGTGCGTATTCAAAACAGTTCGTCACTGAATTTTTCTGTTTTTATGTGAACTGCAGTTAAACTCCTCCTCCCCTCCCCCGGTAACTTGTTGCATCCTTTGGTATTTAACTATTTGCTGCTGTTTGTTTCCTGAAGACGATCGGAGGCAACTCCTTTTGGATAATTCTGCTTCTTTTCTAATTGGCTTCTTCATGCTTTTAGGGCAAGTTATAGGCTGGCTGAGGGTTGGACCTCTCCCCCCACCCCCCGCAAATCCCTCTTCCCTGGCCCTTTTACTTTGGTTCCCGATAGGGATGAAACACCAACCCAGTTCTGGTATAGAAACTGCCTGAATAAAAAGGAATAAAATAAAAGTGATGAGATCTCTGTATGAACAAGAGCAATTGTCTCTGGCTCTCCCAACCTCCTCCAGCTTTCCCCTCTGGCTCTCATCCTCCTTGACAGCCTTTGATGTTGCCGTTCCTGGGCTTGAGTTAGTTCCTGCTTCTCCCTTCACTCATTTCTCCCTCTTGCTTGTTGCTGTCAAGTTGAGTTCTGCTTGCATGCTAGGCAAAGAGTGTCTGGCTCCATAAGAGCTCACTGCGAGGCAGCACATACCGCCCAGCGGTCTCATAGCAGCAGCTTAGGCCAGAGGACCTATTGATGGAGAAGGCGATGGAACAGCTCTCCTGCCTTGCACCCAACCCATTTTTGTATGCCCCTGTCTGCTTTCACAGGTGTTATAGGGAGCAGGGCTTTCAGGTGTAACATACGAACAAAAATTCCAGGGTTGGAGCGGTTGCATCTTCTGTGCATTTAAAGGCCGAGTCGCCGAGTTGTAGTTTTGCAACCCTACTTAGAGAGACAGGAGGAGAAGTCCGCTGCTTGGCTGAGAAGTGGATTGCTGTGAGATGATACACCAGAAATCGTAGCGAAAACTGCACACCAGTTGTTTCTGTTTTAAACCCTACTGCATGGTAGGACTTCTCTTTGCACACTGCCCAAAAGCAACGGTGGGAATAATCTTTTAAAGATGTTGGACCACTTGAGCGCCGAATGCGAAAAACTGGCCAGTGAGTGGCGGTCTCATAGCAGCAGTGTTGTTGTTTATCATTTTTCACAGGGTATGTTTAATGCTCAAAGTACTTTGCAATTCTTATCTCATTCACCCCCTTAGGGGTAGGGTGTTGTTGATGTTCCCTGCCCCCCCCATTTTTTCCAAAAGGAAAAATAGGATGGAACTGAGGCTGAGTGATGAAGCCGTCGGCAAGTCTCAAAATATCTTTTTGAAAGCTTGGAAAGGGGGGGATTGCATCTTTTACTGATTTTAAGAAGTATGACCCAAATTAAAAGAAGTTTTAGAAGACAGATAGACATTCCGACCGTGATGGAAGAGCGTGTGCGTTTTAACACACATTCTCTGTTCTTGAAACAGATTCCTCGGAATGCTGTAAACATGCGGTGAAAAATATACTTCTGCGCCCCGCCAGAATCTCCATCTTTGTTCTTTGTAGAACAAGAACAAGAACAAGAAGATTAACCAAAACCTACCATATTTTTTGCTCTCTAAGACTCACTTTTCCCCTCCTAAAAAGTAAGGGGAAATGTGTGTGCGTCTTATGGAGCGAATGCAGGCTGCACAGCTATCCCAGAAGCCAGAACAGCAAGAGGGATTGCTGCTTTCACTGCGCAGCGATCCCTCTTGCTGTTTTGGCTTCTAAGATTCAGAATATTTTTTTTTCTTGTTTTCCTCCTCCCAAAACTAGGTGCGTCTTGTGGTCTGGTGCGTCTTATAGTCAGATCCTTGGTCCATTTAGCTTAGTATTGTCTACACTGACTGGCAGCGACTCTGCAGGGTTTCACACGGGGAATCTCTCCTAGTTCTGCCTGGAGGTGCCAGCATTTGAACCCGTGTCCTTCTCCATGCAAAGCAAATGCTCTAACCACTGTGCTAAGACCCCTCCAAAAAATAAAGGGCTGCAGAACTATCAGAGGCAACAAGCAAAGCTAGGAGGTAATTTGCCATTGCCTTTTCCCTCCCCTAAAAGCTTGAAAACATCGCTGACAACACTTGAAAATGGCAAAACTAACCAACTGTAACTGCATACATTTACTTACTTCTCTTGGTTTTCTGTTGTAACATTACATAGTGTGGCAATAGCAATTCTGCCTTCTCTTTAGCCGGATTTGAAGCTGAGTGGGGTGGCTGAGAGTGGCTTGGGGGGGGGGAAGCGCTCCTCTTTTCCACAATGGCTGTGTTAATTTTAAATCATTGATAAAAGAGGGACTTGCTCTATTCACTGTTCTTTGCAATTATGTCAAGCAGCCCCAGTGTCTGCAGAGACAATGGCAGACAATCAATTGTTCAATATCCTCCCTGCTTACACTTGCACCTGTTCCCACTTGGACCAGTAGGAGGTTGCTCTGGAGAAGTGATTTTGCTCCCCATTGTGTGGAGTGTGTGTGTGTGTGTGTGTGTGTGTAAAAATAAAAAGATAGAAACACAGAAACCCCCTGGATTTAGGCAGAGCTAGCTGGACGGGCCATTAGCAGGGGACAAAGGCCACTAATGGCACATCAAGGAAACCGTCAGAGGGCAAGGCCGCCAGGCAAGAGGAAGTGGGGGCCCTATTGGGCAGAGGCAAAGGCCGTGGTTTAGGGATTCAACTTTGGATGACATAGGCTGGGAGGAGGTCCTTCGAGTCTGTTAGCAGTGAAGACGATGGGCAGAGCTCCACTTGAGCCAGGAGTAACAAGCTGGAACCAAGAGACACAGAGGGTGGCTTTCTGCTGTCCTTTGAATTCAATGCTGCCTTTATGGGGAAAGCCAGACCTTCTTGGATGCGCATGTTCTGCGGTCCCTCCATCTAGGTACAGTTTGGGTATATGCATAAAACCATACATCATAAAAACACTGCAGTCTCTGTTGTGCCTCATTGTTCCCAAAGCGAACACAGGCTCTAGTAAGTGTGCCTGGAATCTTTGCACCGCTCATGGAAATAGGGGTTCCGTGTAACAATACATTTAGAGAATGTAAGGAGATTTTTGCTTGCATCCATCTAAATCCGACTCCCCGCCCCGCCATAGTAGTAACCAGGATGTCAGGGGTGTCACAATGACAAGTTGAGCATGTTGGTGAATGCCTTCCTTTACTGTCTGTGTATTGCTAAAACAGTGTATTGTTTAAAATAGGTGTGTTTGTGGTGTGTATGTATGCATGCATATGCTTTTGGGGGGGGGTGGTAAAAAGAAACCAGTATAGGCAACAACCAATTTGAAGACATCCAATTGGCGCACGATCGCGAATGTGTGCATTGTGGCAACTTGGAAGTGGGCAGAATGAGGCGGGGCAAAGCAGACTTAGGCATGCTCTGGCATTGCGCAGTGACCCAGAATGCAACCCCCGTGCAAATTGGGGGGTGCCTGTAATTAAATTCCATCGCCCAACCTCCGGTGAGCTAAGTAATATCAAGGCAGTTTTTATTTTTATCTACAGTGGTACCTTGGGTTACATACGCTTCAGGTTACACACTCTGCTAACCCAGAAATAGTGCTTCAGGTTAAGAATTTTGCTTCAGGATAAGAACAGAAATCGGGCTCCAGCGGCGCAGTGGCAGCAGGAGGCCCCATTAGCTAAAGTGGTGCTTCAGGTTAAGAACAGTTTCAGGTTAAGAACGGACCTCTGGAACGAATTAAGTACTTAACCCGAGGTACCACTGTATTTTGCAGCGCTTACTTACAGCCCAATTGTAATAAAACCCCAAAGCAGTTTACAATTCAGAGTGCTTGTTCCAAGGGGCAGCTCAGGGAGGGCGTTCGTCACTCGCCACCCATCCTGCACCAACAGGAAGTGAAAAACGGGAGTGGGATAGAGCTGCAAACCGGAGGCTTTCAATTAGCATTAAAAAGGGCCCTTTTCTTGCATGGATCTTATTGGTGATTATATGTTATAGGAGGACGTTGGCCTGGGGGAAGGGCATCTCTGGATAATAATATAGCAGCGTGTCACAAAGAAGCTCCCTTTGAATCCCAGCTGATTGCGGAAAAACAATGCTCCAGCTGTGAGGAAGTCCACCTCTTGTGCCGGGAGCAAAACGTTAACTCTTGCAATTAAATTCGGACAAGGTGGATTTCTGGATGCCCCCCCCCCTTGTTTCTAAGCAGTTTTGCATGATACTGTACGCACTTCAGCGTACGGACTTGGGACCTGCTGCTCACGCCTGGGATTATCTGTATTGTAGCTGGAAGCAAAATGCACCAGAGAGCAAGTAGTTCTGGGCCCTATGACGTCTCTTTGTAAGAGAACAATGCGGCGGTTGCAACCGGAACTGTTAAATAACTGCAACTTTGGAGCATTAGCCTGCCTCCTGGCATTGCTTTGATGTTATCATTTTTTTTAATTGCTGCTTTATTTGGAAAGGCAACTGCTGTGCGTGGAGTATTCCTCTAGCGGCAATTTGCATCAGATCAGAGGACACAGAGTACGGCGAACTAAACTGCACGCAAAGGGATAGGGGTGGTGGTGGTTTGGGCGGACTCTGCTCCTGCACCCACTCGCCTTTGGTCATCCCACCGACTTGGCCCCCCTTGGGCTCGCGGCTCGCGGAGTGGTGAGCAGGCCCTTGTGCGTGTCGGCATGGGACCGTGCGAGAAGGAAAACTGAGTGGCCAGTGATGCCAGGAAAGCTGTGTGAGCTGTGTGCTCCTCTGGAGGCCCCAGAGGGCCTTTCTGTTCTCTGTCAGTGGTTCATCTGAATACCATATGTCACCAAACAAATGTTCCCAGCCATTCCCCTCTAACGGGCACGGCAGACATCACGTTCCAGGAAATTTCCATGCCCAGCTCCGAGATAAACAGTAACAGGGCCAGACTATTTGTTGAGTGGGTTAAAAAATGCAGAGCGGTTTTGAAATGCCATTGCTTTCCCTTTTAAAATATTGTGTGTGTGTGTGTGTGTGTGTGTGTGTGTACAAACACACACAAACACAAAACCACACATACATATATCACTTTTTAAAAAGGAAGGTCAATTTTCAGGTCAGGCTGATTTACAAAACAAGCAGTAGAATAAGCATGCGTTTTTATATAAATATATAAAGTACAAATATTTGTAAAGGGGATTTATTTATTTATTTATTCATTAATTCATTTCCCACCTTTTCCCCTGACAGAGTCTCAACGCAGCTTTACAGATAAAATAAGAACAGCTAAAAAACATTTGGGGGGGCGGGGAAACGACCATTAAACAAAAATGAGGCATCAATAGAATTAAAACTATACCTACGTATGTATATCATCTATTGAAAACATACAACTGCAACAAAAATAGCCTGGCACTACGCCTTTCTGGCTTCTACAATGTTGAGCTGGATTGTCTTGACACCTAGAGATGCAATCTTCATATATCAACTATGTTATCTCTAAGCAAAGATGCACCAGTCTGTGGTGGCAAATTGGCTGAAAATGGGCACACACACACACCAACCTTGACTGGGTCCCTTGATTTTTCCAGTTTTCCCTTTGGAGCAGTCCATTCCTGGACATCCTATCTCAAAAATCATCCCATCATCAAGTAAAGTCTAGGCAGCACTGGGCATCGTGCTGTGCTCGTCTCATCTCTCTCTGATTCCTGAAAGAGGCAGCCAGTTCGATAGGTGGGCCAAAACCTTGTTCTCTACAAACAACGCATCTGGCTTTAACAGCACCCCAAAAGTCTGCTCACCTCAAGCAGCCATGTGGTGCCTCAAGTGCACCTGCCCACTTTTGAAAATCAGAAAAAAAGGGGAAGGGAGCTGATCTATTTGCAACTTATTTAGTCTGCGCTTTGTTTTTTTTTTATAATATTTTATTAATTTTATGAAGTACAGAAAAAAGAAATAGAGACAGACATAGAAAAATACAGTATAGAAGTTACAAATTTCCATAATCTTTTTTTCCAACATATCTATTGGACTTCCCCACCTCCTCCAAACCCTGCATTCTCTGTATTACAAAATATCAGCAATTTGTTAACTTATTTCAAAGCTTATTGTATCTTTCATTTTATCATGTTACCTAATTTCAAAACTATTGTAACCCAAATCTTATATATTTTAGCTTAAACATAATAAAGTTATTTCATCATTCCACCTTTGACTTCTTGTACCTTAATTTCCATTTCATTAATTTACTGATGCTGAAGCAAGAATTTCTAAAAAGTGCATTTTTTAACATTCATACAACTTGTAATGTTTTTTCAAATAGTCTTTAAATTTTTCCCAGTCCTCCTGGATTGTTTCTTCTCCCAAGTCTCGGATTCTGCCAGTCATTTCAGCCAGTTCCATATAGTCCATCAACTGCGTCTGCCATTCCTCCAGCGTGGGTAGATCTTGTGTCTTTTAGTCTGCGCTTTGCACCACTGCTCATCTCCTGCTGAGGAACTCAGGTGCGTTGCAAGCTCAGTTGGACTTGGAGCACAGGCCGAAATCAAGATATATGGTGTCAGAGCAGGAATCATAGAATCATAGAATCATAGAGTTGGAAGAGACCACAAGGGCCATCGAGTCCAACCCCCTGCCAAGCAGGAAACACCATCAGAGCACTCCTGACATATGGTTGTCAAGCCTCTGCTTAAAGACCTCCAAAGAAGGAGACTCCACCACACTCCTTGGCAGCAAATTCCACTGTCGAACAGCTCTTACTGTCAGGAACTTCTTCCTAATGTTTAGGTGGAATCTTCTTTCTTGTAGTTTGGAACCATTGCTCCGTGTCCGCTTCTCTGGAGCAGCAGAAAACAACCTTTCTCCCTCCTCTATGTGACATCCTTTTATATATTTGAACATGGCTATCATATCACCTCTTAACCTCCTCTTCTCCAGGCTAAACATGCCCAGCTCCCTTAGCCGTTCTTCATAAGGCATCGTTTCCAGGCCTTTGACCATTTTGGTTGCCCTCCTCTGGACACGTTCCAGTTTGTCAGCGTCCTTTGTCCAGTTTGTCAGGAGATAGTGCATCCTTTAAATCAGGTATGCACTTGGCCATCTTACTTCCCACAGGGCACCGAGAAGTGAAGAATAATCATTGCAAGGATAGTGGTTTTTAGTATACAGTTTCCTTGCTTCGCAGCTGTCTAGGATAAATGGCTTTTCATTTTTTTGGTAAGCTGGTGACACACGATGCTTCGTGGATGCCTTTCTAAGGATGGATAATTGAATAAAAGAGACATTTTTTATTGCCTTTTGCTTTTAGTACAGTAAAGTCTCGCCTAAGCTGTTTTATCCTCTTGGGTTTTGTTTTTTTTACTGCTTCCCCCTCTCTTTTTCCTAATCCTCACGTCCTAGAGCCGCGTTTTGTAACTTGTCTTTCAATAAAAAATAAAGTAAAACTCATGCTGGTATACCGTAACCGCTCTTCATTACAAAAGTCCAGATCAGGTGTATTCTGAAGTTTTCATGGCTGGGTTTTTTGGTGCGTGCTTAGAATACAAAATGGAAATGGGGCAGCTGCCTTAACAGTGGCTTTTTCTGCAGAAACACAGAGTTGTAGGAACCGCGAGCATCAACTAGTCCCCTTGTAATGCAGGAATCCTTTTTGCCCAATGTGGGGCTTGAACCGAAAACCCTGAGATCAAAGTTGCGCATGGTGTCAAGTCACTTGATGCCATTCATGGGTTTCCTTGGTCCTCCAGGATCTCTGTGTTCCTTCCAGCTTAGACTCCAGCTAAGCCATGAAAAAACCAGTTGCCACCCTATAAAAGTGCTTTGATGTGTCTTGCCTATTCTGAGACAAGGCCTTCATGGAGGAGAAGGCCTTTGATGGCTACTAGCAATGGTGCTACGCTCTGCATTCTAAAGTTAACAGACTGCAATGCTTCTGAATGCTAGTTTCTGGTGGGGTGAGTGTTCTTGTGTTCGAATTCTGCTTGCAAGTTTCCCAAAGTGGTTGGCCACTGTGAGAACAGGATGTTGCTACGTTCTTAACATTTGGTTATTTATTTCATTAAATAATGAAGGAGCTCAAGGTGGTATTCATGGAAGATGTATTCAAAGTGATGTTTACTCAGAGTGGACCCGCACTGAAATGAATAGCCAGTAATTTCAATGGGTCGACTGAGTCAACGTGAGTTGACTTATGCTTATCCCTCTCCCACATTTATCCTTGCGACAACCCTGTGGTGTAGGTTAGCCTGAGAAGCTGTCATTGGCCCCAAGTCACCCAGTGAGGTTCACAGATGAGCAGGAATTCAAATCCCAGACCCAGAATTAACATTCCCTGACTGTCAGTCAAAGAGCTGTTGTGCTAGTGTAGAGTGGGAATTATGGTTGCATGCCTTCCAACAATTCTCCAATGAAAATAGGGATGTCTAATAATAATAATAATAATAATAATAATAATAATAATAATAATAATAATAATAATACCCTGGCTATCTGACTGGGTTGCCCCAGACACTCTGAGTGGCTTCCAATATATATAAAAACATAATAAAACATTAAACATTAAAAAACTTAATACAGGGTTGTTTTCAGATGTCTTCTAGAGGGTATATAGTTACTTATATCCTTGGCTTTGAGGTCCCACAACTCCATACCCTCCAACATTACTCTGATGAAAACAGGGACATCCTAAGGAAAAGCAGGATCAAATCAGAAACTGGGATGGCTTCTTTAAATCTGGGGCTTTCCCTGGAAAATAGGGACACTTGGAGGGTCTGTGGTTGAGCAATATGAAGCCAACTCTGTTTTTAAGCAGCCTTGGGTGCAATGCAGGATTGAGGAACCTTTCCCCAGCCATCTCACTTCCCAGCGCAACCTTCTGGGTATCGCCTGGCATTGTTGGGTGGGGCCAGTGGCAAAAGTTCAATGACACATCCAGCCAGGCAGAAAGCATTCAAGGAAGGCGTGAAGCAGAACTGGTGAGGGCCTGTGTGGCCTGGAGAAAGTGCTGGAGGGCCAGATTCAGAGACATTTCTTGATGACATTTGTTCCCTGAGATGAGAAGGCTGTGGTGGCACCGATAAATAAGTTGGGATACTTGGCCTTGAACCTCTGCCATCGACATTCCGTTCTTGTTGCCTGCCTGGCTCAGAAGCCAAAGGATCTTTCTGGACCACTGAACAAAGAAATTCACACCACATCCTTTGTCGCTTTATTTATTTATTTATACGAAGCCAACCCACAGAGATGGGATTAAACTCCAGAGGCTGGTTCCCTTTCAAGTGCAAATGAAGGAGAGCCTTTCCCGAGAAGAAGCTTGGGAGCTTACACAACACCCGGAGGAATGTTTATATGGCGGGGGAAATCAGCGCCTGATAGCAGAATATCAACAGACACTTCATTTATTTAGCGCCCTGGCTTAAGAGGAGAGAACAATATGTTTTAAAACATCCTGGTTTGCATGGGAGCCTTATCTTATCTCTCTGCGGGCCTATTTTATGGCCTTCCTATTGAAGTTATGTCAACTGCAGGAGAGATTGTGGGGTGACCAATCTCTCCCTCTCTTTTTTTTCTGTTGGAAGGTAGGTCAACAAATGTTGCTGTGGAAGGGAGGCGGGTCGCTGAAACACCTTTATAACCTGCTGTGGGAAGCAATCCCAGGTGGTTGTGATTTACGGATGGAGCCTGTGAAATATCTCTCCAAGGCCGACCATTTTGCTGATAAAAGTCCTATCTGTAGAAATACCCTCCCACTTCTTGCATTGCCACAGTTGTCCCAGGCGAACGTCTACTGACTCGGATTGGGTGAATAGTTCTGAATCGGTGGTGGGAGTGGCGGTGCGTATGTTTTCAGGTGCTCCAAAGGCCAGAGCCTTTAAGGTTTTCACCTCAGGTGTCTCCTGCCGTTCTCACAGCTGAAGCACATAGACAGGAGTTTAGTGATCTTGCCCAAGAAAAAGCCCTTTCCTGGGCTCACAGCACAATAGAGAGAAAGCTGCTCCCAAGAAAGGCATACCTTGCTGTGGATGGAGGGAATTTGTACTTCGGGACAATGGAAACGAGCCATTGGAAATAATATTGAAACGAGGCCTGCTGGGAGACGAGCGCTGAGGAAAGTTTGAGAGAGATAAAAGCATGTAAGAGTCAAAGGGAAGTAGTTTCCCCCCTGAAGTGGGTGGCAACACCAGGAACGTGACTTCTGGTGATATGCCGAGCAGGCTGCACTTCTGTGAGGTCATCCAGGCTTTGCCAATCAGGGAGTGGTTGGGAGAGCTGCTCTGCTTTGTGAAGGGCCAGATCCTGCAGGTGAGTACAGCAGCGACCTTGTCCTGAACCCCTGGCCGATCTGGCGGCAAGTCAGTATGTCAAGTCCCCAGTCCAGGGTCAATCCATGTGTCCAAAGTCAAAACCAAAGCACAGTCCTACAGAGTTTCTGGAGCATCCAAACTGAGGTCCATCAATATGGGCAGTTGAGCAGACACAGGACCTCAGCTCTGCTGTCCTTTTAGACTATGCCTGCCGATTGCAGCATCTGGGCTTGATGAGGCATGTGAACCTCACCTGTTCCAAGCCTACTCCAGCTGAGGAATCAAATCCCTCCTCCCAGAGCTAGGGAGCTCCACCTGGCCAGCTAGGGAGCTGGGCTGTGGGACCTTGCCTGCCTCAGCCTCCTGGAGCACCTCGTCTGCTGCTCCCTATGCCTCAGAGCCCACCATGATCATGGAGACAGGGACCCCTCTGGCGATGGGCCCTGCTATACTGGTTCCTGTGCACTGACCCCCATCCTCCTATCATCCTTTGTCACCCCGTGAGTACTCCCTACGCCAACCTCTCCTTCCCCGTCCCCAGCTTGCCCCTGTGTGACCCAGTCCTGGCTAAACCCCTCGTGGGGACCCTCTTCCTCCTCCCCATGGTCCATGACAGACCTGGAGGTGCAAATGCACCAACTGATCCTCTCCCAGTGGCAGGTCAGGTTTTCAGAGCATGGTAACAATACTGGCCATAGAAGCTTGTGCAAACGGCAACTTTGGTGTGGGTGAATTGCCTCTAGGAAGAATGTGGGTGCTGTAGGAATTGTCTCCGTGAGGAAGTAGGGATATAGAAGGATTAGATACTGAGTGGCAAAGTTCAGGTGGGGAGGAGGGACTTGCCAAAATAATGCACATGCTCTCAACGTTGGAAGCAGCCTTTATTCCTAGTTGGACCATTGGCTCACCTAGTTCATCAGTGTCTGCATTGATCGGCTAAGGCCCTCTGGGGTTTTAGCCAGGGGTCTTTTCCAAGCCCCCAGCTGGAGATGTCAGAGGTTTGGACCTGGGACCCAACGCATGCAGAGTGCATGTTCTCCCACTGAATTGCTGCCCTTCCTTCCCCTTGGAGATAAGGGCTTATCTCTAAGGTTGACACATTTCTCTTCTGGCAGTGTTCCTGTTGCTGGATGACAGAGAGCAATTTAACAAGGGAAGACTTCCTTGTAAGTGCACCTCTCACCCTTAAAAAACAGCAACAAAACCTTCCCCTGTTGAATTTCTGCATGCAGGAGAACCCTGACTCAACTCTCTTCCTTGCCTCCAGCAACCATCCGTTGTAGTCTGACAGCAGGGTAAACATTAGTAATCGTAATAGCAGTCATCTTTGCATGGGGATTTTAAGTACGGAGAGTTTTACAGGTGCAAGCTTGCCTAATCTTCTTCCACTCTGGAGGGGCTCTCAACTTGGTGGTTTTCAGTACAGAGAATTAGCTGCTGCTGTGGATGGTTAGGAAGATCTTGATGAAGATCACTGGGGATGCTGAGAGTCCTGTTAGCTGCTGCTTGTTAGAAGGTTACCGGGGACGTATTTTGGATCAAAACTTGGATAGTACAGTATGGGGTGAGGCTTGTGGAAGACTTCCCTACCCCTCCCTCCATAATTCACTCACTGGCAAATGACATATAGCTGCCTTGGCAAGAAGTGCTTTTCTTTATAGGGAAGGTGGCAATTCTGATTTATTTATGTACTTTGAATTTTGTATCTTACCTTTTAACCTCAACAAGGAGTGTTTATTTATTTTTTCTTAATCTGAAGCCCAGGACTTCCGGGCTCTAGACCTTATGGATCTTTGCCTTCTCTTTTGTATTTTTGGGTGTTAGTTGCAAAGCTTTGCATGAGGGGCATGAGACCAATACATAGACTTGTGGAAAATATGGACTGAGCCCATGTCCATATGGGAAAAGAGGTTAACTAGCACTCTTAAACATCTGCCTTAATGACCTTACATCTGTACTGGTAAGGGGAGGGTCTCCAGATCCCCCTTCTTGGTAGTCTAAAGGTTGTATATACAGGTAGGTAGCTGTGTTGGTCTGCCTTCCAATAGCACCTTAGAGACCAACTAAGTTTGTTACTGGTATGAGCTTTCGTGTGCATGCACACTTCTTCAGATACCAAAGGTTGTATAGTTACTTATCTCCTTGGCTCGAGGGTTGCATAACTCTGTACCCTCCAACATTTATCCAGTGAAAACAGAGACATCCTAAGGAAAAGTGGGACATTCCAGGATCAAATCAGAAACTGCAATAGCTTCTGTAAATCCAGGACTGTCTCTGGAAAATAAGGATACCTGGAGGGTCCGTGTTTCTCATGTTCTGGTTTTTAGATCTGTTGGTGGTTATTGAGGTTCGAACATTTACAGAGTGTAAGGGCATAAGTCATACATTGCAGAATCAGATCACGTATGTTTCTTGTACAGCATATTTTCTTCGGCAGGGACCAGCCAGGCACCCCTAGAATGGACATTGTTGTGATGGCATGGTTTTACTGCTTGTCTCCAGACTCTGCATCATGAAGAGCGCATGAAACCCTCAGAGTTTACCAACAATTTAAAATATATTATTATTATTATTATTATTATTATTATTATTATTATTATTATTAACTGTTGGTAATCGCTGAGGGCTTCATGCGCTATTCATGATGCAAAGTCCCAGTTCTCCCTCTGTGATGTAGGGTTTTAGGTTCAAAAAAAGAGAGAGGGTGAGGCCTTCCTTACTTTCTCCCAGAAACATTTCTTCCAGAAAGCACAGGAGTTGCGTATTCCTGCTAGGCTGGGACAAACAAATGTTGAAGGTAGATGGAAAGTGGAGCTGGGAAGAATGGCATTTACTACGTAATGGAAACCGAGAATAAAACATAACGAGCTGGATTGGAAAATTGTGTGTTTGGCTTAAGGTTGGAGCTGTTAATATTTTTAAAATAAACTCAGATTTGAAGCCTTGTTTCTTTCTGAGCAATAAAGATACCGCTTGGTTAATTATTACATGGGGCTCAGTAAGTTCCTTGAGAATTTTTCAGCGTTCCTCATAAACTCTCTTAGTAACAGAGCAGGATTGCCACATTCTGCTGTTTCCGTTTCATAAGATGAGTGCCACTCTGATGGTTCTCTTTTTGTTTAATGCTGCTCTGCTTGGAGGTGCAAATGATGGCACTGGAGGCCAGCCGGGCTAGGCCTGCTTCCTAGAGTACCTGGCTTGCAAACAGTGTCCCAGCGGACCACGGGCTTTCATGGTAGGAAGAACTGCAGATTGACTGTACCCATGGTACCAGACCTTCTAGCCTTGCATCGAAAAGCTATGGTTGCTATTTGTTAAAAATGAACTATCTGGGCATGCCATGGGATTAATAAAAATAATGATATGAGCAGCAGAGTAAGCCAGACTCTAGAGATGGAAGGATCTGTTAAATTTTGCTTTCCCGGTTATTTCTTCCTTCCAGCCTTTTATTCTATTCTTCAGATTCCTGATACATTTTATGAATTGTTCTTTTTTCTTAAAAAATCTTCATGAAAATTCATCAGTTATTTTCACCAGGTGTTATTTTCACCAGTTATGCTAATTTTTATGTGCACTTTCCCTCTAATATATGCACTTCTGTAAACATTTATTGTTTGGAGAACTCCATCACAAGATTCAGGTAAGTCTGGATTTTGAAAGATGGCCATGTCTACATTCTCAAGTTTTTTGGGAAAGTGTGGATTTTATATTCACCTTTAAAGGGAAACTGAACCAATTTCCCCCCTTCTATAGTCTGAGCATGTAGTATTTTGAGTTTCCCCCTGTTGTTGTTGTTTAGTCATTTAGTCGTGTCCAACTCTTTGTGATCCCATGGACCAGAGCATGCCAGGCACTCCTGTCTTCCACTGCCTCCCACAGTTTGGTCAAACTCATGCTGGTAGCTTCGACAACACTGTCCAACCATCTCGTCCTCTGTCGTCCCCTTCTCCTGGTGTCCTCCATCTTTCCCAACATCAGGGTCTTTTCCAGGGAGTCTTCTCTTCTCATAAGGTGGTCAAAGTATTGGAGCCTCAGCTTCAGGATCTGTCCTTCCAGTGAGCACTCAGGGCTGATTTCCTTCAGAATGGAGAGGTTGGATCTTCTTGCAGTCCATGGGACTCTCCAGTGTCTCATCCAGCACGATAATTCAAAAGCATCAATTCTTCGGCGATCAGCCTTCTTTATAGTCCAGCTCTCACTTCCATACATCACTACTGGGAAAACCATAGCTTTTACTATACTGACCTTTGTTGGCAAGGTGATTTTTTTTAAGATGCTGTCTAGGTTTGTCCTTGCTTTTCTCCCAAGAAGCAGGCGTCTTTTAATTTACAGTCTTTTAATTTACAGTCGAGTTTCCCTATACTGTACTAGAAATCACAGAGGAAGCCCCACTGTCTTAATAGAGTATTGCTGCACTTCAGTGAAACAGATTTGTATCATGCTGGCGGGGGAATGGGGAACTTGCAAGATCCTGGATTAAACCCCATCCAATTCAGGAAAGAAATTATTGGAAACGAAAGATCACCTCTGACAGCACTGTATAGACCACAGCCTGATAGCATCCAGATGTTGTTGACCTACAGATCCCATCTTCCCTGACATGTTGGCTGGGGCTGATAAGAGTTGCAATCCCCCTCCCCCCAAAAAATCTGGAGGGGGCAGCAGGTTGGGGGTAAGCTGGGGTAGACCAAAGGTACCCTTTAGACATTGTTAGACCCCAACTCCCTTTAGTCTCAGCATGGTCAGAGATGATGGGAGCTGAAGTTCAACGAAGCTATAGGACACTGTGTTAGCTTTCTCAGGTGTAGAGCTCTAGATCCTGGCGCTCATGTGAAGCTGTATTAGTTTTCGTAATGAATAGCAAAGCTGAGGTTCTTGCGTTCCTATTTTAATTGGTGTTCAAATATTTCATAGAATCATAGAGTTGGAAGAGACCACAAGGGCCATCGAGTCCAACCCCCTGCCAAGCAGGAAACACCATCAGAGCACTCCTGACATATGGTCGTCAAGCCTCTGCTTAAAGACCTCCAAAGAAGGAGACTCCACCACACTCCTTGGCAGCAAATTCCACTGTCGAACAGCTCTTAATGGAGTATTTTAGCTGTGCTTTTTTAATGGAGTATTTTAGCTGTGCTGAAGTATATTGTTAAGGAGGGTTCCTCCCCTCTTTTTTGGATGGGGGTAGCTACTTGGTGCAGTTCTTTCAATTGGGAAAACAATTTGTGAGTAGATGCGTCAGAGCTGTTACTTATTGATGAAAGTTACTGTTCGGCAAAACAATGAAATAAGGTTTTAATTGTGAGACTTCCTTCTGGACAGAGGCCATTTGTTGCCAGTGTTGTTGTTCTAGTGTTGTAAAATCCCACAAAAGCAGAGAGTCACGCCAAAAGAAGCAGGACCCTGCAATCATGGTGCTTATTGAATTAATTACTACATTGAGATCCCACATGGGAGGTTGACTTGAGCTGAGTCAGATAATCTAGCTCATGAGTAGGCAAACTAAGGCCCACGGGCTGGATCAGGCCCAATTGACTTCTGGATCTGGCCCGCGGACGGTCTGGGAATCACAACGTGGATCGCCAGCACACACGTTCTTTCCCTCTCCCTCACACGGTGGCACTGGCGCCTCCTCCCTCCCTCCTCCTGGCTTCTCCCTGCCCTGCCTAGGGGAGGAAGGGGGCTGGGCTTTGTTGGTGCCAGCAGCAGCACTTGAGTGGCCGCCATTTTCAGCAGCCCCTCTCCGGAGCCCTTTCACGTGCCGCTCATCGTCCCACCACCAGCCTCTGCTGCTCGCAAGACACAGGTAAGCAGCCACCGGGGCTCGTGGTGCTCTTGCATCGTCTTTCCCCAAAATATAGTCTGCCCCCCCCCCCAAGGTCTGAGGGACAATGGACTGGCCCTCTACTGAAAAAGTTTGCTGAATATTGTCTCAATATTGTCTACACTGACTGGTGGCGATTCTCCAGGGTTTCAGACAGGAAGTGCTTCTCAGCCCTACCTAGAGATGCTGGGATTGAACATGGGACCTTCTGCATGCAAACCACACGCTCTCTCACTGAGCTGCAGGCATTCCCAAGGTGGCATGTGTGGTTTTCTAAGGAGGTCAAGGTATGTTTGCACGTCAAAGTGCAAGTAGATACATAGGTACAGCTCCGGCGGGAAGGTAAACGGCGTTTCCATGTGCTGCTCTGGTTCGCCAGAAGCGGCTTAGTCATGCTGGCTGTACGCCAGCTCCCTCGGCCCATAGAGCGAGATGAGTGCCGCATCCCCAGAGTCGGTCACGACTGGACCTAATGGTCAGGGGTCCCTTTACCTTTATGTTACCTTCCTATTATTTTCCTCACAGCTGCTCCATGAGTTAGGTTAAGTCCAACCAGTTTGTAAATAAAGTAGTGCACACTAAGTCATGCATTCTGTCCCTCCCCCATGGGGTATTATTATTATTATTTATTGCTGTGAGGGCTGAGTATGGTTGCTCACGAGTAAACAGCCAGGACTCTGACCTGCCTCTTTACAGGTTTTATTTGGTGCAAACTATGTACAGTGCAGAAATCCAAAGTTCATGTCTCCCTCAGTCACTAGCAGATTCCGAGAGTGGGCTTTTCCTCCCCCCCCCCCCAGCATAAGAACCTTGACATGCCCAGTCTCTGCCTTTTTTCCTTATGCTTGACAACCCTGCCAAAACTAGGTGACGGAAGTTGCATCTCTGCGTCCCTATTCGCCTCCCTGGGATCGGTGCTGGGGCTCGCAGATAAGTCTGTGAGCCTTTGCCTCCCCTCTCCCTACCTTTCTTCTTCCGTTTCCCCTGAAACTTTGCTGACACCAGTCTCTGACGAAGTGTTACTGCTGATCAAAGTGGTAGGCTCTCTGTACATTCCTCCCTCCCTCCCCCCTCTTGATGGCATTCCCCTGACAATCACAGTCATACCTTGGATCCCGAACACCTTGCAACTCGAACCTTTTGGCTCCTGAATGTCGCAAACCCAGAAGTGAGTTTTCTGGTTTGCAAACGTTCTGTGGAAGCCATTCTTTGGAAGCTCCTGCAGCCAATCGGAAGCTGCGCCTTGGTTGTCGAACGTTTTTGGGTGTCAAACAGACTTCCGGAACGGATTCTGTTTGACAACCAAGGTATGACTGTATGTTCATTTCTACACCACTCTATATTTTAAAGAACAAATCTCAAACCACTTTGCAACACGTTAAAACACAAAATAAAACAATCCAGAATAAAACTGATTCAAGCTTTAAGGAAAAATATTTCAGATCCTTCTCTAAGTGACATTTTGCTTTCGCCAGTCACCAACCCGGCAACCCGGCATTGGACCCGTGCCAGTTGCAAAATGTGCCTGGCGCCTGGCTAATTTCAAACACTGAAGGGTAATAAAATACCATTTAAAACTCCAAATACAGCCACACCTTATAATAACACAAAAAATAAATACACAGAGTAATAATATTATTAATAAAATCGGCCCAGAAAAGAGCTGCTAGCCTAGGGAAGCTTTCACTTGAAAGCAGGGGTTGCAAGTTTCAAGATATCTCTTTTTCTCCATTCTGTTTTTTTATTTTTAAAGAAGCGATAGCCTGGTCCATTAAAAGCAATTGCTGCTTGAAAGCCAGTAGCAAGTACGAGGGGAAAGATATTTGGAGCCAAACCAAGCAATGAGATTTTCAGTTCAACAAACCAGGAGAAAAGCTTTCCTGATGACAACTGATACAGAAAACAAATGTTTTCCACTCTCCCCCACCTTTTTTTATTATTTCCACCATGACAAAGTGCTGGTGCGTTTTAGAGTTCTCATGCAAACAGTCGCGACACGAGGGGATCTGGAGGCCGTGTCCACTCAGATTCAGAGGCTCAGAAAGGCAATGCTGATAATTGGTTTTGCATGTGGCCATGTTTTTTCCTGGGCAGTGGGGCCAAAACAGCTCCCTTGGCTCCTTAACATGTTGTGGGCTGTGTGTTTGTGCGTTGGGGTCCCTTGACTGGCTTCTTCCTGCCCATGTTTTCTGCAGAAGATCTGGAGAGCAGAGTCACAGCTGTGTGAACTAATGTTCCGATAAATAAGTGAATTATCTTGCTATTTGGGCTTCGTGTTTTGAGTTTTGACTTCTGGGGTTTTATTCCCCCCCACCTCCCATAATCTGTTTTCTTCCTCAAACTTAGTAACATCTTCTCTTCCTGCAGTAGTAGGAATCATACTTGAGAGCAGTATTCCACAAGGTTGCTCAGGAAATCTAGTTGCGATGGCGATGTTCCACTCTCGGAGCTGATGTGCCTCTGCTTACATGCCCTGACACCGTGGAACTATCGAGCCACAATTGTGAAACTGAGGACCACAGGCAACATTTAGTGGGGTTGAAATCAGGCCAGAACTTTATTGATTACAGATATAAGTGACAGGTAGGTAGCCGTGTTGGTCTGCCGTAGTCAAAACAAAATTTAAAAAATCCTTCCAGTAGCACCTTAGAGACCAACTAAGTTTGTAGCTCATACCAATAACAAACTTAGTTGGTCTCTAAGGTGCTACTGGAAGGAATTTTTTTATTTAGATGTGAGTTTGGCTTAGCATTGGGGTAGTCACCCTCTCCTGCAGCCCATGTGCTGGAGGAATAACGGACCTGCGATGTACATCAGTTAAATGCAACCCCCACAGACTTGCCATATCAAGGGGGTGCCATGGCCCTCAGCCCCCATGTGGACAGAAGCACCTCCCTATGGATCCCTTTAATTGGTTCCCCCACCACCAAGGCTTTCCCTTTCACCAAAGACTAAGAGCTTACCCAATGCCACATCCACCTAAGTTGTCATGATTGATACGAGGTAAGCGAAACCCTCAGTCAGGCCCAATTCATCCGATGGGGGAAAGAAATTCTCCCTGGCCTGAATATGGCGACCGTAAGAACCATAGCAACGTCCACCAAGATACAGCGTAATTACAGAGCAGAACATTATAAACATCATAAATGGTTTATGGGAATGGGGGAGGGAGATCTGAAGCTGACCGCGGTCTCGGATGAAGGCTGGGCCAGCTTTTGTTCCCGAGAAGACCTGAGTGAAGACTCCCCAGGAACCTGCCTCAGGCCTGCTGGCCCACTCCAGTGGCCACGCCTCCAATCCCACCTGTGATTGGTCCAAATTGCAGACGGGCATGTTTGAATCCTGCAGCTGGCTGGAGAAGTTGGAACCTCTCCTTTTGGCTGCTGGACCTCGAGAACATGCTGTGGAACAGAAGATGGCAGCGGAGGCAGCTCTGGGCCAGAAACACAGTGTTACCAAGGAAGGGTGAGTGCAGATAATGTCAGTTGCTGGGAATCACAGGTGAGGAGAGCACTGTTGCATTTAGCTTCTTCATCTCAACATGGCTCTTGTTACGTTCTCACATTGGTGGCCAACCTTATTTTCAGGTAGTGCCAGGATTGGAGCAGGCATCCCACAGCTCAGTGCCCAGATGCCTGGAGGTTGGAGCCAGTATCAGAGTGGCTCTTCCCACCCAGGCTGACCATTGGCCAATAGGAAGGCCGATCAAGGCTTCTGGTTCAGGCAACAGTAGTCTCTACTGATTTTGGCACCTGTCTGGTTGCCAGAGTGTGGGAAGCTGCCTTCTACTGAATCAGACCACTGGGCCATCAAACTGAGCATTGTCTGCACTTACTGGCAGTGTCTCTCCAGGGTTCCAGGCAGAGGCGTCTCCTTTTGTGGAGATGCCAGAATTTGCAGCTGGGACATTTGCAGGCAAGGCATGGTCTCTGCCACTGCACTGAGACCCTTCCTGGGAACCGAACAGATCAGTGACCTTTGCCACAAGTGAGGAAATAGAGCTGTGGCCAGCATCTGTGGCTTCTTTGTGCCGCGCGCGCACACACACACACACACACACACACACAAGATGATAATCCCTCTTAGCCTTGCATGGAACAAATATGAGGCTTCTGTTAAATGGAGTATAAAGATATTACCCTCTCCACTTTTCCCCTCAGCCTATAGGTATAAATAGCACAGTGACGCTTTGCACTCCCCAGACTCCGTGAGTCTCATTCATGCAGTACATCTCCTTTCTAGGTCACAAAGCTTTGAAGATACTAAGTAAAGCAGCCGCCGCCACGAGACTCTGAAGGCATTTAAGAGTCTTCCCGCTTCTTAGCGAACTGGAGGACGGTGCACGTGCAGGACTGCTGCTAGGTGCCTTAGAGCAGTTAGTCCTGAACGGAGCACATTTGAGGGTCATTGGGTTTGTGCCTCGGTTTGTGTGCAGACGGTCTGATCTCCAGCATCTGCAGGTAGGGCTGGGAGAAAGCCCTGCCAAAAACCTTGGAGGGCCACTGCCAGGCAGCACTCACAGTGTGGAGCCAGATCAGGGTTTCCCAAACTTGAGAGATACCCATTTAATTCAGCATTCTGTTCTTACAGTGGGCAATGAATTATCAATGGGAAGCGCACAAGTTAAACCTGAGGTCAACAGCATTCTCCCCACTTGTGATTCTCAACAACTGGTATTAAATATATATATAATACTCTACCTCTGCAGTGGAGGTAGAATATACTCATCGTGGCTAGCAGTCGTTGATGACCTTATCCTCCATGAATTTGTCTAATTGCCTTTCAAAGTCAACAAGGTTGTTGGCCATCACTAGCCTCTTCTGGAGAGAATTCCATAGTTTGCAGAGCAAAGAAGGACTTTATTTCACCCGTCCTGAATCTTCCAACATTCAGCTTCATTGCATGTCCTCAAGTTCTAGTATTAGGAAAGACACCTCTATCACCTCTTATTACTCACCTTTTCTCTAAACCAGTGTTTCCCAAACTTTGGTCTCAAGTTGTTTTTTTGAGTACAGCTCCCATCAGTCCTAGCTAGCAGGACCAGTGGTCAGGGAAGATGGGAACTGTAGTCCAAAAACAGGCAGAGACCCTGAGCTAGATGGACCCGGGGCCTATAAGGCATCTTCCAGCATTGCTATTGGGGTGCAACAACAAAGGAATGCATTGGGACGCGAATAATCCGGAATCCCAGAGCAACTGCCACACACATACAGAGGAAGATTTCCTAATGTGTGAGAGCCTCTCCATGAGTTCGCTGCTGGGGATTTGAAGACTTGGAGAGATGGGAGGGATCCCAAGGGGAATCCAGTCCTGCAATGCAGGAATTATAGCAGAGGGCCACCCAACCTCTGTTTAAGAACCTGCAATTGAGGGACGTCCACCACATTTCATCAGAGGTGGATTGAATGGTGCATGAACTGTTCCGTTGCACTGAATGCAGAGCCTCAAGGGTGCTGCAGTGTGTTGTAGAATGGAAGGTGAGAGGCAGAGGCAGGCACTGAAATTTGAGATGCCAAGGTCCCCCATTGCTTCCAGGGTGAAAAGTAAAAAAGGAACTGGGCTCTTCAAACGTTTTGCATGGCTGCGGTGTGTCTTGAGCTGCAATGATGCCTTTTGCCTGCTTGTTTGGTGGCGTGTGTATGGAAACTACTTGGCTTCTGTTCGGCTGGTATACAATCTACTAGAAGCTGCAATGGTTATGTTTTACCTCGACCATCATGGGTGTGTAGAGTTATTTTGAATATAAAGAGTCTGGACATTGCAAATCATCTATACACACACCCCACAGTTTTCTCAAGAGGCAGTTGGCTTGATAGCAGTTGGATTCAGTGATGGCAAAAATTACAGGAGCATCTTTGAGCATCCTTCGTTACTAAATTTCCTTCCCTCGAAGAGAGGTACATAGGAAGCTGCTCTGTACCAGGTCAGACCATTAGTCCCTCTAGCTCAGTAATGCTCTCTGGGGTTTCAGGTCGGAGTTTTCCCCTAGCCCACCTGGAGACATGAGAGATGAAGCCTGAATGTAAAGCAGTTGTTCATCCCCTGAGCTGGCGACCCTTCCCTAGTTCATGGCTCAGTTGCCTCACTCACCGTGCAAAAAGAGAGCAGGGAAGGCTGCCGTTTCCCACTGGGTGAAATCTCACAGTGCCTGAAGAGGACCGAGGTCATAGGGAAATCTACAGGGACGCGCTTCGGAGATGGTGGTGGCTGGCAGAGCAGTGACCCGGTGCTGGAGGAGCACAGCTGCTTCTCCTTCTTGTCTTGGCAGCGATCTCTCCAGACTGCCATTTGGGACCGAAGGAATCTTGAAAAAGTCCTGTTTAAGCTTGACATTCCCTGGGAAGGGTCACCGTCGCTGCAGCGTGGACCGAGGTTCCCACCTTTTGGACTCAGGAGCTAAAAATACCCTTTTGTACTTTTTAGCAAGCAGCTTTTTTGAGTTTCCGCTGACCGATCTTCCCTCAGAATGCATGGGGGAGGCAGGGCAGGATTGCAAGGGAAAGACTGGGCTCTAGTTTAAAATAGAAGCAAACGGCATCAATTTGGGCTAAGTCCCAGTGTAGTAATTGACTTGTGGAAGCTTAAGAAATCAATGTTGAACTCTCCTCTGTCTTTCTCTCTCTTTCTTATTGGTAGATTTAGGAGGAAAGTGGAACACTGAGGGAGGGTGGTTTAACAAGCATCAAAATCACAATTCTTGTAGCAGAAGCTCAAACCTCCATCCCACCTGGGTACTTTCTTGACCTGGAAAGAATATCAGTGCAAGCTGTTTGTGGGCATGGAAATGATGAAAGGTGCTGTGTGTGTTTTTCGATTTCACAGATGTACAGGAAAAGGGCAGGGTTTCAAGTCTGGGTGCAAAGTTCAACTTTCGGAGAATGTGAGCTTTCATTTGATCTTTTAAAGCAAGCTTCTGACTTTCATGACTGCAAAAATATTTGAATTTGCATGGACCAGAAGGATATCTTTGCTTCTTCTCATAATGTGTTATGTAGAATAAGAGGTTCAGGCACATTTGTATAATGTATAATGTATCCAAGTTGCAGGGGGTTTTTTTTGAGCACACAAACACACATACACATGAACACACACAGGCCTGCCAATGTATGATATATGTTCAGCGTCAAGATGGCAAAGCCTAATATGGGAAGCTGGCTTATCTAGCAAAAAGAGTTTCAAGGATGGAAGATGCAGGAGCACAACAGCAGCCTTGTTACTAAGCCCCCTTTAATTTAGTAGCCTGCAAAAAATGTGCCAAGAGCAATCAAATTATTTGCTCGGAACAAGTAGTGCAACATGTTGTGGGAGGAAAGGTGAAGTTTTCTCTGGCCCTGCTTAAAATCCAAGTCAGAGAAGAACTTGAGGGTTGTAATGCTCACCTTGTGATATTGTTTGAAAAACGTTGAGCGCTCCAAGCCACTGAGGTTTATGTAGCAAGCTGGGGAAAGTTTGGTGACCTGTCTAATCAAAACACAATATGAATTGCAGTAAAAATTACAGAGGACAGAGAATAAGACATGTGGCTGTTGCCTTCAACAGCGGTGGCTGAATGTTTTGGACAATGTAATTTGAGCCCAGAGATTGAACCACTTACGCAATGAAATATGACTTGGATTTATTTTCAAACTCCCATAAACTATAGCTATCCATTTTCCCCAGAGGGGTGGAAAGCCATTGATTGTTTTATGTATGTTAGTTGAATTAGACACGTGCAAAGTTAAACTTGCTTATTGACTGCTTTTTGCATTTGAGTTTTAAAATGGCCCATGTAGGCAAGCAGAAGCCCGTTGTTTGTGTGTTTGTGTGTGTGTGTGTGTGTGTGTGTGTGTGTGTGTTTCTTTGGGAATCAGAGATTTCCACTACTATTCCTTGTCTCCTCTTAAAGTTGCATAAAAATTGCAAAAATATTTATAGAATGTTTTGTAATTCGCTCAACATCAGGGTCTTCCACTGAAACAGATTTGTGTAGGACAAATAAAAAGAAAGGAGAGCATGCAATGCATAAAAAAAAATAGGGTATTCATTTTGACCCGCATCACAGGTAGCTATTGTGGTTCTCTCTATGTTGGATTGCTCTTGGCACTTGCGGTTCAAGTCCAACTCCCATCAACTGCAGCCAGTATGGCTGATGGTCGGAGACGATAGACAAGAATACCTGGAGATCCATAGGTTCCCAACCTCTGGCATGAGAAATGCTCAGGAAACATATCTTCAGTTCTTCTGAGCTGGCAGAATAAGGTGAGAATGAAGGAAACATTGCAACTTTTAAAGGTTTTGAACAAAATTGGGTGAAATTTGCACCCTTTCTGCAAGCAGGCATCCTGTCAAATTTCAGTTGAACAGCTGCAGTGGTTTTCTCAAAAGGGGCAGCCAGTTTGCAGGTGGGTAAAAAAATAAATAAATCACTTCATCTTTCCTGTTTTATGGGCAATTGCTCTGAAAACTGCAGGAATGAGAGCCATACACCTAGGTAAGAAACCTGAGAAATGGCAGACAAACCGGTTTAGGGACTTTGGACAGGCACCTCTTTAAAGTTTGGCTTTTCAGGGGAGTGGGCAAACACTAAACTGAATTTGTTTTCCATGTAAAATTGTTCCCTCTGATTACAAGCCTGATCTTTCGGTTGCAAGGGAGCTCTCATTCAATTTTCCTTCCACTCTAGTGTTTGCTGTCTGTTCGTCCGTCTCCCTACCTTGGCAATATTCCATTTATGGTAAGTTTAGCAACATTACTTTTAGAAGATGTTTGTCTCCAGTGTCTTGCAGTTGTTTCGACTACCGGAGTGCCACAGAGTCCTTCAGGGGTCTTCGTTTTGACTTGTGTCACCTCACACACATCTCACATCACCTCTGACAAGCCCAAAGCACTTCTGAGACACTCTGGTTCAGATTGGGGCTTGTGCAAATCTGATACATGTCACTACTTTCTCTGCTGCCGTAATTAGGAAACTGAGCATTGGGGTGGGGGGACAGGATGAGCCAACGTGCTGTAGTGGTTAAGAGCGGTGGTCTCGTAATCTGGTGAACCGGGTTCGCTTCCCCGCTCCTCCACATGCAGCTGCTGGGTGACCTTGGGCTAGTCACACTTCTCTGAAGTCTCTCAGCCCTACTCACCTCACAGTGTTTGTTGTGGGGTAGGAAGGGAAAGGAGATTGTTAGCCACTTTGAGACTCCTTAGGGTAGTGATAAAGCGGGATATCAAATCCAAACTACTCCTCCTCCTATTCTTTGTAAATTGGGTAGTATTTTTTTCTAACTTTGCTTGGATAAGACAGTTTAAAGCGCCGACACCTTTGTAAATGATCCAAACCTGATTTGGTTCCATGGTGCTGCAACAGCAATGCTGTAAGGCAGGCATAGGCAAATTCAGCCCTCCAGATGTTTTGGGACTACAACTCCCATGATCCCTAGCTAACAGGACCAGTGGTTTGGGATGATGGGAATTGTAGTCCCAAAACATCTGGAGGGCTGAGTTTGCCTATGCCTGCTGTAAGGCTAAGTCTGCAGCTGTTGAGACTTCCAGTACGATACGCGGTGGATTATCTTTTAAGTGTCTGGGATGTGCATGGGTGCATAAGAGGGTGCTGTTTTAAGTAAACAGTACAGTCATGCACTTGAGCACAAAAAAATATTTTTACTGTGTCAGAATGTGGGTCATGAACCCACGAGGGAGTGTGTTCTGTGCGTGTGCAGAGAAAACCATGTTTGCACTTATGTGACATCAGCAGGCTGAGAGGAGCTGAAACTATCAAGCTTTGGGTTGTGCAGGGGGAGTTAGTCTGCATCCCCGACTTTCGCTGTGGGAAAAGCCTCACATTTGACCACACAATTAGTCCTTTCTAAGAAGAGCATTAAAAAACCTTCCTTGATTTCCAGAAGTCTCTGGCAAAGCATGTTGATTCTATTTGTGGTTTTATGCTGCCTTTAAATGTTGAGGTTTTTGTTTTGTTTTGTTTTGTTTTGCTTTGCTTTGCTTTGCTTCTTTTTATGGCTGTGTTCTTTTTAGCTGCTAGAGTAGTACCTTGGGGCAAAGTACAGTCATATCTTGGGTTACAGACGCTTCAGGTTGTGTTTTTTTGGGTTACGGACCCAACGAAATCCGGAAGTACTGGAATGGGTTACTTTCGGGATTTGGCGATCGCGCATGCACCGAAGTGCTAAATCGCAACCTGTGCTTGCGCAGGCGTGCCGCTGTGGGTTGCGAACACTGCGGGTTGCAAACGTGCATCCCGCATGGATCACGTTCGCAACCCGAATGTCCACTGTACCCCTAAGAGTGGGGTTAGGAGAGCTGCTGTATTTTAGTTATCTGACTGAGAAATGTAAACAAACATGCATCTTATCGAATCTTCACTATGAGTGCCTGTTTAAGGTACTGGAAGGAAGTGTAAGATAACTTCCAGTTTCATATAACCGTTCACTCTTAGGTGGAATGGCTGCCTTACAACCTTGTCCTTTTCATTCTCTTTTGCATTAGCAGAAGGAAACAAAAATCTCCAACAAATGAATGTGCCCTCACCAATTGAAATTTCACTCACAGCGACTCATAAACTAACAGTTTAGTTTATTTGCCTACTGATATAATGTTCACAGCGAGATACTAGTTTCTATCTAAGATCCAAAGACCTTTTCTTTGTTGGGGGAGGCACTATATGTGTCTCAGTTTAAGGGCTCGTGAAGTGTCTGCGAATGGGCAGTAGTTTTGTGTCATCTCCCCACACCACCACACATTGACTTCTGATGATGTGTAACTGCCTGAAGAAGTGGGAACAGATAAGTGGTCTTCAGTGACTCACATGATGACAACAGCCGTGCACTTTCATCTTATCAAGGAGAACAGCCGGGACCATGTGGCTTATGTCTTGCGTCAGTTTCCTTCAGAAGCTTGTGGTCCAGTGTGGGTTGGATCCAGATCAGGTCTAGACTGAATCCTGTGTGCATGTGTTTGAGGGATGTTTCTACCATGGACCCCTCAAGACATTCACTTGCCTTCTTTGCCCCACTTTCCAGGGGTTGTGTCCACATATCCATATCAGAAAGTGGATTTGACTTGACCGCCTTGTTGTAGCAGTGTAGGGATCCAAATAATGTAGCCCGTACACTGTCCAGTTGGGGGAGGGCATGTCAGTGGTGGACGGGGTCATAGGTAAGAGGCCAGTGTAGCCTGAGGCAAAAGTAGGGTAACATTTGTCATTCTTACCCCCATTCCGCTAAAAATAAAAACATTTCCTGCATTTTATATGCATTAGGATATTATTTTATGTGGATTATTATGCACATTAGTACATTTATAATAATATACACACTCCACAGGGACCTGTGGATTAAACCACGGAGCCTAGGACTTGCTGATCAGAAGAGCACGTCAAAGTGCAAGTAGATAAATACGTACCGCTCCAGCGGGAAGGTAAATGGTGCTTCCGTGCACTGCTCTGGTTTGCCAGAAGCGGCTTAGTCATGCTGGCCACATGACCCGGAAGCTGTACGCCGGCTCCCTCGGCCAATAAAGCGAGATGAGCGCCGCAACCCCAGAGTCGGCCACGACTGGACCTAATGGTCAGGGGTCCCTTTACCTTTACCTTATATACCCCACACCCCAGGTTTCCTAAAGTATCCAACACATAAATTGCATACAACGTACAAGAATGCATATGGCTATATAAAAGTTTGTACGCATTAAATTGTTGCACAAATATAGTTTAGCATGGGACTTGACTCTTTAATATGTTGCATGTACATGCACACACACATATAGTAATTTTTTTTGCATATAATTACATTTTTTCAGCAAACCCTGCCCCCCCAAAAAAAACAATGTGTGAGCGGCTGGGACATGCAAATGGGGGATGGGTACAAGAAGTGACCCAAGGCAGTGCAAGTTCAACCAGGTCTGAACCACCAAATTTCATGTACAAATCAATTTCGTAAATCCTCGTTCATCTCTGTCCCCAGCCTCCGTCCAACCAAGTACTATAGCAAAAGGATTCCTGCCCATGATCTATGCAGTCCTAGTCAAATCAATCTGAATGATTTCATTGTAGATCTGTTGCATTCTTAAAGCATTTCTGCAGCAGGAGGGTAGCACAACAGCGATGAGTTATGCTAGCAAGTACCAGTGGTTGCAAATCTTATGTACAGGCAGATAGCACAGCCCAGGAATTAAGCCGTCAGGCTAGAATAGCGCTCGAGGAAAAGAGGTGCGCAGGTTCTTTTTCTTCTTTCATGGAATCCAAGGTAGGGTACCTGTGGTTCCCAGGCAGTCACCCATCCAGATATTGACCATACCCAGACCTACTTAGCTTCAAAAAGTTGGTGGTCTCATGTTCCACCAGACCCTGAAATTGCACAAGTGACTTGCGTCTGCGAACACTCGCTTTGTAATGAGAAATATCGGGTGGCATCTACAGTATGTGAGCTTTTGTACAATAGCTGCCTCCTATACATTTCTTAGGGGAAACTTACAAACCTTTAAGTCATCAGAGAGAAACAGCACTAGAGCAAATTAAGGAATCATTGCCATTGAAATGTGTTATTTTCAGTGAGGAAATCATTTGGGAAAGTATCCACTCTATGAGGCTGGATTATCCTTGCAGTGGGGTGATCTATGATTTCCATAGATTTTTAGCTTAACTGTAATCATAGCCTAGGCAATTAAGCACCCCGTGGATCAGAATATTGCCAGAATGAAACCTTCCCAGAACTTACAGTGCTACCCATCCCAGCTAGTTCCTCAACCAAAAGGCACTATCTTTTTGACTAGGCCAGGATAAACACTGGGACTGTATTTTTATTCCATCCACCAACCAGGAAGAATATATCAAAACACACACATACACCAGATAATCAGTGCAGGCTGATTTTGCTGACTGCCTCTTTCCCCTCCTGTTCACAATGACTGCAGTCTTCTTTAAATAACAATAATAATAACCATTGTAATAAAATACAAAGACTAAAGAGAATAGGGCTGGGGGAAGAGGACGCACTTAAGCTATAAAGCTCTGTTGCTGGCCAGTATCAAGGGTTCCCACGTTGCTGTAACAGCCAGGAATTTCTAGGCAAACGACCAAGTTGTGAGATGGTGCCGTTGTTGGCCTGGGCTTCGTCCCCGACTTCGGCTGCTGAAATGTTTGCATCTGTAATCCTGCACCCAGAGGGAAGGCTTGGTGAGCCTTGCCATGGATGCTAGTGGCACGGCACAAGGCACTCTAGACTTGCTACTGCATATGGTTCTGTAAACATTATATAAATGAATATTTACCTATCTGAAGCATTTTTAGAAGAAGAGGAAAAAGGTTCCCAGGATGGCTTGTGGAGACTGGGTAGTTAAAAAAACACCACAATTCTTGCCAGCATTACTGGAGAAGATGTATACTCCCATTCAACCAGATTTGGCTCTGATGTCTCTGTTTGGTGAGTCTATGACATGGGTAGGCAAACTAAGGCCCGGGAATCAGCGTGTTTTTACATGAGTAGAATGTGTCCTTTTATTTAAAATGCATCTCTGGGTTATTTGTGGGGCCTGCCTGGTGTTTTTACATGAGTAGAATGAGTGCTTTTATTTAAAATGCATCTTTGGGTTATTTTGGGGGCATAGGAATTCATTCATTCCCCCCCCCCATTGTAGTCCGGCCCCCCACAAGGTCTGAGGGACAGTGGACCGGCCCCCTGCTGAAAAAGTTTACAGACCCCTGGTCTATGATAATGTATGTCTGGGCCCTGCGCATAGAGGACAGCCCTTTTTGGCTACTGCCTCCCAGAATGAAAACCAACAAAGTAAATATAAAACCAGATCAGTTGTCTATATTATTTAACTTACAGAAAACAAACAAACATACAGTGGTACCTCGGGTTACATACGTTTCAGGTTACAGACTCCGCTAACCCAGAAATAGTGCTTCAGGTTAAGAACTTTGCTTCAGGATAAGAACAGAAATCGGGCTCCGGCAGTGTGGCGGCAGCGGGAGGCTCCATTAGCTAAAGTGGTGCTTCAGGTTAAGAACAGTTTCAGGTTAAGAACAGACCTCCAGAATGAAGTAAGTACTTAACCCGAGGTACCACTGTACTGTAATGGTGGCCCAGCTGTGAATTTCTTTTTAGCATCTTTTGATCTGCTATGATGTTTTCCTTTTTCTGGAGTTCTCGAAGGGAATCTAAGAAGCTGCTTGTCCTGAGTCAGACCGTTAGTCCATCTCACTCAGTATTTTCTGGGCCATAGGCCTTCAGTTAGTGGATCGGGACCCACAAGTGATTAGCAACACCACACCAGGTGGCTCTCAGCAAAGCTGGTGCCACAATGTTAGATTCCAGCTTACGTCTGGACTGCGACATTCTCTTCTGATCAGATGTTCATTTTATCAGTTTCTGTGAGTGCTGCAATACGGCAAGAAAAAGGCACAAGCCATTTTTAAAAAATATTTCTGACCAAACGCAGGCTCATGCCTTTCTCCTGCCACATTGCAGGACCAGTTTGCATTTAGCAGCAATCCTGAGGTGACACGATGCATATTGCTCTGTGAAATGCCATTTTAGGATTAATTACATGCATTGTGTTAGGCAGTGTTAGGTATGACTCAGAAGTGAAATTGTGGGTCCCAAGTTGCAGCTTGGGAGTCAAATGTGGGTCTCACTGGTCTTCACTGGACAGAAGTAGCTCTCTAGGGTGTCAGGTAGGGGACAAAGATGGAGACACGTGGGATTGAACCTGGGAACTTCTGCATGCAAAACTAATAATAATAATAATAATAAATTATACCCCACCCATCTGGCTGGGTTTCCCCAGCCACTCTGGGCAGCTTCCAACAAAAGATTAAAAATACATTAAAACATCAGTCATTAAAAACCTCCCTAAACAGGGCTGCCTTCATGGTTTTGTATGTGTTGTGATACTTTATTCATCATAGTTTAGTAATTATTTACTGTAATTGTTAAGAGTGAACTTCTGCCTACCGTTAATTATTATTTGCTGATGTTTTGAGAGTTAATTTTATTGTGCCCTATTACATTCTAATAGATTGTTGGATATTACTTTATTTGATATGTCGTTCCTTTTTAAAGTTACATTTTATTTTGACTTTTTGTATTGGATCAGGTCGTTATAAGGTGTGTGCTCTTTGTTGTATACATAGTTGCCGTAAACCGCCTCCTGTAGAGTAATATAGAAAAGCTGTATGCAAATCAAAAGTGGGATGAAATGAAAGCAGATGCTCTACCGCTGACCTACCATCCTTTGTGAATGTTGCCAAGGAGAGACGAGTCCTTGTTCTGAACTGCTGCCACTGGCAGGTTATGGGTTGGGGTCTGTTGGGCCACTCAGAAAGCCTTGATAGGCCAGGTGAAGCCCTTGAGCCCTTGACCTCTGTCTTTGGAGAAGGGCTTTGGAATGCAGTTAACAAACACACAAGGAAAAGCACAGTTGAAATTTGTGTAACATGAATAATGCATATGCCTTTCACCTCTGTTGTGCTGAAGATGGGTTTCTTAAAATGGAATATGGGGTTTGTTTGCCTTTATTGCTGTTGTCTCAGCTTCTTTAGCAGCCCGACTCCATGAGAAAGTATTGCCGTATTTTTCGCCCTATAGGACGCACTTTTTCCCCTCAAAAAATGAAGGGGAAATGTGTGTGCGTCCTATGGGGCGAATGCAGGCTTTTGCTGAAGCCTGGAGAGCGAGAGGGGTCAGTGCGCACAGACCCCTCTCGCTCTCCAGGCTTTGCGGACCTCTCCGCAAGCGGCGGGAGCGCTCCCGCTGCTTGCGGAGAGGTGCCTGCATGCCGAAGCCTGGGCACGCTGAGCTCAACGCATCCAGGCTTCGCGGACCTCTCCGCAAGCGGCGGGAGCACTCCCGTTGCTTGTGGAGAGGTGCCTGCATGCGGAAGCCTGGGCGCGCTGAGTTCAGCGCGTCCAGGCTTCGCGGACCTTTCCGCAAGCAGCGGGAGCCAGCCCTGGGCTCCCACGGCTTGCAGAGAGCTGCCTGTTTGGGGACTGGGGTCGGGGGAAGCTCGGGCCTCCCCCGCCCCAGCCCCGCGCCTGGGGGCGGGAAATAATTTTTTTCCCTTTATTTCCTCCCCCCAAAACTAGGTGCGCCTTATGGGACGGTGCGTCCTATAGGGCGAAAAATACGGTACTACATATAATTTGCACAGCTTGTGACTTGAGAGAGCCTCTGGCTTGCGATGGTTTGCTGACAGTTGTGTCACCCCTGTGGCTGGACAGTTGATGAAACTGGGAGAGCTTTTTACAGGGGAGAGATATGAAATTCCAGGAGATAGGTTTTTCTCTTTTCAGCGATAGCAGAGATGTGGAAGGTAGGGTGTTAATGATTATTTTCCTGGAATAAATGCATATTATGGTACCTGATGGCAGGGGGACAACTTTCTCCTTTCCAGTGTTCTGAATGAGCATGTACAATACAGTTTTAAAGTCGTCTTTGTGTTCCTTAGTGTTCTAAGATGCTTCGTTAGTTTATCCAAAACAGCTATGTTCCATAGTCTATCACACCATGCCTCTAGAGTTAAGTTAGTAGCTGTTTTCCAATGCTGTGTTAATATATTTCTGGCTGCAGAAATGAAAAAATTAGTGTGTCTTTAAACAGTAAATTCTTATGGTCATCTCTAAACAGATAAATAAAGCACACCCTGTATCACGCGTACATGCATAATTCTGCTTTTTCACATTTCAAACCCTGCCCAAGGCGGCTAACAACATGAAAACATCTTGAAAGACCTACATTGGCTCCCAGTATGTTTTTGAGCACAATTCGAAGTCTTGGTGCTGACCTTTAAAGCCCTAAACGGCCCCAAAAGCCCAGTATACCTGAAGGAGCATCTCCACCCCCATCGTTCAGCCAGGACATTGAGGTCCAGCTCTGAGGGCCTTCTGGCAGTTCCCTCCCTGTGACAAGTGAGGTTACAGGGAACCAGGCAGAGGGCCTTCTCGGTAGTGGCACCCGCTCTGTGGAATGCCCTCCAATCATATGTCAAAGAAATAAACAACTGTCTGATGTTTAGAAGACACCTGAAGGCAGCCCTATTTAGGGGAGTTTTTAATGACTCATGTTTTAATGTATTTTTAATCTTTGGTTGGAAGCTGCCCAGAGTGGCTGGGGAAACCCAGTCAGATGGGTGGGGTATAAATATGTTGTTGTTGTTGTTGTTGTTGTTGTTGTTTAAATTTGTTGTTGTTGTTGTTGTATAAATATGTTGTTGTTGTTGTTGTTGTTGTTGTTGTTGTTACTGTTGTGACTGGTAGCCATCGATAGCCTTAACACTCAAAACATCAGCAAATAATAATTAGGCAGAAGTTCACTCTTAACAATTACAGTACATAATTACTAACCTATGATGAATAAAGTATCACAACACATACAAAACAATGAAGGCAGCCCTGTTTAGGGAAATTTTTAATGACTGATGTTTTAATGTATTTTTAATCGCTTGTTGGAAGCCACCCAGAGTGGTGGTGGAAACCCAGCCTGATGGGCAGGGTATAAGTAATAAATTATTATTATTATTATTATTATTATTATTATTATTAACAATACACAACTGCAACATGACAAAAGCAGTCATAAACAATAAAACGTCAAAAAATACACAACCTAGCTGAACAATTTCTACATGAAAACCATTCCCCCCCCAAAAAAAATATATTTTACCAGTGTTGAACTCCTATTTCCACTCTCCCATTTCCTCCCCTTACATATATCTATATTAGGATTAGATATATCATACAAGACACTTGTGTGTAATGTTGTACATCTGCTGGATATTCCCAGAGCTGGACCCTGTATGACCTTGAGCGCAGTCTTTACCTCATTTATCAAGCTGTAGAGCTATCTCTTGAGGTGTGGCGGAGTTTATTAAATAAATGTTTGAAAGCACTTTCATGTCTTGGGATGAAAGAGTTGTGTTAAAATGTACTCAGTGTTGTCATTATTGATTTATGCTGTTTCTTACCTTCCTTTTTTAAAAGCCTCCAGATAAACAGCATAGAAACAAGACATTCAGCCCTTGTTCCTAGTATGTGACCTCTCCCCTTCTCCTTCCCATCTTCTCTAGGAAGAGAGCAGCCACCAAATTTCATTGCAAGGAAAAATTGAGGACAGTTGCACAGGCAGTTTGAAAGTAAAATGAATTTTGCTACAGCTAGTGAAATTTCCCAGGATTTTTTTAATACCCCCCCACAAACATATCCCTACTACATAAAGCTGCCAAACAAACAAGGCAAAGATGGGAATTGAGGAAAAGCCAGTTGGAGAGAAACATTGAAATATACTCAGAGTCGAGTGTGAATTTCATGCTCTTTATTCAGCTTGTAGTAGCAATGAATGAAACTTTCCCCAAAACGTCTAGCTATATATACATTATTTACACAATGGGCCTCGCGTGACTGGCTAATTCTGGGCTGCTCCTGTAGGCCAATCAGGTTGCTGATTCACTTCATCTAGGAGCCTGATTGGCTGCTCCTTCAGGCCAATCAGCTCGCTGATTCACTTCCACCTGGAGCTGGATTGGGTGGCTCCTGCGGACCAATCAGACTGCTGCATTCTGGATCCTATTGTTCTAGAATTCAGCTCAGTACATAACAAACGTGTAGAACTGTGGACTTATCTTCAGAAAGGCAGCTGAGGAATGTTGACGCAGTGAGTCAGGACTGTGGCCCCGTGGGATTGAAATTCAGATCCAGTGTGTCCTGTCTTGATCTTGAATTTCTAGCCAACATGGTATCGACAAGATGGCATTGGTCTACAGCTCCTGCCATCTCTGATCATTATTGGCCATGCTGGTTGGGGCTGATGAAAGCTGGAGTCCAGCAATATCTTGAGTGCACCATGTTGGCTGCTGCTCTTCTAGCAAGACAAGGGAGAAATGAAGAAATGCGAAGGTTTTGCAAACACTCTTGTGGTTGCATATTTGCACCCTAGTTGGTTTTGCTGCTAAATCTTATTGGATATTCTGGAGAAAAAGAAACCAAAGTCAGGCCATTGGTCCATCTAGCCCAGTATTGTTGACATTAAATAGTCACTGTTCTCCAGGGTTTCAGACAAGAGCTGGAGATACTGGGGGATTGGACCTGTGACCTTTTGTATGCAAAGTAGATGGCGTTGCCACTAAGCCAGAGTGGAGATGGTTAAGGAGATGTGTTAGGAAGAGACCAAGAGCCAATTGTTTTGAGTTGGGCCTGTCTATCCCTGCTTAAAAAAGGCGACTGTGACATGTGAACAACAGGATTATAAGGTAAAGGACCCCTGGATGGTTAAGTCCAGACAAAGGCAACTATTGCGGCGCTCATCTAGCTTTCAGGCTGAGGGAGCCAGCATTTGTGCAGAGACAGCTTTCTGGGTCATGTGGCCAGCATGACTAAACCGCTTCTGGAGCAACGGAACACCGTGACGGAAACCAGAGTGCATGGAAATGCTGTTTACTTTTCCTCCGCAGCGGTAACTATTTATCTACTTGCACTGGTGTGCTTTTGAACTACTAGGTTGGCAGGAGCTGGGACAGAGCAACGGGAACTCACTGCCGTCGTGGGAATTTGATCCGCCGACCTTCTGATCGGCAAGCCCAAGAGGCTCAGTAGTTTAGACCACAGCTCCACCCGTGCCTCATTCAGGATGATAGCATCCTATGTGGAGGGTTCCTCAGCAACTATTCGCTGCTATGGAAAAATACTCAGTCATATGGGGCTGTATCAGCAGTCTTAAGCTGCACAGCCAAAACCTCAGTGAGAAGTAGACCCAAGAGAGGCTGCAATGTGTTTTTGTGGACTACTCACCAGCGCCAGATTAAACCCTGTGGAGGCCTCTAGGCAGTCGAAATCTTGGGGACTCACGAATTATCTCTTAATACTTTTTATTTTATTTTAGCAGCCAACCATTTTATTAAGCCAATTTTATTATGCAATATTATTTTGATCCATTGTCTCAGGGCCCTTAGAAGGCATGGGGCCCATAGGCCAGTGCCTATTCTGCCTTTTTGTTAATCTGCCACTGCTACTTGCCATTCCTCATGTGTACAGTATTCTGATCCCCAGTTCCTTCTGTTTTGGGGTATACTTGGGGAAATATGAATTCCCTGACCATTGCACTGCAGTTTTTCAGATGGTGATCTCTCTCTCCTTCTCTGTTTCTCTCTCTCTCTTTCTGTCCAGTTTTAATTGAGGGGAAACCTGGTTTGGAATGCCTTTCTAGGTGCTGTACAGTTGATCCTTTGTCTCAAGTTAAATGGGCTGTATTGAAATCTCTGCTGCTTAGGGAATATGCCCAGAGTCAGTGACCAAGTACGTAAAAGGCCCTGGCCTTCGATTTAACGTGTAGCTGCCCAATCAAGCAGGACGCTGTACAAATTTGAAGTTCAGGCTTAGGTGAATCTTACAAATTCAAGTTGATATTTCCTTTATTCTGCCCCCTTCGCCAGAATTTTCATTCTTGAAACTTTTCCAAGATGACCCAAAGCATTTTTGGTGTGTGTGTGTGTGTGTTTAGTGAGTGGAAATTTCCCAGTAACAATGCACACTCAGATTCTCACAGTTTGATGGGAAAACAGCAGGAACCCAAATACAAGCAATGCAGATATTTTAAAAATGGAAGTTTTAATAAATTAAAAATAAATAGTATGTTTGTCATTGGGCTCTCAGCTTTTTGTGTGTGTACAGTGGTACCTCGGGTTAAGTACTTAATTTGTTCTGGAGGTCCGTTCTTAACCTGAAACTGTTCTTAACCTGAAGCACCACTTTAGCTAATGGGGCCTCCCACTGCTGCCACGCCGCCGGAGCACGATTTCTGTGCTCATCCTGAAGCAAAGTTCTTAACCTGAAGCACTATTTCTGGGTTAGCAGAGTCTGTAACCTGAAGCGTGTGTAACCTGAAGCGTGTGTAACCTGAGGTACCACTGTATTAGGCAGATTCTGGACACTGCGAGGAGATCGATTATTTAGGTCTGCATCAGGCAATCAGTCCTCCACTCCAGAACTGGACCACCCTCCACAGCCTATAGGAGCTGATGCGCATCGCAGTGCAAAATGTCTGTTCTGTGTGATGTTGGCGAAGTCTGGACTATATGGGGCTGCTCTGCCTCCCAGAACAGATTGCACCCAGTAGTTGGGTGGAGATGCAGATGCTGTTTGATGCCCACATGGGACACAAACCAGAAGCCTTGAGGTTTGGGCAGCGAGGCTTCCCACACAAGAACCGGCGTAGAGCAACAAAATTATAGCCCTTGCTAAATTCCTGCAAATCTGTGGGCAGGAAAGTGCCAGAACTGATTAAACTATACGTTGAAAATCCTAGCGTATGTAACTGCTGCGTGTTGTTCAGCCACAGCCAAGCCTGCCTAATGCGTTGTAATTTCTTTATTTTAGTTTTAATGCACGAAGGTAACCCCAGATCCTGTATGAAATGTGGCACTGGTTTACATTACCAATACGGGAAATTTTGTATTGGTGCGTACATTAAGCGGATCGGATGTTATGACGCTTTTGGCTAATTGTCGAGCTGAGTGAACTAGGCATAGGCCAGATGCAATGGTGGAAGCCGGTTTTGCAAGTACAGTTGTGAGGGTTCAGTTAATTGAGCAGAAACATAAGTGGGCAAGGGGAGCTGAATCCTCCTTGCACCTCCTGCTCTACTTCCTGCAGTCCCCCCAAAACTGGTTCTTTTCCTCCAGTGAAGTTTACTTCTGGGTATAGGCCAGGGGTCGGCAAGGCTTACTGGGCATGGCCCGGATCACTCCTGCAGAGATCCTCTGTGGGCCGGGCCGGCGCAGTGCGACGCCGGAAATTGCTTCTGTGCATGTCTGTGGTGCTAGAAATTGCTTCTGCACATGCCCAGACACCGGAAATCACACCTGTGCAGAAGCGATTTCCGGAATCTGGGAATGCGCAGAAGTGATTTCTGGAGCCACAGAAGAGAGTCCCCGCACTGGTGGCTTGGTTTGGGGGCGGCTCATGGGCTGGTTAAGCAACCTTCATGGGCTGCTTCCGCAGCGGCGTAGCGTGGGTTGTCAGCACCCGGGGCAAGGCAAGTAATTTGCACCCCCTAACCCGGGGCAAGGCAAGTAATTTGCGCCCCCTAACCCGGGGCAAGGCAAGTAATTTGTGCCCTTAACCCCTAACCTGCTGCCGCTGCCAGCTTCTTCTTGCTGCTGCCTGGGCTGGGGTATTTATGGTAAGGTAGCCACGGCGACGGCGACGGGTCCATGTCAGGTGATCTGAGGCGAGTTGCCGCCCAAACGACGCTGCTTGCCCGGAGGAGGAGGAGGGCAGAGAGGCGAGGAAAATGCAACATGGCCCAGCAGCTGCAACAGCAGCGGCGGTGGCGGGGCTGTGAGGATGGGCTGCCTGGCGCGCCCTCCGCGGCCAGCGCTGAGAGCCGCTGCCTGCCGGACGCCTTCAGCCCGGCCGCGAGACATGGGGCTCTGCTACAGCCTGCGCCCGAGGCTCTTCGGCGACTCCGGAGGCGGCGAGCGCCCCCCCAGATGTTGCGCCCGGTGCGGCCGGCCCTCCCTGCACCCCCCACGCTACGCCACTGTGCTTCCGGCCCATGGGCCTTCGCTTGCCGACCTCTGGTATACAGTGGTACCTCAGGTTAAGTACTTAATTTGTTCCGGAGGTCCGTTCTTAACCTGAAACTGTTCTTAACCTGATCTTCTAGGTCCTAGCCTGACACTCTAACCCACAGCTTTCCAAACTGTGTGTCGCCACCCATTAGTATGTCGGTTGCAGGGTGTAGGTGTGTCATGCAAATTCTCCCTGCACTCCTCCCAGGGCTGGAAAGGGGTTAGTTTAACCTCTAGCTTGCTAATAAAACTGAATTACAGTGGTACCTCAGGTTAAGAACTTAATTTGTTCCGGAGGTCCATTCTTAACCTGAAATTGTTCTTAACCTGAAGCACCACTTTAGCTAATGGGGCCTCCTGCTGCTGCTGCGCCGCCGGAGCACGATTTCTGTTCTCATCCTGAAGCAAAGTTCTTAACCCAAGGTACTATTTCTGGGTTAGCGGAGTCTGTAACCTGAAGTGTATGTAACCTGAAGCGTATGTAACCCAAGGTACCACTGTAGTCCATTTAAGGAAGCCCCCCTCCTTGCCCCTCTGTTGTGAGCAGCATGGGGTCTTGCTCAGCTGGGACATGGGAAGGCTTTTCATTCCAGACATCATGATGTATCAGTACATCACGATATTTAGCTGGTGATGTATCATGATGTTGAAAACCAGATATCTCCCAGCCTTGGTGGTTCTCAAGAGTCTCTTGTTGCAACCTTCCTTGGGACCGTAGTGAGAAGGGTGGGTAAAATTGCACCAATAGGAACACAAGAAAAAGCCCGTTGGGATGGGAAAATTCAAGGGAGCTTGTCTGTAAGCTTCTCTGAGGAGCTTGGAGGAAGCATGGAGTGTAAGTGTAATAAATTAAGTTAAATAATAAGCAGCCTGGCTCCAGCTCCTCAACTTGGCTTTGCCCCCACGAGGTCAAAATAGCAATACATTAGGCAGAGATTAAAATCCCCTCTTCCTTTCTCAAGGTATCGGTTTCTAGGAATTGGGACATAAAACACAGGCTCAGTACGTTAGTGACGACATGAACTGGCCAACATCAACAAAAGCATCCCAACTGTTGCAGCGGGATTTGTTTTGCAGTGCCGGGTTTAACCGTTGTGTGAAATGCAAGATAGGCCCCTCTGTCAAATTTATAATATGGTGCAAATTCTTTTCAGCTCACGGAATGGCGACCGTTTGTTTTTCTTGGGATGTGGAGCGAGTGGCCGTATTTCCAAGGGGAAGAAAATTTGGAGAGTTGGTGGCAGGAGACCACGGCTTATCGGATGTCCTGCCACACCACAGATTTAAAGCTTTAACAGTTGCGGCTTTCCCCCCAAATAATTATGGGGACTGTAGTTTGCTAAGGGCGCTCAGAACTGTAGCTCTGTGAGGGGTTTCCTAGCAACTCTCAGCCCCCTTAAACTACACTTCCCATGTTTCTTTGCGGGGGGAGCCATAGCTTTTTAAAGTGATAGAAAGGTGCTTTAAATTGATGGTGTGGTAATTGTTTAATGTTTCCTCTCTTTCCTTAGTTGTGAGAAGTTTAGGGCAGCTTTTTTTTTTAAAAAAAGTCAGCTTTCTTTGGACAAAAAAAATAGCACACACTTGAGTGTTATTGCACCTCTATTAAAAACAACAACATTTATTATGGATTTGGGTTTGGCCATTAGTATGGCTGAGAGTCCGCTGACAGGCAGATGTAAGGAAATGATTTGCATACAGTCAATTCGGTTTGGGGCAGGGATCTATTTTAAATGGGTTCTTTATTGCCCAGATGCGCAGTACCATAAAAGATTTCAGGGAGAAGGAGAAATTTGGGTGGTTGGAATGGGAAAGGCAGGGTGCTTACTTGTGTGAATTAATAATGATAATGATGATGATGATGATGATAATAATATATTTTATTTTTATCCCACCCTCCCCAGCCAAGGCCGGGCTCAGAGCTGCTAACATCAAGTAAAAATAGCACAGTGTACATAAAATCACACAGTCAATTAATTAAAATACATTCTAAAATCAATTCAGAATCAAATTAATGGCAACCATTGGGCTAGAGTTCTATGAGAATTACCAAAAGAGGGGGTCAGACTGTGCCTTGGCCAAAGGCCTGGCGGAACTGCTCCGTCTTGTAGGCCCTGTGGAAAGATGTCAAGTCCCGCAGGGCCCTAGTCTCTTGTGACAGATCGTTCCACCAGATCGGGGCCACGGCCGAAAAAACCCTGGCTCTGGTCAAGGCCAGCCTAACCTCCCTGTGGCCCGGGATCTCCAAGATGTTTTTATTTGAAGACCGTAAGGTTCTCCATGGGACATACCAGGAGACGCAGTCCCGTAGGTACGAGGGTCCTAGGCCGTATAGGGCTTTAAAGGTTAAAACCAGCACCTTAAATCTGATCCTGTACTCCACCGGGAGCCAGTGCAGCTGATAAAGCACTGGACGAATGTGATCCCACGGCGAAGACCCCGTAAGGAGTCTTGCCGCAGCATTCTGCACCCGTTGGAGTTTCTGGGTCAGTCTCAAGGGCAGCCCCAGCGTAGGGTGAGTTACAATAATGAAGCCTGGAGGTGACCATCGCTTGGATCACAGTGGCTAGGTCAGGGCGAGAGAGGTAAGGAGCCAACTGCTCAGCTTGGCTATGTGTCTTTCCCCATCTTTGTAGGTGACCATTGCTGGAGAGGAAAGCATAGCTTTATCGGTAAGCAGTCCTTAAATTTGGCTCAGGTTCTGCCGACGTGGGACCGATCAGAACGTTCTGTAGTTGCAGCTGGGATTCTTCCAGTTGTGACACACTGGAAATAAGGGAGAGGTTATGCAGCCCGGCTCCTTGGGAGTTCCTCCTGTTTGAAGTTGCTGCCACGCGTTTGCTAAGTAATGAATAAAACTGAGAAAAATCCCTCCTTAGCAGGAAATATGGTGTGTAAAACCGGATGGAAGCAGCTGACTGTACATTTCCAGATGTCGCAATGCTTGATCCTAAGAAAGGTATGCAATTTCTGCAAGGGGAGTTTTAATATTAGTTTTGGGTGCTAACTGGAACGCTGCTGTAGTGACTCAATTATTTTCCGTATGTGTCTATTTAATTGGAAACAGTTTTTTACTGTGATGTTGTTATCGTTAGTTAGAAAAGCAGGACGCTCAATATGCATGTTAAAATTCCACCATTTGTGCATTGTGCTGTATCACATTAATTTAATAGCTGTTTTATATCCTTGGAGGAATTGGTGTCTCAAGGAAAAGGCAGGAATAGCAGGAACATATGCACACATCAACTATGTATATATTAGAAATCTGGTTCATCTTCCAAGCACAGGAAGAAGCTTTTAAAAGGAGAATTGGGTTTGGAACACACAACTGGAAGTACAATTTAATTTTGAAATTTGAAGTTCAATTTGGAGAGAATTTTCAGTTTGGGGGGTGGTTGTGTTAGATACAGGTGACTAAATTGTTCAATTTTGGTAACCTAAAAGCTGACTTGAGACTCTAGTTTTGCTTTGTTTTTAATTCATGCCTGTTCTCAAAAGCTTGAAGCCTGGATTTTTATTTATTCTTCACTCACCATATTTGACAGATACCCCCTAAACACAGATGTGTTCAAAGAGAAGCAGTGTTTTAGTCTGCGTATTGTTTTGAAAAAGCAGGTAGATATTGTTTTGCAAAGCGGGTAGGTTTGCCTGCATTGAATTTCCACTCCATCCCTAATTGTGTCTGTCATGGGGTTGCAAGGCAAGTGGTAGAGACAGAGGATCTGGAAGGTTTATAACTCAGTGGCAGAACGTTTGCTTTGCTGGTTCAATCCTCAGCATCGCCAAGTAAGGATCAAAACCAGCCTGTAATTCTTGGTCAACAATACTGAGCTAGAGAGACCAATAGTGTGACTCTGTATCAGACAGCACCCTATGTTCTCATGTTCCTAAGGCAGTATCCAAATTGTTTGGCTGCCCCGACGGCAGCGTATGTATATTTTTAAGAAGCGAATTTCCTGTATGACATGGCAAACCGCTCTACTTTATTTTAGAGAGAGGGGGAGCATGCACAGGGAATCTTACCATTTGCTTCTCCTTGCTCCGTGCCGTTCCCAGGTTGTATGTCCAAAAACGAGCACATCTCACATTTACTATTTTGGCCCACAACCCGAAAGAAGTGCAGTTGGAGAGAAAGAGAGAGAGAGAGATTCCGATTACGCAGTGGCTGTTTTGGACTGGTGGCTGTTGCATCTGGGATTGCTTAGTAGATTCTCACTACTGATCTCTGGTCCCTCTGGAAATCCTCTCGCCTCCTAATGGCAAGTGTTAGATAACGGGACCGTAAATCACTCGCAAGGCAGCTGGAGATAGAGAAGGGAGCCTTTTTGACCAGAATAAAAACTGCAAGGTCAGTGTAGACCCTGGAGTGAAGTCTTTAAAAATTGTAACATGAGTAGTAGTAATAAATTGTTGTTGAAAATAGTACTAAACCATATGAAAATGATAAACCAGCAAAAATCGCTGCTATTATGATGATGATGATGATGATGATGATGATTATTATTAGATTCAAATGTTCCCTAAACAGTCTCCAGCCACTTATTTCTGAATGGCCTACGTAGCAATGTTTCGAACTGTTTCTCAGAAACAAGTCCACTTTCTGGACTACATTCTGTGCTGCATATGTTTTCTCTGGATGGGCTCCAAAACGGGGGTGGGGGGGTGGAGGAGAGAGAAGAAGAAGACAGAATAATCTGGGACAAAAATCAGCCGTTTGAAGCCTGCACTACTTTTGCTGACTTAATTAAAACTCAGGATTCGGCCGTCAAATGGAAAGGGGCCAAATTATACAGGGCTTCAATACAGCAAATATCCCCATTATAACTTCCCAATAGTTCTGTTTCGTTATTTTTTTAAGGAGTCTTGAGGCAGATTCTTCTCCCCTCTCCTTCCCAATTCAAGTATTTATAACTTTCAGGGCTCAAACTTACTATTCTTTGTTTTGTTTAGGAAGTTTTGGACAGCGCAGAAAATAGCATAGCCTTTAATCGCTATGACACAGACAGACAGACAGACAGACAGAGTAATATCTTTAGGCAAGGCTTTTCCTGAACAATGTTCCCACTATCCGTAAAAATGGCCCCTGACCGCTGGGGCTTATGGGAATTGTAACTGAAAACTTAAGAAGGGCGCCTGGTTGTGGAAGGTTTGCAGATGAAAAATGACATTGTATTTGAAGATGAGTTCAGGGGTATTTACCAAATATATATATATAATATAAGTTGTGTGTCCTTGTTTCTCAGTTTGATCCTTGAACTGATTCTCAGTTTTGTGTTTCTTGCAGTTTTTTGTGCATTGTGACTTGCCGTTATTTTCATTTTATTATTTTCGTTTTATATTTTAGTAATTTTTTTCTATTGCAATTGTTAAGTGCAAACCATTCAATTAGTATTTACTGATATTTAATTTTGCTGCTTACCATTATATTCAAATGGATGATTGAATATTACTTTATTCGGTATAAGTTGTTTATTTTAAAGCTGTGTTTTTATTATGACTTTTGAATTGTTTTTTAGGTGTGATCTTTTCTGCCTTATTTTGCTGTCTCTTTAGCTTTTAAAATGCCTTGCGTATTGTAATATAGAAAGGTGGCATACAAATTGAAAGTGGAATGCAAGAGGAAAAAAGCGATTGAAATATTATTCTGATTGCGGTAGCGAGAAAGCTTCAGTGGCACCTACCACACCACTGCGTGAGCTCATGGAGGAGTGAAGACCTGGGTTTGAATCCCTGTTCACCTATGAAGCTGAGCCCAATCACCATTTCTACCTAGCCTAGACTACCTCACAGGGTTGTTGTGAGGACAAAATATAACGGGGGGCGGGAGAGAACCATGTATGGCAACTTGCGGTCCTAAGAGGAAGTGTGGGAGAGAAATGTAGTAGTTGTAATATTCCTTTTGGCGCCTGCTGAAGACGTCCTTATTTAGACAAGACAACCCAGATGGTTAGAAAGCTTGCATGAGTTTTAATTTGTTTCAGTCAATTCTATTGCGGTTTCAGCTTTCTGTATGATTTGAATTATGGATTATGGTTGTCAACTTTTTAGTGGGTCTTCTTTTTTGTTTCTTTTTTCTTTTTTTGTATACTGCTTCGGGTTTGTTTTTCCCCTGCAATCAAGTGGCCTGTAAATTTTGCGAAATAAATAAATAATTGGAAATAATAATAAACAGGCAGGTGTCTGTGGAGTGCCACGAACGGCAGTCCCATCTTCTGCTATCGGTTCTTCCAGTCCTGATGCAAAATTCAGCTGTTCTTGGCCCTTAATCCTGATTTTATTTTATTTTTTTAAACGGGTCCCCAGCCTGTTGTTTTAACGAGTCAGCTTCAGATTGCATCTCTTGCCGAAACTATGTGTTGGCTGTGTTTTCCCACAACCTCTCATTTGTGTTTTTAAAGGGCCTTTTTTGGACAGGTCTCCAAATAGACGTTCCTATTAAAAGCAAATGGTCCCCCCCCCCATGGTGTTTGCACTCGTAATTAATGATCTTTTAATGAACAAGCTACATGAGACATTTTCCAATTTGGTAAGGAGGGTGAGCACCCAATTGCATCCTTTTTGTGTGTGATTTTATATATATATATATATATATATATATATATATATATATATAGTGTTGTCAAGCGGATTGTATCTCTACATATCTGTTTATTTCTAATGGCTCGCCTAAATGACAGTTTCATAAACTGAAGTATCCCAAACAAAGGCCACAAGGTTTACTTTGGCCATCTTGAGTAAATTCTCCTAATCTAAACATAATCAGTGGGGCAATAAATCATTCCAGTGACTTCACCTTTTTATTCTCTCTCTCTCTTTTCTCCCCCCCCCCAAGTTAGCAAACATGGTATGTTCTGCAAACACTGTGTGATTAGCTGGGGCTTTGAAGTTTTGTGTCACACCAGAGGTTTTCTTCTTTTTTAAAAAGAAAAGCTGTTCCTTGAATAAATTTTGCAAAAATAAAAATAACCATTTTCTACCCGCACGTTATTGATTTATTCATGGGACCATTTATTTTTCCCAAAAAGAGGAATCTCTGCAAAGTGCATGCACTCAGAAAGTCAGCATTCTCTGAACCTATGTTGAGACATTTCACACCCTCTCCTGAATTAGAACTGGACCCATTTAAAAACAAAACAAAACAAAACAAAACAAAACAAAACAAAACAAAACAAAACAAAACAAAACAAAACAAAACAAAACAAAACAAAACAAAACAAAACAAAAACAAAAACAAAAACAAAAACAAAAACAAAAACAAAAACAGAAAACACCCTTACTTCTAGGTGTATAACAGTAAGAACTCTGCTCTGGCCCAGCTTATAATTGTTTCTCTATGAGTCATGTTTCTTTCTGATTAGCCTTCCCTGACTCATTCAGGGATGCAACAGGCAACCTCTTCAGAGGGTGGGGAATTCTGCGCCACCTCCCCATTGGGCGGATTGAGAGCAGTCAGTCAAGCAGTTGGTTGATACCGATTGGACAGAATTACCCACAGCTGATTGGAAGGAGACTGGGCCAGATAATCATACAGAGATGGCTGGAACCTCCAATGTGGCTGGTATTTGGGGCTTTAAATTACTTAATAAATATACTTATCAACAAACGTTGCTAGTTCTCTCTTGGCACACCACCATGCCTCCAAGCACGCCATTTTGGAATTACTGGTGGAAGCTTTGAAGGAATAAGAGCGCGACTCCTTTTTCTTTCTTGCCAAAAGACTCCCTCTTCTGTGGAAATAATAGCTACCAAGGGCTGATGTCAGCTGACAAAAGTGAGTAAATTCAGAGCGGAGCCTTAAACCCTGTCCTTAGCTCACCCTGGCAACACACTTAGGAGCTACAATGCAAGATGCTATGTCAGGTCATTCACAGTTTACAAGACCCTTTCAGAGTTTGTGTCGGAAACACCACAGCCTCTCTTCAAAGGGAGCTGAAATTTTATTGCCCCAGGTGGTGCAGGGAATGCTCCAGAGTCGTTTGATTGCAAAGAACTTGGATTCAGGTGACATATTTTGCATGCTTAACCGTTTATGGTTGCCATCAATTTTGATTTTAATAAATTTTTATAATGTTTTTATAATGTTGCACTATTTTAGTGTTGTTAGCCGCCCTGAGCCCGGCTTTGGCTGGGGAGGGTGGGATATAAATAAAAAATTATTATTATTATTATTATTATTATTATTATTATGTGGGGAGGCTGCGGCAGGGTTTATTGAAAGGGGTTGGGGAGTGCGGTGGAAGGGAAAGGGGTGTTTGGTTAGGCCCACGCTTTTCCAAGCATCCTAGCACTTGCTGAAAAGCCATCGCTTGTGCATGTGACCGGCCCTCTGTGCCCAACAGTTGCGTGTCGGAGCTGAATCATAGAATCGTAGAGCTGGAAGGGACCTGAGGCAAACTAAGGTCTGGGAGGCTGGATCCGGCCCAATTGCCTTCTAAATCCGGCCCACAGACAGTCCGGGAATCAGCATGTTTTTACATGAGTAGAACGTGTCCTTTTATTTAAAATGCATCTCTGGGTTATTTGTGGGTCCGGACCTGCCTGGTGTTTTTATATGAGTAGAATGTGCGCTTTTATTTAAAATGCACCTCTGGGTTTTTGGGGGGCATGGGAATTCGTTCACCTCCCCCCCCCAAAAAATAGTCCGCCCCCCCCCCAAGGTCTGAGGGACAGTGGACCTAAAAAAGTTTGCCAACGCCTGATCTAGTCCAACCCCATGCGATACAGGACTATGCAGGGATTTTTAAAAAACATATTTATTTATTTAGTACATTTAAACATAACCATTTCAAACATTAAAGTACAAGGTTCTTTTGAACTATCAGACCTCCTCCCCTCCCTTCATGGGCTCCATGTTTAAGATTAAATTTGCTGCGTCTTTTACCATTATCCATCTGTTAAATAACCATAATTATTATAAATAGTTCCATATTGCAAGAATCATTACATCCCTGCCAAATATTTTAACTGTTTAGAGTGGTCTTTTAAATAAATTTACAAATTTACTCCAGTCTTTAGAAAATACTTGATCCTCCTGGTTTCTGACCTTCCCCGTCAGTTTCGCCATCTGTGCATACTCCATCAGTTTCATCTGCCATTCTTCTTTTGTTGGTACTTCTCCTTCCTTCCATCTCTGGGCTAGTAGCATTCTCACTGCTGCTGTTGCATACATAAAAAGTATTTTCTCTTCTCTTGGTAACTCTTCACCTATTATACCTAGTAAAAAGGCTTCTGGTATGTATTTTTAAACATTTTCTTTAGTTCATTATATATCATTTCCCAGAAAGCCTTTACCAACGTACATGTCCACCACATATGGTAAAAAGTACCCTTCGTGGGTGCTGAGAGCTGGAGGTCTAACTGGGAAGTCAGAGTCCAGGATTCAGAGCAAGCTGGGACTGGGAATCATTGCCAAGGAAGCTTATAATTGTCGAGGCAAAATCTCCCACCTTGCTCACTTATTTGTAGCCCTTCCTGTCAAGAAGAACAAATGGCCAACCATTGGTGGCTGTGGGCACCATTTATTTCACAGGCCCCTCCCACTTCTGAGCGTTTCTCAGCAGGCCGCGCCATTGTGCTGTGTCATGATGTCGTGTTTCTTAGAGGCTGGCGGAGGAGGAGAAATTGGTTGAGCATCTCCTTTGCATGCCAAAGCCCCTGGGTTCCATCCCTAGTAGGTCCAGGTAGGGCTGGGAGAGAACCTGGGCGAGATGGACCAGTAGTCTGGAGCTTCCTATGTTTCCAGGAGCCCTGTTTCTGCATTGAGACAGGAGAAACAGGAATGGGAGTGACTAAATAAGGTAAGCCAAAAGGACCAAACTGGTGTCAGGAAACTGCCATCGGAGCCAAGGGTGGTGGTGAGGCTCCAAAATGATGCTGGAGAGGGAACCAGCAAGGAGAGAGAGGAAGCTGCCACTGGGGAAGGAAATAGACGTGACGCCAGGGAGAAAGGGGAGTCTGAGGGAACTTCGGAGAGAAGGCTCCAGGACTCTTCCAGTGAAACCAGCGGGGAGAGCACGGGACCTTCTCTGGGGACGCCCACTCTGCGCAGAAAGGTTTCACGCAGAGAAGGCAGGCGGCGATTGGGTGTGAAAGAACTTCTATGTTGGAAGAAATTCAGGAAACGCCCACTGACGGATTCTGCCAGTGATTGAGACAGTCACGGAGTACTGACTGTCCAGCCAGGGGAAAGTTTTAACCAAACTACTTAGCTTGGAGCAGTTTGTCCCTTACGCACAAGCAACCCCAAACCCCATTACAACTGTTCTCGAGAACTTTTAGATAGTTCAAGGATGCAACAAATGCAAGTTCTCTTAGGAGAAACTTTTGATTAGGCCTAATTCAAACACACTCTGGTAGTGCGGAAGACACTGCAGGGAAAGGCACTTCACATGCCCACTAGTAGCAGATATAAACAGGGTGTAAGATTTGGGAGAACCCCACATTTATTTAATTTCCCCAGGAAAGTGAACTCACATGCCTGTGATTCATCTGAGCATTTTTTAACGAGCAGGTACCTTGCCAATAAATAAAGAAATATCCCGTTACAGGTTTTACAGTGTGTTGACATTGTATTAATCATCCTGAGCATCAGGGATGGCTCAGGTTGGAAACTAAAATGAACGGGCATCTCTCTGCCGCTGGGAAAACCAGCTTGTTCTTTTAAAAAAGAAATCTTCTAGCTTATTCCCTAAAATGGGCTGGATCGGCTTGTTGTCAGACCCTCTAAGTGTCCCTATTTTCCAGGGACAGTCCGGGATTTACAGAAGCCATCCGGGTTTCTGATTTGATTCCAATTCTCTGTGGGATGTCCCAATTTTCATCAGAGAAATGTTGGAAGGTATGGAGTTATGTGGCCCCCGAGCCAAGGAGATAAGTAACTGTACAACCCTGAGAAGACATCTGAAGGCAGCCTTGTAAAGATAAGTTTTTTGTAAAGTTTAATGTTTTATTGTGCTTTTGTATAGGTTGGAAGCTGTCCTGAGTGTCTGGGGCAACCCAGTCAGATGGGTGGAGCATAAATAAAATAATAATGATAATGATGTAATAAGACGTCCCTATTTTCATTGGAGAAATGTCGGAGGGTATGTGTTGTTACTTTGGAGCAGGCAGGAAGCCTTGGAAGCTGAAATGCACCCCCCCCCCTCATCCCAGCCCAGCGTTTCCAGGAGCATAGGAAGCTGCCTTATGCAGAATAAGACTTTTGGTCCATCTAGCTTAGAATTGCCAACACTGACCGGCAGCAGCTTTCCAGGGTTTCAACCAGGCTTCCCTCCAAGCCCTACCTGGAGATACTGGGGATTGAATATGAGATTCTGTACCACTGATACAAAACATGTACTGCATCAACAGGCCATGGTTCTGTCCTCCATAAGTGGTGAATGGTTCTGTAGCTTCAAAGGAACATTTAGGGGACTGATGCCACTCCCCTAGCATTTGCTGCCTAAAGCAGTTTCCTCGTTTTGTCCAGTGCGGGTGGCGGTGTGGTCTAAACCACTGAGCCTCTTGGGCTTGCCGATTGGAAGGTTGGCAGTTTGAATCCCCACGACGGGGTGAGCTCCCGTTGCTCTGTCCCAGCTCCTGTCAACCTAGCAGTTCGAAAGCATGTCAAAGTGCAAGTCCGGTGGGAAGGTAAACGGTGTTTCCGAGCACTGCTCTGGTTTCGCCAGAAGTGGCTTAGTCGTGCTGGCCACATGACCCAGAAAAACTGCGGACAAACGGCTCCCTTGGCCAGTCAAGTGAGATGAGTGCCGCAACCCCAGAGTCGTTCGCGACAGGACTTAACTGTCAGGGGTCCTTTACCTTTATGTTTAGGGCCTGCGAAAACGGTGCTTGATGTGATCCAGACATTCTGTCTCTCATGGTAGATGTGTCATGCCCAATGCACGTAAGTTGTGAAGACTGCACGTGCCAAAACCAGACCCTCATCTTGCATTCTGGCTGTGTTGTGCTTAAGAAAGACGCACACACAACTGAAGAAGTTGTTTCCTCGTTATAACAAAGGAGGAAGCCGTTAGAACAAAGGAGTCTGTTATTACTGAAGGGGATGTTTCATTGTAGAAAATCGGTATTAAATTACATGAGCAGCTAATCGTTGCAGAGTGCTTTATAATAGCTGTGAAAGTTTGCAGCTACAGAAGTGACGATCAATGCGTACAGCCAAATGCTGTGAATTTAAGAGCCTGATAGTCAATTCAGGACTCTGTTAATTCTGCACAGTATTCTACTACCAGGTCTCTTTATGGAGTTCCAATGAATCCAGAGTTTTCTTGTATTATTTGCATTTTTGGTGATGTCTGGAGATGCCCTCAACCACCACCTCTCCTCCCTTGGACTACTCATGTCATTCAAGGGTTCCTAAGTTTTATTCTTTGAAGGTCTTTTTTACCTTAATGCACCTGGTGTTCGTGGTCTACACCTTTTCGAACCCTGCGGCTGGAGTGTGACAGGACACATGCTGTGGTTGCATAGTGTCCTCTGCTAGAATCATAGAATTGTAGAGCTGGACCAGCATGACCAGGGATGGTGCAAGTTGCAGCTCCGGAACATCTGGGGAGCTCCAGGTTGTTCACTCCTGTTGTAGACAGGACTGAGACGGATAGACCAGTGATTTGGTGGAGAACAAGGCAGCTTCCTATGTCCCTCTCAAGCGATAGTAGGATAGTGGCAAAAAGTGGTGCACTTGCGACCTGATCCATCCTTGGACACTTCATCTGAGCACAACTCGCAAGCCTGGAAGTGGAGCCTTGCGTATACCGTATTTTTCGCCCTATAGGGCGCACTGGCCCATAGGGCGCACCTCGTTTTTTTGGGGGGAAATAATAATAATAAAAATTATTCCCCCCCAGCCCCCAGAACAGGCTGCTATCCGCAAGCCTTGGGAGCCCGGCGGGAACTTCCGCCGGGCTCCCAAGGCTTGCGGACATCTGCGCGAAGCACAGGGCGCGCTCCGGAGCTGCCTGCAAGCCTTGGGAGCCCTGCGTTCGGTCTGGTGGGTCATGCCACATTAAAAAAGGTAAAGGTAAAGGACCCCCTGACAATTAAGTCCAGTCGCAGACGACTCTGGGGTTGCGGCGCTCATCTCGCTTTACTGGCTGAGGGAGCAGACGTTTGTCCACAGACAGTTTTTCCGGGTTGTGTGGCCAGCATGACTAAGCCGCTTCTGGCGAAACCAGAGCAGCTCATGGAAACGCCGTTTACCTTCCCACTGGAGCAGTACCTATTTATCTACTTGCACTTTTTGATGTGCTTTCAAACTGCAAGGTGGGCAGGTGCTTGGACCGAGCAACGGGAGCTCACCCCATTGCAGGGATTCGAACCACCAACCCAAGAGGCTCAGTGGTTTAGACCACAGCACCACCCGCGTCCCTTTCATGCCGCATTAGAAACTACTAAACCATGATGAATGACCTTGAAGATCAGGGGATTTTTTAATGGGTGTTTCCTCTCTGTCAGGGCAAGTAACGATCGAATTTGGACTTGTTATTAAAGGTTTGCTGTAAGGACCCTGTGGAGCTAAAAAGCAAGGAAGGGGCTTGTGCTGCATAATATTTTGCGGACTGTGGAGAGTTGAAATAAACAAATATATTCATGATACATCCGCTTGGGTGCGCAAAACAGAGTTCTGTTGGGTCACTAAAATCACCTTATTAAACTACCCCTGCTAACTTTGAAGTTAGATCTCAATTAGTTACTGTGACCAAAGGGGAAATTAAAAAAGGAGACAGAGAAGCAAAAACCAGAATTGGAGCCGTCAGCCTGCACATCTTCATGGGAGAATGAAAAAAGCTGTGTTTGTAATTATTTCTGAGGCGTGGGACCACTGGCTGATTCTCGGTGGCAGGTCATTAGGGAGCAAAGGAGCACGGCTGCAGAGTCCATCCATGTCTTGTGAGCTTAGCAAAAACACCCTTCAAAGGCAAGCTTTTACTGTAGAGACTCAAGATGTTGTAATTTCTCAACAATGGCTTTTCTCCCCACCCCCATGGGGCTGGAGAGACAGGGAAGGGTGTGGGGGATGCCTGAATTGCTAAATCGATTATCTTTCCAGCCATGCAATAATCCTCACCATCATATTACGCTTTAGTGAGGTTCATAAAATTAAACGGCTGTTTTCATCCCAGCAATGAGCACCCCAGATATCTCAGAAAGTGCGCTTAGTCCAAGGGTCCCAAAGCTGTGGTGTCCAAATGGCTGAACTCGATTTAGCGCTTTCCCTCCAAATCAGAATTTTATTATTCTGGTTCAGTGTACAGTGGTACCTCGGGTTATATACGCTTCAGGTTACATACGCTTCAGGTTACAGACTCTGCTAACCCAGAAATAGTACCTTGGGATAAGAACTTTGCTTCAGGATGAGAACAGAAATTGTGCTCTGGCAGCGCAGCAGCAGCGGGAGGCCCCATTAGCTAAAGTGGTGCTTCAGGTTAAGAATAGTTTCAGGTTAAGAACGGACCTCCAGAACGAATTAAGTATGTAACCAGAGGTACCACTGTACAAACCTGGACTGTGGAAAGCTATGGGGAGCAGCAATGTGATAGTGAGAGAAATGCCAAACACGAGGAGGTAGAGAGTGATTGTGGTTTATCCATGTACCTGCTAACCATGATTTGGAGGGTTTGTTGGTGTATCTGCTAACCATGGTTTATTTGGCCATGTGTCTGCTAACCATGGTTTCCTTATGGTATTTATTGAATTAATAGATGCATGCAGATGCTGTTATCAAGAAGGGGTGTTCTCAGTCTATGTAGGAGAGGGCTGCAACCCAATGGTTAGCTACATGGCATTTTACTCTTTGTGTGTGTACATTGTTTTTATTTTTAAAAAACCCATGTGAACAAGTCCTCTCTTAGTACAGTACAGGTCCAGCAAGCATCAGAGCACATTTGATTTTCAGATCACTGCAGGCAGCCACTGGAATAGAAAAGCGACATCTGCGATTTTGGCAGGTTCCTCTGTTCTGTGAGAAGTATTCTTTTTCGAAAATGTGACAGAACTGTAATTCTGGATTACTTTAATTACTAGGCACATGATTTAATGCTTTTGCAAAGGAAAAAAGAAAAAGGGAGCCTTCCGAGACCTGCCGTATTGAATGTTTCTTTACTGTGTAGCTTCTGGATATGCAATTACTGGCGAGTCGCGTTTCTTATTAAACGCAAACACACACGGAATATGTGGTGCTGCTGTTTGAAATAAATACCTTTGTGAAAGAGCTCTGTTTTAGTGGGAAAAGATCCAAGCCGTCTGTGCTTATATTGCTCTCGGTGTAAGCCACGTGACTCCTTTGTCCTTATATATTTTACTTCTGTTTGTTCTTGTGTTCATTTGCAGTGGCTACAAGCTAGCCAAGTATGGGCACGCAGGGCACTTAAAAAAACCAAAAACCTTCAGCAGCTGCTACTGCTGAGGAAGAACCATACATGAATCAAGCTGTCTGGTGATCTGTTTTTGTGTTAATAAGACCAGCAGAACTCAAGAAGCCCACTGTCCCCTCCCGATCTTGTTCGGAGGACTGTTACAGACTATCGGTTCAGAATTCCTTGCACCAGAGACTCAACATTATTGAATTTTGCTTAGAACAAAAGAAGGCTCCTTCATCCTCTTTTCATCCCACATGGAGAACCTATTCCCTCTTGTGGACGCGGGTGGTGCTGTGGTCTAAACCACTGAGCATCTTGGGCTTGTTGATCAGAAGGTCGGCGGTTCGAATCCCTGCGACCGGGTGAGCTCCTGTTGCTCAGTCCCAGTTCCTGCCAACCTAGCAGTTTGAAAGCATGCCAGTGCAAGTAGATAAATAAGTACCACTGTGGCAGGAAGGTAAACAGTGTTTCCATGCGCTCTGGCACTTGTCACAGTCCTCCGTGTGCCAGGTTTAGTCGTGCTGGCCACATGACCTGGAAAACTGTCTGTGGACAAACGCCGGCTCCCTTGACCTGAAAGCAGATGAGCGCCACAACCCTATAGTTGCCTTTGACTGGACTTAACTGTCACGGGGACCTTTACCTTTACCTACTTGTTGTGGAAAGAAGGACTGAGGAGACTTTTTTCAGCCCTTCCTCCGAGAGGTTCTGCTCCCTGTCTGCCATCTCAGGACCCCTCCCCTGGGCCTGACTCCTCCAGGTCCTGATCTCTTTTCTTTTCATTCTCCACATCTCACCACTCCCACCAATATATTTCCCCGGGGCTCATGACCCCATAGTCCCATCTGCCTATATTTGCCTTGGGGTTAATTTTCTGTAGTTCTTGCAATTGTCAAACCCTGCTCGCTCCACAAATGCATGCAGTTTGGAAATCTAGTGTGTGTTTGTGTGTGTTTGTTTGTTTGTTTGTTGTTGTTGTTACTGCGTTGTGCATTTTTGTGTTCTTATGTTGTAAACCGCCCTGCGACCCTCAGTTGAAATTCAGTGTAAATAAGTGAATGAATAAGCCAGTGGCAAGATGAAAAAGCAGCCCTAGGCAGAAATTACAGTGAAATAAGCAGTGGTGGAAACAAATTGTGTTGGAGCTGATATGGATAGGAAGCGTAGGACCACAAGAGAGCTGCTTTATGGAGAACCAGACCATTAATCCGTCCAGCTCAATATTGTCTTCACTTTCTGCCAGCAGCTCTTCACGGTTCTAGGCGTTTCTCCCAGGAAATGTTGGGGATTGAACCTTATCACTGAATCACAGCCCTTTCTGCCAAAGGGGATCCTCACTCGAGAGCTGATCTGGAAGCTCCCTTTGAGTATCTGTGGCCTGATAAGACACACTCCCTCAAAGGCATTTGCGTCAACAGACGCAGGAGGAGAGGGTGGAGAAGAGATTGAACTCTCCCCAAGTCCCTGGTGCTGTGGACGAAGGAGCTATGGGAAGATCGCGGGACAGACTTCGGAACCCAACACTCCTGGAAATGTGAGTCCTGAGCATAAATTTTCTGAATCCCTTCTCGGGGCTCAAACGTCTGTTGGGTGTCAAGTAGGGGATGAAAAGCCGATTGTAATGCCTCCAAACCAGTCAGTCAGGACTCAGGAAGTTCACCAGATGATTGGATAGCGAGAATGGCTGGCTGAGCACAGCTGTAATTCATACTTGCATTTATCCTTCCCTGCTTTCTCCTTATTGGCCTGGAAATATTGGCCTTGGAAGCTCCAAGAGAAACAGGATCTTCCTCTTGCAGAGCTGAGCTTGCATCATTCAACCTCCTTTTGCCCTGCGAGAGTTTGCTTGCGGGTGACGTAGCGAGGAGAAAAATGTGGATGTGCCGTTCTTCAAAACCTCGCTCCTGGCTTGTGCGCCAAGCCTGCACAAAAGGCTCAGAGGATGTGTTCAGGCTTATATATTCACAGGTGCACCGGCGGCAGCCAGAAGCACTCGGCGTAACCTTGGCGTCTTTTGACACATTGCAAATGCCTCTTGACTCTTTTCTCTCCCTACCCGCCTGCCCCTCCCACTCTGCACCGGAGGAGATTCGGAGGAAGAAAAATAAAATAATGCCTATACTGGAAAGTTGTGAATTTCTTCTCCAGAAATGTTCCTGTGCTGCCTTCTCCCTCCCTCTCTCTTTCAGCTATACCATTTGCTTCATTTTGTGTGCATTGGGTTGTCCCCAACTAATTGCTCTTCCGAGTAGACCCACTGAAGTTGGTGAACCTGAGAGTTCATGCACTTTCACTTCTGTGGGTCTACGCTGCGTAGGATTAACATGGAATGCAAGCCAAAGTCAGGAGGGTATTCATTCTGCAGCACGAGGGTGGTTTCTTCTTTTTCTTTTGCAGAAAATACATCTCTTTTTAGTAACACCCGTATGCATTTTGCATTGCAAATGTCCTGTGTCAGACCCCGCGCTGTGGTGGACTGTGAAGAAACACCTGCTGGAGAACAGAAACCAAATTTTCTCACCAGGATTGCCACAAACTGATTTCATCTTCTGAGAAGATGGTTGGTGTATTTTTTGTTTTATTTTGCCCCGGGGGTGGGAGTGAAGTTGCATAGTGGTAAGAGCACATGCTTTCCATGCAATATCTGGCACCTCCAGCTTTGCTACTGTGCAAAGGGTCCCAGCATTTCAAGCTCCTCCCTATGCCATCAATGCAATGCCTTTCATACTTATCGGAAGGAAGCAGACGCTTGTTCATCTGAAGTTTCATTACCAATATTCAACATTCTGAATTGGAAAAAGGAGCATGGCTGTTGACATTTGCACTTACTTTCATTTTGCATTGGATCATAGCTGTCAACGTTTCCCTTTTTCCGAATAGGATTCCTCACAAGAAAAGGGAAAAGTTGACAGCTATGCATTGGATCTGGGCTGATCTCCAAGTGGCATTAAAAAAGAAAGTTTAAGGGTGCTTCCAGACAGGCTGATTATTCGCACAAAATTTTGCTGCTATCGCGCACTCCCTATTTTTTTATTTTTATTTTTGGCGGGGTGTCCTTTTCCTATAAGAAAAGCAGTGAGAATTTTCATTGCAAAATAGCAAACACTAGCTGGCAATATCGTATAACCTCCATGTGCATGTATCAGGATGAATGCTCAGTAAACAGGCCACACTGTATAACCTCAATGCACGTTTTGTGCAAACATGTCAGCATGACTGCTCAATAAATAGCCAATCTGGTGGGGGTGGGGAGGGGAGAGATTCAATTCAATTTGCATTTAAAGGTGGACTTACCTAGTTTGCACGGTCCAAACAATATGCAGACTGCAATGCAGCCATCCTTCAAAATTCACACTTCCCCAAATTTTCCAGTGCAGTTCTGAAGCCAAGGAAGGTGTTTAAAAATGCATATACAAGGGCGAAATGTGCGTTAAAATGTATATATTCGTGAAAATGGCATTCAGAAATTAGTTTGCAAAAGTCTGTATGTTAGGCAAAATTGCATGAAGAAATGTGTACAATTAGGAGAAATTCACTCAAAAATGCTGGTGAATTTTTGTGAAGTTTTTTTTAAAAAAATCGCAGACGGAAGTAGAGAGCTGAATTTAAAACTGGGAAAATAAGCAATTGAGGGAAACCAAAATTGACCAATTTGCCCATTGCTTATACTCATGGCTTGATAAAACCCACTTGATCACAAATGTTTGCATCAGTATACACATCAGGGTATTGCATAAATTCAAGAACTCGAGTGCCTTTTTCCAGTTGCATAGCTTGCAAGCTTTGGCCCAGCAGTGGAACTTCCTCCAGCGTTGCTTCCCTGATAGCAGTTAAGCTACTTGACCTAAAGTGACTTAATACTGGTGGTTTTGCATAAGCGTTGTACGTCGTTGGCTTCCTGCGGTGGAAACCACAGTGATCTCGGAAATGCGTAAATGCAAACTTAGGCGGGGTTCCTCCTCCAAATGGTGTGTGTTTGGTAGATAGGACAGTGTCTTGCAGGGTCATGAGGAGCGAAGCACTCCTTCTGAACTATCAGTACTTGCACACAGATGCTAGCGAAACCACGGCAGGCTGTCGTGAAATCATAATCCAAACACTGCATCTGTTGGGAAAACTGTTTATAAGTGTGAGCTGTGATGCATTCCCCCCTACCGCCGCCCCTCTTTGGCCTATACTGTAGGAGCAGTACACATAATAATGCCCATGCAAAATTTGCAAAAAGTGAAAATACCATTGGCAAAAATTTAGCAATGTTTCTCAGATGGTGGTTTACACCTCCCTAATCCATTGTCCAATTTCATCATCATGATTTAATTTGTATGCCGCCATTCCGCACTTAAAAACAATGCTCAAGGCAGCTTACAACACAACAAGATTTACAAAAGTCTACACCTCCCTAATCCACTGTCCAATTCTGCTGAAAGCGAAGCATTCTGCCCAGGTCAAATAATATATATGCATATGCCAGAATTTTTGATGGAAACAATAATAAGAATAAGAATAATAGTGATATTATTTATTAAATTTTATACTGCTCTGTACCTATAGGTCTAAGGATGGATGCAAGCAAAATAAAATCCTAATATAAAAACACAAAATGCATAGTAAAAATAAAAATGAAAGCAACCGAATAATCCCACAATAACCCCCCCCCCAACACATTTTAAAAGGGCATTGGATGTCAATCAGCTGAAGGCCTGGTTAAAGAGGAACATTTTTGCCTGGCACCTAAAGGTGTACAGTGCTACCTCAGGTTACATACGCTTCAGGTTACAGACTCCACTAACCCAGAAATAATACCTTGGATTAAGAACTTTGCTTTAGGATGAGAACAGAAATCGTGCTCCGACGGCATGGTGGCAGCGGGAGGCCCCATTAGCTAAAGTGGTGCTTCAGGTTAAGAACAATTTCAGGTTAAGTACGGACCTCCGGAACGAATTATGTACTTAACCTGAGGTACCACTGTATAATGAAGGTGCCTGGTGAGCCTCCCTGGGAAGAACATTTCACAGATTGCATTTCACAAAAAAGGCCCGTTCTCGTTTTAAAACCAAAAGCGTTCGTGAAGTCTTCAGATGTGTTTTCTGTGCTGCATCGGTTAAGAAGACAAGAATATAATTTGTCCTCCATGCCACATTCATGGAGGATAAGGCTATCAGTGGCTACAGGCCAGAATGGCTATGTTTCAAACTACCTTTGGAGGCAAGATGCCTCTGAGCACCAGATTCTGGGAATCATGGGAAGTGCGAGAGCTATTCAACTCCAGTTCAGCTCGTGCATTTCCAAAATGCAGGATGCCGGACTGAATGGGCCACTGGTCTGAAACCAGCAGAGCCCTTCTTGAAATGACACGCCGTAGATTTCCCTTGGCGTGTCCTAGATCAGTAGAATATCAAAAGTAGGTTCTGGTTTGCTTAAGTTTGCTCAGAATAGTCGGTTTTGAATTTGGCTGGAGATATTTGGTGTGTGTTGTTGCAATGTGGTATGGCAAGGGTGGGCGCGTGGAGGCATTATTTAGTAAAAACTCAGCTCAGCTTTGACAGTTTGCACGACAAGACATTATTTCCTTGATTGCTGACTTGCCTTCCCTTTGCCATGCTTTGTAAATTCTCCGTATCACTTCCCCATCCTTTTGTCGTGCTCTTTTTGCTTATAACTCTTGAGTGTACAACCTGTGGTTTGTTTTTTTCTTTGTTTGTTTCTGCATAGTGCTTAAGCACCGGGACTTAATCCTGACTAACTTTAGCTGGATTGTGTGTGCGTGTTCAGGGGTGGGGATTGTAACTTGCAACCAGGGTGTGCATTCATTCAGAATTTTAATGCATTGCCGTTCCGTTTTTTATGAGGACGCTGGATTTGCCTGATGCTCTCTGGAAGTCCTTTGCACAGACTAATGAGATTATGTAGCCCACATTGCTTACGGCAACTGGCGAAAATCTAAGGGAAAGCCATTGGGGGGAAAACCAAAACAAATGAGCATTGAAATTTGCTCTCCAGGAGAAAAGAGTGCTCTCCTTTAAAATGTGCTGGCCCCCAAGGAAAAGTGCTGCGTCGGGTTCTTCCGGAAGTTGCTGTGTTTTATTTAGTTTTACATCGTTTGTGTTCTCGGTGGCTGAGACCAGAACTGCACGTACTGAACTCCTCCCAAAACCCATGTGTGCTCCCAGCTGTAGGTCTTTTGGTTGGTTACAGCCGCAAAACGGCAGCAGAAGCCCTTTTTAGTGGCTTTGCTTGTGAAGCAATAAAGTCTTCTGTATTTTCCCTGCAAAAGGGGGGGCAGTGTTTGTTTTGGAGGAGCTGTGGCAGGGGCATGACCCTGTTGGAGACCACCCCTTCGGGGACGTCACGTGACCTGAGGCTTGTCTCTCTTCTGCAGCTTGGCAGCCTCCATCGCCTTGAGAAAGACTTTCTAGCTGCAGGCTATTCGCTTAGCAGGCTCTGGAAAGAGCTTATTGGCGTCAATAGGACCAGGTTCCAAGCTGTGGTCTGTTCTGAGAGTGGTGTGCATGTTGCAGGGATGAGGCAGGGAATTTATTGTTTGGTGTTTTAAGGAGAAACAACCTTTACTCGCACTTCTTGAACCAACAAACCCTTCGAAACACACTGTCCTTTTAAAATCCACGCTCCTCCGAATTTTGCAGTGCTTCTCTCCAACGAAAATGCACATATTAGCAGAAAATGTGCATAAAAGTTATATCTGGGAACTTTTGATGTGACTATTGAAACATTGTTCCCCTAAATTTCGATTTGATTTTCCCCACTTATCCCCATCATGCATTTTCCCGCAACTTCAGGTGGCTACTACCAGCATAAGAACAACTATCCTAAAGCATGAAAAATCTGAACATCTTAACTTTCGCTGGGAGGGTTGCAAATCTTGAATGTGATCGTGGCAATACGTTACCGAAAGGCCTATTTTTAGTTGACAAAAGATGGTCAGAAATAGTCCAAATGGCTTTGAAATTACTGTACATCATCAGCTGAATATGCTTGGCGGAAGATGCAGGCATGGTTATTTTGTTGTTCTGCATTCTTAAATGGATGCGCCGTCAGTATGTACCCTGCTATTGACACATGCCAGGATCAGTGACAAGGACAAAATTTGGTGACAAAAGCACTTGAATTTAAGGGCTTTGCAGCAGGACCCATTCTGGCTTCTGGTGGTACAAAGAGAAGGTGCCGTTTTGAGGACACAGAGATGTGCCATTGAGGAAAATAGGTTCAAATCCTTGTTTGAGCCATGGGTCACCTGGAAGGGGCTGGTGAGTTGTGTTTCCGGAACTCAGCTCCTCATTCTGTGTCGAAGTGGCCTGCCCTGCAAGGTTGTAGTGAAGGCAGTCAATGGAGGAGAGACAACTTTGCACATTAGAAGAATTTGTTACTGGAGCCACCCGTGATCTATAGGAAATCACTTTCGTTGAACAACGAGTGCTACACAAATCTCTACACTGTGCATAAGTTTATAAATCTGTATCATACAGCCAATGTATTGCAAAAGTACATATAAGGATGTATCATACAGCCAATGTATTGCAAAAGTACATATATGGATCATTTCCTCCTCGTTGGCTTCACCTAAAGCACATTAAACATCCAAGTGACCTCTTCAAAGGAGAACACATCACCAATCGCACAATGGAGATCTCCCCTGCTGTCAGAATTTTGTGGTGTGTTTTCCTAAACCAACATTTATTTAAGTGAAATTCTGAATGAGGGAAGACCAAACAACTCTACAGGCAGCCTAATATGAAGATATTAAAAATACAATGTGGGGCCGAAACACAAAAACAGCAAGCTACCATCCAATTAAAAAGGTGGGGAGGGGAAAAGTGCTTTTCAGTTATGCCTTTGCTTAGATATTTATTCCAAAAAGAAATGAACGGGGAGCCCTATCTTTTCCTTAAGGTGGTTGTCTATTCCTCCCAACCATGTCCCGTGTTTTGTGGGACATATGGTTAAGTTAGCCTTGCAGGAAAAATAATAAAGAGTTTTGTAGCACCTTAAAGATTGAGGTTGATAATAGCATTATATTTCGTGGATTACATCATTAGACACAGGAAGTGTTACCCTAAGTTACTAGTATTAGGGGGTGCGGAAAGGGTTGTGAACAGAGAGGTGAGAGGAAAATGAAATACAGAGATGTACAGACAGAGGCAAGCACTTAATTAACAAGGGCAGTTCACAAAACGGTTGTCGATAGCACAGGCATCCTGGCATTAGCGAGCCAATGTAATGTAGTAAATATTCTTTGCATCAGTTCAGTCCACCAGCAGTAGCACAGAATCTCTTGCTGAACTGTAATTCAGTGGTTTAAGGCTGCCGGCTGCCTTTGGAGCTCCTTCATAGTTCTGAAGCTTCATGGACTGAGGTTTGCTCCGAAACAAGTCTTTCTTTCACATGGAAAATGTGGACTGCGTCTTATGCATTTCATCTCATCCATTTCATTTCGCCTCGGAAGGTGGCGGGCTCTCCTTCGTTGGAGGTTTTTAAACAGAGGTCGGATGTCCACCTGCTAGGAATTCTTTAGCTGCAATTCTTGCATTGCTAGAGGGTTCGACTAGATGGTCCCTTCTGATTCTATGACACGCTTCTTATAAAGCATCTCTGAGCAGTTTAATAACAGGGACATCAAGAATAAAAACATGCACAAGACAATTCTGTACAAAGAAACCCAAAATGATGTCAGATATTTTAAAAGCAACAACCTGAGGCGATTTCGTGTCTATTAAAACCAGTACCAAATTTGGAATGGGCACAAATTTTCTGCTTGTTGAAAAATGGCATTTAGTGGGCTTCAGAAATACAGTAAAGACATCTCTCTTCTGCAGAGCACAGTATTCCTTTGGATACATAAAGGGTGAGACAATCTTTTTAGCATTTAGGGTTATCATCATCTGTACAGCTTTGAATATGATGTGCTTGCCCTTCCGTTCTTTCTTTCTTTCTTTCTTTCTTTCTTTCTTTCTTTCTTTCTTTCTTTCTTTCTTTCTTTCTTTCTCACTCCCCATCCTCCCTGCTTCCCTCAGCCTCCCTCTCCCCCCCTTCTCCTACGTTTCTTGGCTTGGTTCAGCTCCTCGTCTGTTGGAACTGTGACGTCAATGCCTCTCTGCGACTGACCCTCGTGGCAAACCTGCAGAACATTATACACTGTGAATAAAAACTTTCTTATTAGATCTTGCAGCTGGCTGCATACAGACATATGGCAGCGAGGAAGTTTTGGAAGAAAAGGCTCCGTCTGACAAAGAACCCAGTCTCTTCCATCAAGGTTTATCCTGGCACTTCTCTCTGTTTATGTTAGAGGGTGCCAGGGGCATGGCTTCTTTCAGTTCTTCTCTTTCGTGCGCCTCCCCCAGTCCCCCCCCCCGGCTTCGTGCGCAGATACACTTATGCTTCATATAGTTGTTCAAACCTTGTCAGTTCTTATGTTGACATGTAGGAGGGGTTTTTTTTTGTTTTGTTTTTCGTTCGGAAGTCCTTTTTTGAAATTAAAAAAAATACCTTGTTCATATCCTTTCTCGGGAATTCAAAGAAACCAAAATAATAGTAAGAAATCATGGCAGTTTTTAAATTGGTGGTTAAAATCAGGGCAGTTTTGAAAGACTCAATTTGAAATCTTGATTTAAAACGGTGCCCGATCCACTTGTATCCAGACCTAGAAGAGAAGCCTGCTCCTTTATCTCAGGAACCCAAAATTTGATTATGATAGCTTAAGAGATGTTGAGGTTCATCACCCAGTTTAATGCTATATAGAGGGTTTTTTTTGAGTGGGGGGTAAGGAAGCTGCCATTGGGGTGGGGGGTGGATTAGAACTGTGGCATGGATGGAAGGCTTTTCCCTCCCCTCCTCCCACTGTGGTCATGATCTGATTATAGACTCTCTTCCTTCACTTTCATTTTGCTTTGGGGGACAGCTTGGGTCGGTGTGTGATTCTGATCAGGAGTATTCAAAATTCATCTTGGGCAATCCCAAGGCTTACTTCTCTGATCTCAGCAGCCCCTGCATGTCTTGTCCATGTTGGAAGCCTACATACTGATCTATAAAGTGTTAATTTTAGTCCAAATTCAACTGCAACTCTGGACTTAAATTTGCTTCCATTTGGGATGACTGAATATACTTGTCCAGACAAGCAGTATCTCTTTAAGGGAAGATTGCATTCCCCCACCCCCCTGTGTGTACAGCTTTCATATATTTTCCCATTTATTTATTTTTTAAAAATATATTATTCTAGGGTCACTGTGCACAAATCTACAATCCAAGATGCGAGGCAAAAGGCTGAATTAAATTGATTCACCAATATCAGTTAGCAGATACTGTACCACAGAATGACTGGTAATCTTTTCAGTGAATAGCCAAGCGGTCCCATAAATGGATGAAAAGATGCTTTATGCTCCAACAGAAACACGGTCTAGTGTGTTAGTTCAGTCACATTCACAATGTTCCAAAACAGCACCAATAATTCCTCAGGAATTCTTAACATTACTTTAGCTTTAAGTAACACATGTTTATTATTCTTTATTTAAAGCGTTGTGTGTGTGTGTGTGTGTTACCATTACAATTCATCTGAAGAAAGGCTGCCAGGGTGGTTTGCAAATGTCTGTCGTAGCCCTTAATGAGACGGAGTTCAGTACTGAAAGCCGCCAAGAGGGTGAGGACAAACAGGGCATTGATAATTTCTGACTAGTGTCTTCAGCTTGCAAGACTTAAGTATTTTGCAGTAGCTTCCTTGATTACAGGCAGCGTACCTCTTGATTGTTGGGCGCTAGAAGGGAAAATGGGGGCATAGCTGTCAACCTCACACAACATCCAAATAGTGATAACCTGCAAATCTGAAACTAAACTATAAGAAAGGAAAGCCCACCATACAGGCAGAGACCGTTTTAGGTATGTCCAATATGTGCACGATTGCGCCAAACCCAGGAAGTGACCCAAAAACTTCACGAAAAGGGGTGGGGGCAGAATGGGGCACTTGCAGGCTTTTTCAGTGGTGTTTCAGATATATCCTGAATATTCAGATATATTCGTATATATTTCACTTAAAAGCATGGTGCCTTGGAGCGTAACCCCCGCGTCAATTAGGAGCTGCCGGTATGGAATAGAAGTGATCAGATTCTACTACAGCCCTACTAGAAAAATTAACTAATAAACTGAAACTGACACGGGGACAAACAGAAGAAGACGCCTTCACCCCGGTATGGCTCCCCTTTATCACATACACGGCCCAACAGGACAATGACAATCATCCACCAACAGCATACAAATCAATATGGCTAACCTGATCCAAAACACCCACCCACCTCACTCACACACGAAAACAAAGATCACCACAGCCAATCACAAGCAAACAATCACACCCTAAGCCAACCCCAACCTCTTTCACCACCAAAGGAACACAAGTGAACAACACAAGCAACGCTGACACCAAACTCTACATTCATTAAACATAATAGAAATACCGCCACCCGACCCCACCCCCATCCATCCTCCCTCTCCCCACCCCCCTTTCTTTTTTCTTTCTGTTTTCTTCTCCCCCTAATGCCTCAACAAATGAAACGGATTTGTAAAAACGTTACATGGAAGAAGAAGAAGGGGAAAAAAAAATACGAGGCACTACACTTCTGTAAAACAAGAAAATCCTTAATGAAAAAAAAATATTTTTATTTTTTTTAAAAAGAAGTGATCAGATTCATCCTGTCTCTTAGAGGCTGTAGATTATGTGTTGTTGTTTTTTTATCCTCATGAAGTCAGTAAATTCCAGATATTTTAATACCTCAAAGATATGGTCGTATTTCCCCCCTAACCGTTTCCATTGTTGTGTTGTAGAGATCCTGAGAGCTGCTAGCATCCATGTCAAAAGGTTATTTTGGCAAAATGTCTTCATAATACCAGCCCACATATTAGAAGGGATAACGGAGTACAATTTTGAATAGGTGTTTTAATAACCTTTGGTACCTCCTGCTAAAGTTCATTCTGAAAATGTGGCCCAGAGAAAGAAGTTTGAGAATCACTTCATTCAGGCTATTCACCCTTCTGTTTGTGAGTTTTTATTTTCATGTCTCTCTCTATCCATCAACACACATACCCTTTCTTCAGTCATGGATCCCAAGGTGGCACATATGTGATTCTCAAGTGTCCTCTTTTCCAGGCACTGACTAGTCCCAAATCTGCTTTACTTTCAGCAACATGGCGTGGCCTTTAAGGGCAGGGTGATATATCGATATGTTGTCCAAAACTGGTTTGAAGTCCGTAGCGTTATACTGGTTTCATAACTTTTGATCTGGCAATATAGTGTGAATCATGGTGTGTGTGTGTGCGCACGCGTGAGCTATACAAAAATTTCAAGGTAGGGAAAAACATCTATGAAGCCAGCCAGTGCCTCTACATAGCTCCATCCTTATTTCAGACATTGTGATATATCAGTATATTGTGATGTTTAGCTGGTGATATATCACAACGTTGAAAACCAGATATCGCTCAGCCCTTGTGGCCTCTAGCTTCAGACCATACCCCAGGATGACACATTTTAATTTGCTGTTGTTTAGTCGTTTAGTCGTGTCCGACTCTTTGTGACCCCATGGACCAGAGCACACCAGGCACTCCTGTCTTCCACTACCTCCCGCAGTTTGGTCAAGCTCATGCTGGTAGCTTCAAGAACACTGTCCAACCATCTTGTCCTCTGTCGTCCCCTTCTCCTTATGCCCTCCATCTTTCGCAACATCAGGGTCTTTTCCAGGGAGTCTTCTCTTCTCATGAGGTGGCCAAAGTATTGGAGCCTCAGCTTCAGGATCTGTCCTTCCAGTGAGCACTCAGGGCTGATTTCCTTCAGAATGGAGAGGTTTGATCTTCTTGCAGTCCATGGGACTCTCAAGAGTCTCCTCCAGCACCATAATTCAAAAGCATCAATTCTTCAGCAATCAGCCTTCTGTATGGTCCAGCTCTCACTTCCATATATCACTACTAGGAAAACCATAAAACGATAGCTTTAACACACATTTTAATTTAGGGGGTTCTTTTATATTTTGAAAAAAAAAAATTTTTTTATTCTGACTTGTTGGCCGCTTTGTGTTCTTCAGAGAGTAGGTGGAATGCAAGTTTTAAAAATGAAATGAATAAATTATCCCCATGAGAGCAGAATAATGGGACATTTATACGTGGAAGCAAAGGAATATTCCTGGGTTCCCACTGGAAGCCAGCTACAAGAAAATTGAAGGCTCCTGTTAGGGATGTGACGTTAAACAGCTGCTTTCTGTTAATTATAACTCCTTTATAAGAAGGCCAGATACAGCCCTTTTATAAACTTCGCCTATCTCTTAGAGTATTCACTGTTTGTCTTAAAACTGTTTGTCTCCTAAAACTCAAGTATTGCTACTTTAAAATTCACCCTCCACCCCCTTTCTCCCTCGAAAGAAACTACAGATTCAAGAGATATGCAAAAGTATGGTGGCTCAACTCTGCCTAAATCAGAATTGGCTTGAGTGTTGTTGTTTTTTGGCATGTCTTCCAAAGAGAAAAGCTTGTCAGTTTCTGAGAGTCCTCTCCCAGCTTGTGATGTTGGAACATCTGTGTTGCTGAAGCCACACAAGTACCGTATTTTTTGCCCCATAAGACGCACCTGATCATAAGATGCGCCTAGTTTTTAGAGGAGGAAAACAAGAAAAAATAATATTCTGATCGAAACAGTGGATGTATGATTTTTGTGGTTCAAGCTGTAGCCATGGACATGCTATGTGATCTGATGGTGAATTTGGGGTGACCCAATGCAAAAATCCTGAGGATCCATGTGGATCCATGCTTTATAACCACATTTTTGCGCCATTGCGGCCCCACGCAACAATGGGTGCATGTTTTTTTGGTTCAGGCTGTAGCCATAGACATGCTATGTGATCTGATGGTGAATTTGGGGTGATCCAGTGCAAAAATCCTGAGGATCCATGGACTTTTACCTCCCCCCTCCCAGGCAGCCTCTTTTATCTCTAGCGTCCCTTATCTCCCTCCCCGATCGTTTGCTGATCAGCTGCTTCCTTTTAACACCCACTTTCCTCTTTTTTTTTTTTTTTTTTAAAAAAAAGCATGATCTGCTTTTCGCCCTTGGGCAATTCGGCTCCAGGGGCCTTGCATTCACTCCATAAGATGCATAGTGATAAAGCAGGATATCAAATCCAAACTCCTCCTCCTCCTCCTCTTCTTATCCTCTGTGAAAGATCACATTAAATGTTTTCAAGCAACAACTCAGATACATGACCCCAAAGGAGACAAGATGCTCACAAAACAGAAGATTTCTTGTTCAGGTGATGCAGTTATCCGGTTCTTAGCAATCAAAGGAGAGTTTTGTCAGGAGCAAAATTAAGGAACTTTGGTACTGCGTTCCTCCTATAAAGTTGTGCCGTTAGCTTGAATCCTTGTCAAAGTAACGTAGTTCTTACATTATTGTTTTTAAGGGCCACCTCCAGTTTATGCTTCTGTAAATCTCTTTGATCCAAGTTTCAAAAGCAGCCATGCTCTAGCAGTGATTGCATTCCCTTTGCGTTGCTAAACAAGCAACACTCTTAGGACGTGCTGTTGAAAAATCGCTTTTAAATATTGCAGAATACGGAACGGCTCCAGGTGTTTTATGTAAGAGGGCAATTTGGTTGTTTGCCAAGGCTAAGTCTGCTGCTCCTGCAGTATGGAGACAAGGCCTCTAACCGCTATTGCTTCTCACTGGCCTTGGATTCTTCTGTCTCGGGCGTGAAGTGAATTAATGTTTGAAAACTTTATTCACCCCGTAATATGCACAAGCACAAAATCCATGGGCAAATCGACATATCGAGTCTCTTCTTTCTATTTGTAAAAGCATGAAGTCCATAAAGCTCAAAGTCAGAATTCGTAAATGGAAGCTATGGTTCTTAATATTATCCCAAATTCCAAATTAGGGTGAAAATGTTATTAGACCAACCAAAATCCCACAAAATAGCTTGCAAGCTTTGGGATTCTGCAGAACTCTTCAAACAGATGGTGAAATATTAGAAAAAAATAAACTCCAAAATCTATATTAAGGCAATACTTTTATTAGGTATTGCATGCTTTCTTGAATCAGACGTTGTTTTGCTGCTTCTTCACAACAGTCCTGACTACCACAATATCTGCATACCACCTAAAAGAGCCTCGTTTAAGTATTTGTTACACCTTTCCCTCATTGCATCTTAAAAAGAGAGAGAGGGAGACCATAGCTAAATGCAGGCTCCATCAGGCTTTCACCATCATACAGTTTCCCCCCTTCCTCTACTTGTTATGTTGCCATCTAGCTTGATCATAGAACCGTAGAATGGGGACCCCAAAAGTCATCTAGTCCAACCCCCTGCAATTCTTCCCTGATGTCAGGAATGGGCCAGCTCCAAGTGGAACTTTACAGCCAGCTGCAGAATACGGGCAGGAACAGAGAGGTTTAGATTTGACGCAGGCTGAGCAGAGGCCAGAGCAGACAGCGTCAAATCCCTCTGACCTTGGATGGCTGGTTGCCAAGAGAACAACTGAGAGCAGGCTGAAACACAGCCAAAGCTCTCAGGAAGCTCAAGCAGGCGCAAACAGACACAGTCTTTCGGAACAAAAAGAGGTTGGAGCTGATCCAATAAGTCTGAAGAGTCAGCGAATGGGAGGGCTGCTGGACAGGAAGCAAAACAAGAGATGTAAGGGGCGAAGGTTCAATATCTTCTGTAGGAACCGGAAGAAGTCTTCAGAAGGGTCATCTTGAGTAATAATGTCGGCTGCTTTGTTGGAGCCGTCCGGAGCTATTTGTTTGTTTTTGCAATAAATGCTCCTTTTAAATTACCTGCACTTACTGTGTTATCAAGCCGGGACCTGGACTCCTGACACTTGGGTGGGCTTGAACCACCAACCTTCTGGTTAACAGCCAGACACACTGAACTCAAAAGCTTACATGCTGCTTTATGATATTTTGGTTGGTCAAATGAAGGCATCATCCCAATAGGGGTTTGGGATGTGTGTGGATCCCCCCGCCCCCGGCCAACATGGCTACCTTTTACTTTTAGAAAAATAAATCCTACCTCTGCTACCATTTTCAATGGTATAACTATTTACCGGGATTGAGCAAGATAATAAATGTGAATTCAGGAAAGATACTTTTGTTATCTCCAGTTATTATGGTAGTTGCAGTGCAATCCCAGAGAGATAGAGAGAGATAATACAAATCATGAGAATGTAGTATTGAATAATTCAATGTTCCTATAAAGGTTATCTAAATTTATTGCTGTTCCTTTAATTAAAGTTTGCTGTTTATTTCCACAACGTACTTGTGTACATGTGGAGAGAGTTATGTGTGTATATCTATATATCAGTCCATTTCCAGTTTTGCATGTTCTTCTTCATAAATCTATTCTTAATGTCTTTCTGCATTAATACCCACATTACACACGTACATATATCCTACCTAAAATACAGTCTCGCCCAATTGAACAAGTTGAAATCTTATCATAATATTAATGCAATGGTGAAAAATGAGGTTGATGATGAAAAGGCTTGGAAAAGATTAACATTAAGGTAGACTGGGGCGGGGGCAGGGATACCTCATGCTGCTGCCATTGCCTGTAATATACAGGTGTCCCTTTTTGCAAAGATGCATCAAAGTCCAAGCCTTAATACGTTCTCCTAAACAGCTAAAGCTGTCCTCTCTTTAGGCTGGCATTCAGCAGCCAGGCTTTGGGTGGTGTGGGCAACTTGGATTTAATTGGGGTTTTTGTTTTATTCAGTTTTTACGCCGTTCCAGCTGTGCAGCGAGATTCAGTTCCACAAAGTGCAGTCTTCGTAGCCAGAATGTAAAAAAAAACTGCATACCTTTTGATTTGTGAGAATTTGGGAGGGGGGAGAGAGAGACTTTTTCCCCTCATAAGGAAGAGTCATAGGGTAGGACTGGCAAAAGTGTGGGATTTGGGAGGGGGGGACAGACGCTGGAGAGGAATCTACACTTCATACAACCTTTTTTTATTTTTATTTTTATTGATTCCTCTGGATGCAAAGGTGTTATTATCTTTGGTCCCTGCTTTTGCTCTATAGTTAACATGGTGACTGGGCCTCTTTTATGCACAGTGTGTCTGATTCATTTTTGAAAGACATCCCTTATTTTGTCTCGAAAACGCTGGCGCCCAGAGCGTAACTCAAGGGGGAAGTTGTGAGAGCCGGGGGTTTGTTTTTTATTAAAAAGTTTGCCTTTGGTTTCATCTGGCTTGAACCTGGGACTCCTTTGCATGTCTTATAAATGTAGAAGGCAGACTGGCTTCTTTTCCAGCTTAGTTTCTGGGACTTAACATCCTACGGAAGGAAAAGTGTCTCTTCTTCAAACCATCCATATAACCCTGCCAGAAAGCCTCTGATTCCCCCCCTCCACCTGTGCTATCTATCAGAGAATATAACCAGAACCCTGTTGGATCAGACCAGTGGTCTGCCATGGTCCAAATCCTGTTCTCACAGTGGAAAACCTGAACCCACAAGCAACCCCTCGACCTCCTTGCTGTTCCCAGAAACTGCTATGCACTCTCTTAGCAGTCATTAATAGCTTTATCCTCCATGAATTGCTTTTCCTCCAGCATTTCTCCAATGAAAATAGGGATGTCCTATTATTATTATTATTATTATTATTATTATTATTATTATTATTATTATACCTCACCCATCTGATAGGGTTGCCCCAGCCAGTCTGGGCAGCTTCCAGCATATATAAAAACATAATTAAACATTAAAATTCCCCATACAGGGCTGCCTTCAACTATTCCCTTGCACCAAACTAACTTCACTAACTAACTTAACTCCCCCCCCACTTAGATATTTACATCCATTGCATTTACTCCCAAAGCAGAGTCACTTCAACTTGTTTCCAAGTGAAACTGCTTGGGGTTGTAGCTTCTCAAATTCAGTCGCTTGATATAAGAGAGTAATATGCTTGGCCTTGATATAGCATTTGAGCGTTCAAAGCATTATCTCAGCAGTTCTTGCAGAATTACTGCAGCGGAGATCAGCAAAGCAGAAATGATAATACAGTGGAACCTCGGGTTACGGCGAGGATCCATTCCGGAGGCTCTACCGCAACCTGAAAATGACTCACATCGAAGTGCCGCGTCTGCATGAAGCACGATTTAGCGCTTCTGCACATGCGGGAGTGGTGAACCCAGAAGTAACCCGTTCCAGTACTTCGAGGTTTGCCACGGATGTCCGCCAGAGGCAGACTCAGAACGAGGTTTGACTGTACTGTTGAGGGATGAAACCAGGGCTGAACGTAGGCAGGGCAGAAAGGGAGGGCTTTGCATGCCCTCAAAGTTGTGGCACCTGTTCACTGTCCCCTGTCCCTATTTATCTTACTTCTCAGCATAGGGGCCAGTGGGTGGGCTTACCAGCAGAGTAGAAGCACAGTGAAGCTCCTCTGATGGGCAGCTACCATTGCATTTGGCCACAGGGCCCTGGAATAATATAGCATCTCAGTATTTACCATGGTAGATGCCTGGAGATCTACTCTGGTCTTCCTGTAGACATCAGATTGGCCAAAACAGGACGCTGAATATCTGGAGACCCAGGACAGTGGAGTCAGCTAAGGTGAGCCTTCATTAGCTTTCGGAGGGTGAATTTGAATTGGGGGCATCCTGATTGATGGTGAATTCTGCACTAGTTCCGCAGGGTCCGATTATAAAAGATAATCTTTAATCAATCTAAATTTCTAATTTCTTATGCACTTCTGCTTCCGAAGAGCCTCTAGGCTTCTGTTTTAATTTTGACCTGGCAGTTTCTATCGCCCCCCATCCTAAATTTCCTTGTCTTCCCACCCGGCTTCCTCCCCTAAATGTCTCACCAGCAACTCAGTGTCCTCTCATTAAAGCCTTCCCCTGTTTGACTTCAGTCGGGTCCAAGTTGTCCTTATTAAATACCATCTGCCCTATATTAGGTCCAGTTGTAGGCCTTCAGGTGTTGGTGGTCTGGGAGCCGGGACATAGGCGACATCGCCCTGTATGAAGATTGACTTCATTCACGGCTCCCCGATCTTGTTGCCAATCCTGCATGCTTTCTTCCTCTGCAAATATACCCCACCCTTCCCAGGTCAGGCATCCTTGGCCAACGGGACAGTTAGCTCAACAGAAATACTCTTTGTCAGAGATGTTTCTCTGCCTACCTAGTAAACTGCCTACACAGAGGCAGGTAAGCCTGACTCAGCAAAAATGGGAATATAGGCAACATACAGGGGAGCTTGCTAATTTTCCAAGTGGAGACCCGTAAAATTGTGGAATACAACAACTGTAGACCAGGATTTCTAAACTCGTGTACCTCCTGTCCGTTCAGACAGCCAGGCTTTTTGTGATCTACCTGCTACGGAAAACATAGAATTGTCGAGTTGGAAGGGGCCATAAGGGTCATCTAGTCCAGTGTTTCCCAGCCTTGGGCCTCCAGCTGTTTTTGGACTACAACTCCCATCATCCCTAGCTAGCAAGACCAGTGGTCAGGGATGATGGGAATTGTAGTTCAAAAACAGCTGGAGGCCCAAGGTTGGGAAACACTGATCTAGTCCAACCCCTTGTAATGCAGGAATTTTTCACCCAATGTGGGGATTGAACCCACTACCCTGGGATTAAGAGTCTCATGCCCTATGCACTTGTATTGCTATTTTCCTTCCCTATTTGAGAAGGGCAGAAATATCTGCTCAAATCGACACACGTGTTTATTTTTCATGGCATTATAATCCTCCAGAGCACCTTTCTCCCTTATCAATTTGACAGAATCTGCACAGTGTGTGACTATCATTATATGTTAATTAAAGGGTCTGTATAGAACAGAGGTGGGGGATCTTTTTGAGAGCCACATTCCCTTCTGGGTAGCCTTCCAGGGGCCGCATTCCAGTGTTAGGCAGGGCCAGGGACAAAGATGGTGGACCGAGGAATGAGGTTGGCCAACCAGTGCCAAAGGCTTTGTTGCCACAAACACCACGGCTGGTACCAGTGCCGTTGTGTGTACCCCAGCGGCTAGGCCATGTCGAATATTGGGAATTTCCCCATGTTATGTGTGAGGACTGTGACGCTCCAGCTGCGAGCCTGACTGAATTAAGAGCAGTCCATGAAAATAAAATCTTTCCCCTTGCTACTTTATGTATAGTTGGCACGCAAAGCATCTGCTAACCAGATGCTTGCTTCCAAGGCAGAACTCACAAAAGGGGGAAGAGAAGAAAGAGGAAGATGGAAGAGTGTCTTCGGATCATGATGTATCTGAAGTTAAAACAAGCACTAGGCAAGTATGGCTTGTCTGAGCAGCCTGGTTTTTGCCCATACCATAAATCACAGGAACTGAAGACCTGAGCCAGAGTTTGAGGTGTTACATAGCAGGCGGAACTCTTATTGGTCACGCTATGTCAGCTGACAGCTTCTGAGCAGGGAGGCTGCAGCACTTTGCCTCTGATCAGCTTTGTACCTAAGTGCACCTGTCAATTCCTGTTCGTCTTAGCTTCTCATTCCCCCCATCTCAAATTCAGTTTTCCACATTTCCTTATCTGTGGATTTTCCCCTCAGAAAAGAACTCCTCGTGAATATTCATCAATATTACGTAAGAAATGCTTAATTTTGTATGTACTTTTGCCTAATACATTTTTTGCTCAGCAACTTTCCTTAATACAATGCAATTTTCATATCAGCTATTTTTACACACAGTTTGCCCTGGTGGATGTCTTTTTTTTTTTGCATGGTACTTGGTTGAAGAGCTGGAACGCAAAATTCAGAGAAGTGCGGGTTTTGACGAACTGCTGTGCTCCTGTCAGGGTTGCAGCCATCAAGCCAAGCACGAACTCAGCCAGATGACTCCATTCTTCCTTTCCCCTAAATATTCCACATTTTGTGCTCACAGACCATGCTTTAGCCTCACTGGAATGTGTGTGTGTGTGTGTGTGTGTGTGTGTGTGTGTGTGTGTGTGTAAGTGTGTGTGTGTGTGTGTGTAAGTAAACCAGATGCCTACACTGGTCACAAGATTCTGGCCCTTGCGGTTAGCTTGGCGTGGATGGGTGTTCAAGAAGATCCCACATGACCCCTCACCCACCCGTGACCCCCCGAACCATGCAACATCTGCATTCTACAGTATGGTCTCTGGTTGCCTATTTGTACTCCATCCTTGTAAGCATAGGATTGCCATAGCTTGGGGCTGTTTCCATCCCAATCTGTACAATTACAGAAGTGTATATCTTCATGCCAGATAGTTTTTTGGATGTGGTACAATTGCTCCCTGGCCTTGTAATGTGGCTCCTGCTTTTTGTCTTCTCAAAGGGCAGTCGAGATAATTTGTCCTGTTAAGATACTGAGAAAGAGAGAGAGAGGAGTTGCTGTTATTTTTAGTGACCACTTAATTTTGCCCTTTGATTGTGGTGAATGCTATTTGTTTGTCCTTTTCAACATCCTTGCAAATCTAAAGTACAGTTGCAGGCCTGAGATGATTGTATTAAAATGCATAATTCAACGTCTGGTTTACAGATTAATCAGGCAGATTTTTTTAGCTGTATAGCTTTTATTGGTTCTAGAAGGACCCCGAGAATTCCTTTTACTGCCGTATAAGCTCATTTTCCTATCTAGCTATCTTTCTATCCAGATAGCCATATACAAACTGGCACAATTTTGCACTCGTTCAGCTCATATTAGATACCATGAAATGTTGGGTTCTAAAACTGTTAAAGTTAACATCATCCTGCAGTGTTTACTATTTTACATAGTAGCTTCAGTTTGGGAGATATAATGAAGGCCACAACTCACTCAAATCTTATTAAGACACTTCTTTTGGATAGCACATGCAGTTTCCTTTTGAAACACTGCCAAGAGCTTCTCTTTTACCATTTGTTGGGTGGGTAGGTGACACTCCCTACCAAAAACAAAACAAAATACCCCAAACCAGCATAGTTCAAGTGGGGAGGTTTTGAGAGCGAATTTCCACTTTCTTAACCTGGACATGGGACACGGGTGGCGCTGTGGTCTAAACCACTGAGCCTAGGGCTTGCTGATCAGAAAGTCGGCAGTTTGAATCCCTGCGACGGGGTGAGCTCCTGTTGCTTGGTTCCAGCTCCTGCCAACCTAGCAGTTTGAAAGCACGAAGTACAAGTAGATAAATAGGTACCGCTCTGGCAGGAAGGTAAACAGCATTTCCATGCGCTGCTCTGGTTCGCCAGAAGCGGATTAGTCATGCTGGCCACATGACCCGGAAGCTGTACACCGGCTCCCTCGGCCAGTAAAGCGAGATGAGCACCGCAACCCCAGAGTCAGCCACGACTGGACCTAACGGTCAGGGGTCCCTTTACCTTTACCTGGACATGGAAGAAGAGAGACTTGGAAGGAGAAGGTTCAAATCCCCACCCAGCCATGAAGCTCGTTGCGTGACCTACCTCTAACCTACCTCACAGGGTGGTTGTGAGCACAAAACGAGGAAATGGGAACCACATATGCCACCTTGAGTTCCTTGGAAGAAAGGTGGGATATAAATATAATAATATTAGAAAGAGTTTTCTTCGGTGCTCCCCCCCCCCTTTAAAACTGCCCCCCAAAAAAATAACCTCATGGTGCAAGGCTCTCTTTGCAGTTTTCAACTAACCTCCCCTCCAGATACGCCTTGAGAGTGACGCTGTGTCTTGCTTCATTCCAGGAAGTGTGGTGAGTGGAATGTACGGGTGTCATAGTGATGTAAGCAACCTGAAAGTTCTCAATGACAGAGTATCTGGCAGCTTTCCAGTTGGGGTTGGGAATGTCCCCCTGCCTGAAACCCTGGAAAGCCACTGCCAGTCAGTGTCGGCATTGCTAGAGTTAGGTGGGGTAATGATCTGATTCAATATAAGGCAGCTTCCCACCCTTATGTGTCAGAGAAAGTCCTTTCCCCCAGAAAGAAGTAGAGAATTGTCTCCTGTTTTCACCAGACGGGGGTATTTTAGAGCAGGGGGGAACTCATCTTAGCCCTAGTAACTTTATTGGAACGAAAGCTGATTTTTTTCTGGAGTCTCAGCTCTTTACCCAATGCCACACCTCAGCGAGTCTTACTATTTTCCTCCAGTGCCTCTCTAGCATCCTGACATAGACGCAGCCTTGTACTAGATGCTTGCCACCCAGTGTTAAAAATACACACGTTTGTTGCACCCTCCCACTGAGCGCTGCTGTTCTGCTGTGCCATGTGCCCACAGCACAGATGGTTGGAATCATCATGCTGGAAGGAAGCAGAAGGCCACTGAGCCCCATGCCCAAGGTAGAAAATCCAAGATCCTTCACACATTAGCTTACATAACTCAAGCCACAGTTTGCCGCATGTGTTCAAGTTGGGGGGAGGGGAGGGGCAGAGAAAGCATGAATGCTTTTTTTGCAGTTCGGAAAGATGTCCCCTTTTGTCACAGGCTGTGTCTACATTGCTGATGGCCGAACGTCAGTCCTGCAAGCATAGCTAGAACTACCCATTTGGCCCATGGGGCCAAGTCACACCCACCTGCCCTACACTGGACATCATCTGTGATGTCAGGTATGCCGATAGACAACATATAATATTGTGTGTGTGGCATTGGGCCAAAGGGAAGGTATGCAGTGGCCAGCAATCAGCTGTTCAGAGGCCCCTGCAAAGTCCTCCTTGCTAGTGCTTCTGTGTTTGCTATTTCCTTGCAAAATGCTGCGCCTTTGAGTGTGTGGTTTGATTTGTTTACACTTGTGCCATCAAGTGATTGACAGGAGAGCAATCCACAGGGCAAGTGTGTCAAGGATCCTGAACCCCAATCTCCAATAATTCAGAAACAATAGCCAAGGTTGTGTGTGTATGTTTCAGAGTTTGGTTATTAGAAGCTTATAGGTTGCCATTGGGTGGATCTTGGCTTCTGTGTCAACAAGCAAACCAGCTCTTAAGGCTGCAAAGACAATTGGAAAGTGTGTGGCGATACCTGGAGGAACCTGGGAAGTCAAGAGCTGTGTCCAAGGAGACAGGGAGCACGGTGAGAGGGCCTGTCCCAGCACTATCGGAAACAACATAAATTCAGCCCACAAAACCAAAAGCAAATATATGCAAATTGACTTGTTTTGAATATTGTACTCAGATCGTGGCATCTGGCTTTCTGGGCACAGAATCTTGCTTTCAGGAAAGTTTGCCCATTTGTCAGAATATTCTAGTGGCTTATCTGCATCTATAAACGCCAGCTCTCAATATTCCTTCCCACCCACCCCAGGCAGAAAAGCTCAGGTTGGGGCTTTGCAAGCAGGAGCAGGCTTGGTCCGTTACGACCAGGATCCATGCAGGCAGGTTGGAAGTTCCTCCCCCCCCCAGTGGTGAACCTAAGCACACCTCTTTGCAGCCATTCCCAGAAAATCTTCAGTGCACCGAGTTTGTTTAATGGCTTGATGCAGAAGGCTCAAAAAGTACAAAAAGGGTCCTTACTCACCAACCCACTTTCTCTATTTTTCCGTAGCAGCACTAGGGAAGACAAGGGTTTTTTAAGACCTCCTCTCCTGCTACATAAGAACTTGGGGAAGGGCAGAACATCAGCTTTGCATGCAGAAAGTCCTAGATTTAATCCCTGGCATCTCTGGGAAGAAGACTTCGTTAAGTTGTGGGTGAACATATCAGACAACACAGCGATTCTTCAAACAGCTCTTGTTTATTCACAAGCCAGAACAGAACTGAACTGAAGGGTTCAGCCAGCCTGCTTATATAGAGCTCCACTACAACGCAACTGTAACACTTTCTGTAACTATCAAATCACTGAACGTCACTTTCAATCCCTTATTTGCATATGTGGACCTGAGTGAAAACTATCTACAGTTTCCCCCCTGCTGGCCCAGGGTGAGAACTTCAGTACATAACAGACTTCATGTTTTAAACTCTGCATAGCTGCAGTGTAGACAGTACAGTGGTACCTCAGGTTACATACGCTTCAGGGTACATACGCTTCAGGTTACAGACTCCGCTAACCCAGAAATAGTACCTCGGGTTAAGAACTTTGCTTCAGGATGAGAACAGAAATCGTGCTCCAGCGACGTGGCAGCAGCAGGAGGCCCCATTAGCTAAAGTGGTGCTTCAAGTTAAGAACAGTTTCAGGTTAAGAACGGACCTCCAGAACGAATTAAGTTCTTAACCCGAGATACCACTGTACTGAGCTCAGTGAACCAAGGTCTAGTTCAGTGTAAGTTACTTGGTGTCTTTTGACTTTAAGATTTGGCTACCACCCTTTAAGTTCTGATGCTCTGTTCTGCAGAAAAGGTGGAGAACCCCACCCCTTCTCTGTTCCTACTTCCGACACCAGCTCTACTTTTTGATATGCACATTGTGGGGAGGTTGCTTCCGGGAGGCGGTGGCCTGACAAGGAGGACTTTGGGAGATGAGAAGTGCTGGGAGAGATGGGTGGCGGAGAAGCCAGGAATCTTCCTCGGGCTGATACATAAAATACATAGGTTAGGGGGAAGTGCATAATATTTGGGGAAAGCGCTTTCCCAAAATGTCCAATTATGAAAGATTTGCACCGAAATGCCAATGAATTTTCAGGACTTCAAATAAAATAAAATAAAATAAAGCAACCCGATGTGGAGAATTGAACTGAAGTTTCGAAAAAATGAGAAACTGAGAAATGGACAGATTTGCCTATGTCTAGATTTGCCATTCAGCCAGAAGATCCAGAAATACACATTTGCCAAAGCATTTTTATAGTCTCCTATAAAATTAGGCTGTGCTGCTGTAGCCGTGAGTTGGTTGTCTGTAGTGGATGTTTCTTGGGACACCTTGCTGGGATGGGTGTGGGAGAGAAATAGAACGGCCGGTTCGATTTTGTTAAACCTCCTTTTACAATGCATAACCTCTGCTTGTGCTAATGCCGAGCGTCTCGTCCGCCGGGTTTCCGCACTTGGGCCCCTCCCTGCCCATGAGACAGATGCAAAAGTCGCTTCATGACGAAAGAAGCCATTGTGCAAGTCCCTCTGCTGGGCTGGGAACCAAATGCTCCAGAGCCCCGGTGGTTTGTGAACCAGACTGTACGTTTACGGAGTGTCTTAGCGTGCATTGAGGCCAGTGGTTTTGCTATGGAAAATCACACGGGAAGGTTGTGCTGGGTCAATGCGGCTAAGTGTTTGCCCACAAACAGATTTTACTAGCCCACCTGCCCAAGCACAATGCTTCTGTTAGTTCTTTCTGACCTAAAGTGTGTGTGTGTGTGTGTGTGTGTGTGTGTGTGAAGCTTCTCTCCCTAAAGATGATCTATATATATATCTATATATAAAAATTCATTAGTAAATCCAACTTATAAATAGCAACTTGCTTGATTACCTGTTGGTAACTTTCCACTGGAGGTAGATAACTTCTGGGTGATAATGGAGACATTATCCTGATATTTCTATGGACTGTGATCCTTCTTTGCAGGGTGCATTGAAGTGTAATGGGAATGCAACACATGAGCCTAATCACAAGGGTCTTCCCCACATATGCTCAGCTGGAAGGGAGGCAGACCTAACTGTAGGGAAGGAACCAAGGTCACCAGCCCCACCCATGTGGTTGCATGAATAGCATCCTCTGTGGGAGCAGGTCTGATGCTGCTGGTGGTAAGTAGGAGGTGGGACTTTCGTATCATCTACCAAAGGTTGAGGTCAACTTTACCCCACTTTTCATTCCAAACATTTCTCATCAGGTGTGGAAGGCTTGCTAAATTCATGTGGCATATATGAATGAATTGTAGGTGTTCAATGAAAACATTATTGTTTTGCATTATTTCCCTCCCTATGGTGTAATGCATTTATGCTTTTAAATGCAAGTCGCCAAGAGATCTTTTAGGTAGCAAGTGCCTGGTGAGTTTAATTTATTAATTCTCCTTGTAGGAAGGTAAAAGCAGAAGACTTGCTGAATGCTCATGTTGTTAGTAAGTTAACCGTTAAGTAAAAAGTCCAGCTATGATCACCAAAGGTGGCTCCTGTTCTACAGTCTAGTTTTATTACACAACCCCTCTGCTAGTGCTCTCTGGTGGGGACCCACTAACTCAGGAGATCCTGGTTGATTTACCTGGACATGGGTGATGGGGCGGCAGAAGCTTAGAGCCACCAGTTGAAAAGTAGTTGTACTAGTAGTTGTACCCCCACAATCCTCTATATACTTATTTGAGGGTAACCCTCTCAAATGCAGCTGGGCTCATTTCTGAGTTGAGCTTCATATGTTTGCGAACACTAATCTGAGGGAGTAGTCATGGTGCAAATTGAACCAGGGCATCCTTTATTCCAAATTAGCTAATCCGGAACACTTTTGTATTTGACTGCTTCCATTGTTGGTTCTGACTCCATCCATCCATGACTTTGGCTCCGCCCAGCACTGGCATGCCACCCGCTTAACAGATTATTTTAAGGAGACACAGCTCTGAACAGGAAAAAAAAAAGATTGCCCACCTCTGGTGTGGACAGTGCTAAGCTAAATGGGCCTTTTGCCTGATTTGATGTTTGACTACAACTCCCATCAGCCACAGCCAGCTTACCCCATGGTCATGAATGATGGGAATTGTAGTCCAGCGACATCTGAATGGCACCACATTGGCTACCGCTGCCCTAAGGGCAGTACTGGTGCAGGGAGGGAAATGAAAACTGAAATAATATGTGATGTGCGTGACTGTGGATGTGCACTCTTAGTTCCACAGGGTTTGGGGGTTCTGAATTTTGAGAGAATCAAGTTCTTTTGACCGACGTGGTTATAATAACCCCTCTATTAGTAACCTTTCCAGTGGCGTTTTAATGGTTCAGGACTGAAAGCTGCAAGCTGCAGCCAATAATTGCATAGCCAGAGTTGATTGAACTCTCTTATAATCCTCACTTTAGGCTTTGGGTGGAACTTCTGGGTTGACTGAAAATATGTCTCCTTAATTAAACCTTCTAATTGGGTAACAAGAGTGGTGGGACATCTGAATGCCTGACATCTGGGAGGAAGGGAAACTTTCAATATTTATCTTGGATGTGGGTACACTGAAGGCAGCCCTGTAGAATTTCACCCCCCTTCTGCTCTCGCCATCCCAAAGGCATCCTGTTTGCATTAAGAGGCTGCCCTCTGTTTGGACGCCACTGCAGAACAGTAGTGCTTCAGGAAGCAAAATGGAGCGGTCTACCCAGGCATTCCTGCTTACTGGTGTGACCACTGTGCAGTTTTTAAAAATGGGAAGTGGAAACGTTGGTGGAAGTTTTTTGGAATTCTGCTGCCGCCAGATTCAGAAATACTAAGGAACATGTTTTTGCATATTGATGTGTGTGCACTGTCTTTCTCTCTCACACACAGAGGGAGTGGGAGGAAGATTGAGCCTGCAACAAAATGTTGCAGTGTATTTTTATGTGGATGCTGCAGAAACCTGCATGCAGCATCCCGGAATAAAAATACCATCATGGGAAGGGCTGTAGCTCAGAGGTAGAGCATCTGCTGTGCATGCAACAAGTCCCAGCTTCAATCCCTGGAATCTCCAGGAAAGACTGGGAATGCCCCATACCTGAAACTCTGGAGAACTGCTGACAATACTGAGCTAAATAGACCAGTGGTCTGACTCAGTAGAAGGCATCTCCCTAGGGTCCTGTGTCTGTCGAGAAGGACCATTCTGTGTCTGTCGAGAAGGGACATTCCCAGGGGAACTGAAGGAGGCAGTGGTGCGCCCGCTCTTAAAGAAAACATCATTAGATCCTTTAGATCTATCCAATTACCGCCCGGTTTCGAATCTTCCATTCCTGGGTAAGGTGATTGAGAGAGCGGTTGCTGAACAGCTTGGTAGGTTTCTGGATGAAACATCAGCTCTGGATCCATTCCAGTCCGGCTTCCGCGCTGGTCATGGGACCGAGACGGCTCTGGTCGCCCTAACAGATGATCTCCGCAGGCAGCTGGATCGAGGCGGGTCGGGGCTGCTGATTCTTCTAGACCTGTCAGCAGCCTTCGACATGGTCGATCACGAACTCCTAGACCACCGCCTTGCCGACGTGGGGATCCAGGGCACAGTCCTTCAATGGCTGCGCTCGTTTCTCTCTGGTCGGGGACAGAGGGTGGCGCTTGGGGGGGAATTGTCATCCCGCCACTCCTTGGTGTGTGGTGTGCCCCAGGGTGCAATACTCTCCCCGATGCTTTTTAACATCTTTATGCGCCCCCTCGCCCAGCTTGTCCGGAGTTTTGGGCTGGGCTGCCATCAGTATGCTGATGACACCCAACTCTATCTGTTGATGGACGGCCACCCGGACTCGGCCCCAGACACACTGATCAGATGCTTGGAGGCTGTGGCTGGATGGTTTCGTGGGAGCCGGTTGAAGTTAAATCCTTCGAAGACAGAGGTCCTCTGGCTGGGACGGGACGACTTGGGACTGAGGGGGCAACTCCCATCTCTTGCGGGGGTGCAATTAGTGCCAGCACCATCCGTTAAGAGTTTGGGTGTAATCTTCGATACCTCCCTCTCTATGGAGGCGCAGATTGCAGCTATAACAAAGGCGGCATTTTTTCATCTCCGCCAAGCTAAGCAGTTGGCTCCTTACCTCTCTCGCCCTGACCTAGCCACTGTGATCCACGCGACGGTCACCTCCAGACTGGATTATTGTAACTCGCTCTACGTGGGGCTGCCCTTGAGACTGACCCAGAAACTCCAACGGGTGCAGAATGCCGCAGCGAGACTCCTTACGGGGTCTTCGCTTAGAGATCACATTCATCCGGTGCTATACAAGCTGCACTGGCTCCCGGTGGAGTACAGGATCAGGTTTAAGGTGCTGGTTTTAACCTTCAAAGCCCTATACGGCCTAGGGCCCTCGTACCTACGGGACCGCCTCTCCTGGTATGCCCCACAGAGGAACTTACGGTCTTCAAATAAAAACACCTTGAAGGTCCCAAGCCACAGAGAGGTTAGGCTGGCCTCAACCAGAGCCAGGGCTTTTTCGGCTGCGGCTCCAACCTGGTGGAACGCTCTGTCACAAGAGACAAGGGCCCTGCAGGACTTGACATCTTTCCGCAGGGCCTGCAAGACAGAGCTGTTCCACCTGGCCTTTTGTTAGGGCGCAGCCTGACTCCCTCCTTTGGCAATCTTTTCAAGACTTTAGCTTATGGTTGCCATTAATTTTGTTTTAAACTCATTTTTATAATGTTTTATAATGTTGTATTGTTTTAGTGTTGTTAGCCGCCCTGAGCCCGGCTTCGGCTGGGGAGGGCGGGATATAAATAAAATTTATTATTATTATTATTATTATTATTCTAGGTGTTTTGGTTGCAGTCGTATCAGAGTATTCTGCACTTCTAGCCCCTTGAAGTTAGTCCTCTTCCCTCCCCATCTCTGATTTGTGGTGCCAGAAGACAGCTGTGTCCATGTTCTTTTCCACTGATCCACCTGTTTCCATGTTCTGTATGGACAGCAGAAAGTTCTTGAGATTCCAATTTCTCCTTGGGGGAGACAGTGGCCATTTCTTCGAAGCCTCCCTGTGATAAAGCCTGAGATGTTTTCTTAATGGATAACAAGGTTAATAGAGGGGTGTCCACAAATAGCATTCAGCGAGTATACAAAGTTGATACACCACTCGTTGAGCTGTACACAGTTACTCATAGTAACATTCAACAAGTGTACATTCTTTGCACCTCTGAACACAATAGTTGTGCAAACCAACAAGTGTACACTCTTTCACACAAGCACTTGCGCCTGTGTTCAGTGTGGTGTCTGAACAAGCGCACTGTCAGCTAGCTAAGACAACAGTAACAATCTCTCAGGTGTCAAAGGTTTGGCAATAGATTGGCTGCAGAAGTTGCCAGAAGGAGGCGTACAAGGTGCCGTCCAACTGTCTTAGGGACTCAACTCTGGATTTTGGTAGGGTTTACTCCTGAGCCTTTTCTTCTCTGAAGATGTCCTGCAAGGCAGCGGAGGTTTGGAGGAGTGTGCATATTACCTAAGTGAATAAATAGGAGGACAGGTAGTGCGGAAAGCTGGAGCAAGGTATCTGAAAGGGAAATAAGCAGAGGTGTCATGACCAAAAGCTGCAGAGGTGGCAAATTGCATGTCGGTTTGCAGCACGGATCGTTGGCTACAAGCCTGTAGTCTGTTGTTAATTTGTTTGACAGCAGTCTTCACTTGCCTACTTCATCTTAATTCTAGGAAGGGAGTGGGGAGGGTGTTGATTTGTTGATTCCCTGGGTGCATATCTAGTATTTGGTCTCCTGGCATTTGCCTCTTGATATCGAAGGAGCTGTGTGCAGTTCAGCGGAGCTGTAATCCATGTGGTGATAACAAATGTTCTTGGAAGAGAAACAGCTTGGTGTGAATTGTGTCCCTGCGGACACCTAACTTGGTAAATTGTCAGGGCGATTTGCTGATGTGTAAATGAGCAAGTGAAAAGATTCTGCTGGAGTTGGACGTTTCTGGCAGTTGATCTCCTGTCCACAATTTCCATTTGGTATCAGTACCAAGAAATCCTCCTAGCTCTGCTTCTTTCTGGAACACTCAACCAGGTTGAAATGTCATTGTGGGGACTAGCGGCAGAGTGTGTCCAGCAGATCTGCTCACCTTTTCCAGGTGGGTGGCGTTGCGGCCAGCCATCCAGGCCCCTGCAGTGATCTGGCGGTGGGCAGGGATTGGCACCCTCCACAGGTTACATCACTGGCACTGGGTGGGGACCTGCCCATGGGTGGCCCCAGTGACCAATCAGTGCCGGTGGGAGGTATGTCTATGACACAACTTTGCTATGGACAAATGTCGACTGCCATATTGTTGGGGCTGGGTAGGATTTTTTTCCACTTCGCAAATTGGCACCAGCCATTTGTTTTTCAGCTGCGTTGTAGCAATCGTCACAACTTTGTGAGGTTAGGCATTGGGTAAGCCTTTATTTGGATGGAAGGGAGGTTGTAGCCTCTGCCTGCCCATGCTCATTAAGGATATCCTGTTAAAGGGATCCTGGGGTGTGGATTATGTCCGATGCCCAGGCATTGGCTGGGGTAATTCCACGACCCCTTGGGGTGCCCCTATTTGATCTAAGTCATAGGGCTTCCCCTATTGGTGGTTTACGCTTAGATGGACTCCCTGCAGACGGGTGGGAGTCAAGATATAGCCTGGCTTCACCCAATGCCTAAGCCAAACGGCTCATGTCTGTAACCAATTAAGTTGTGGCCTATTTGAACCCATAAACCTAAATACTTGTGTCCATGTGTTTATTATCCACTAGGGAACTGCGGGTCACAGGGCCTTGGCACGCAATGCCTCCAAGGGCAAAACAACCGTATAGGGGCACTCCAGAACTGACACTGGTTGTGGGTGGCATTTTCATTGTCTAGAGCACAATTTCCCAAACTTAGGGGTGATAGCTGTTCTGTTCATTATTATCTTTATCCCCATGAGGACCTCAGCTTCCCCATCCCAGATATATTACTGCCTGCTACAACAGGGACCAGGACACAGTTCTTTGTATCTGCACCCCTCAGGAAGCAAACATAGCTGTTTTGAATCTGTTCTCAGTAAGAACAAGCATGACTCCTTATAGGAAGCAAGCACAGGTTATCTTTTTTTCTTCTGTTGGTTAGAGAGAGATTTGTGCGGCAAATGATTATTATCCTTGCAGATGACACACATTTTAGTCACTGCAGATGACCCACAATTTTGCATGCGTTCAGCCTATGCATTGTGGGAGTTGAGAGTGCAATTCCCACCCTTTGGTACATCTGTCCTACCTCCCAGCCTCCATGAGGACCGTCAGAGAGCTGCCCCAAGACCGTTGGTTGCCTGGAAGGAGGACACAGTCTCACCATCTTTTCCCTTCCACATACAGGATCTGACCACCCAGGCAGTTGCAGTGGGGATGGAAGAACACCCCCCACCAGGCCTGTCTGCAACAGGCCAGCTTAGGAGTTGCAGGGCAGGCTTTTGTGTGGCACACCCACCTCTGTTTTCAAACACCTCACTGCCAGCATTTGAAATTCACCAGGGGCACCAGGTGAACCATCTGGAAGTGCATGTCTGGGCAACACATCCTGTAGAATTCTGTCAGTTATATTTTATCTGGACCATCAGAATGAATTTAAGGAACCAAAAGGTCATATTGAAAAATGCAACAGCCATCTGACCCCAAAATGGCAACTAGACATTCCATTTGGGCAACTATAACTATAAGGGACTATAACTCTAAGGGATGCGGGTGGCACTGTGGGTTAAACCACAGAGCCTAGGACTTGCTGGTCAGAAGGTCAGTGGTTCAAATCCCCACAACAGGGTGAGCTCCCATTGTTCGGTCCCAGCTCCTGCCAACCTAGCAGTTCGAAAGCACGTCAAAGTGCAAGTAGATAAATAGGTACTGTTCCAGCGGGAAGATAAACAGCGTTTCCGTGCGCTGTTCTGGTTCACCAGAAGCGGCTTAGTCATGCGGGCCACATGGCTCAGAAGCTGTACGCCAGCTCTCGGCCAGTAAAGCGAGATGAGCACCGCAACTCCAGAGTCGGCCACAACTGGACCTAATGGTCAGGGGTCCCGTTATCTTTACCTAACCCTGGTTTAAGGAGCCATTTGGTATCTAGCTTATATATCTGAGTTTCTAACACTGCTGCTTCCCACACCCTGACATATGTCACCTGTGAAAGTCACCTTTCTGCCTAATGGTAGGGCCGTCCCCACTTTGACCTTACACTGAAATGTGTGCCTACATGCACAAATTCCAGCTTGTGTAGCTCTGATCTCTGCACACATGGTCTCCCAATAATTTCGTGGGGTAACGCTTGAGCAGTTTGGACATAATATGCACAGGCTCTTAATCCAGAGTGTGGAAGCCAACGTGCAGCTGGGAATTTGGAGGGAAGATCTCCTACAACGTTTTTAGCCAATGAGCTGTGTTCTCTTCTGGACAGCTTTCCGGGGGCTGTATGCCAGTGGAGGAAGGGGCCAGAGACAAAAGTGGACACAGCAACCAGTGCATTTACCTTGTTGCAGTAGGCTAGTTTCCACACACACTCACACTCTGTTCTACATACAGACAAGCAAGAGGCATTATGAAAGAAAGGATCAAAGGTGTATTTGAGCCAGGAGGGTGCAAAGCAAGGCTGGCAAGAGGGGTTGTGGCTGATGTATAGGAAGATGCCCACTGAGCAGAGAGAGGTGTTGCATTTGCTCCCCGGGCATGAATTTCTTCACCCCTAATGTACAGGCTCAGCACAACCAGAAATCCCTCTGAGCTACAGGGCTTTTGTTTAGCCCATGGAGTTGGGAGGCTGGTCTTTTCTGCTCGAGAAAACGAAGAAGCGATGTGTCACACTAGAGGCGAATCACGGGACCGATTTTATTAGCTGTGTTTCAGGGGATGCACTTTTGCTCTGGTCAATGCTACACACAGCCAGATGCTTCTCTGTGCAGAGTGCTAATTAGTTTGGTCGTTTTGATTGAGATTGAACGGAGGAGAGGCGAGCTTGTCCCCGTCCCCAAGAGTGATGCAGTATTTGCTGGTTGAACTTGAAAGTGAGTGGACCAAAATAGCAAGTACTTAGCAGGGAATACCCCCGAGGGCATGTTTGAACTGAATGTACTGTGAGATTTGACATTGAGGGTTTAAAGCGAGCTAGCAGGCAGCCGTTAAACATTAGGGCTTGTAGCAGGATGGTTCCTCCATTCAGGATGGGAAATAGCAAATGATGAGCCGTAGCTCAGTAGCATAACACGTACTTTGCGGTGCAGGAGGTCTCAAGTTTGATACCTGGCATCCCCAGTTAAATCTCAGGTAGGAGACGATGGGAAAAGAGCATTATCTGCCTGAGACCCCGATGACTCCAAGCAAGTCTAGGGTGGTCACAAAGCCAGAAATAAACCACAAAACAGAGGGCACATGTTTGCATAAACTGTGAATAGGCTATTTTATATGTGCAAATGCATATTTAGAAATGGTTGCCATGTTTTAAATAGAAATGCAGTGTTTCTCACCATAGTGTGACCAGGTGAGCTGCGTACCTGCTACCAGGTGCTAACTGACGATGGGCAACTCCTTTTATCAGGACAGGTAAAAGAAAGTCTCGCATCACAGGGCACGTAGTCAAACCACGGAACTTGCAGTCACAGTGACGGGCATCAACTTGGATGGTTTAAGAAGAGGATTAGACAGGTTCATGGAGGGCAAGGCTATCGATGGCTACCAGTCACAACAGTGATGATGATGATAATATATTATTATTTATACCCCGCCCATCTGACTGGGTTACCCCAGCCACTCTGGGAGGCTTCCAACAAAAGATTAAAAATACATTAAAATATCAGTCATTAAAAACTTCCCTAAACAGGGCTGCTTTCAGATGTCTTCTAAAAATCAGATAGTTGTTTATTTCCTTGACATCTGGTGGGAGGGCGTTCCACAGGGCGGGCGCCACTATGAGAAGGCCCTCTGCCTGGTTCCCTGCAGCCTCACTTCTCCCAGGGAGGGAACCGCCAGAAGGCCCTCAGAGCTGGACCTCAGTGTCCGGGCAGAACGATGGGGGTGGAGACGCTCCTTCAGGTATATTGATCCGAGGCCATTTAGGTCAGCACCAACACTTTGAATTGTGTTTGTAAATGGACTGGGAGCCAATGAAGGTCTTTCAAGACCGGTGTTATGTGTTATGTGGACTTGGCGGCCACTCCCAGTCACCAGTTTAGCTGCCGCATTCTGGATTAGTTGTAGTTTCCGGATCGCCTTCAAAGGTAGCCCCACGTAGAGCACATTGCAGTAGTCCAAGCGGGAGATAACCAGAGCATGCACCACTCTGGCAAGACAGTCCACAGGCAGGTAGGGTCTCAGCCTGCGTACCAGATGGAGCTGGTAGACAGCTGCCCTGGACACAGAATGCTGTGCCCTGCTTTTGAATGTCAGGAAAGGAGAGTGCTCTTGTACTCAGGTCCTCCTTGAGGGTTTCTCACAGGCATCTTTCTGGTCACTGTGAGAACAGGATGCTGGACTAGATGGGCTCTGATGATGATGATGATTTATTGATTCAATTTATATACCACCCTTTATCCAAAGACCCTGGGGTGGTGTACCACATTAGGAACATAATTTACACAGCATAATAATAAAAGCATAATTCATCATTTGACAGCCCTTAGATTACCGTATTTTTCGCTCCATAAGACGCACTTTTTTCCTCCTAAAAAGTAAGGGGAAATGTCTGTGCGTCTTATGGAGCGAATGTGTGGTCAGTCACTGGCTCCCTTTCTGGCCCTGCCCCCTTGCCCAGGCCTCCATTGTTGAATGTTCTGCAGAGGGAGGCTGTTTGTTTCCCCAGAGACAAGTGACTGGCTGATTAGATTATCTGTCTGGAAACGGTAGAAACGGCTCCCTTTCCTTTCCTAAAGAAGCTGCAGAACTGTGAGCTGAACCCCATAAAAACAGGATTCCCCCCCCCCTTTGCAAAGTACAGTGGTGCCCTGCAAGACGAATGCCTCGCAAGTCGGAAAACTCGCTAGACGAAAGAGTTTTCCGTTTTGGAGGTGCTTCGCAAAACAAATTTCCTATGGGCTTGCTTCGCAAGACGAAAATGTCTTGCGAGTTCCTGCGGGTTTTTTTTTCCTCCCCCCCTTTTTCTAAGCCGCTAAAAGCCGCTAATAGCGCTAAGCCGCTAAGCTGTCAATGGACTTGCTTCGCAAGACGAAAGAAACGCTAGATGAAGAGACTCGTGGAACGGATTCTTTTCGTCTTGCGAGACACCACTGTAAGCTCAACAACTTTGAGCTACAGATAGGTAGCCGTGTTGGTCTGCCATAGTCAAAACAAAATAAAAAAATTCCTTCCAGTAGCACCTTAAAGACCAACTAAGTTAGTTCTTGGTATGAGCTTTCGTGTGTATCTGAAGAAGTGTGCATGCACACGAAAGCTCATACCAAGAACTAACTTAGTTGGTCTTTAAGGTGCTACTGGAAGGAATTTTTTTATTTTGTTTCAACTTTGAGCTGATCCTCAAAAAATGAGGCTTTCCCCCTTTGCAAAAGAAGCTGCACAACTGTGAGCTGATCGCCCAAAAACCAGGGCTTTCCCCCTTTCCTCCTCTAAAAACTAGGTGCGTCTTATGGTCAAGTGCGTCTTATGGAGCGAAAAATACGGTATTTAATGGCCGAAAGCCTCGTTAAAGAGGAATGTTTTCACCTGGCACCTAAAGATATGTAATGATTGTGCCAGGTGAGCCTCTCTGGGGAGAGCATTCTACAGACGGGAAGCCACTGCAGAAAAGGCCTGTTCTCATGTTCTGAAGTCTAATGAATGAATTCTGATGAATGAAAGAAAATACCAAGTCTTCATTGATTTGAAAATAACATGCAGTGGGCAGTGAAGAGACTTGGTTTTTGCGTTTTGCCATCCGTACAGTCCTACAATACTGATCTAAGAGTTCTGCAGTAGACTTTGTTCCACGTTGGAGACAGCATGCCTGTGGGGATGAAGAATTGTTTTGGTCTAGATTCTTTTTGTTTAGGGAAGTTTTAAATATTTGAAGTTTTATTCTGTTTCCCCAGAGTGGCTGGGGAAACCCATCCGGATGGGCGGGGTATTATTATTATTATTAATTAATTAATTACTTATTGGACTTGAGGACACCTCCAAGACTAGTGGGGTTTGCTCAGCCTAGCATTTTCGTGGGCCTCAGACAACTTTCTCAAATTCAGGAATGGGACCAAAGTGCCACAGTTTTCCCTCAGTGTTTTCCCTCACTCTTGCTGTCACAAGTGCCACAAATGAATATCTCTAATTGGTGTTGAATACTTCAGCACTTCATAACCTTTACACATCATGAATGAAAATGATGTTGAGTGGGGGCATCTCTGCTGACTGTTTTGAAGCTCAGTAAACACTTAGCAATGCCCAACTGCAACATCTGGAAATGTCATTTTTTAGCCTCTTATGATTACTGGCACACACACACACCCTTTTGATACACTTGAGCTTGGTAAGAATTAATATGCCTTTCATCCCTCCTCCATTAATTATATTTAGTTGTTTGTTTGTTATTATTATTACATTATGCCTGGGGCCCGAATGCAGCCCTCTGGGCGTCTCTGGTAAAACAGAAAGCTGGAGGAATGGAGATAAGAAGAAATTGGGGGTACCAAACTCGGGAAGCAATGCAGATATAGGCTAGAAGGATGAAATGTGGGTCCGATACAGAAAACTGGGATTAAAGAAATATCCTAGGACAGAGACGCTTGACAGGTAATTCACTAGGCTCTGCTAGTGCTCTGTCGATCATCCAGACTATTTAAAGCATGCATAGTTCAGTGCACACGCATGTGGGGTTTTTTTTTTTTGCAAGCAATGGGTTGAGCAATCAGTGTAGCACATCCCCTTCAAACAGTTTACTGCCGACAGCTCATGCCTTCCTCCAAATGTTTCTTAGTGTCTCTCACCCCCGCGCACAGGAACTCGGATTCCTACTGAAGTCAAACAGTTTACGTCTTGGAAATAGGATAAAAAGGTCATATGCTGCCATGAGAAAAGTCCTAAAATATGTAGTCTTCTCTTCCTCTCCCCTCTCCCCTCCCTGTTCCCGTCTCTTCCAGCACCAAATATGATCTCATCCCTTGACTTTCTTTGGAACCAAGATCACAGTTCGGAGCTGGAGACAATTTCTTCACCATGAAGCATACAAATGCTTGCATTTCTTGTTTATGCTGTTTCTCATGAACTGCTGGACCCAACCAGAGCCTTTTCTCATGTGCCTGATCTTTGTTCCTAATATTTATTTATTTTTGCTTTTCTTTTAATTGAACACTTAAGATAATAATAAAAAAACCAGAAGAGTAAAAATCATTAAACCAAGGGCGGGAACATGGATTTGATCTCATCTTATTAGACTAAAGAAAACAATGAATATGGTCTCACATCATCACCAAATTCCTCATTCCCCATGGAAATAGAAATCACCCATCGATCAACAAATTTGCTTTCGTACATTATAATTTCTCTTGATTTGATGTAGAAAGTTAGCTTATACGTTGCTGCTGTATTCCAGATTCTTAAAAATAACAACCCTCTGGATGGAGAGGGATTCTTCCTCCCTCAAAATATATTGTTCCTCATCTTCAACTACAACTTGATGCTATTTGTTTTTAATTTGGGCTGTTCATGTAGCATTTTGAACATTCAGCTTCCTTTAACATTCATGCCTGAATTATTAGGTTTCCCTGCACAAAAATTCAGTAGGCATTGGACAAACTGGACTATGTCAATTTCACGTATGTTCACACATGTGGACATATTTTTTTAATAAAAAACCCAGTAGCACAGGCACTGTATTTAAATATGTATTCCAAAATCTATTTTATCCTAAAATGCATGATCTATACATGTTTTCTCTCCAAATAAACACTTAGAAAACCAGCAACACATTTTTAAGTCAATAATTGCACCGAAACATTCAGGAAGTGTTAATGCCATCAGTGACCACTCAATCCTATGCATATCTACTCAGAAGTAAGTCCCATTGAATTCAGTGGAACTTAACTCCCAGATTTTAGCGTTTGTTCCAATTTTCACATTAGTTCAGGAGGTGTAGATGCATCAGAATTCACACAGTTTGAATTCCACAAGCAACCCTGTTATAATGCATGAAAATGAATAAAGTTACACAATGTTTGTGTAAGCTGCATTTGGTGTGTTTTACACATAAAGATAGCCTAATGAATTTTAAACTAATGAACTTTTTAAAATTTAAGTTTACATTAGGAGACTTTTTAGGTAACTAGTAAATAAATAATAAGGGACGCGGGTGGCACTGTGGGTTAAACCACAGAGCCTAGGGCTTGCCGATCAGAAGGTCGGCGGTTCAAATCCCTGTGACAGGGTGAGCTCCTGTTGCTCGGTCCCTGCTTCTGCCAACCTAGCAGTTTGAAAGCACGTCAAAGTGCAAGTAGATAAATAGGTACCGCTCTGGCGGGAAGGTAAACGGCATTTCCGTGTGCTGCTCTGGTTCACCAGAAGCGGCTTAGTCATGCTGGCCACATGACCCAGAAGCTGTATGCTGGCTCCCTCAGCCATGACTGGACCTAATGGACAGGGGTACCTTTACCTTTAAAGCAAACTGCATTCTGACATAATTTGGTCAAATAATAATGACAATAATACATTGGTCAATTGAGCAGCCAGTTGACTAGCTTCCTAAGGTGCAAACCCTACCACATTTGCCGTGAATATACCTTCTGGCTGAACATTTTAATGGAAAGAGCCAAGGACTTAGGGAAGCAATATCAGTTGCAGTAGACAGTTCTGGTCGGAGTGCATACAGAATACTTTACTGAGTGAGCTCCTGCACATTTGAAGGCTCACATGGGAGGTATTTAGTGAAGAAGAGACTCCATTTTATGTGCAGCAAGATTACTGTGTTTTAGAATCCACCGTGAACACTGCTAAGTCAAATAGAGTGTTGAGGTGTTTCTTGTCTGCTTGAAAAAAAGAGGCAAGCTGCAGGAGACAGGAAAAGTGGGAATCTCTCATAGGAGCTGCAAGGCGTGGCCTAACTGAGATACAGAAGGCTCAGTGTGGAGCTCTGGAAAGGGGAAAATATAGTCACTTGGAAGTTAGAAGACGAGACTAAAAACCCATGCTTGGAGAAGCATGTGATTGTAATTATTAGGCTTTAACTCGGTTATAAGTTTCTGCAAGTAAAGCTTTTCAGTGTTAAAGTTTGGACATGGGTTTAATTCCGAAAGAAAGGTATCAGCCTCTCATATATAATACATTGGTTTCCGGAATTCCGTCTCACACCTTTGGGTTTGCCCTACTGTGTTAATTTTGTGATTGGCGATAACAGATTATATTCTGAGGGTGTGGCTAAACCCCAGTGTTTTGCACTGTTTGCTTTGCAGCCACAAAAGGCGATGGCTATGCCAGATTTCACAAAAGACATGATTCTTCCGGGGGGGGGGGGAGAGAAATGGAAGACATATGGGTGCTATAGTTTGCTACTATGAGTTATTATGATGGTTTTGAGCAAGAGACTCTGTGCCAAGTTTATTGCTGGCGTCAGCAGCAGCAGCATTGTTCTCAATGGGCTTTTAAAAATTTTATTTTTTTCTGGGTTGGGAAATGTGTTCCAAATTCAGGAAACAAACTTTAGAGTGATGTTGTGAGAGCGGAGGGAGATGGTCTCAGGACAAAACAAAGGCGGGGGGGGGGACTTGTTCTTTTGCAAGAACAAAGAGTACAGGAATGCTCCTCTCATAAGGGGTTGGTGAGAAACCAAATTCGATAATTAAAAGAGATAGCTATCTCTGGGAAATGGGTACCAGAGTTTGTTTAGTGTTTAGCTGCTTGGGCATTATCAATATATACATTAATAATAAATAATGTAAGTGCATATGTTGTTAGGGGAATGCACGGCAGTGGACATTTTCCTGTAATCTGAGAAGAAATCTGTGGGTGCAGCTTTGTAACTTATTCACAAAAACGTGATGGAGTCTCTGGACTCCAAAGTATTCCAGTTCCAAAGCAAAAGTGTCAAACTTTTTGTTTCCAAGTGCACTAAGCCCCTTAAGCTATTCTGTTGGCCCATTCAGCTCAGCATTGTCTGCGGTGACTATCAGAGGGTCTCCGCGATCCTCAGCCAAAAGTCTTTCCCTTTATTTAGAGATTCCATGCTAAGATGGCTGGATGGCACCTTGTACGCCTCCTTCCAGCAACTCCTGGTGCCAAGTGTATTGCTCTGTTTTCCTTTGGACTACATCAGCGAGGCCGAGAAAGGGGTCTTCTCATCTAGGCAGCCCAGGACCTCCATACACGCTGCCCATGTGAGTGCTGCTAATGCAGTTGTTTGACTTCACTCCTGGGAGCGCACGTCATTTGTCTATACCCAGAGGTCTCAGGGTGGTTCATAGTAAAAATCAAAATATAAAACCACAAAATATAGAGTTGTATTGATTTTTCGAAACACTTCCAGAACCAGAACATAACCAACCTAAATTCACACTCCTCTGAATTTTGCAAGGCAGTTCTTCAGCCAAGTAATTAGTAAAAAAATACATAGACTAGGGTAAAGTGTACATTAAAAAAAATACACAGATTACTGAAAGTAACACAGAGAGATGCATATTAGAGAAAATGTAACTATTTGATGTTCATCCAGAGTGATTTCCTCAGTTAAAATGTCTTTTGGATAGCTAACAAAAAGTGTGGGGCAGCCTTGTTGGTAGTTGTGTTGATTTTCACATGCAGAAATCTCAGTGTGCTTGTATGGATGGCGACCACAAAGCGCTTTTCCTGCGTCTGTGTAATGTTTGCTTATGACAATCTACAAAACAGTCCTTCGATTGAACCCCTTGTGTCTCCTTTGAGAGTTGGACGGACAGCATTAAGCTGTTTGTTAAGGATGATGCACAATTGGAATGACTTCATCTGGGAGTCTCTTGATTGCAACCTTCACAATTTGCGAAATCTCTGCATTAAGGCAAAAATGCCTCTCGGTCAGATTGTGGCAATGTTAAACATGCAGCGTTGACAAGGTAGACTCAGATCACACAGCTGGATGCTTTACATAAGCAGTTTGCTTGTGGGTTGATCGTCGAAGTAGGAATTTGAAATGTGCTTGGTGCCAGCGCAGTTCATTAGTAAGTTCTGGACACCAGGTTGTGGACCAGAAGTGCTGCATTGGTGGTTAAAACTCCTGCAACTGGTTTCATTTAATATTTTCATTTGGTCTTTTGCAAGAAGCTTACCTGCATTAGAATTCGGTGTTTTTAGTTGCACACCAAAATGCCATTTGTAAAGGCGGTTTTTGAAAGAAAAAAGAGAAAAAACTTGAGTAATTTACTAAGAATTATTTATCTGAAGCTGCTCACCAGATGGGATGCAGCTGCCATGATATTTTTCAGGCAGGTGGGTCACTGTTGCTTTCTGGGAGAGGTGAGGGGGCGGAGAGTTCAAAACAGAGCCAATACAGTACAGTGGTACCTCGGGTTAAGAACTTAATTCATTCTGGAGGTCCATTCTTAATCTGAAACTGTTCTTAACCTGAAGCACCACTTTAGCTAATGGGGCCTCCTGCTGCTGCCACCGTGTGATTTCTGTTCTCATCCTGAAGCGAAGTTCTTAACCCGAGGTACTATTTCTGGGTTAGCGGAGTCTGTAACCTGAAGCGTCTGTAACCTGAAGCATCTGTAATCCAAGGTACCACTGTTCTAGATTGAGTTTGCACCATGCAGAATTTTCCTTCCTCTCTATTTCCTGGTAAGCAGTCACAGTCCACCTTCTGAGAATTGGGCATCGTGGCTGGTGAGCTGCTTCTGATATTTATTATTATTTATTATTTTTTAATTAAATTTTATAACATACATTTATAGTATCCAATCTAAATTTATCACATATTTTCTCTTTTAGACTTCCTTCAACCTCTCTGACAATCATCCATTATTCAAATTTTTAAATACGCATTTCCTAATTTTATATTGCATTTTATAAACCTTCACACACTTAGTTTTCATCAATACAATAGTCCTCTAACATTTACAGAGCTTCTTGAAATCCCACTAGTGTTATTTGCTCATCACATACACATTTCAGATAGTCTGAAAATTTTCCCCAGTCTTCAATGAACTTTTGATCTCATATATATCTGATCTTTCCTGTTAGTTTGTCCAGTTCAGCATACTCCATCAGTTTCATTCTCCACTCTTCGAGCGTCGGCAGTTGTTCCTGTTTCCATTTTTGGGCCAATAATATTCTCGCTGCTGTTACTGCATATTGGAAAAGTTTACAGTCCATTCTATTTATTTCATTTCCTACTATTCCTAGAAGGAAAGCCTCTGGTTTCTTAACAAACGTATATTTCAACATCTTTTTCATCTCATTATATATCATTTCCCAGAAGCCCTTCACCTTCTTACAGTCCCACCACATATGATAAAATGTTCCTTCTTTTTCTTTACATTTCCAACACTTATTACATGTTTTATACATTTTTGCCAGTTTCACGGGTGTGATGTACCATCTCATTTTCATAACATTTTCCTTTAACGCAGTAAAAGGAACATCACCATAATGCACATCACCATAATGAGATCTTTCGGGCCTGTTAGATTGACTTGCTGCTTTTTACTCAGCTACGGATTTTGCCATTTTTATTCATTGTTTGATGTATTGATTTTATGGATTCTGCCATATTTATTCATAATAGGTTATTGTGTTGATTTTAATGAGCGTGTATTGAAAACTGCTTTACTCTTTTTTAATGTTAGGTGGCATTTGAATGGTTTTTGATTTTTATATATATATATATAATCCCTCTTTATATAAAATGTTCAATCTGGCTTAGAACAAAATAATAAAACATAAACATTGATACTGTAACATTCTTTTTTTTTTTACTATTAGCAAGCATGGGGAAAGTTCATCGGTCCCTTTTATTTCACCATAAACTAATTGCAAATCCCCTTTCCCAAAAATTGCAAGCTCCTTGGGGCAGAGATCTCTCTTTTTTATTCTTCTTCTAAAGCTCCTAATACCTAGGTAGATTTGTTGAGCAGGAGACTGTTATTAATTCTCAGGGTCATCGGTTTGAGCCCCACATTGGGTGAACGATTCCTGCATTGTAAGGGGTTAGACTAGATTACTCTTGCTGTCCTTTCCAACTCTATGATTTTGTGATCATATTAATGGTAATCTCTCCTTTATGTTTCTGCAGATCATGGGACATTCTGATTGGGATCACAAACGAGGACCCAGAGGATCTCAGGTGAGTATTTGCAAGGTTTTTGTACAGCTGGTATAATGGAGGGTTGGGGAATGTGGTTGTTTGGGAATGTGAGTCTATGTTGGGTTAAATATTTCTCCAATATATTTGGTGGTCAATCTGGGTAATCAAACGTACCAGCAGTGTGTAGGGATTTCTCAAACCTATCTGAATGGTGACCTGTAATGAGATATCGGTCCTTATTTCCTTCCTGAAATCAGATAAAGCTCCTGCAGAATATATACAGTGGACGCTCGGGTTGCGAACGTGATCCATGCGGGAAGCTTGTTCACAACCCACAGCGTCCGCAGCGCCACAGCTGCGCACGCACAGGTTGAGATTTGGCGCTTCTGCGCGTGTGCAAACGCAGTTTAGCACTTCTGCGTATGAGCAAGCACCAAAACCCGGAAGTAACCCGTTCCGGTACTTCTGGGTTCAGCACGGTGCACAACCCGAAATCGCACAACCCGAAGCACCTGTAACCCGAGGTATGACTGTAGTTCCACTTGAGCTCTACAAGGAATATATAGAATGGTGAATACCTATCCATGACTGGATATTTATTTACCACCATAAACAACACAGACCAAATGTCCTCTGCATGGAAAATGACTGTCATTTTCCCAATGTGTATAAGAAAGGATACAGGGATGAATTATCTACTAACTATTGGCCAATCAGCTGGTTAGACTTCTCCTCAAAGCTATATACATGGTGTCAAATTACCAGTTTAAATTTATTTGAATGGAATAATTTCAAAGCTTTTTAAGCGTGGCCATCTTTAAGCCTTTAGATGGCGGGTTTTTGCGTATTTGCTTTGCATCCCTCTAATTTATATCGGAAATACTGTGTATGTTTCTCATGCGTCTCTTGGTGAAAACAGTGGGGCTTTTACATTTTTAGTCTGAGGAGCTAGAACCACATGCTTTTAATTAATCAATAACGAAGTGTCATCACGAATGTTTCAATTGTTTAAGGCTGTTGACTTCTTGGTGACATCTGCTGTTGCATTTGAGTGTTGCTTTGCAATATTAGCATATGTTTGTGCTGTGCAACCCTAGCCCAGCCTTCCTGGGGAGCCGGCACCATTGAATTCAATGGGATTACTTCTGAATATACATGATTAGGATTGTGCTGTAAGGCTGTAATCCTAAAAATGCTTACTTGGGACTAAGTCCTGTTGAACTCACTGGGACCATTGTATTAACATCCATAGGACTGGGCTGTTAGTCCTATAATACAGACAGATATGGATAACGGGTTCTGCCCAACTAAGTTATACTTGGCATTAATGAATCTTAAGTTACCGGTAGTTGTGTCTATTAACTTCACTGGGTCTACTCTGAGTAGGACTACCATGGGATACAAGGCGCTATTGCTTATTTATGAATTCATTTTCACCCTATATATATATATATATATATATATATATGTAGGTTCATTAAAAAGTAGTACATTCCATTTTCTTGTATAATATCCGTCGGTGTCTTCCGAAATTGCTTTGTTTTTGCACGTGACCAGAAGACATGTATGTTTTAAAGAAAGTATTTTAATGTAAAAGCAAAGGAAGAGTTAGAAGTCACATGAATGGGTGTTACAAGAGCGAGGGGCTCTTAGGGGAAAGAAGTGGTAGCCCACAGTGGAGAATTGGCAAGTGTCAAGTGAAAGAGCAACATATAGAGAAGGGCGAGAGAATGGCTATAGAACAGCACAAGACCTTTGAGACATCTGGTTAACACAAGATGGAAGAGAGAGAAAGAGAGAGAGAATCTATTATACTTTGGCCACTGGGAGAGTGGGAACAGGACATATTGCCCAATTGTTGAACCAGCTTCTCCTTGTTTTCTGCATACCTTGATTAGTTTTTGAAAGGACAGACACTAGGAATGAGAGCTGAAGAATGGAAGCTTATTCCCAAGGAAATATAAACATATTTTCGGCCACAACACTGAGCTGAATTATAACGCCGACATACTGTGTGCTTTTATTTTATTTGTATTTATTTGTTTGGCTTTGCTGCCATGGAAACGCAACAGATTTGGGGGATTTGTCACACAATCAGGTTGCCAATTCCATATTTATTTGAATCATCTGCATATAAAAAAGTGTGGTCCATCTCCAACTACTATGTGATTGAAGAGTTGCTAGGTTTAGTTTTTAAAATAAAATAAAGAGTACAGTGGTGCCTCGCAAGACGAAAAGAATCCGTTCCGCGATTCTCTTCGTCTAGCGGTTTTTTCGTCTTGCGAAGCAAGCCCATTGACGGCTTAGCGGATTAGCGCTATTAGCAGCTTAGCGGCTTTTAGCAGCTTAGCGGATCAGCTGATAAGCGGCTTAGCGGCTTAGAAAAAGGGGGGGGGAAGGGAAAAAACCCCGCAGGAACTCGCAAGACATTTTCGTCTTGCGAAGCAAGCCCATAGGGAAATTCGTTTTGCGAAGCGCCTCCAAAACGGAAAACCCTTTCGTCTAGCCGGTTTTCTGTCTTGTGAGGCGTTTGTCTTGCGGGGCACCACTGTACTATAAAGACTAATGTTATGCTTGTCTGTTTCGTGATCAGTGAAAAACTCCTCAGGTTTGTAAAGTTGAAATGAACTTGGTTGTTTTAAAAGAATAACCCCAGTACTTATGGAAGGAGAAGCCCTCAAGGAGGAGAGCAGAGGAAAATGGAAAGAAGTGTTGATGGGAGAGTCAGGAAGGGAGGAAGGGAAGAGAAGAGAGAGAGGTGTTGAGTTCTTCCATTTTCTGAACTTTCCCCCATGATGCTGACTGCTGTGAGATTTACCATGGATTGCAGAATGGTCGTACTGTTGAAATCTTCTTCCTCAAACCAAAACAAGCGGGAAATTTGTCTCTTGAGTTAATATGTTTCATAGGATATATCACCTATATTAAATAATTTTGAGTATTAAGTTAAAGATTTAAGTAATCTTGAAGATGTGCCCAAGGAGAAATAATTCGGACTTCACAAGGATGGGTTAATCTACCATGAAATTAGACCTGTGGTCTTCAGCTTTTTGAGACATAGGACCTTTACCTCCAACCCAGAATGTGAGACTCACTTATAGCATGTATGTCATCTTTATCCTTTGGGTTTCCATTTGTTGGCCTCTATCAGCCTTTCTTCAACTCTTCTTTGAAGAAAGAACAATCTCATCCAGTTTGCATTTAAAGGCCAATTTACCTATTTTGCACTTTCGAAAACAACAAGGGAACAGAAAGACAGCCATTCTCCAAAATTCGCACTTCTCTGAATTTTGCTAAGCAGTTCTCCAGTCATATAATGTGTACAGAAAAGTACATAAAACAGAGAGTGTGTATTAAAATGAATGTGTTTGTGAAAATGGCATATTCACAATTATATTAGGGAAATTAGTCTGCAAAAGTGCATATGTTAGGCATGATTGCATGTAAAGATGTGGGCTTAAATGCTGATGAAATTTCATGTGACTTTAAAAACGGGGGAGGAATTGCAAATTAATGTGAACTGACCTCGAGACAAAGAAAAGGGAGAGAGAGAGATAAAATGCAAGAAACCAAAATGGACAGATTCTCCAATCCCTAATTGTTACCCATATATGGGTCAGGAACTGCTTAGGTGAGGACCAGTGGCATAAATCAACTTTCTCATCACTCTCAGGATCTGGCTCTCTGGACTGACTGTGATAACAGGTATTGGAAAAACAGAGCTTACTCTTTTTCTGGGGAGTTTGCTGAGATGCTGGTAGTCTGGTCTTAAGCTCAAGCTGAGACTTTGGCTAGTGTTGCTTGAAGCTTGGTTTGCAGGTTGGGCACCAGCCAGGACTTTGAGGAGCAGATGTATCTTACACAGGATAGAAAGGCATAGCTGTATCTTCAAGAGCCCTAAAGAGCACACTTGACACCTGATGTTATATATATATAGAAGGCCTGGTCATACTCAGGGCCCAGTTTGAGTCTCAGAGGCTGAAGGAGGTTGTATGAGGCCAGAGGATTGGTGGGGCCATTTCTGAGAAATTAAGCACTAACAGCTGTTCTTCCTCTGCTGCTACTGATCTAAGCAGCCTTCTGTGCCAGTTTTTTTAATCATGGGGAAGGCTAAGGGCCAGATCTTAAGACCCAGTTGGCATTTCATGGATGATATATTGTGTGTCTTTGGATAGGCCAATGTTTACTGCAGAACTGTTTGGACCTCTTTGGCTTTGTTGACTCCCCGATTCACAACTCTACTCCACCCTTTCGTAACAGCATGATCAATGTGGGTTGAACTTGTTCACGAGAAGACTCAATTGCGCAGCCACTTCATCATCCACCTCAACTGTCAATTGTTCCATAGATGAACCTGCCCTGTTCAGATGCCCTGAATCTTCCATCATCCCGCTTCATTGAAGGTCCAGTGTGTTACGAGAGAATCCTTTCTCTATCTACTTTCTCAGTGCCATGCATCATTTTCTAAACTTCTATCATATCACCTCTTGCTTTTTTCTCTAAACTGAAAAGTCCCAAATGCTGGAACCTTTCCTCACTGAGTGGGGGGGGGGGAGGTGGCTTCATGTCCCTTTTCCACTTTTTGAGGTGAGACAACCACAACTATACCCAGTATTCCAAATGCGGTCACACCAAAGATTTGTACAGTTCCACTCTGATATTAGCATTATGACTTCTGGCCAGCAAGGCTGCCTCTGTTGGAAATCTAAAACTTTGCATCACACACTTTTCTTGCAGGCGCACAGATCTTCACTTGTAGAGGTGTGCTTCCTGCAAAAGTGTACACCTTTCCATTGGTTCTTTTGTGTAATGCTCCACTCCTAAGCCGTTTCCCCTTCTGTGGGGGACTTGCAAAGCATTGCTTTTTTTTTTCTTTAAAGGAAAGTGAGAGATAGAAAAAAGATGCCAGTTTATTGAGGATGCCATATGGACAGGATTTAGCTGCTGATACAGTTCTGGTGCTGTTGGTTTGTTGAGTGGGTGTTGAGGCATAACCCCTGGTCTTCAGGGAACAGGCAGTCCTTCCTTTTGCAGACTTCCATGAGATGATGCTCATATAGAGAGAGAGAGAGGGAGGGAAGGAGGGAGGGAGGCAGGCAGGCAGGCGCACTGATCCGGTGTGTTTTAATTCACATTAAATGTAAAAGCTCTCAATTATATATAGCTGAGGTGCTGCAATTTACCCTTCCAGTTCCTAAGCAACAGCTATTTTCAGATTGAGTGTGTCTGGTGGTGTTGTCTACCTACTTCATGCGTCTATGAGGTAATTCATCATTGAATGCTGCTGGGTTGTTTTTTCCCCCCTCCACCCCACTATCTCTCCTGTGGCTGCTTCATATAGAGAGATCAAGGCATGCAAAACTGGGAAGAGTTTGGACCAAACAAACAAACAAATCCACCATTTCTCCCACGGCTTCCTTGCAACACCTTTGCAAACACAAAACTTTGGGATCCTTGAAGTCGACTTGAGCGATGCAACGTAAGGATCGGGAATAATATTTTTTGCTGCTGGTTTGAAATTATTCTGAGGAAGAGCCTTCTTGAGCAAAACTGGGAATCATGAAGCGGCGACCTTTGCTCTTGTTGAAGCGGCGGTGGGAGTCTATCCCTGTTACTGATCAGGTACTGTGGGCTTCTCTTTATAATTCATCTCTTGGTGATAACGGCACAAAGAGCTGCCAGTTATTGTTCTTACGGTTCTAGGAAACTGGTGGGCATTGCCTGTCGTTTCTCTCAAGCTTGTTATTAAGGTTTTGGCTTCAGAATTGCAGTTGGTGCTTCTCTTAGAGCTGTAGAAGCCAGATGCCTTGGTTGCTGAGAAAGATCATGTTCATCACAGCACATAGCAAATTTGCAAGGCAAGATCTGAAGAGAGTTGCAGAGAGTCAGCAAATAGTGTAATAGTTTTAGATTTGGTGGGGTAGCCTTTGGAAAGGAACCCCAGCCTAAATATTAGGGGTAGTGTGAGTTGCACATTTATATATGTCTACATTTAAGCAATGAATAATTTGTTAGCTGGTGCCGGTGAATTCGTGGCTTATGTGTTCCTGAGAAATTCTGAAAACTGTGTTACACAGCAGAGGCTGTTGGGGTTTTGGTAGTGGTTGAATCGTAAAAAATTAATAAATTTACTGCATATGGTTATTCTTCAAAGGATGTTACTTTGCATGCAGACCTTTGGTTAAAACTCAGCATGACAGACTCAATTATCCTTTGCGGAATATAATTGCACATTTGTGGCATTAGTACAAATGCAAAAATCCCAAGTATTCATCATCCCCCCTTAAAATATTGCTGTAAACATCTAAGAATGTTGACTTCTTTTTTAAAAAAATCCCTGTGCGAAGTTGGTTCATAAAAGTTGCTCCTGGCTCCATTAAGCTTCATCTATTACCTGAGCTTTCTTAGCTCTGTGGTGGAGATTGCATCACTCTTGCCAGCAAGAGTGTTGGGGCATATGTGCTCAAAGGAGTGGAGTTTTTGTTTTATATACCAGGAGAAGACAGGCAAGCACGGGGTCCTTTTTTGGATGCAACATCCCCAACTTCCTTCAACCTCCTTTGCTGCTCCCACCATGTCCTAACCCCAGTGCTACCACACATTGGGGTGTTTAATGCTGGTTGACGAACCAGATTTTTAAACCCAGAAAAAGGCATTGGTTTGTTGCATAGTTTAAGATCCTAACGATTAAACCAGCGTCTTCCCACAGCTCCCTGATTCAGATATATTGGAGGAGCTGAAGTTTAAGCAAACCAGAATCAAAACACTGGCAATCTGTGGGGAACGGAAGCATCAGAGTTATGGTTCATTAAGCCAGGAACTTTACATCTAAAGTGACCCACTGAGCTACCACTTACTGTGTTAACACCTGTTGGGTGGAGGCTTCTTCAGATCTGTAACTTGGTGGCATTTACCATGTGGTAAGCCATACTTGTGGAGCGGCTTACTTAGTTGATTGGAAAGTTTTCTTGTATAAGGTTCTCAATAGCCTGGCAGGGGGGGAAAAACATTCAGTGTGCGCGAGGAGCACCAGATCAGTAGCTTACTACATGCAAGGCTTCCCAGGGTTTGAGCAGGAAGACCTGGAGTCAATTAGGAATTCTGCTTCATTCAAAACTCTGCTTTACTGCACCACCACAAAGTCTGTTCAGAGAAGAAGAGGAGTTTGGATTTGACATCCCGCTTTATCACTACCCTAAGGAGTCTCAAAGCGGCTAACAATCTCCTTTCCCTTCCTCCCCCACAACAAACACTGTGAGGTGAGTGGGGCTGAGAGACTTCAGAGAAGTGTGACTCGCCCAAGGTCACCCAGCAGCTGCATGTGGAGGAGCAGAGACACGAACCTGGTTCACCAGATTACGAGTCTACCGCTCTTAACCACTACATCACACTGGCACTCTCCCTCTGCAAGAGGGACTTGCGGGCAGTTGACACCTGGATGCAACAAAAACAGAGTTGTTCTGATCAGGGGGGCTGATGATCCCATGTTTCTTCCTGCTGGAAGATGGAGCAAGCTTGCTTTCTGCTGCTTCCTAGGGTGAAGCCCAAACCAATGGATTCAAATGACAAGGAGATTCCAACTAAACATTCAGAATAACTTTTTGATGGCAAGAGCAAATTGACAGTGGAAGGTGGTGGGCTCTCCTTCCTTGGAGGTTTTTAAGCAGAGGTTGGATGGCCACCTATCAGGTGTGCTTTAGCTGTGATTCCTGCATTGCAGGGGGTTGGAATAGATGATCCTTGGGGTCCCATCCAACTCTACAGTTCTATGAGTCTCTGCTGTGCAACTATGTCGTCTGCTGAGCTCTGGTCAAAGTGGGGCAACTTGCCGAAGGAAGCTATGGGGCTGTCTCTCTACATGTCCAAACAGATGGCAAGCAAGCCATCTTCTCTGCTGCCTGCCGGTCGGTTTACCATCTGTTCCCATTATTTGCCATCTCTCTGCCCTTTGAGGGCTGGATCTTGCTAGCACTTGGACTCAGCCACTTGGCAATATCAGCCATCTCGTGGAGCAGTTTTATTAAAGTGGCCCTACTGGGGTGTCAGAAATGGTGCAGACCAGCCATTACAGTACACAGGAGAAAAATGCAGGTGAGCGGACTCTGAAAAACAGGCTAATAATAATAATAATAATAATAATAATAATAATAATAATTTATTTATACCCCACCCATCTGGCTGGGTTTCCCCAGCCACTCTGGGCAGCTTCCAACAAATTATTAAAATACAGTAGTCCAAACATTAAAAGCTTCCCTAAACAGGGCTGCCTTCAGATGTCTTCTAAAAGTCTGGTAGTTATTGTTCTCTTTGACATCTGGTGGGAGGGCGTTCCGCAGGGCGGGTGCCACTACTGGGAAGGCCCTGTAACTTGGCTTCTCGCAGTGAGGGAACTGCCAGAAGGCCCTCGGTGCTGGACCTCAGTGTCTGGGCAGAACGATGGGGGTGGAGACGCTCCTTCAGGTATACTGGAGTGAAGTGATAGGAATATTTAATAATTTATATATTTAATAATTTATATTTCCCTTCCACACATACTTCTCTAGTTAAATTGTAGTGTTAATATATTTAACCCCAGAGGCATCCCTAGGGTCCCTTGTACCCTTGTCAAGCAGCTGTTTCTCCTCCCCCCCCCCCAAAAAATATCAATTTACCACACTAGGCACTTTAGAAATCACTACATATTATGTGTCCTGAGTAGTTGAAGCATCCAGAGTGAGGGCAAAGTGAGGAGGAAAGGCAGAAAAATTTGCACACTTTTGTGCCACGGCACGAGAAGAATGGGCAGTTTCTCTCGCAACAGCGGTGTCTCATCGCCACACAGATATGTGTCACACACTCCATAGTCTAGTGGGTGCTTTTTGGACGACCTGTACCCCCAGCGTGCCAACCCCGAGATAACCTCTAGCTAACCCCCACCTGACTGCCTTCTTAGTTCCAACCAGTTCAGGGGGTGGCACTGCCTATCATCTTCCTCTAATAACAGATAGGTAGCCGTGTTGGTCTGCCATGGTCAAAACAAAATAAAAAAATTCCTTCCAGTAGCACCTTAAAGACCAACTGAGTTAGGTGCTACTGGAAGGAATTTTTTTATCTTCCTCTAAGTCATACATTGTCAATACTTAGGCTAAGGAACTCAGCAGGGAGAAGGATAGGGAGAAAATTAGAACTAGTTGGCTCTAGTCGGTGCTTACTGTTTTCAACCCTACATGGACCAATGGGCACCAGCCACCACTGGGGGCAAATGAGCCTCCAAAATATACTGTAGAAAACGACGATTTTTTATTTATTTATTTATTTTGCTTGGTATTTTTCCACCCTGTTCTGGAGTGTGCTTCTTGTGTGGGTAGTAATTGACGCCGCCTCTTGCAGTCTAAAACAATTGAATGAGTTTTTTTGTTCATCTAAATGCACAGAATCACATCACAGGGAGCAGTGGGGGGCGGAATCTTGCTTATCGATCCGCTGTATCTCGTGAGGGGAAAAAAGAAGGCTTGAAAAAGCTACTTGTGTGCAGGTTTCGATTCTCTTGAACAGCCGCAAAGTGTTGATTGAGAGCTTTGGGGAAATGCTTCTTTTTCATACGGAGAACTGATCTGGGTTTAATAACTCGTCCACTTGTTTTAACCATCAGTGCAGTCATATGAGGAATTGCAGCGAAGGTGAGCAGATTGCGGGTAATTCTCCCGCAAAGCTTGTCTCAAGGGGCAGCTCTAAGCTCTGATGATTGCTCAAAAGTTAATTCCAGCTGTGGAGCTCTAAGGACCATGCTCCATGTTTTAGATCAGGGGTACGCAACCTAAGACCAGATGCAGTCCAATCGCCTTCTCAATCCGGCCCTCGGACGGACTGGGAATCAGTGTGTTTTTACATGAGTAGAATGTGTCCTTTTATTTAAAATGCATCTTTGGGTTATTTGTGGGGCCTGCCTGGTGCTTTTACATGAGTAGAATGTGTCCTTTTATTTAAAATGCATATCTGGGTTATTTGTGGGACATAGGAATTTGTTCATTTCCAGACCCATCCCCCATATAGTCCAGCCCACCACATGGTCTGAGGGACGGAGGACTGGCCCATGGCTGAAAAAGGTTGCTGACCCCTGTTTTAGATGAAGAGAGGGAAAGTAGTAAGGAGGGGTAAGGTGTTTTGATTCAATCCCAGAAACTTATTGGTGGTAGCAAGTTTTTTTATAATTGCTTGTTTTCAAGGGAAAAGAGCTGTGTGAATTTTGGGGGGAGGGTGCCCTACCCTACCCATACAGCAGATCCATTTAAAAGAAAAGACATTGAAAAAATTGGGGTCGTCCCTAAATTGTTGGGATCTGCTTAGTACTACTTTTAGAGTTAAATCAAATGTCTTTTCTGTAAAATGTAAAAAAAAAAGCAAGGACCTCTTTTACCTATGTTTGCATTTTAAACCACCTGAAATAATAAACTTTGGAAAAAGGAGATCTGCAATTGCAGTTCTTAAAGTTGTCAAGACAGATCAAGCTCTTATTATCTGCCGTGTTGCTTGGATTTTTCAAATGGTTCCTTTTCCTACTGACTTACCTCCAGGTTCCCTGGCAAAAGAGAGTCAAGTAAACATTCCTTCATCATCTTGATTACATTAAGAGGCTGTAGCGAGACCATCGTGGTCTCAGAAGATAGCTGCATTCCAACATCAGGTTCTTCCACACGCATAGGGACTGAGACAGATACTTGGCTTTCATACCAATTGGCCATGCGAGAGGCCTCCATAAAATTGCATTTTGATTATTAGCTCTTTTTTATTTGGCACCGTCGCAGGTTTTTTTTTTGCCTTGACGTTAAACTCGTCGTTGCATTATACCTTGATATATCAGCCATTGCTGCATTCGGGATTTAGCAAGGTATGTGCATGTGTATGTCTGTGTTTTAATTAAGAGAACCCTGCCTAATCCGTAAGTCTCTTCCATACATGGTGGATGGTGGAGCTACTCTCTTAATGTCCCAAATGTTCTTGTTGATGCAAACTCTTCAGCCAAGGAATGAAGCACACAGTCTGCAGCCTCATGCTGGCGATGAGATTGCATGTTTGAATCCTCCCTCGTCAAAGATCTTTCTAAAGTGGCTTGGTATATATTGCAATTGCTAACCATGTTGATTGGCTCTTCTGTTCACTAATATTATCTGTACCCCATCTATTTTGCTGGGAGGGGTATCTCAGTCAGTTGAACATGAGCCTCATGAGCAATCATGATCCCTTCCAACACTAAAGTTTTATGAGTCTTTGGACGACCGCTGGCCCCAGAATTTCCGGGGCTATCAGAGAACCCACTAAAGCTGGAAGAGAAGGGACAAGAAAATCAAGAATGCTTTTTTAGGCTGATCTCCTTGAATATTCTGTTAATAGTAGGAATCATAGCTCCATCAGGGCACAGGGTCCTTTACTGCTCTTGGGGCCCTGGCAAATGCCCAGCATTCCTACTTTCCGGAGCTGTTCTTGTACATTGCCAGTTGCCAGGTTCTCTATTTCCAGATCCTCTTTGATTTAAGGACCGTTGTGAACTCATTTGTTTCCAGGCATGCCCTGAATTGTTTGTCTTCCAAAGGACACCATTCTATGAAGGTCTGCATTTCATGAAATTGTATCATTAAGGGTTCTCGGTGGCTGCTCCTAGAATCTGGGACGCCTTACCGAGGCAGAACTACCCTCTACGCTAGCCTTCTCTCCTCAATGGGATGGGAAAACACTCTCACTAGTATTGACACAAGTTCAATTTGCTTTTCTATCTGCCTTGGGGGAGGGTACCATTTTCTCCTTTGCCTCAGGCAGCAAAATATCTTGAACTGGCCCCGTAAATAAATAGTACCATCTCCTCAAGCTTTGTAAATAAGTACAGCCATACCTTGGGTTACAGGTGCATCAGGTTGTGCGTTTTTGGCTTGCGCACCGCGCCGAACCCGGAAGTGCCAGAATGGGTTACTTCCAGGTTTCGGCGCTCGCACATGCGCAGAAGTTCTAAATCGTGCTTTGCGCATGCGCAGAAGCGCCAAATCACGACCCGCACGTGCGCAGATGCGGCGCTGCGGGTTGCGAATTCTGTGGGTTGTGAATGTGCCTCCCGCACGGATCACGTTCGCAACCCGAGTGTCCACTGTATTTAAAAGCATGTTTCTTTATTTGCTTCTTGAACTCCACATTGAAAATCTAAATTGATTGCAACCCTCAAAACTGATCCAACAAATTGAACAGAGATTTGGCAGTGAGTTGTGTGTGTGTGTGAACATAATTCAAATTATTGTAAACAATATAGTTTTATGCTTTCACTTCAATGTTACTGTTCTGTGGAAATGGATTGTAAGTTGGCATTAAGAAGAATATTGTTACTGAAAAGTCCCATGGGGGGGGGGTTGTGTGTGTTTTTTTAGGTGAAAGTACAGAAAGAGGAAACAGAAAGGGGAAATATTAGTAATGTGGTTTTCATTTGGTCCTGTCTTTTGATTTGAGAGATTTTGTATGAATGGTTTGCATTACGGGCCTAAAAGGCAGGAAATGCGGGCTTGCTGGCTGGAATTCCTTTTCATAGCTGTCCTGTTTGCTAAAGAGGCTCACCAAGAGCGCTTCCAGGTGACGGGCAGTTTGGTGCTCATGGGCAAAATCAGAGCAGGAAGCGAGGCCAAACAAAAAACAGGTACTTTGGAAAAAGACAGATTTTACTGGGTCAGAGCAGGAGTCCTCTGTGCAGCTTGCAAAAGTTGCACGAAGATTCTCATTTTAATCACACATTTCTAAAGGTATTTTCTCCCAAACATGCATTTTAAGAATGCATTGATAAACTGGAATTCAGAAGCATACTGCTTCCAGCAGAGGAGGTACTGGAAGTGTAAACACTGTTGGATAGCTCAATTCTGGTCTGCAAATTAATCTGGGATGTGCCAATCAGGTTAGTTCGATATGACAATTTGACAAAGTTGATTTTTTAAAAGGTATCATGGGGATTGAATGGGATTGGTTGAAGCCCCCCAATAAGTATGGGTTGTGAGGTTCGGTTGTGTTTAAATGCATGTCTTTCCCTCTGCAAAACCATTACCGTATTTTTTGCTCTATAAGACTCACTTTTTCCCCTCCTAAAAAGTAAGGGGAAATGTGTGTGTGTCTTATGGAGTGAATGCAGGCTGCGCAGCTATCCCAGAAGCCAGAACAGCAAGAGGGATTGCTGCTTTCACTGCGCAGCAATCCCTCTTGCTGTTCTGGCTTCTGAAAGTCAGAATATTTTTTTTCTTGTTTTCCTCCTCCAAAAACTAGGTGCGTCTTGTGGTCTGGTGCATCTTATAGAGCGAAAAATACGGTATTTTGGCACACCAAATCAAGCAGGCACAGTCCCGCGAGCCAAATCCCTTTGCCCTCATTGTGTCCACATTTGTTGGGTATATTGGACCCAGTAAAAGCAATATCTACCACTATTATAATTGGAACAGGGCTTGTAGCAGCAGTGTGCTCACTGATACATGGAGCATAGTGGTGTTTAGGGATTTACGAAGGTGCTTCATTCTGACCTGACATTCATTTACACTTTGGTGCCTGTTATTTCATTGCGCTCCAGTTTTCTAACGCACATCCCCGCATCTTTAAAAATCTGTGCCTGCCTTTATATATTCCCATCAAAGCTTGGCTTACAAGATTTACTACCAGTCTGAATCTTTGCCCTTTACTCATTGATGGAAAGCTGTTGCTGACTCCCTCTGTTTGTGTGTGTTTGTGTAAGTGTAGCAGGATGCTGGGTTTAAATGAATGCTGTAAAGGATCAATAATTGCTGCAGTCAGTTCATAAAGCCATAAAAAGGCTTCACTCTGATATGACATTGAAGTAAGAAATCCATCAATCATTTCACATTAGCTAGAACTATACTTTTATAGCAGGATAAGGGTTGCTTTTCCTGAGGAATAGTCGTTGGAAGCAGCTTGATAATTTCGTGCTGGGCCAACAAGCAATTGCCAGGGTTGCGTCTTAGATACACTGTGGAGATACCCACTTTGAGGAGCATGTCCATGAGGAATCATTGGCCCTAGCAAGGAACCCTTTTCAGCCAAGTGTTGTGGACAACATCCCGATAACCAGGTGGCAGTGGTGGGCAGAGCCAGAGGCCAGAGTGGGTGGAGTAATGGATGTAAATTTCACCATTGCACAGTAGGTTGATTCCCAAACACACTCAAACGCCCCTCTCGATCCTCCATCCAGACAGGCGAGAGGCATTAAGGGCACATTCTAGCCAGGCAAAAGCACTTGGGGGGTGAAGCAGATCCAGGAGGTGGTGTAACATGGAGAGGATATGGAGGACTAGATAGACCTGGAGGACCAGTTCCAATTGCATCTTTTGCATCATTGGGAAGCTCTTTGGAGGTCCTGTCTTGTAGTCTCTCCTGGTGAAATCCAAGGGAAATAATGAAATCCATACCTTTGGCTTCTTGTAAAGGTAAAGGGACCCCTGATCATTTGGTCCAGTTGTGGCTGACTCGGGGGTTGCAGTACTCATCTCGCTTTATTGGCCGAGGGAGCTGGCGTACAGCTTCTGGGTCATGTGGCCAGCATGACTAAGCCGCTTCTGGCGAAACCAGAGCAGCGCACAGAAACGCCGTTTACCTTCCTGCCGGAGCGGTACCTATTTATCTACTTGCACTTCATTCTTTCAAACTGCTAGGTTGGCAGGAGCAGGGACTGAGCAACGGGAGCTCACCCCGTCGTGGGGATTCGAACCGCCAACCTTATGATCGGCAAGTCCTAGGCTCTGTGGTTTAACCTACAGCGCTACCCGCGTCCCCTTGGCTTCTTCTACCAACCATAAAACCCTGTCCAGTCCTTTCGTTGTAGCTTATTAAATTAGCATACTGCCCTTCATCCATAGATCACATCGCGGTTTACAGCATAGAAATACAAGATAAAAACACAAAATACATAATAAAGCAACCCAGTAACACCCCCTCCTCTCACAGCTTCCCTTAAGTCCCCAGGTAAGGGGAGAGACATTTGGACCCCATACCCCTTTTGGAGCAGAACTTGCTTTGTGGCATGTGGACAACCACTACATGCTTTCATGCCAATAGATCTGGGCTGCTGTTAGCAGGAACAGCTCCATGGGAAGCAAGGAACAATTAAGAGTTCAGAATGGCAAAGAACAGCAATCTCTTGGAAATGGGAGAACATTTTGGAAATGGTTTTATTGCAAGACATATTTCTCTGCTTCCTGGAGGCCTGTGTTGGTGGGATGGGGGTGGATGGTACTCTTCAGATATAGCTGCTTTGGCCTGAGGGAGTTTAAACGAGTGAAAGTTTTCACCATTTCTCCCCCCCCCCTCCAGAGACTCACAAACCAAAGGCTCTAGTAGTTCATTTTTTTTAAGCGTTGCCCGTTGGGAGATCTTGTGGCTGATGGGCTGTGCTTTCTCACCAGATGTTCTCCTTTACTGTAGATGGAAGCCACAATTTTGTACTGACTTAGTCATGATGGATCTGTGTTCGAAATATTAGTGGGCGGGGCTGGGGGGAAATGAATTGACTGGAACAGGCTCACAGAGATTTGGAAATCAGGCAGAATTGAAATAAAGCCTTCAGCTCTCTCTCTTTTTTTTCCTTTTTTAAAAAAAGAAGAAAATGACCTATTGTGATGTAATTTCCAGATCGTGGCCTCATTGTGTAAGAAGACAGAGTTGCTCAATTATTGAGTAGGACACAAGTCTACTACAAGATCAGTCTTTGTTTCTGCACAATGAACCCAAGAAATCTGGAAATCATCAACAAGAGAATTGAGATTATTTATTTGAGCATCTATTTGTTTTATTAAGCGCATTTCTATCCTGCCATTCCCCCAAAAGCTCAGGGCTCTGTATGAGACTTCTCATTCTTTGGACGGCTTCAAACAACTGGTGACCAACAAGCAATCAGCTTGAAGGGTGTGCAGGGCACAGGGCTTGTACGTTTTCCTGCTAGAAATAATGTGAAACTTGGTCATTAACCAGTCATATTCAAATAGACTCATGGATGCCATGAAACATCTTGGAATGCACAGTGAATTTGGTTAACAAAGGAGTTGATTGATTCAGTAGCTCCCATGCAGCCATGTGCTGAAGCACATGTCCCGGTGTGATGTGGTGAAAATCGTTATTTTGTAAGCTTTTTAGAGAGTCAGACCACTGGTCCATCTAACTCAGTGTTGACTTCACTGACTCGCAGTAGCTATCCAGGGCTTTGGGTTGGGGACATTACCAGCCCTGCCACAGATTGAAACTGAAACCTTCTACATGTGAAACAGATGCTGTTAACACTGAAGTACACTTCCATCGTTGGGTCTATGCATATGGCCACTGTGGTTTGTATGACTGTGTTGTGTATCTTTAAAGGCCCCTGTACAATTTTTCAAGGCTTAAGATGTAGTCCCTGTGTGGAGTTTCTTCACCCAGTACCTCCTCATGGGTCTGAATAAGGCTGCATGTTCTCTGGGAGCCTTGAATGCTCCCAGAGGTAATTGTAGACTCATAGAATTGAAAGGGACCTCGTGAATTATGGAACGCCTTCCCATCAGATGTCAAGGAAATGAACAACTATCTGACTTCTAGAAGACATCTGAAGGCAGCCCTGTTTAGGGAAGTTTTTCATGTTTGATGTTTTATTGTGCTTTTAATTCTGTTGGGAGCCGCCCAGAGTGGCTGGGGAAATCCAGCCAGATAGGTGGGGTATAAATAGATGATTATTATTATTATTATTATTATTATTATTATTAGTTCAGTTCCTTGCAATGCAGGAATATGCACCCATACGGGAATCAAACCCATGACCTTGGTGTTATTAGCACCAAGCTCTAACCAGCTGAGCTAACCAGTGTGTCAGGCCTCTGGCTATTTGTATGTAGTACCCAAGGCATTGAATAAGGGGTTGAGCAGAACCAGACTTGAATATTTATTTGTATGATGTTGCCAGGAAATGCCACCATGCTATCTGCAGCATATATCTCACCCCAGATGGCGCTCCACTTTTAGGGTTTCAAATACGAAAGCTGGCATTTCTGAAAACAGGGACTTACATTACGATAGTGCCTTCAGCTGCTTGGATTGTCTTTTTGCAGTGTCTCGCATCAAGTTGCTTTCTTCCTCCTCTGCTGCTGGAACATTATTCCTTCTGTTTCCAATGTTCAGGGATCCGTGTGCCAGATAGAGGTATCAGCAGGCTGTAGGGAACTTGTCCAATTCCTGAGATCAGGAATCAGGAAGGCTATAGCTTGGAGCTGTTGCAATGAGGCAGCTCAGGGAACTTGCAAAGGAGCTGAAGTTCTCCACCCTTTCCTGAGAAATCGTCCCAGATAATATAAGTCTATTTTTGTTTATCTCAGTTTCTTCTCCGATCTTAAGTTCAGTAAGTTCAGTTCTCCACATCAGTTTGTGATTATTATTATTATTATTATTTAAAAAGCAGCCCTTGTGAAAGTTTACCAACATTTCTCCTAATACACACAGTTTTCTGTCATTTTTGTGAACAAATTATCCTCCATGGGGTGCATATCTGTATGTTATTTGCACAGTATATGCATTTTAATGCGCATTTTGTTCCGATATATGCATTTTTGTGTACATTATTTAACTGCATTACGGAATTTGGAGAAGTGCAAATTTTGATTGATGTCTGTGCTTCAGTTCTCAGATAGTTTCAGAGAGTGTGAATTGGGGAGACATGTGGTCTGAAATGTGCATGCACTATAAGCTTTGCAGATAGCTCAGTTGGTTATCAGTGTGGTACTGATGACACCAAAGTTGAAAGTTTGATCCCCATAAGGGACAGCTGCATATTCCTACATTTCAGGGGGTTGGAGTAGAAGGTGATCCACAGGATCCCTTCCAACTCTGCAGTTCTGTGATTCTATAATCAGAAGTGTTCTGGTGAAATTTTCAGCGATGGCTTTCGATAGCCATTTCTACACACACACGTTTTTTGTTGCCATTGCACCCTTTCTTGCTTTCTTTCAGCGAGGATTTGATATGCGCTTTTTCTAGATCTTTCTAGTGCCACACAGAAGCCATTCTAAGAGAACAGCGGGATATTTTATGAAGACACCCTGACAGTCTATTTTTACTGCATCATGAATTTACAAAATGTTCTTCCAACATCTTTGCTACGAGTTATTGTGAAAGATTTAAAGCTCTGAAGCCCAGGAATTCTTAGTAAGTCGTCGCTACAGAAGCAGAGGGTAGGGGGAGATATTCATTCTCTCTCTCTCTCTCTCTCTCTCTCTCTCTCTCTCGTTTTTGTTTAAAAGCACATGATTAATGTGTCAAGTGATATATGGTGGCAGCGTATTTTGGGAGCAAGTTGCCGGTCTCAGCGCTAGGCACCAGGAGTCTTGAACCAATTACTGGACACCTTATTTCTCTCTTCCTTCAGAGAAATTTTCCAGGAGAGGAACATGTTCTCTGCTGCACTTAAGCACCGTGGATGTGTTTTATGGAATCCCGGAGTCGGAAGGGTCCTCAAAGGCCATTTCTCTTACTGAAAAGCCAAAGTTGTCCAGAGCAACTGTTGGTGTGATGACAGCCCCCTTGCAGCCTTTATCTTATCTAGCTGGTTCTCTGTGCTTTAGAATTAGCCTTTCTCAGAAACAATGTCGTCAAGTATTGAGAAATTGTGGTATCAGTCTCGTTCGGAGCAAAGAGTTTTGACGCACATTGTTATTGGGGAAGTCCTTTGATTTCTCTGATTGATAGCATTTATGCTGCTCCCAATCTCCCTTTATCAGCATAATATAATTGCAGGATTGTACCCATGCTTAATTCTTTATTGTGCACGGATGTACCCACTTGTGCCCTAAGAAAATCTATTGGAGATCTTCCACCAAGGACCCCCTTGGCAGCATAGAGGGTGGGAATGGAGGGGGGCTTGTCAGTGGTGGCCCCCTTGTTTGTGGAATGCTTTCCCCGATGCAGCTCACCAGATGCCTCCTTTAATGTACTGTTGTTGCCTGACAAACACCTCCTTCTTCCAGGCCCTCTTTTAAGTTGTTTAATGTTATTTTAACGTGGTTAAATTTTGTCTCTGCTTGATCTGAGGATGATTAGTTTTGCTTGCATTTGAGGTTTAAGTACTTATTTGATTGTAGTAGTGTTGGTACTTGTTGATTGACTGTGCTATTCAGAATCATTTGGAGTTTTTGCTATTAATTTGATATACATTACTTTTTGTTCAATAATGTATTCTACGTTACCTAGTTGCTCCTTTTTGTGAGCCAACTGATTAATACAACAAGTAAATAAACAACAGAACCCTGGATGCCTTTTAAAATTTAATTTATTTGAAGGAAAAGCTGTTTCACAATTTGCAGAAGAAGCGAGGAGGGAAAGGTATGCTTAACCCTTTCCCCACCTGCCATTTCTGAGCACCAAATACAGTGGTACCTCGGGTTACGAACTTAATTCGTTCCAGAGGTCTGTTCTTAACCCGAAACTATTCTTAACCTGAGGCACACTTTTGCTAATGGGGCCTCCTGCTGCCGCCACGCCCCCGGCATGTGATTTCCGTTCTCATCCTGGGCAAAGTTTGTAACCCAAGGTACTACTTCCGGGTTAGTGGAGTTTGTAACCTGAAGCGTTTGTAACCTGAGGTATTTGTAACCTGAGGTACCATTGTACTCATTTCCTTGTGTTGCTTTTCTTCTCTCTCTCTGCATGTGTTCCAAACACATATTTGCAAAGGGTGAATATATGGTTTGAATGCACTGGGAAGAAACGCAACTCTCTGTGGCAATTTGGAATGGAGAAGCGGCAAATGGGAAATGAGTGATATTCCTGTCTCCTCCCCTGCTTCTCCATTACAAATCAATCTTGCTTAGTGTGTTTTTTCCATATACAAACAAAATACTATAAAGGTTTCGTTATCTGCTGTTGCCTTTATATGTAGTTAGGCTTGATCCAGTATATAAGGTGTCAATTTACCTCTTTTCTTATCACGTTAAGGCTTAAAGGGAAGTTTCCCACTTCTTTTAAACAGAATACCTCCAGGATCTCATTCTGTCCCTCTTTGAGTTCTGCTTCACCATACTTTTCTGTGTATAAGACTATGTATTTTTTACTCCTTTTACCTAAAGAAAAACTCAACAACTCTGGGCAATCCTCCCCAATAAAGCTCAACTCCGGGCTCATCAACAACTAAAATTTTAGTACCCCAAAAATAGGGGGTGTCGTATACACGGGGACGTGCTATACACTGGGAAATATGGTAATTAATTGCATTACTTGTTAGTTAAACTCCTTTGCTTCCAGCTGACCTGCATGTGCCTGGCAACGGGCAACTTCCAGTCTTCAGAAAGTTGGTTTTTTTTTAATAGCCTGCCCATAAATCGGGTAAATGGAATTTGCAAACTTCCTGTACTGGCTACCTCCTGTCTTTGTATTCTTCTTTTCATCTCCTCAATTCCATCTGTTACGTACCTTTGATTGCTTTCCTTTCACCTACATATATTAGATGGAACCGGATTACCGTTTGCAATGCAGCTACTGCTTGAAGTGCTGGCTGTAACCATGGAAGGACCATCTTCTTTGAACACCCCACCTGTGTGGCGGAGTCCTGTCCCTATCACAGGCAGGAATGGAGAACCTATGGTGTTCCAGATGATATTGGACTCCATCTCCCATCATCCTTAGCTATTGGCCATGCTGGCTCAGACTGATGGGAGTTGGAGTCCAACAGTCTCTAGAGGGCAGCAGGTTTCCCCAGCTGTGTGGTGAGTGAAGTTAGGCTAGTGTTGCAGTACCTTGGACAGCTCCAAGCAGACAACTTGCCCCCAAATTGAACTGGCGCCCTGTTAAAGCCTGTTATCCCTTCTAGACTAGACTACACCTCCCAGACTACACCCACTTTGTGAAGAGCCCAGAGTTCAAATGGGGTAGTTTTCTGTTAGATAAGACGTTGTTTTCCCTCAAACTCCAATTAAGTTGCTGTAGCTCTCTTGTTTGCCAATAAGGAAGATGTCTTCAGCTGTGATTGCATACAAAACAAAGCACTGCCTACATATTCTTCCCAGTGAACCAGAAGTTAATCACACATAGACCTGAAAAAGGACTCGGGGTAGTCGAACCAGACTTTCATTGGCATTTTTCTTAGTGCACCGTATATGGCTATCTGAACTTTTGTTTGTTTGTTTACTGTTTGTTTACTGGTTCGTTACATTTGAGAGTAAAATACAAATACTGTTTTTGTATGTGTCTGTGAAGATGCTGCTGGATTAGGCCAAAGGCCCATCTAGGCAGCATCTTTCTTTCCACGGTGGTCACATGCTTGTGGAAAGCTCGCAAACTGGACCTAATCACAATGGCACTCTCGACTCCTATGGTTTCAAGCAACTATGGCTTCAGAAGTATTTCTGAGTCTTCTAGTGGAGGTAGAACATAGTCATCATGGTTAGTAGTCATTGATAGCTTTATCACCCATGAATTTGTTTAATTCTCTTTTAAAGCCATCCAAATAGATAGCCATCACTGCCTCTTGTGGGAGTAAAATCCATCGTTTAACGGTCTCTCTTGAATCTTCCAACATTCAGCTTCACTGAATGTCCACAGGTTCTAGTGTTATTTGTGGGAGAGGCAGAAAAACCTTTCTCTTTTCACATTCTCCATAGTTTCATGTGAACCTGATTTTGTAAATTAAGGGTTGTTGTTTTATTTTGGATGATATAATTTGCAAGTTTTTAATATTCAGTTGGGAGCTGCCCAGAGTGACTGGGGAAACCCAGCCAGATGGGCGGGGTATAAATTATTATTATTATTATTATTATTATTATTATTATTATTATTATTATTATTTTGCAAAGCCCCCAGCTTTGCTTTACATTTTCTTGTTGCATATGTAGATTCATTTTATGTGGCGTGTCACTTCCTAGAAACTAATAATAATAATAATAATAATAATAATAATAATAATTTATTATTTATACCCCGCCCATCTGGCTGGGCCTCCCCGGCCACTATGGGCGCCTTCCATAGAAAGCAAAAATACAGTAAAATATCACACGTTAAAAACTTCCCTGAACAGGGCTGCCTTAAGATGTCTTCTGAATGTCAGGTAGTTGTTTATCGCTTTGACATCTGCTGGAAGGGCGTTCCACAGGGCGGGCGCCACTACCAAGAAGGCCCTCTGCCTGGTTCCCTGTAGCTTTGCTTCTTGCAATGAGGGAACCGCCAGAAGGCCCTCGACACTGGACCTCAGCGTCCGGGCAGAACGATGGGGTTGGAGACGCTCCTTCAGGTATACTGGACCGAGGCCGTTTAGGGCTTTAAAGGTCAGCACCAACACTTTGAATTGTGCTCGGAAACGTACTGGGAGCCAATGTAGGTCTTTCAAGACCGGTGTTATGTGGTCTCGGCGGCCGCCCCCAGTCACCAGTCTAGCTGCCACATTCTGGATTAGTTGTAGTTTCCGAGTCACCTTCAAAGGTAGCCCCACGTAGAGTGCATTACAGTAGTCCAAGCGGGAGATAAGCAGAGCATGCACCACTCTGGCGAGACAGTCCGCAGGCAGATAGGGTCTCAGCCTACGTACCAGATGGAGCTGGTAAACAGCTGCCCTGGACACAGATTTGACCTGTGCCTCCATGGACAGCTGTGAGTCCAAAATGACTCCCAGGCTGTGCACCTGGTCCTTCAGGGGCACAGTTACCCCATTCAGGACCAGGGAATCCTCCACACCTGCCTGCCTCCTGTCCCCCCAAAACAGTACTTCTGTCTTGTCAGGATTCAACCTCAATCTGTTAGCCGCCATCCATCCTCCAGACACTCACACAGGACCTTCACCGCCTTCACTGGTTCTGATTTAAAAGAGAGGTAGAGATGGGTATCATCCGTATACTGATGAACACCCAGCCCAAACCTCCTGATGATCTCTCTCAGTGGCTGCATGTAAATGTTGAAAAGCATGGGGGAGAGGAAAGAACCCTGAGGCACCCCACAAGTGAGAGCCCAGGGGTCTGAACACTCATCCCCCCCCACTTTCTGAACACAGCCCAGGAAGAAGGAGCGGAACTACTGTATAACAGTGCCCCCAGCTCCCAGCCCCTTAAGACGGTCCAGAAGGATGTTATGGTCGATGGTATCAAACGCCGCTGAGAGATCCAGCAGAACTAGGAAACAGCTCTCACCTTTGTCCCTAGCCCGCCGGAGATCATCAACCAGTGCGACCAAGGCAGTTTCAGTCCCATGATGAGGCCTGAATCCCGACTGGAAGGGATCCAAATGGTCCGCTTCTTCCAGGCGTGCCTGGAGTTGTTCAGCAACCGCTCGCTCAATCACCTTGCCCAAGAATGGAAGATTTGAGACTGGGCTATAGTTGGCCATTGTGGCCGCATCTAAAGATGGTTTTTTAAGAAGCGGTTTAATAACCGCCTCTTTCAGTGGGTCTGGGAAGGCTCCCTCACGGAGGGAAGCATTCACCACCCCACGAAGCCCATCGCCCAGTCCTTCCCGGCTAGCTTTTATAAGCCAGGATGGGCAAGGATCCAGGAGACAGATGGTTGGTTTCACTCGTCCAAGCAGCCTGTCCACATCCTCGGAGGTAACAGATTGGAATTGATCCCACTCAACTCAATTCATTGCCCTCAGATCCGTGGAAAACCACAGGGCTGTCCGGGCTCCATGCAATCGGAGTGGGCACTTCGGAGCCAAACAGTCAATAGCCCTGGTTAACTCCACATTCCAGCGGGCCACCAGGGAATCGGCTGAAAGGCCATCAACATGGGATAAAGCATCCCCTACCACTCTCTGGAAACCATTTGGATCCATTAAGTGGCGGGGGCAGACCATCCGAATTGGTCCCACCTCCCTGCAGAGAAGTCCAGTTGCACCAGGAAGTGATCTGACCATGGCACTTCTTTCGTTTTGCTTTTACTTAGTGTCAGATCACCAACATCCATAGAGGTAAACACCAGGTCCAAGGCATGTCCGCGGCTATGGGTTGGGCCAGACTTATTCAGGGACAGCCCCATGGAGGCCATGCTTTCCACGAAGTCCCGAGCGGCCCCTTGTAAGGTCGTGTCGGCATGGGTGTTAAAATCCCCTAGGACGACCAAGCTAGGTGTCTCCAGGAGAACATCCGCCACGACCTGAAGCAGCTCGGGCAGGGAATCCTTGGTGCAGCGGGGAGGTCGGTACACCAAAAGGAATCCTGTACTGCCCCTATTGCCCAACTTCCAGAACATGCACTCGGAAAACTGGGTCTTCCCAATAGGACGCCTGGTGCAAACTAATGACTTCCTAAAAATCACTGCAACCCCCCCCCCCATTGTGTTGGAAACATAGGAAGCTACCATATACAGTCATACCTTGGATCCCGAATGCCTTCATACATGGATGTTTGGCTCCCAAATGCCGCAAACCTGGAAGTGAGTGTTCTGGTTTGCGAATGTTCTTTGGAACCCAAATGTCCGACGGGGCTTCTGCAGCTTCCAATTGGCTGCAGGAGCTTCCTGCAGCCAATCAGAAGCTGCGTTTCAGTTTCTGAATGTTTTGGAAATCAAACAGACTTGCAGAATGGATTCCGTTTGACTTCCAAGGTACAACAGCCTGATCATTGGTCCAACAAATTTAGTATTGTCTACAGTGGTTGGCAGCCTTTTTACATAAATGATGCAAACAAAACACATATTGTGGAAGCGAATTTTTGTGTTAAAAGTGTCAACAGCATGTGTAGAAAATGCACCCAATGGGGGGAAATGGGCTTATGATTGAGTGCCCACAAGACCATAGCAGAATTAGCTTCTCAGCCCATCCCTATGTGAGAGTGGCATAAATGCTTTGGTTTTGGAAGAGCATCGGTTTCATGAGAGAGAATGAGATTCTTCCCTTTTCATATTTTTGCTGGAGTTTTTGTTGTTTTTTTTGTCCTGCTGCATCAGTTCTTTTTAATGAAAAGAGCAGAAGTTCCAGAAGAGGTTTTCAAGTGCAGGATGACATACACAGATGATTGTTTTCCTGATTATTTTTTTCTGTCCAGTGAATGAAACACTCAGTGACACTCCAGTAAAATATCTGACGTGTAGCGCTGAGCCACAGATACTTCTTTCTCTCCCTCCCCCCCCCAAAAAAACCTGGTATTACTCTTCCTGAGAGAAAGACAGTGAAAACGATATATCCCCCCCCCCTTTTTTAAATTAAACAAAGCCCCATTGAAATATAGTCATTTCTCTCCCTGTGTGTGTATCTGTTATCACAAACATTCAGAATTCAGCACAAATGAATTTGGACAAGTGGATTCTGAAAACAAATATCCACCCCCTCCCCATTCGTAAGACACATTTTTCTTCCACCGTGTTGAACATGCAGGCAAAACAAGGTGAGCATGTCCGCTAACTAGGGATGGATGAATTAGTCAACAGTAAAGGTGAACAATTGGGATGCGAGTGGCGCTGTGGTCTAAACCACTGAGCCTAGGGCTTGCTGATTGGAAGGTTGGCGGTTCGAATCCCTGCGATGGGGTGAGCTCTCATTGTTCAGTCCCTGCCCCTGCCAACCTAGCATTTTGAAACCACATAAGTGCAAGTAGATAAATAGGTACCGCTCCGGAGGGAAGGTAAACAGCATTTCCGTGTGCTGCTCTGGTTTTGCCAGAAGCGGCTTAGTCATGCTGGCCACATGACTCGGAAAAACTGTCTGCGGACAAACTTTGGCTCCCTTGGCCAGTAAAGCGAGATGAGCGCCACAACCCCAGAGTCGTTTGCGACTGGACTTAACTGTCAGGGGTCCTTTACCTTTAAAGGCTAATAGTAAAACTGTTTGGTTGGTTTGAATGGCAGCTAAAGGTCTGGGAGAATTAAAGTTTTTGACAGGAAACAGAAATACATTAATGTAGGCGCCAGGTGAACCTCTCTGGCAAGAGCTTTCCACACCCAGAGGCCACCACCAAAGAGGTCCTTTCTCTCATAGCCACCGTTCAATCCGTTCATCAGATTGAGGAGGCTCTCAGAGAATGGCTTCTGTTTATGATCTTAGGGCAAAGGTAGGTATGTGTCAAAAGAGGTGCTGCTCCAGGTATCAGTGTCCCAACCCTTGTGGGATTTATAGGTCAAAAACAGCATTTTTCACTGTGATGAGCCTTAGGTCCTTTGCAAGCTTATGGTTTATTTCCAGGATTAGTACAGAGTATAGATTTCTAATGCCCTCCCCCCCCTTTGTTTCCTTTCCTTTTGGCGCATAGGACTTCACAGCCCCGCCTGTGAGATCATCCCATTGCATTTCCCTGCCAAAGAAGGATTAATCTACATAAGTTTTCTGGGGCTAGTATTTGACAGAAGCGCTGCGGGAAATGAGAGAGCAATACTTCAGTGTCTCTGCTGCCTACACAATCTTTCAACTCGGCTCAGTGTTTTCAGTGCATAATCCATTAAACATTATGCCCTGGCTTTAATTAGGAAACATTTGCATTGGTTGCGCACATTGCTGTGAACTCCAGCTCTTAGGTGGATACTGTGACACGCTATCATTGGGCATGTCCCCCCACCCTAACCCACCCCCAGAAGCCTTTTTAGTAGGAAGTGCAACTTCAGTGAGCAGAAATGTGTATATACGTAATAGATGTGCTGTTACGTCGATTAGATTAATTTTGCACTTGGATGTACAGAAATGCAAGAGAGGGACAGAGAAAAGCTAGTTCCATTCTTCTGGTTGCATTTGTTCCTCTAGCAAGGTGGAGAGGCATGGCTTAGTTCAGATGAATTACATGAGAAAGTAAACTTTGGAAGTTTCCCCATAGACAACATTTAACTCATGTGATCTGCTGTCAACACAGCGCTGTTGAACTTCCTGAACAATGCCGTCCTAAATCTGTTCAGTGTCAAGACTGCAGCATGTTGGGATTTTAACAAAATTAATTCCCCAAACAGGAAAGAAACGTCCCTTTGAAGGCCCAAAGTTTGTTCTTAGCTTGGTCATAAATCAAGAACTATTGCAAGTCAAACATTCATTTCAGCCTCTGCTATTCAAATAATAATCTTTTGGGCTGGTCACCAGTATTATGAAGGAGAAGCAGGGATTTTACTTTTTCCACTCCCTTTGTTTTTTAACTATCTTTAGTACACCTTTCCATTTACAAGGGTTGAAAAAGTGTGCAGTGGTACCTTGGTTCTCGAACAGCTTAGTTGTTGAACAAATCAGCTCCCGAATGCCACAAACCTGAAAGTTTGCAAATGTCTTTTGTAAACCGAACATCCAACTTGGCTTCCACAGCTTCCGATTGAGTGTAGGAAGCTCCTGCAGCCAATAAGATCCCGCCTTGGTTTTTGAATGGTTTCAGGAATTGAACGGACTCCCGGAATGGATTAAGTTTGACAACAAAGGTACAGTGATACCTCTGGTTGCGAACAGGATCCGTTCCGGAGCCCCATTCACAACATGAGCAGAACGCAGCGTGCGTGGGTCACGATTCGCCGCTTCTGCGCATGCGCGTGACGTCATTTTGAGCGTCTGCACATGTGTGAGCAGCAAAACCCAGAAGTAACCCTTTCCGGTACTTCTGTGTTGCTGCGGGACGCAACCTGAAAACACTCAACCTGAAGTAAACGTAACATGAGGTATGACTGTACCACTGTACTTTTGTAATCCAATGTTCTAGGGCAGAGAAGTGGAATCCGTGGTGCTCCAGATCCCGTTGGACTCCAGTAAGCTGCAGCCAGCATAGCTAGCAGTCAGGGGTGATGGGAGTTGTACTATAATGTTGTGAGTCCCACAACCTTGATTGGCTTGGGGTTGTAGTGGTGGATGCTTTCAGATGAAGGGGATGCAGAGGGAGCAGCCCAAGAGGGAGGATGGTCCGCCTACCCCTGCTGTGGAAGCTCGCTGTCGTGGCCCATGCATGGTGTGCAGAGATTCCTTAACAATGGGTGAAGGCAACACCCAGGAAGGGCAGAGGTAGCCAAAGGGGCTGACCTCTGTCCCATTGCCAAGAGTGCAGCACTATCTTTTTTGGCAACAGATCCAACCCCCCACATGTCTCCAGTTTTGTAGGGAGAAATAGTCTCGCAAGGGAGTGTGAAACAACTTGCCTTGATAAGCTGGTGAGAGGGGCATGACCATTTGTTGAGACATGTTTGCCTCCTCTTTTGGACCCCTGGTGCTGTTTTTAAACACTTTAGCCGTGCCTTTGGCAATTTAGCCTTGAGTCAAGCTTTCTTCCTATCTTATTTGCGTGTGAGAGCCTATGCTATAACATTTGGGCAGGGGTTTGTTTTCTAGAGAAACAAACCATGAACCTGGGTTTGTACATAATGCTAAGTTAGACCATGGTTGGTTTGTTGGCATGGGCAGCAAAGCACATGAAAATACCTCACCACCAGGAAATGCATCAAGCTGCAATTGTGATATCTCTCTGCATGTGGTTGCTGCCGAGAATTCCTGGTCATGTCTTTGACGACTCCTGACACCTTTACATTCTTCTTTCCCTGGGAATGATCAAGGACTGAACTGGCTAGTAGAAGAAAAACTGATAAGTTCTTGGCAAGTATGTGGTCAAATGTTTGGCAGTTCCAATAATTAAGATAGCATGCTTTACACTTTGTGCTGAACTTTGCCTTTTATATCTGGGTTTATGATGAACAACATAGTTTGTGATAGCCATTCTCTACGTACATGTCACATATGTTATAAAAGAAGTAGATGTTGCATAATGCCATGTTCTGTAGAGGTTTCTCCTCCAGGTGTGAATGGTTGTGGCCAGATCAAGATGTTCCTGAGGACTGCTCAGGAAATGCTCCTTAGGTTCCCAGAGTAAAGCTGCAAATTTCTGTTCTCACCAGTCTGTTCATACAGTATTTTTAATGGTTAGTGATTCCAAATATAAAGAATGATTTATTCTTTACTCTTGTTCCATACCCAACGTAATGTAGTTGTTTCCCCCTTTGGTCTCTTGGCAAGTTTCATGGTTTGGCTGTTTAAAAAATACATAGGAGCCCATAAATCTTCATTTGCGAAAGTTGGGAGGTGTTTTTGTCCCCCCCCCATCATGATTTATGATATGGGAACATAAATTTGTGTGAAACATATTTCAGTTGAGAGAACTCAACTCTTGTAGGAAATAGTGTGACAAAGCGGTGAAAAGAGATTATGATCAGAAGATAAGAATGCTCTTCTTGTTAATGAATGTGGTGTGGGAAGGAAAATATAAATGGCGTGCAGTGCAATTGTGATGAATGGTGGTGTTTCCTTAGCCCTAAAATACCCCCACAAAAGGGGGGGGCAAAAAGAAACAAAGAAGCTGTACCTTCAGTAAGCTATTTTTTGGTTGTTAATTGTGTTGGAGTTCTCTTTGACTTGTTCAAATAAGAGAGTGCTCCCTTTGTTCAGGGGGTGATGCTGAGGTTCGGGTTAGAGCAGGCATCCCCAACCTGTGGCCCTCCAGATGTTTTGGCCTACAACTCCCATGATCCCTAGCTAACAGAACCAGTGGTCAGGGGTATTTGGAATTGTAGTCCAAAACATCTGGAGGGCCTAAGGTTGGGAATGCCTGGGTTAGAGGGAGAAGGAATTGCCCTATGGGCTATTCCCAGATGTTCCTAACACTTGCCCAAGAGGCATCTGTTGAGCCAGTGCTTCTTCAACCTGAGGATGTTGTGTTTCCCTCTACAGTTTTCCCCATTCTGTGATTGCTGAAACACACTTGGAACGTTTGCGATTGTCAGCAATTGCAGAACTAGCAGCCGTGATATTTACTGCTGCATCTCCTATTTAAGGCTCTGTCTGATGATCACTGCTGCTGCTGAAACAACATCTGAGCTTGGCTCTTATGGAGCCTCCAGCTTGGACGGAGCTGTCCAGGGTGCTCCATCTGCTGAGACCATTGCTTAAAACTTTCCACCGCTTTGGGTTATTTTTACAACCAAGCAGTGTATAAATTTTATGGAATGAATGAATGAATGAACGAAAGTTTAGGAAGCCAGGGCCAAGTGCTCCACATTCTCCTTTCCCCTGCTCACACCACATGCCCACTTTTTGTGTGCAGGTCTTGGGGAAACTGGCTTAATGTTACTTAATAGACCAGGAAGTCAAGTGATCCTGGATTTTTTCCTGGTTTGTTAAACGGCATTAAAGTAGAGTTCCCTGGTTTGGATGTAGCTCGAACTCTGGCTTAATACAAGTCAGGATTGTACAGCAGGAAGAGGAGCAAGTGAATGACTGCTGGGGCCCTGGTGCTCATTCACAGTTTCATAAACCACATAATGACATCTCAAAACCACTTTTCCCCCCAAACTGGGTCAGGGACTCAAGCAATGGATACAGATCAGGATTTTTCAGAGAATTGTTTTTGGAATGATAGACGAAAAGGTGCCACCATACATTTCTTTAGAAATACATATACCAACGTATGCACACATACACCACGAAACCATTTGATGAAAGATTGTAGTGGGGTGGTAGATGGAGGGTTGTATATACCAATGGTCAGTGATGGCTCTAATGCATTCACCTCTGAAAAGAGCTAATAATCTGTCTCCAGTCATAACGAGAGATCATGATTTCATATGGAGGCTACAAGCCCTTTAGGGGAAAGAATGTTAATGTATCAAAGAAGAAAACAATCAAGTCCTAGAAGCTCAAAAACAAGCATCATAGCAACAAGGCTGATGCTACTTAGTTTGTTAACCTAGTTTTCAGAGAGGTGTTGGGTAATGTATCTGGTTGCTTTGATTTGTGGAGCTAGGATTTCAATCAACACACCTTCCACATGAGAGCCCACAGCTGAATCAGAGTTTTATTTTCCTTTGTACAGTACTCTGTACAGTTCCGGTCGCCAGATCTTTGTCTATATAGTGGAGCTGGAAAAGTTTCAAGAAAGGGCAACCAAAATGATAATAATGTTGATCAGGGGGCTGGAATAAGACCCCTTGGGCTTCTGGGTTGGTTGTTTTCATTTTTTAAGGTGGGGACATGTTCAAATGATGAGTGGTGTGAATAAAGCGAATAGAGAGAAGACTCTCCGCCTCCTCACCTTGTTCCTGGAGGTTCAGTCTGGGATGACTCCCCTCAGCGTTCAAGGGAAAGGACAAATCTCAGACTCAGATCTCCACCACTCTGCCACCCCCAGCCATCCAGCCCCAAGGTAGTGAGTGATGAAGCTGAAAGCATCCAGATACAGTACCATATCAGCATTGCTGAAGTTGTGCAATTTCCCCTTCATTTCCAAGTCAATATGGGAAGCCCTTAACACCAAATAACCCTTAAAGTAAAAGCTTGCTGCTGTTATTTGAACATATTCAGTCGTATCCGTTTAAGTTCTAATCAGAGTAGACCCACTGAATTGGACCAACCTATGTCATGTCCATTAACTTCACTGGATCTACTCTGAACATGCCTAGCATTTGTCTATGGCCATACTACCCTGAACATGCCCTGTCTAGTCTGAATATGGCTAGCATTTGATGCAACTTAGCTGTAATAAAACCACATAGCTGCCTGTATTTTTGGTCTCTCCTTGGGGTCATCAGGCTGTCACAGTGAGAAGAGACCACTACACCCATTCGTTTTGATCCATTGGGGCTCTTATGTCTCATTGCCCCTCACAACTGCCAGCCTTTCTTCCAAGGACACCTTAACCCCCATATGCATCACCTCTATTGGAAGATCTTCAGAGCCAAGGGAAATGGAACCATCAAACAGTTGACTCAAGGAAGCGTGGACTCAATAAAAGCCTGCTCCCTGCTAATTAAAAGCAAAATTGATGAACGCTTGGCAGATGGATCAGGTTAATGTGAAAACAGGAAATGGGTATTGGATGCAGTTCACACAACTCTCAGAATAGAAGTAATCTTCTGGGAACAAGCACGACAGAAAGAGATTCTTCAGAGATGATAAAATGAGACTATTGTGAAAGAAAGCCTCCATGTAAAGGCGTAATACCATCATCATAACAATCACTGTAAAAGTTGTTCTGTTAGTCATCACCAGGGATAAATACCGGTAGGAGAATGAGGGGCGGCCAGAAAGGGAGCGGGGAGGAGAGAGAAGAAAAAAAAAATGTGTGCAAATGGCAAAATGACTTCCCTGTTTTGTTCCCAAGTTTTGAAGAGTCTTTGTCAGTACAGGAGAGAGTTCTATTTGAAAAGCACAGCAAGTGAATGAACGGGTTAGTTGGTTCCCCTCTGGTGCGAGTCCTCCATTCACAAATATATATTAACTGTCTTAGGCGCATAGGAAACTGCTTTGAGAACATGAGAGCATAAGAATAGCTCAGGAGGGATCAGGCCAGTGGGTCATGTAGTCCAGCATCATGTTCTCACAGTGGCCAACCAAAGACCGGTGAGCAGAACAGCACTGTTCCCTAATGTGGTGTCCAGCAACTGGTGTGCTCAGAAGCAGGCTACCTCCGACAATGTTCTGGTGCTTCACTTCAGCACATCAGCCAGATGCCTTATACTGACTGACAGCGTCTCTCCAGGACTTGATGCAGGTATCTTTTATTAGCCCTACCTGGTGATGGGACCTGGGACTGTCTGCACGCAAAGCAGATGTCCTGTTATTGAACCACAGCCATCATCAGGCAGCAACTATATGTGTGCATATAGATATCTTTATTTATAGGCCTTTATAGCTTAGCTTATAAGAGACTGAAATGGATAGATTTTTCCATCCCTGTTTTAGTTCTCACACATATATGGGATCCCAAGGATCATCTAATCCAACCCCCTACAATGCAGGAATCAAAGCAAAAGAACTCTTGACAAAAGGCCAGTTTGTTAGCTGCCGTTCTGAGATCCACTCTGCTTTGTACAAAGCCCAAATCTTGGGGACTTGACAAAGAAGGATGGCATGCACTTCTGCTCAGAAACTTTGCCAAAGAGAAAGCCTCCTTTGTGCTTTTTAGGCAAGGAAAGTTAATTAAGAGTCTTTGCAAGCCTTTAATGCTGTAGCACTTCCAACAGAATTGCTGCAACCTCAGCTGCAGGTTTTATTTCTATTTTTTAGCTGTTTCTATTTTTTTACTGTTGTTGTTTTGTGGGTGTTGTTGTTTTGTTGGCACAGTAATAGTGTATTAGTGGTGGACAGGCCATCCAGACATAATTATTAGATCAAGCTGGTTAGATCAAGCAGGTATATACGAACTCATGTGTTGCCATCCCAGATACGTAAAGTGTTGGCTAACAGTTAAATCAGCAATTAAAAGAGGAGCTTCAAGTCGGGAGATCAGGGGAATGAATGTCTAAACAGGCACGTCTTCAAGAGCTGGCAGGATGCCCTTAGGGCGCCCCATATTTCAGAGGGGAGAGCATGCCACAGCCCTATTGCTACCCAGTGAAAAAGCCTGCCTCCTTCATTGAGTATGAATTTATATTTCAGAAGGGCAGAATCATGAGCACCCACCCAACTGTTCTGAACATATGTAATGTACAAATCTGTTGTTGTTTTGTTTTATACGTGTAGTTTATTCTTTTGGGCTCCCCCACCAAAGCAATTGAGAGTGGATGCTTCCATGTATCAGGTGCATCTCTAGAAAACCAAGGTCTGATCATTGTTCCAGATTAATTGATCCAGATTTTCCTTTTGGAGGTGATTTTGCTGAACATATTCAATAGAGGCTGTGCGGAGCACTGAGCGAAGAGATGATATGTTGACAGTTTTAGTACTGAAACTATCTATTATTGTTGAATGTATGACAGAACAGGAGCAATTTTTGTGATGGAATAATAGCAGAGCGGTACCTTTGGAGAACATGAATTGGGTGCTGAATGTGTGTGCACACTTATTAAGTGTTGTTTCAAAGAATATATATCAGAGCATCAATGCTCAAGAGTCCTGTTTTCCATTCCTGGTTGAAAATAGAACATCTCTTTGAAGCCACATTTATTCAGCTTTATATTAGGTGTGGGGTGTATGGGGTGTTGGATAGTACCTCTGGTAGGGAACACATTGTGCTCCTTCTGGGGTTGTTTGTCCACCTTCAGTCCCCACCCTGCACTCAGCAATCGCTTATGGCTTCTAGAAGCTGTTAGCATGTGGCAGCAGCCACACACCAGGAAACAGCTTTGAATGGCCAGCTAAACCAGGTGAGGGTAGCTGATGAGTCCCAAAACTTCCATGAGGACTTCCTCTGCATGCGAAGACAGGTTTGGGTGGATGGAGTGGACAAGACCAACAGTGGGGTAAATAAATAAATAAGATAAATTCCTAGGAGTTTATCTCAGTGAAGACCTTACTTGGAAAATCAATACAACCCAGGTGGTTAAGAAAGCCCAACAGAGACTCCATCTCCTCAGAGTATTGCGGAAGAATGATGTCAATCAACATTTGATGATCTCCTTCTACCACAATAGAAAGTGTCCTTTCATACTGCATCACAGTGTGGTACGCTGGTTTGACATCAACTGATAGGAAGTGCCTACAGAGGGTGATGAATACAGCACAAGATATTATGGGCTGTCCCGTGAATCCACTGGATGACATTGCAGAAGAACGTTGCCTCAGGAGAGTGAGGAAAATTCTCAGGGATGATTCACACCCTGGCCGGCACTTTCTTCATCTCCTGCCCTCAGGCAGAAGATATAGAAGCATGATTAGTCCCAGCAACAAGGTAAAGAACAGCTTCTATCTGTGGGCTGTTAGGCTGCTGAATGAAAAGATAAGAACAGGGCAACTGACTTTTGGGTTTGGTGGGTGTGCGTCAGTAAACGAGGGGAATTAAGACTAAGAGAGCTGAGTGGAGGGTGTTCGTGTAATCTCACTGTATACAGGTTGTACAAGTGACAATAAAGTATTTCGTCATCAGTGGGTCCATCAGTCAAAAGGCGGTTTTTGCACTGCTGTAGAGGGAAGTCAGGGTCAGGTGGGGCTTATCAACCTGGGAAGGTAGCCTGTCTAGGAAAACTCTGATCCTAAACCTCCACTGCCTTGCAGGATTTATCTTCAGGTGAAGTAAAGGCTAAGGAGTAAAACCTACACAAATCCAAACTGAAGACAGTTTGAGAGCATCTTGTGTGTCACCTTCCAGCAATTCCTGCAGCCAAGCTAGTGCCAAACATATTGCTCTGCTTTTCTTTGGATCACGGTAAAGCTAAAGGGACCCCTGACCGTTAGGTCCAGTCGCAGACAACTCTGGGGTTGTGGTGCTCATCTCGCTTTATTGGCCGAGGGAGCCGGCGTACAGCTTCCGGGTCATGTGGCCAGCATGACTAAGCTGCTTCTGGCGAACCAGAGCAGCGCATGGAAACGCGACAGTAGTGAGGCTGAAATCATCTAGGTAGCCATGCCAAAAAAACTTTGAGAGCCTTTTCCACTCAGTGCATAGAAAACACAGAGCCAAATGGACCAGTCTCTTCCTATGTCCTCCCACCTCCCAGTCCTCATGAGTGGCCTTCACCTCATTTACAACTGCCGCTTTGTGGGTAACTCTGGCAATTGCTCAACAAATACCAATTCCCTCAGCATGCCAGTAACCAAATCCTTTGTGTTGCGATAAATGTTTACAGATGGCTTGCCACAGACAGAGTTATCTTTTCTGTGCGTCACAAAAGCTCTATTGTTGACATTCTGTGACATCACAGCTACTCATCCAATGGCTGCAGAGGGAGTGTTGTCAAGTGGCAAGCAGGAGAAAGCCACGTTTTGAACCCCCCCCCCCGGCTTCTACACAGTGATTTAGTGCACCCAACAGAAGGTACAGAAATGTGAATGGATCCAGTTTTGGTCAAATGAGAGAAACCTAGGGTGATGGATTCTGCTTGCTGTATGTTAGCCCTATAGCGAGAGTTGGCCCTTGTGCTCTGGTGCCTAAATTTAATTTCACGGAGGAACAGCTACCCAAAAGCACCCTCACCCAAGACTCAGGGGCAGCAACGTGACAAAATGCAAGGATGTTCAAGGGAAAGAGAGAAGGGCGGGTGGGGAGAAACTAGGGCACAGGTTTCTTTTCAAGGAAAAATTCATTCCCTCAGGTTCACTGAGCTAATTTCACTTTGCCTGTGTTAGCCAGCGAAATTGCTGCGCAGATGAATTTCCCTCAGCCTGCAGAGAGCTTTTGTGATGAAGGCTCAGCACAGTTGTGGAGTAGCTGAATCGGAAGACCGAACGTGTGTGAAGCTGTCGCAGAGCAGGAATATTTGTGTGCTTGTGTGTTCCGTTTATACCCCACCTTTCCTCCAAGGAGCTCAAGGTGATGTAAATAGTTTTCCTTGCCATTTTATCCTAACCTGGGAGGCAGGTTAGGCTGAGAGACAGGGACTGACCCAAGGCCACCCAGTGAGCTACATGGCCAAGTGGGGATTTGAACCCTGGTCTCCCAGGTCAGACACTCAAGCCACTGCAGCACACTGGCTCATGTAGACTTATAGACCAATCTAGATCCCCTCCTGCCTTACAAATGTAACTCTCGCCCGCAGGGGACGGTGCGCCTGTTGTCTCCCATTCAGGCATCTTGGTGCAAAAGGCGATGCTGATGGACGATGCAATGTATCTTGTAGGTCATTCTTTATAATCTCCCGTCCAACCTGTCAAAATAAAAGCATCCTTTTTATAGCTGTCACTGCTGTTGAGCGATGGCCTCCGCTCTGGTCTTACCGCAACATCTCCTGTGCCAAGGGCTTTTGCGATTTGGGGCTGCAGTGGCAGCTTGTGGAGCGAAGAGGTTTGCAGCTCGCTTGTCAGGTCCTGGTGATAAAAAGGGGACTAACTGCAGAGAAACTTGGTCTTCATTCTCGGTTACATAGCAGGAGGTTAGGCAAACCGTCTCCTCCAGTCACAACTTTTTGCAGGCCATCTGTTCCTGGTTATTGCCACAGGGAATTCAGGCCCACACAAGTTTGCTCAAGGCCACTGGTGGAAAAAAGAGACATCTCTTTCAGGCAGGCAAAGTAGCTTTGGGGTCATTCCCAGCTCTCCTTGGTCCAGCTCAAATAGCCACCTGATGGAGAAGGACCATAGTTTAGTCCCGGTGGTTGTGCTTTGGGTGCAGAAGGTCTCTGGTTCCTTCATCAGCATCTCTAGGTGGGGTTGGGACTATTTTCCATTTGAAGGTAAGGAAAGTGTGCAATTCGCGGGTCCTGCTTGTGGGCTTCCTATGGTCACCTGGTTGGCCACTGTGAGAACCAGATGCTATAGTGGTTTGGTCCAGCATGACTCTTCTTATGTTAACCATAGCTTCCTACATGCCTTTGTGCTATAGAAGGATGCTTACATAGCAGATTTGCTCAAGGTGACTCATCCAGTGAGCCAAGGCAGAAAACAAAGAAATTAAAAAATAAAACAAACGAGCCCAGGGCCTCTGCCGATCCAGCCTGAGAGGAAAATTCCTCCATGCCTGCAACTAAGATGTTCTGTCAGACTCTGAGCATGCACAAAATCCATCTGCCTAACCGTGAATTCCCAATGGAAACCAACATCCTGTCTTAAGCCTTTAGATTTTGTGCATTCAGGATGCATCAGTGTTGATATGTAGGGCGAGGAGTTCTTTTTAACCTAGTTAAATTTCTGACCTAAAAAAAAGGATAGAATCAATGGCAACATTTGGAATTCAGTGCCTCATCTCGAGTCTTTCCCTTTGCCGCAGTTAAATATTAAGATTTTTGTGACACTCCGGGTGACCTTTGGAGTGTGGAATCTGCAGACACGGTTATTTGCCTTGCCTTCTGTGCAATCTTAAATTACCAGGACTCCCAGGGCAGAGTGCTCCCCGCTTCCTGCCCCTCACCTGGTGCCCATTCCAGGTGCTAAGCCCAAAGCAAAGCATTGCCGCTTGCGAGAGGGGCCCTGGACCTATGAAACACTGACGTCAAGCATTTTCCTTCGGCTGAGGAGGCAGATAATCCCACTTGCTGGTCGCAGGGTCCTGCAGCCTGTCAGGTTTGACCACCCAGCCCTAAAAACAATGACCCTCTTTCTGTAACCGCCATTATGGGAAAAGCAAGATCTTGCAGCTGGGAGCTTTAAATGGGAAAAGTTGCACCATAGACTCTTGACCGTTTGTCTTTTGGGAGAAATGGAGGAAGAAGAAGAAGAAGAGAGTCTTTATGTTTTGTTTATTGGTCAACCTGCTTGTGTTGCTGTTCTAATACAGGGTACGTATCAGATTAGCTCTGCTGTTTATTATGAAATGCTTTATTTTCTAGCAGAGGATCCTTTTAGCAATTCATGGAGATCCTGCCATGCAGTTGATCCTATAATCCAAGAATGGGCAGCCTTTTTCATGCTGAGGGCCACCTTCTCTCATGGACAACCGTTTGTGGGCCACATGCCATTAGCAGGCATGGGCACTTGTAAAAGTGGATGGATCAATAAATGCACTTTTTACCTTCCTACGGTAGGCTAGTTTCCACACAAGCCTCTCTGTCCTCCATCCAAGCAAGGAAGAGGCTTTGCCAGGGTTCAAGGAAACATTCTCATCAGGAGAAAGGAAGTATGATGGTCTAGAGCAGGGCCAGAGAGGGGTGTGTTACTCCAGAAAAAGTTGCAGTGCTCATAGAATGCCAGGGGGCAGATAGATCGATTTGGAGGACCACATTCGCCCCTCAGGCCTGTAGTTCCCTGCCATTGTTTTAAACATACTGATTGTGTTTCTTTGCTATGTAAGAGTGTGGGAAGTACTCATAAAGGGAAGAGAAGCATAAAATACAGGTCCTACATCAAAAGGGAGTGGCTGTCTGACCCAGTTCTTGTCAAATATGGAGGAGGGGATGGGGATGGAGATGTTAGAATTCCTGCTCCATGATTGCAGTCATGAGATTGTTTTCTTTCACATGACAGTGTATGTTTTGAATCCACAAAATGGGAAGTGACAGAGACAGGATGTTTGTGTTACTGTGTTCCGTGAAGTGGGACTATTATTGTCCTTTGTTCTTCTCTTTGCTGTCTGATGCTAGAGAGAGAGGGAGCCATGTTGCAGTGCTCTGTGTGTGTTTATATGTAAATAAAGTAGATTAGCCAAAATGCTGAGCTTCTGAGGTCTGTTACGCAAGCTGTGAAGACTCTGCGGATCCCTAAGTGTGCCGGTGTCTGTTGGCATTGGTCGCTGTGATGTTTGGGCTGAAGAAAGCTTTTGAAGCTCCCGAACGAAAGACCAGGAGGGAGGGAACATGTCAGTAGGGCATGTGTCTCTGCCAGGTCCTACTCGAGTGTAGGATGAGTTCCTGACAGGAGATAGGCAAAAGTAAGGTAAAGGCAGCCTATCAGAGCTCATATGCCAGAGACCCCATTATTGCTCATAATAGTGAGCATTCCTGACTGGAAAGTTTTTGTGGGGGACAGGCAGATGGTGGGAGCTGCCATTCAGTACCATATTGAAGAGCTGTCCAATAGTGAAACAGAATATTCCGTGGAAGTTGGTGGACTCTCCTGCATTGGAAGTTTTCAAGCAGAGGTTGGACGGCCATTTGTCATTTATGATCTAGTTGAGATTTCTGCATCGCAGGGGGTTGGACTAGATGACCCTCAGGGTCCCTTCCAATTCTATGATTCTCTGGTCCATTTGACTTAAGAGTCTTCCTTGTTAGGAGGTTTAACTCAACGCAAGTTTGATTCAGGAACAACCAAGAGGAAAAGTGGCTGCAGAAGTTGTCACTCATGGGCTTTTCTTCATTTTTAATTATTTACTTACTCCTGATACGTGTTTATAAGTGGGTTTGTGTTGAGCTAGACAGAACAGAGGTGTGACTTGGTACAGTTCCCAGTGTTGTCACTTCCGTTCACGGCTGGGGTGTGTGTGAGTGCGAGAGAGGAAAGACTTGCGAACAAGAGTTGGTTGGGTATATTAGGATGGGCCAGCAATGTTTAGACCAGGGTCAACAGAAAGACTTGTTCAAGCACATCTGGCTGGCTGATTGCAACATCTGTTCGTACCACCAAAAACACGATGTCCTTCAGTTACCCATGTATATATCATAGCACATGGTTGTGCAACGAGGGAGCGAATTCCAGAGCTAGGGGGTCCCGCCAATCGCTTCCACCCCTTCTCCTTCTCTCTTTCCTTTCCACTGGAACAGAATGTCAAGTTCACATAAGGTGCACTTGCAAACACCACAAATGTATGGTTGCAAGCAAGAAACGGTGCAGGTGCAAGTAATTCGTTCATCTTTGAGCAGCAAGGTTTATTTTCCCATTGATTTTCGTGGCCGTAGAAACCTTCATGCTTTTTTGTACAGCATCCTTTCCGCCAGTTCGTAGTTCATGAACATACAAACTCTCCTGCATAGGCCACCTGGTCCAGCGTTGGCTTTTCTTCAGTGACCAAGCAGATGGTCCTGGAATTATGAACAGTCTTATTTCGTCCTGTTTCAGTTTCCCCAGTGTTCAGTCATAGCTCCTGTCTCTCCCATCAATAACAACAACAACACAACAAATTTTATTAATGATAACATTATTATTTTAAAATTGTTGTTGTTGTTGTTGTTGTTAAAATAAATTGTTTTATTAATAACAAAATTTTATTAATAATAAAATCACCCTCTACCCATAGATCTCAGGGTGGTTCACAACATAAAATCACAATATTACAAAAATAAACAAAATACATACCGTATTTTTCGCTCCATATGACACACCTGACCATAAGACGCACCTAGTTTTTAGAGGAGGAAAACAAGAAAAAAAAATATTCTGAACGAAACAGTGGGTGTATGATCTTTGTGGTTCATGCTGTGGCCACAGACATGTGATTTGACAGTGAGTTTGGGGTAGCCCAATGCAAAAATCCTGAGAATCCATGTGGATCCGTGCTTTGTAACCACATTTTTGCACCATTGCGGCCCCATGAAACAGTGGATGCATGTGTTTTTTGTGCAGGCTGTAGCCATGGACATGCTATGTGATCTGATGGTGAATTTGGGGTGACCCAATGCAAAAATCCTGAGGATCCATGTGGATCCGTGCTTTGTAACCACATTTTTGCACCATTGCGGCCCCATGAAACAGTGGATGCATGTGTTTTTTGTGCAGGCTGTAGCCATGGACATGCTATGTGATCTGATGGTGAATTTGGGGTGACCCAGTGCAAAAATCCTGAGGATCCGTGCTTTGTAACCACGTTTTTGCACCATTGCGGCCCCACGAAAGAGTAATAAAAACAAAAAGACAACCCAGGAATCCCTCCTTCCGCAGCACATTTTAAAAGGGCATGCATCAGATGTGAATCTTAAAAGACTAACAGATTTACAAACCTGTGCTCTCACTCTCAAGTAACTGGTGGTTAATTTTCAGAAAGAGTGAACTGGAAATGAGTTTTTAATTATTATTTTTTAAAAAACTTTTAAAAATATCTCCCCCCACACACTTTCTGTCCAGCAAACAACTTAGCAATGAAAGAGAGGTTTTACTGGAACTTGTAATATTGTGTTCAAGTGCTCCATCTGGTGGTTCCCATTGTGAAAGGCATTGCAAAGGAATTTATTCTGCCTTTTCCACTGACCCGTTTTTCTTAATTATCCTTCTAAACCATGTGTCAAAAACACCAGCCATCACTTCATTAGCCAATTTGGGCATTTTAACATTTACTCTGTGAGAGAGATGAGTCAAAGTTTTCTCAAACCTTTACTAAATAAAGTCATTCTTTCTTGCTTTTGTATCTTTGCAGAGAAAAGCCTCTCCACACTCTTCTTTTTCTTATTCTTCATGCAAAACAAAGGGCTTGTTTATCCAATTTCAAAGCTTGCATTTGTTTTGGGATGTTGTTGCTGTTATTGTTGTTGTTATTATTATTATTATTATTATTATTATTATTATTATTATTATTATCATTATTATTTTGCTTGTGCTGTTCAGCAATGCCAGGGCATCTGAGATGCCTGAAGACATTCCTGGGAGAGAGAAAATGAGACTCTTGAGAATTCTCTCTCTTCAGTAAATAACGAAAGTGATTATAATCGTGTTTCTTTAGTGCCCCTATTAATATTGCCGCTTGTAAATAGTGCCACTTGGGTTAAGTTGGCTGGGGCCCGCTGCAAAATCTAAGACATTTTTGAAGATTTATTTTGTTCTCCGTCTTTCATAAGGGACTGGTCCTAGCTCAGTAGAACATCCCAGGCAGCGGTGGCACATCCCGTTTTGCAGCTTGAGGCGAAACAGAAAGTACCGCCCTGATATTGCTGCACCGGCCTCTGGCGCTGCTTCTTCACCAACCTGAGGCCACTGTTTCACCCTGCCTTATGGGTGGGCCAGGCCTGGTCCCAGGCTCAATTATCTCCAGGTAGGGCTGGGCTTAAGACCCCTGTCTGAAACGGGTCACGGGTGGCGCTGTGGGTTAAACCACAGAGCCTAGGCTTGCCAATCAGAAGGTCGGCGGTTTGAATCCCTGCGACGGGGTGAGCTCCCGTTGCTCGGTCCCAGCTCCTGCCCACCTAGCAGTTTGAAAGCACATCAAAGTGCAAGTAGATAAATAGGTACCACTCCGGCAGGAAGGTAAATGGCATTTCCGTGCGCTGCTCTGATTCGCCAGAAGCGGCTTAGTCATGCTGGCCAGATGACCCGGAAGCTGTATGCTGGCTCCCTCGCCCAATAAAGTGAGATGAGCACCGCAACCCCAGAGTCAGTCACGACTAGACCTAATGGTCAGGGGTCCCTTTACCTTTACCTTTTACTGAAACCCTCGAGAGTCAGTCAGTATAGATAACACTGAGAGAGAAGGACCAGTGGTTTCAGTCGGTAGAAGGCAGATCCTCGGGTTCCCAAGTTACCGTACTTTTCCGTGTATAAGACAAGGGTTTTTTACTCTAAAAAATAATGTTCAAAATCGGGGGCTGTCTTATAAACAGATAGTGCAGAATGGGGACGGGCGATTGGTTGCAACCACAAGCAGTAGCTTGTCTTTCTTTCTTTTCTTTTCTTTTTTTTTTTGAGTTTTATTTATTTATTAATGTTCTTATGTTACATCGGTAAACATTATCATATTACATCACAAGGCTTATTATAATATAATTTTCAGCATGTATACAAAGTTTATATACAAAGTTTATATACCTAAAGAAAAGAAACAAGGACAAAAAACTATTCCAAAATCATATATGTACCAACACTTTGGACTTCCTGTCTATCCCGTTGTATATTCCTTATTTACAAATGAATGTACTTTTATTATTGTATATTTCTTTTACATTTTATCTAATACATTCCTATATCAATATGTACCCTTGGTCTTATTTCTCAGTTTCTCTTCAACGTCAGTCGAATGCTAGCATAGATAATGAACCTTTACTGTATTTTTGAACATATATCTTATATCTATCGCACTTTTCCATAAATTCTTGTTTTGAATTGCCTCTCAGGCTATTTGTCAACTGCGCCATTTCAGCAAATTCTTGTAGCTTGTTATGCCAATCCGTTATTGTCGGGACTTCTTCTTCCTTCCACCCTTTTGCCACCAAAGTCCAAGCTGTCCATATGAAAATAGAGGAGCTTGTCAGCGGTGATAGGGTGGGTGATTGGTGGCTGTGGCAAGGGCTGCTGTGGATTGGCTACCACTGTGGCAATTGTTTGTGTGATTGCCAGCTGCTGGTGGCGAGCAGACAGATGGTTTGTGGCTTCTGTGACATGTGTGATTGACAGTGTTTGTCAGTCTGGTCAGTGATTTTTGGCAAACCCCCCCCCAAAAGCTCAACAACAACTCTGGGCCATCTCCCCCCCCCCTTTTCTTAAATTGGAGCCCCCAAAAACAGGGGACGTCTTATACATGGGGGGGTGTTATGCATGGAAAAATATGGTAAATGGTGTTAGATGAATACAGTGGTGCCTCGCAAGACGAAATTAATCCGTTCTGCGAGTCTCTTCGTCTAGCGGTTTTTTCGTCTTGCGAAGCAAGCCCATTGACGGCTTAGCAGATCAGCTGATAAGCGGCTTAGCGGCTTAGAAAAAGGGGGGGAAAGGGGGAAAAAACTGCAGGAACCCGCAAGACATTTTCGTCTTGCGAAGCAAGCCCATAGGGAAATTCGTTTTGCGAAGCGCCTCCAAAACGGAAAACCCTTTCATCTAGAGGGTTTTCCGTCTTGCGAGGCATTCGTCTTGCGGGGCACCACTGTATTGTAGTGATGGGATCTCTGAAATGGAAATGTAACATGTTAAAATTCTGCCCCAGGATAGAGTTTCTTATGTACCTTCCCCCACCCAATCAACACCTCCCATGTCCTTTCCATCACCCTGCCCCATGCTAGCAAATGTCTTTCGGGTTTTCTGTTAGTCAGCGGGGCAACTGTGTCTCGATCAGCAGCCCCCTCTTCCATCTCATCTAGGCTAACATTTGCTAGGCAGCCCAATTCAAATTTAGAACAAGCATAAGTTGCCATTATTTCTCTCTTGTCTTTTTCTTTACCATCCCCGCTTGACCGTTTCAAGTTATCAATTTATAACCATCTGAATTTTTACAAATTGAACGGGCTGTGAAGAAGACCAAGGCCAGGTTCTCAAAGAGGGAATCATTCTAAATTCAGTGCATAATTTAAAGCAGGCATCCCTAACCTCTGCCCTCCAGACGTTTTTTGGGACTACAATTCCCATCACCCCTGACCACTGGTCCTGTTAGCTAGGGATGATGGGAGCTGTAGTCCCAAAACATCTGGAGGGCCGAGTTTGGGGATGCCTGATTTAAAGCAATCTTGAGTCCCATTATGGATATACAATCCCTTCTGTCCTCTACATTGCAATAAAAGTGAAACAAGATTACACACACACACACACACACACACACACACACACACACACACACGTCCTCTACATTGTAATAAAAGTGAAACAAGATTATACACACACACACACACACACACGTGTGTGTGTGTGTGTGTGTGTGTGTGTGTGTGTGTGTGTGACTGATTCTTTTATCTTATGCACTGCCCCCTCCTTCCCTCTCTGATGCCAAATATTAAGGAAGGTTGAATGGCAACTGCATTTTCTGCTACACAGGAAATTCCTAACCCTTGACAATCTCTTCGTCTCATCTCAAAATGGGACAAGGCTTGAGATCGTGAGACTGGAAACGTTATGATTTGTTGCTGTTGTCCAAAAATAACCAGAACATAAAAATCCAATGTGGAGTCCAAATTATCCCAAAATCCACATTAAGGCCAAATCTTTATTTGGCCAACCAAAATGTAAAAAGAAAAGAAAGAAAGAAAAGAAAATCATTTGCAAGCTTTTGAGTTTCTTCAGAATTATTAATCTGACTAGATGATAAGCAATGCAAAATAAAAATAAAATGGGGGGGGGCTATTGTCTGCATTGTAAGAGTCTTACTGCGCAATCATGTTGTACAGTGTCTTCCCAGAAGTACACAATATTGAATTCAATGGGGCTTACTTCAAGCTAAATTGTGTTAGGCTTGCCCTGTTAAGATGGAGGGTGAGAGGAGGCAGCAGACATTCAGATGAGGCTGTGTTAGGTTCTGTGTAAATATCAGATCTCTTGGAAAGCAAAATAAAAATAAAAATGGGGAAATGATGTAGCATCTGCTTCACATGTAGAAGGTCCTGGGTTCATTCCTTGGCATCTACAAGCAGAGCAGGGAGAGACCCCCTGTCCATCAATGTAGACAATAAGCAAGATGGATCAATGGACCAGTGGCCTAACTCCATCTTTAAGCGTAACACACAGGTTCCTTTGCAGATAGAGGGAAAGTAAATCATTGCATAGTCCTTTTATTAGCAAAGGTGGGTGGCGCTGTGGTGTAAAACACTGAGCTTTGGGCTTGCCGATCGGAAGATCGCGGTTCGAATCCCCACAACAGGGTGAGCTCCCATTGCTCAGTCCCAGCTCCTGCCAACCTAGCAGTTTGAAAGCACACCAAAGTGCAAGTAGATAAATAGGTACCGCTCCGGCGGGAAGGCAAACGGCGTTTCCATGCGCTGCTCTGGTATCTCCAGAAGCGGCTTAGTCATGCTGGCCACATGACCCGGAAAAACTGTCTACGGACAAACATCGGCTCCCTTGGCCAGTAAAGCGAGCTGAACGCCGCAACCGCAGAGTCGTTCGCGACTGGACTGAACTGTCAGCGGTCCTTTACCTTTACCTTAAAAATTAATTTTAAGTGAAATGTCAGTTGAAGCCAAAATTGGGTACCTTTACAGATCAGTTGGAGGGAATGTTCTCTCTGAGAAGTCCCATCCCATCGTCATATCCCCAGGAAGTCGAGGTGGGGAAAATTGTTCCAACAGTAAGGCGTGATTGATTGATTGCAGTCTTATTAGTGAAACTTCTCCCGATCTTTGGAACACAGAATTTCAAAGAGCCAAAGTTCTGATGGCAGAATCCTGATGCAGACATGACTGTTAACCCTGGTTAGCACTCTCTATGGTTTGTTGCCTTGACCCTGGTTAAGTGTCAGGGACTAGAGGTCAGATGCCTCTTTTGTCAGGTAATGGTGTAGTGGTTAAGAGCGGTAGTCTCGTAATCTGGGGAACCGGGTTCGTGTCTCCGCTCCTCCACATGCAGCTGCTGGGTGACCTTGGGCCAGTCACACTTCTTTGAAGTCTCTCTGCCCCACTCACCCCACAGAGTGTTTGTTGTGGGGGAGGAAGGGAAAGGAGAATGTTAGCTGCTTTGAGACTCCTTAAAGGGAGTGAAAGGCGGGATATCAAATCCAAACTCTTAAACTTAAACCACACCTGAAGGAGAAGATCGTGCACTGCTAAGAGGTTCTTATGAGGTAAATACTATACCAATTTTCAAAAACTAAACAAACACCTAAATAGTTTCCAAACGGTACAGCTAGGTCAGCTTGACATGAGCTACAGAGATGGCACGCAAACTCTTCCTTGGGCAAAGCTACAGATCATCCTTATAAGGTCTCCAAAGTCAACAGCCTTTCTTTGCCTTTTGCAGAAGAGCCCCCATCCTTCTGAGAAACGTGTCAAACAAGTATATGGAGCATGTTTTTCATCCCTGCTTAATCTTGGGGATAGAAATCCCTACGGAGACTTGTCTGCAAATTCTAAAATAACCTGTTATTTCCACCGAAGCTGCCGGCATGTGCTGCTCAAGGCTTTTTGGAAATTAAAAGAGTCGGGAAACAGGGGGAGGAGAGAAAGGAGCTGTGTTTACTTTTAATTTTGTTTTAAGACACTTGGCCAGAGAGTTCATGATGTGACTTGGAAACTATATCGAATCATGATTTATGGTCGGGCTGTTATTTTATAAAGGGCAAAGACAAGCCAGGCACAGCTGCCTGCCTGTTCCTCGGTTTGCACCCTGCATGCCAATAACCTGCAGTCTATCTTAACCCTTTTCATTGTTTCTTTTCTCTGTGTGTTTGTTTGTGTGTGCACCCGTGTGTGTGCATGCATGCGGCCTGTGGCTTGCCAGAGAGTTTGACTGATAGGACATGTAGAATGACCAGGGTCTCCTTGTCTGCTTGGTGAACTTGTTTCATGTTAGGAAAAGGTTGCAAGCCCTCCAATCAAATGAATCGACCAATTTTGGCTAAAGCTACTGTGGGTTCTGCCAAGGTGGAAGGAAAACAGCTTCCTGCAGCTCTACGGTAACATCCTTTGGACGTGCAGAGAAAAATAGAGTTGGAAGGGACCCTGAGGATCATTTAGTCCAAGCCCCTGCAAATATGTGGCTGTCCTGTGCAGGGATCGAACCTGCAACCTTGGTGTTATCAGCACCACACTCTAATCAACTCTTGGATTATACTGGCAAATCTGGGGCAAGCGACAATATATGACTGCATTTGCACTGCCGGATCCACATAACCTGCAGCTTATGAAGCTGCCCCTGTACAAAGGACCAAGCTAGATGTCACGTCAGATGTGTCTTGACCCTGGAGAACACACCAAGGAGATGATAAAGTATATCATGATAAAGTAGAGCAGTGTGTGTACATGCATGGGGGACTCTGGTCATTAAATTTCCTTCTTCCATCCCTACCTCACCTGTAGCATTCAGCTGACTGCACAACTTGTGTCCTTCTCATCACCCAAAGAGCTTCCCCTGCCCAATCCATATCAATGGTGGGGAACCTTGCTCTATGATGGGCAGGAGTCAAGTTGCACGTTTTGCAAAGCATACAGGTAAACATAGCACCAGGAGAAATGACTCTTGTGCCGAGTTTCTGCATGTATGAAAGCAATAAGGAGGGCTATTGTCTATTTGTTGGTACACCCCCTTCAGTTACTAAACATTTGGTATGTCTGCATCAGGAAAAGAAGTGTTTGTCATCTTTGTTTATCTGCGAAACACACACACACACACACAGCTTCTGCAAATCCTGTGAATTGCATTGGCAAGGTATACATTTCCTCTTTCAGTGGTATATGAGAGTGTTGAGATATGGAATATTTATTTTAAGAATGTATGCAGCACATCCTTTCCCAAAAATGGATTTCTGGGCATTGTACATAACAAATTTTAAATCTCCAGCACAGTATTGAATATGGCATAAATGAGGGCAAACTTTGCAGTGCAGAGATCACCTTGCTTTGGGTTCTGATTTAGCCATTTCCTGACTTTCTTTTTTGCTGAAGCTTCTCTCTTTCTCTACTTCCAGTCTTCGGGCACCAGTATTACAGTTGACATTGCAGTCATGGGAGAGGCTCACGGACTTATTACAGACCTCCTGGCAGATCCTTCCTTACCACCAAATGTCTGCACCTCCCTTCGGGCAGTGAGCAACCTGCTCAACACACAGCTAACCTTCCAAGCCATCCACAAACCGAGGATCAACCCTTTGGCATCTTTCAATGAGAACTACACCTGTTCTGACTCAGAGGAATGCTCAGAGAAGGGAGAAAAGCTGACTATTCCCAAGGTGAGCATCCCTCTTTCAGGTTGTGGGAAATGTTGGTTCTTCTTTTCCTCGGGTGTTAATTCTGTGACTGTAAGAAAATACTTTCTGTGTGAAATAGATGCTTCAGGGTGCAGCATGCACAGTCCCCTCACCTTTTATACTCATGACAACCCTGTGAGATATATAGGCTGAAAGACAAGGGCTGGCCCAAAGTCATCCAATAACCTTGTTATTTGCAGCTGAGTCAGAATTTGAACCCAGGTTTCACTAATATAAGTCCAACACTCAAACCACTACTCCACAAGGGCTCACGTTCAAGCCCAAGGCCACCCCGAGTGCTGTTGACTATCAGTCAGTAGTGTAATGGGAAATTCAGATGTTCAAGGTCCCTTTGTAATAGTCACAGCCACTCAACCCCCTTCTAAGTTTATACTGTAATCTCGCAATTATACAAGCTACAAGAAGAAGCTAACAGGCTACTCATTTAAAAATAATTCTTTCCCTCTCCTCCCCACCCCATTCACAATGTTTTCTTTGCAAACTGACTGCCAGTAACTGCTGGCGATCATGGACGAAATACTACCCAGTTGAAAAGTCTTCCTGTCTTATCCTTAGCGCTTCCGGAAAAGTCTGCCCCCAGGTCTTTTGCGACGAGTGTCGTCCACTTGGACAACAACCACATCTGCAACTGGTTTGCCCACTTTGGAGCCAGCTCCAGTGAGAAGAGACCGCAGTGCTAGCATCAAACTTCATGATACTTCATCATCCGGGTGAGGAAATAATTGTGTGTAGGGGGGTGGTTCAATGACAAAAAGTCCTGTGATTCTCTGTAGCATCTGAGAACCTTATGAGGGTTGACTTCTTCCTGGAAACAGTAGAAGTTTTGGATTGGATTATGACTCATCTTTTGATGGTGCAATCACAAAGACTAAGACCACCGTTCTCATAGATCTCCTGCTCTGGGATCATGCCAAGGTCCCACAGAGATTCCCAATTGGACTTGAAGGAGATTATCAACAGGGCAGAAACTAACTAAAAGCATATTCTGCAGGACCTTGGACAAAAACTAACTAGCTCAGATGTTGCTCCAGTAAAGGTGAAAAGTTGAGTCAAGTCCTCAAGTGCTGCTGCAATTCCTTTTTCCATCCCTGGCCTTGTCTCCCAGATAATCATAAAGGAGGGAATTATTCAGATGACTGACGACAGTGAGAAAGTGAAACATGAAAATAAAAAGGGTGGTAAAAACCATTGGATAATCTCTCATGGATAATTTCATAAAATTGAAAAATCTTAACCAATTAAATGAGCATTCAGTTATCACACTTTAAATTGATTCATCCATCAAATGCTGCTTTATAAGTGTCAGATCTGATTGAAAAGGATATCTTTAGCCTGTAGTTGAGGGATTAATTATGCTTTTTCGGCATATAATGAAAAGGAACAGATGCTATTCTCAGATTGGGAATGGAAATCCTTTTCTGCAAAAAAAAGTTTAACCAATCACCTCTAAAATTCTTCACTCCCACGCATACGTCTAAGTAGTGCTCTCACGCTTTTAAAACATTGAGTCCCAGCCATTGCCTTGACCCATTCCACAATTGGGAGGCGATATCAGATAGCTGGAGAAGGAGTGAGAGAGCTGGAGAAGAGCAACGGGTTGCTAATCCAGTTGGGCCAGAAGTGCATGATCCACAACTTGCAGGGGTTAATATCTATGACAGCAGCAGAGGAGCAAGAACACCAGGCACAGAGGCATAATATCAGGGATAGGTTGGAGGCAAGAGTGTATTTCTCAGTGTTTTAAATTGGACATTCATTGTCAGACAAGGGGCATTAGCCAGCTGCATTTGGTATCCATAGGTACACCTGTTCATCTAGTCTTCCTCCTTTGAACATTATGGAGAACGTATGCAATCATCTGGGGAAGCAACTGTGGAATTTCCCCTGCCACTCCCCACCCCTGAAAAGTAGTTTACCTTGGTCAGAGATAGCACTGGTCTCGGGTTCTTTCACAAAACAACATCATGAATTATATGGCCATGGGATAGCTATGATAGACTCCCAAGTCAAACATCTTGGCCTGCACTTATAATGGGTGCAATAGAATTGTGATGGTGAAATGTCTCACTGGTCCTGCTTTGGGGTTGGCCATTGTGAGATGCTGATGGGCTAGGCAGGGCTGTTCCTGGAGATGGCGAGCCCCACTCTGTCCTAACACCTCTGGTCCAAGCAGAAACAGCTGGTTATAACCCCTTGGTTGATCTCTGCTCTCTTTTCACAGCTCCGACGCATGGAACAATTCCCTCCTGATGAACCTCACCAAAAGCAGGTCGTTCTCCGCCTCCTATGCAATGTCTGCTGCAAACCATCTGAATTCCAAGCGGCCAAGTCGGCAAGGTTGGTTAGCTCTTGGGCATACAGATGTGCTGTGAGGTTATGGGTTAGGGATGTTCTCTTAAGTGTGCTGTGTTTAAACTCACTCAGTGGGGAACAGCCAAGATTGTGTTTCTTACCTAGCTGCGCTAAATTTGCACAGACTGCGCTTTGAATTGAGCCACAGGTGGAAGACCAGGAGTATTGGCTGTGATTGCTGACTTACTCCCCTGCAAGCTGAGTGGCAAAGAGCTCTTTCACATCCTATGTTAAGGACCGTAGCTTGTTGGTAGAGCATCTGCTTTCCATGCAGAAGGTTCCAGGTTCTATCTCTGACATCTCCAGAGTAGGGCTGGGAATGCCCCCTGCCTGAAACCATGGGAAGCTGCTGCCAGTCAGTGTAGACAATTCTGAACCAGATGGACCCAATGGTCTGGCTTCCTATGGTCCCCAGCATGAACTGCAAGAGGGGATTAGCAGAGACCTTCCATTCTTTTGCATCTCAGGAGCAATGCAGCAGACACGCCTCTCTCTGCATTTTTGTTTTAAATTTAAGACCACCAAAGGAAGCCTCTAGATTTCATCAGAGCAGCAGCAGGCCAGGAAGAAGGGAGGGAAGAGCAGGAAAAAAAACCTTTCTCTCCAGTACATTTGTGTGTTTAAAAAACCAGCAATACCTTTTGGAAATGCAGCCACAGGAGAGTGATTTTGATCTGAAAAATAAGCTGCCCCCGGCTTGTCAAATTTGAGAGGGGAGCTCCCCCTGAAGATTCAAAACAAGTTTTTAAAATGTTTTGCACACTAGTTTGTTACCTTTAGATCTCGCCCTTTTCCAAAGAAGCCCAAGACAACCACACGTAGTTCACTTTGAGAGTGGCAGATTTGGGGCTCTCAGATTTCAGCGGCGCCCTGTGCTATGTGAAAATTTGGCAGCACCCTGAAACTGCCGCTGACTCTGTCTCCCCCCTGCTCCATGAATGTGTGTGTTGGGTCCCTAAGCATGCCAGCTAATGCAATTCCCATTTTGAGCTCATCCTACTAGCATATGGAGTATTTAAAGCAGTAACTAGAACTTCTTCCCTGTCCTGGCTACCGTCTTGTGCATTGTAAGAACTTCCAATGAAATCTCTGTCAGAGAAGCTTTGGTCTGCCTAAAGCAAGTGGCACCTGGGAGAGACCAGGGTTAAAATCCCTGCTCAGCCATGAAGATCATGGGGTGACCTAGGGCCAGTCACAGTCTCTCAGCCTTACCTACTTCACAGAAGTTCCTTTACCTTTTAGGGAGCGGGTGGCCCTGTGGTTTAAACCACTGAGCCTCTTGGGCTTGCTGATCAGAAGGTTGGCGGTTCAAATCTGTGCGATGGGGTTCCTCTGTCCCAGCTTCTGCCAACCTAGCAATTCGAAAGCATGCCAGTGCAAGTAGATAGATAGGTACCACTGCAGCAGGAAGGTAAACGGTGTTTCCGGGAGTTCTGGTTTCTGTCATGGTGTTCCGTTGTGCCAGAAGCGGTTTAGTCATACTGGCTACATGACCCGGAAAGCTGTCTGTGGACAAACGCCGGCTCTCTCGGCCTGAAAGCGAGATGAGCGCCACAACCCCAGAGTCACCTTTGACTGGACTTAACCGTCCAGGGGTCCTTTACCTTTCGCCTTTTATAACTCAGAGTTGCTGTGAGGATAAAATGGGGAGGAGGAGCACCAACCTTGCTTGAGCTCCTTGGAGGAAAGATAGAATATAAATGCTTTAAATGCACACCCCTTTATTTTTTTGTCATTCTTCCTCCTATTAGGTATCCCGCCAAATATTTCGCCTCTTACCTCCCCAAGCCATTCGCCCATCCATGGCACTCCAGCCAGCAGCCCCATCAGCAAGACCTCCAGCGAACAATTCCCTGAGTCGACGGTCACTGCCACTAAGCAAACGCTGAAGCCCCATAGGGTCTTGGGTTGCACCCAGAGCGCCCCTAACCTTTCGGAGCCTGTCGTGGCCACGCCTGTCATTTGCAGCAGGTAAGATGCTTCTCTGACACTTGTTGGAACTGTCTTTCATTTCCCTCTCCCCATCCTTGTCCTCAAGGCTCTGTTCCGCACAACGCAATCGTATTATCCATAACCCAGTATGTGTGTGTTTTGGTGGAGTGGGAGAACCGCAGCTGGGATAACTTTGCCCGTTTCCACCGTACCAAAGGGGACCGTGGCTCAGCTTGCGTGCGCAAGGTCCTGGGGTTCCTGGATTGTCCCCCTAAAGTATTTGAAGAGTTGAGCTAAGGCTCTACGCGTTGTTTCGGCTCACTCCAGCTGCATCAGGTCTCTCGGACAATATCAAGTCCCTTTGGCCGTCGCCAGGCGGTCTTGCCTTTCTGTTGCGTCCTATATTTTGACTTCTTGGAACTAGATCCATGGCAACATCCAAAAAAGAAAACAAAGGGTTCCAAGAAACAGGCTGTTTTGGTCTTGCTTAAAAGCTCAGTGGCAATAGGTTGTGTTTTCTTAATGCTATTATGTAACACTCCTAATTGTGTCCAGGTTTGAGTTTTCGCTTTTTAAAAATTGCACTTTTAAAAAAGTTGAGTGGCATTACAGCAGGCTCATTTGTCGCTGCGTACTCCGGTCTCTCTCCATTGTGTTATTCTGGTGGGAAAGAAAGTCAGAAGGGTGATATTTTAAGCCATGCCAAGCAGCCAGCATACATGAGTTTATATTATCTTGACTGCAACAGCATTGTCTAGTTTAAAATATCAACAATTCTCACATATTATATGCATAATAATAATTTATTATTTATACCCCGCCCATCTGGCTGGGTTTCCCCAGCCACTCTGGGCGGCTTCCAATCGAGTGTTAAGAACAATACAGCATTAAATATTAAAAACTTCCCTAAACAGGGCTGCCTTCAGATGTCTTTTAAAGATAGGATAGCTGCTTATTTCCTTCACATCTGGTGGGAGGGCGTTCCACAGTGTGGGCGCCACTACCAAGAAGGCCCTCTGCCTGGTTCCCGGTAACCTCACTTCTCGCAATGAGGGAACCACCAGAAGGCCCTTGGCACTGGACCTCAGTGTCTTGGCTGAACAATGGGGGTGGAGATGCTCCTTCAGGTATACTGGACCGAGGCTGTTTAGGGCTTTAAAGGTCAGCACCAACACTTTGAATTGAATTATATGTTTGAGAACATAAAAATATCTTGCTGGGTCCCATCTAGTCCAGCATCCTGTTCTCAGAGTGGCCAACCAGATGCCTGTGGGGAACTGGCAAGCGTAAGAGCTCTTTCCCTTCCTGTGGTTTCCAGCATCTGGGATTTGGAAACATTATTGCCTCCAGCTGTAGATGCAGAGCATAGCCATTGTGGCTAGTAGCCATTGATAGTCCTCTCCTCGGCGAATCTGTCCAATCTATTTTTAAAGATAGATGGCCACCTGTCATGGATGATGCTTGAGTTGAGATTCCTGCATTGCAAGGGGGGTTGGACTAGATGGCCCTTGGGGTCCCTTCCAGCTCTACAATTCCATGAGTCCATGAAGACCGTCTAAGGCCATAGCAATCACTGCCTCCTGTGGGAGTGCGTTCCATAGTTTTAACCCTGTGCTGTATGGTGAAGTGCTTTCTTTTAGCTGCCCTGAATCTCCCACTCTTCAGCTGCATTGGATACAGTTAAACCTCGGTTCCCGAACGCCTCCATTTTGGAAAGCCCAGAAGTAACTGCTTTGGTTTTCAAACAATTTTCAGAAGCCAAACAGCTTCTGAGCCACTTTTTTCATTTTTCCCCATTGGCTTTGCAACCAGCCCATTGATCCTAAGTTTTCAAACTTTTCAGAAGCCAAACAGTCTTCTGGAATGGATTAAGTTTGAAAACCAAGGTTCCACTGTATAACATTATGCACATACAGTGGTACCTCGGGTTAATTTGTTCCGGAGGTCCATACTTAACCTGAAACTGTTCTTAACCTGAAGCACCACTTTAGCTAATGGGGCCTCCTTCTGCTGCCGCACCGCCGGAGCACAATTTCTTTTCTCATCCTGAAGCAAAGTTCTTAACCTGAAGCACTATTTCTGGGTTAGCAGAGGCTGTAACCTGAAGCGTATGTAACCTGAGGTACCACTGTATATAATCCAGGTTTCCTAAAGGAACTAGCGCAGAAAAAGATAACCTACAACAATTTATGTAACGGTATTAAAATAAATATTCATTAATATTTGTAGTTATGCTATAGAAATATAGTTCTGCATGGGACCTTATTTGTGTTATACAATTTTTTTGCTCATAATTATTTGGGCTTTAAAAAAAAATGCACAAGCAGCTCAGACATAAATGGGTGCTCAGTGCAGGAGTTTGATGCAGGTGAACGTCAATAGACTGGTTTCCTTGTATGAATCCGCTTAAAACAGATTCCTCTTCCATTCCTATTTCACGCACCCAGCTCTCTGCATACAGGGCACAGTCCTTTGTGAGCTGTGTGAAGCAGGCAACTGCTATGTATTTTCACCCCTCTAGTTTTACACAATGTCTGTCCTTTGACCTGTGCTCTAGCTGCGGCAGACCGTATAACCCAGCAGAACCCAGCGAAGGATCTCTGAGCAGACGGGAAGGCGGAACGCACACCCTGAACAGAACAGGTGGGCAAGTTGGGTCTGAAGTTAAGAGGGAAAAAGAATCACTAAAATTGACAATTTATTGCCACTGCGGTTTGTTTTTATCCAAGCATTTGCCACTTGCATTTCAAGACCCCTTATGTTGAATAATAACACCTGGACAGAATATATTAGGTTAGTGGGCAAATTTAGGCCACAACTGTATTGGTTACAGAATGTGAGTGGTATTGGCTTAGGCATTGGAATGGAACCAACTATATCTGACTCCTGCCCACCATGCAGGTAGTCTCATAAGGATCAACTACCAATAGGGGGAGCCCTGTTGATGTACATCAACTAGAGCTCCCCCAGGGTCCCTAGTGGGGTCATGGCGTGGCCCTGGCCTATACCCGGGTTTCGGACAGGACCCACACCCCTGGATCCCTTTAACGGAATACCCTTAAAATGGAGGGGCAAGTGATGGCCACACCTTGCCTCCCCCAGACCAGGTTTTACCAATGCCCAACCGCCACTCCAGCCAAAGGCTCGCCGCACACACAGCATATGTGTGTTTTGTGTGTATACACACACACACACACACACACACACACAAATATATACAGTGGATGCTCAGGTTGTGAACGTGATTTGTGTGGGATGCACGTTCGCAACCCACAGCGTTCGCAGCCCACATCTGCGCATGCACAGGTTGTGATTCGGCGCTTCTGCCCATGCGCAAAGCACAATTTAGTGCTTCTACGCATGCGCAAACACCAAAACCCGGACATAACCTGTTCCACTACTTCCAGGTTTCAGCGGTCCCTAACCCCAAAAAACACAACCGTGTAACCCGAGGTATGACTGTGTGTGTGTGTGTGTGTGTGTGTATATATATATATATATATATATATATATATATGCGCAAATATTAGTAAAACAAATTAGAGTGGGTCTCATTCATATATGTAGATAGTAATTTTAAATTGCTGTAACTTCTCCTCGGCCCTTATCCCAGAACTACAATTCCCAGAGTTTTTTGTATTTTTTAAAAAAACATTCCCTTTTCCTAGGCCACTCTGGGAATTGTAGCTGTGTGAGGGAAATAGAGATCTCCTAATAATTCTCTGCACCCTTAACAAACTACACTTCCCAGGATTCTCTGGGGGAAGCCACAGCTGTTTAAAGTGGCCCGGTGCAGCTCTAAATGCATGGTATAGGAGGAGCCCCTGTCTGTCTCTCTGCCCTGAGCGAATTTGGAGATTGGCAGAGTGAGCCACACAGCAGCGTAGGAAGCAGCTTTTGACAGCTCAGAGGAGCTGTTTCCGTTACCAGCTTGATCCCTGACAGCAACTAACAGGCAGCTGGGCTTGCATTTTCAGAGGACCCAGCACAAGCCACCTCCGACTATGAAACAAACAACAGCGACAGCAGCGACATCTTGCAGAATGACGACGAGACGGAGTGCTCCAAGGGACGGGAGCGCGTGGGGTCCATCTGCAGGACGTATGCACCAGAAACGATCATACTGCATACTCTGTTGCCGCCTGAGGTATCTCATTCACTTTTCTGCCTGTGTGTTTCTAGCATGCCTGCTGCGGGGCGGGGGGGGGGGGGGGGAGAGGAGGCACTGCCGCAAGGTTTGCAAAAGTAAATAAATAATAATTTCCCATTTGGATCACATTTCTGTGGCTGAGCCACACTGAAGGTTTCGCACTCAATCCATAACATCTCTGCTTAAGGTGTGGAGTGTGGGGCCACAGGCACAGGAGACAGACTCAGCCATCAAGACTCCCCCCAGGCCACAAGCCTCAGTGACCCTTTGAACTGCGATGACGCCTCTTGGTCATCTGGTTGAAGGACAGCCACTTCTAGGTTTAACGTGGCTGGAATGTAGCTTTTGCTATACAGTGGTACCTCGGGTTGAGTACTTAATTTGTTCTGGAGGTCCATTCTTACCCTGAAACTATTTTTCACCTGAAGCACCACTTTAGCTAATGGGGCCTCCTGCTGCTGCCGCGCCACCGGAGCATGATTTCTGTTCTTATCCTGAAGCAAAGTTCTTAACCTGAAGCACTATTTCTGGGTTAGCAGAGTGTGTAACCTGAAGCGTATGTAACCCGAGGTACAACTGTACAAAGCTGGGAGTCTGTTGCTCCGCCTACTTTCTCCTCTGGCCCCGCCCACTGCTGCCCTGTCCCCCTAAAAAAGTTGCCCATGAGGGAATGTGGCCCTTAGGCTGAGAAAGGCCCCACACAATCCTCGTTCAAGAGAAGCTCGGGCAGCAGGTGTCCTCTGAGAACCATTACCTGTCAGAGTTAAAGGTAAAGGTAAAGGACCCCTGGACAGATAAATCCAGCCAAAGGCGTCTATGGGGTTGTGGCGCTCATCTCGCTTTTAGGCCAAGGGAGCCGGCATTTGTCCACAGACAGCTTTCCAGGTCATGTGGTCAGCATAGCTAAACCACTTCTGGCGCAGCGGAACACTGTGATGGAAACCAGAGTGCATGGAAACACCGTTTACCTTCCCGCCACAGCGGTATCTATTTATCTACTTGCATTGGTGTGCTTTCGAACTGCTAGGTTGGCAGGAGCTGGGACAGAGCAACAAGAGCTCACACCTTTGTGGGGATTAAAACCGCCGACCTTCTGATTGGCAAGCCCCAAATGAATCAGTGGCCTGAACCAACTGGTATATATTTTCAGGGCTGGTCCGGGTACTTTCTTGTCAATGTTTCTGCCAATCCGCACTCGCAACTGCCTCATTGGGAAGAGCTGCTGTGATTGCTAGGCCTGCACACTTTTGGTTTCTTTGAATAAGGAGTTAACTTCACAGATACCAAATGCTTCATTACTTACCCCTGACTGCAGCTCCTGATAGAGTGGAAGAACTGTCAAGGGGGCCCATTCTCCCAATCTCAGCACCCAAAAGGGTCTGTAGGGAAGGAGGCAGTCTTTGGGGCCTGAGCCATTGAGGGCTTTAAACACTAACAGAAGCACCTTGAGTTGTGCCCCGAAACAGACTGGCAACCAATGCAGCTTGAAGCTCAACATTATTCCATGAGTGCTTATTATTTATTACTATCTTCCCCTATATTTCCAACATTCAAGCTGTGAGTGCCATTGCTTATTTTGCCCTATGCAAAAGAGGGTCGCGACAGCACACTCAAGGGAATCCAAAAGTTTGTAGATGTGCAAAAAAACCTTTAGGGTGGAGGAACGCTAAGCATGGGAGACTCCCTCCCCCGAAGAAAACCCAGTCGGTTAAAGACTGAATATGTTCAATGGCCATGGAATGCTGATTTTGTTAGGGTTGGTGGTAGGGAGATGGAAGACCATGGGGAAGAGGGGGAAAGGACTAGGAAGTCTGGAATCCTGTACAGAAACTCCCCACACTGCAATGTTCTGCTGCAAGCTGCCCCCACGGGTGTGTATAAACTCTTATTATCACCATCCCATATCTCGTTGTACTTAGCTAGAAAGAGTCAAACTACCCTCTAAAGAGATGAGAACTCCCATGCAGCTTTCTATTTTTGATGGCACAGATGAAGAACTCCAAAACAGCAAAATTCATTTAAAAAAAAAAAATTAAGTGAAAATCAAACGTATCGCGCAAACCAAGAAAAACATTAGGAGATGGAGAGCGAAATGGAGCAGGGCTGCTGTGAATGATTGTGCAACAAGGTGCAGATGTGGCCTAAATTAAGCTCTTAAATATCCACATTTGGCTCATAACTAATAGCCCCCCAGGGGGTGGTACAAAAGAGTCCAAGCTGAAGATTTGAAGAGAATTCCTCACTGCCAAGGGCCCACCCTCCAAGCCCTCCAAGCCAGTTTGAGTTCTTTTTTAAAAAGCAAATAACTTTCCCTCATCAGATGCTAGCTGGTAACTTTCACTTCCAGCTCAGTTAGCCCTGTAGACCAGGGCGGGGATCTGTTTGCAGAAAGCATAGAGTTGCAAGCATCTACACAAGAGTGGAAATATGTGCCCATCTAGATATTGCTGGACTACATCTCCCATCATCCTTGACTTTGGCCATGCTGGCTGTGACTGATGTCATGGACTGGTTCGGCACAGAGTTGCCCAGCAGGCACTATCTGGGAAGCACTGGCCGGAGAACCCCCCAAAGGAACAAGGCTCAGAGCCAGGGGATTGGTGGTGGGATGACAGTGAGTGGTCAGAGGGAGACGACTGGGAGGAGGGGGTGTCGGAAACAGAAGCAGTAACAGGGTTTAGTGAGAAAGGAGAGTCTGTGGCAGATAGAAGTTTAGAAGCAGGAGAGGAGAGAAGCCAAGAGGCAGGGATGGGTAAGGGTGGTGAAAAGTCACTGGGGTCTCCCCCTTCTGCTGCACCAAGCTCCCCTTCAGCCCTGGTCTCCCAGGACCAGGAAAGGCGTGAAGTGGGAGAAGCAAAGGCAAGCATACCAGCATAGTCTCAGATTGCTTGGGAAGGACCTTGAAGAGGAGCGGACTTAGGCAGCTGTGGGAAGCAAAGGACTTTAGTCTCTGCAAGACCTACCAAAGAGAGTTGCTGTGGTCGTTAGGCCTGACATTGCTGTGCAGATTGTTTTTCTAATAAGCAGTTAACTTGTGTGATTTACTGCGGGCTCGTTTCTGACAGCTGATGGGAGCTGGAGCCAAGCAGCTTGTGGAAGGCTACAGGCTTCCTCACCTGAAAATCTCACTAAGTTGTGGAAAAACTCTTCCCCTCCAGGGAATATGTTGGTGAAGCAAACTTTGACCCCAACCTATGTGGGTCAACTTTGACAAGTGGGCAGGGCTGTCCAGCTATCAAGTCAGCCGACTCCATCATAAGGAACCTGGGCTGCATCAATAGGAGTATAGCATCTAGATCAAGGGAAGTAATAGTGCCACTGTATTCTGCTCTGGTCAGACCTCACCTGGAGTACTGTGTCCAGTTCTGGGCACCACAGTTCAAGAAGGACACTGACAAACTGGAACGTGTCCAGAGGAGGACAACCAAAATGGTCAAAGGCCTGGAAATGATGCCTTATGAAGAACGGCTAAGGGAGCTGGGCATGTTTAGCCTGGAGAAGAGGAGGTTAAGGGGTGATATGATAGCCATGTTCAAATATATAAAAGGATGTCACATAGAGGAGGGAGAAAGGTTGTTTTCTGCTGCTCCAGAGAAGCGGACACGGAGCAATGGTTCCAAACTACAAGAAAAAAGATTCCACCTAAACATTAGGAAGAACTTCCTGACAGTAAGAGCTGTTCGACAGTGGAATTTGCTGCCAAGGAGTGTGGTGGAGTCTCCTTCTTTGGAGGTCTTTAAGCAGAGGCTTGACAACCATATGTCAGGAGTGCTCTGATGGTGTTTCCTGCTTGGCAGGGGGTTGGACTCGATGGCCCTTGTGGTCTCTTCCAACTCTATGATTCTATGATTCTAACCTGCCCACCTGCCAAAGTTTGCCCCTGTGGCGATGGGTGGATAAAGTTCTGGTCCGCCAGGTCAAAAAGTGCCCCCCCCCCCCGCTTGATCCCAGCCAACCTGGGGTTGATATGTGTCAGTAATAATGGCACAGTGTGTATATTTAGAGAGGGGCTTAGTAACCCATGTGTTTTGCAATGTTTAGGTAACCTTCAGCGCATGTGTTGTTTCTTGATACAGGACAAGCCTATTCTTGCCCCAGAGCCTCTAATAATGGACAATTTGGACCCTCTTATGGATCAGCTAAACAATTGGAATTTCCCAATCTTCGATTTGGTAGAGAAGATAGGCAGGAAATGTGGTCGGATCCTCAGTCAGGTAAGAAAATGTGCACTGAAGACTTGGGTTGGGGCCTCACCTTGGGTAAAGTGTGTTCTTGGTTAGGGGGAAGTACAAGAACTTTGATCCACATCTCTTTACATGCACAGAGCTCCCATACACACAACAAAGTCACCTGCTTGAGTTTAGGGAATTCTTGTTGCTTAAAGAGAATTAGGTCCCACCGTACCAAGTTGAAATCCTGAAAGGGGAGCACAAATGTCTTTATAACTATGGTTGCTATTTAGGAAGAGTAGTGGGGGTAATTCCCCTCTCCTTTATTGCAAACCACATGATATTATTTCTTGCACTGCATCTATTTTCTGACCAATTTGCAGACCCTGCCCCATGGAAGGAAACCCATGTCCCTTCAAATGTTGCTGGACTGCAACTCCTGTCATCCCAGAATACTCCTGATGCCGGCTGGGTCTCATGGGAGTTGGCATTCAGGGATATCTGGAGGAACACATACTTCTAGCTTTGTTCAGCAGCTTTTCTGCTTGGCACTAACCATGGTTTACTCAAAAAACAGTTCACTAACCATGTTTACAGACTGTGGTTTGGAGCTGTGTCAGGGCAGATGCTAAGTTAACCTTGGTTAGTACCAAAAGAAGGAAAGGAGATGGAACGTACATGCCAGAGGAAGGGCGAGGTGCTAACCATGGTTTGGAGATTGGGAAGCATAATATCTGCACTTGGCCCGAATGCGTGAGATCAGACCAGGCTTTTGAAATGGATGCATCCGTTTATTTAAAGCCTAGAGAATTAATATTTGTGCTTCCTGATGCAAGAAAAAATTAAACGCCTTGTGATGGTGCATAGCAAAGGACCTCTGGGGTTTGGAGTGATTCATTCTTAGCTTTCTGCAATTTGCATTGCCTTCCTGATTTAAACCTAGTGAGAGGGAGAAAGAAATTAGTGAAATGAATTACCGATGTGTGCCACATAGCCTGAAATTTATGAAATGGAATAAAGAAGAGTTGACATATCCCCCACCCCCTGGGGGAAGCATATGCCTTTGGAAAGCAGAACCAATGGATCTCCTTGAGGAATATTTGAGAAGCCATCTTTGTACATTAAGAGGGATGCTAAAATGGTCTAGATTTCTCTCTCTCTCTTTTTTTTAGAAGTAAGCTAAAAGCATCCATCTGTGGTGCAATAGAAAGCACTCAAACACAGCACCAGCAAATTACAAAATGCAGCAGACAGTAATCCATGCAAAGGGGTTGGGGGGAGACTCTGGACTCAGAATGGAAGAGCAAACCCTTTCTAATCTGCACTGCAGTTCAGTAGCAAGCTGTGTACATGGGTAATGCCTTAATTTATGACTTCCGTTTGCTTAACGGCAACCCCTGTCAGGATAAATCAGGTTTTGCTTGGACAGGAGGAGCTGGAATTGAAGGCTGCAATTAAGGGAGAGAAAGACCAGATCTGGTTTAAAATTAAAGCTTCCTTCCCCTTGCTACATCGGTCAAAGGATTGAAAAACAATATATTGGGCAGGGGGTCAGATTCTAGGAAAACCAGTTAAGATGCGGCTCCAGGAGGTTATAGCTGCAAATGAGAATTTGGGAGGTGTTTCACGACCAGGCCTGCTAAATAAGAACTATTAACTTCTTTGCGCACAAAGAAAATTAAGCAACTTAGGAAGGTGTTGGAAAGCGTTGCCTTCCTGTCATTTGGTGAGAGGGTCTATTAAAGTTTTCTGGGAGCAGCTGTGATGGTGAGAGCAGAAGCCCTACTCATTTCAACACATTATCAGTAGCATTGCAATACTTATTTTGTTGCTATTAATGGATCGTTATAATGTTTAATAGCAGCAAAACATAAGAACACAATAGGAGCTTTGCAGGACCAGACCAAAGGGGCATCTAGGCCACAATCACACCATACGATGCCACAGCTTGAATCATAGAATTGTACATTTGGAAGAGACCCCCAAGGGCGATCTAGTCCAATCCCCTGAAACGCAGGAATCCAGCTAAAGCACCCACGACAGATGGCCATTGAGGAAGCAAGTGCCTCCAATGCACCATGCATTTAAAAGACTTTAAACCAGGCTTCCTCAAACTCGGTCCTCCAGATGTTTTTGGTCTACAACTCCCATGATCCCTAGCTAGCAGGACCCAGTAGTCAGGGATGATGGGAATTGTAGTCTCAAAACATCTGGAGGGCCAAGTTTAAGGAAGCCTGCTTTAAACCGCCATGGCTTCCCTCAAAGAGAAGGGAGTTCTGGTTTCTTAAGGTTCCTGAGAGTTGTTAGGAGAACATCCCTTTCCCTTCCCAGAGCGGTTCAACCATCAATCCAGGAAGCTGGACGGTCAGTTCATGTGGGAATGTACAGGGAGGCAGGAGAAGATATATTGTTTTTAATATCCTTCCTAACTTACACTAGCAAGTTCTATAATTTAGCCGAGTTTTAACATTCCCCTTTAAGCGCACAGCAAGTAGCTGGTTGCAAGCTTGTTTAAGCTTCTCACTATAGATTCCTGGTAAGATCCATTATTTCCCTCTTAAAAGAATAAACACACCACAATCTTATTTAAGATATATAAAAGTATTTTACTCACAGCACTGTCAGTTCACAGATGGATCCCTGAAGACAGACTTAGTTGCAGATACATACATGTGCGTCTATCCCATAAGGAGATAGTCTCTTTGTCCTCTGTTGGCTGAAAGCCAACAGGGCATCTCTAGCTAAAAAGCTACTGCTCCAACGATGAAGTCCAAAAGAGGGAAGGAGTGCCTGCGTGCTTTGTGCTTTTGTTACCTGCACAGGTAAGGTCATGTCCACCTCTAGTCACATGCAAAGGGAGTATGTCCCAGCCAGGAGGAAACAGGAAGTTTTCGCCTGGCTGGTCCAAACATCCCCTTGCATGTCCACTCTAGGAAAACAAGGAATGTTGTACTTGTCTACTACTTATGTATCACATCCCACAGTTCACAGGGAACTATGCCATTGTAGCTCTGTGTGGGGAACAGCGGTCTCCTAAGAACTCTCAGCACCCTTAACTTAAGTGCAACACCCAGAATTCTTTGGGCGAAGCCATGGCTGCTTCAACTTGTTGGGATCATATGGGTACAGGGAGGCAGTGATGGCCACCAACTTGGATGGCTTTAAAAGAGGAATGGACAAATTTATGAAGCAGAAGGCTTATCAATGGGGACTAACTATGACAGCTATGCTCTTCTTCCATTGACGAAGGCAGAAATGCTTCTGAATGCCGGTTGCTGGAAGCTGCAGGAGTGGGGGAGAGGGCTCCTGTGCTTGGATCCTGCATGGCCATTGTGAGAATAGGATGCTGGACTAGGTGGGCTAATAATAATAATAATAATAATAATAATAATAATAATAATAATTTATTATTTATTCCCCGCCCATCTGGCTGGGTTTCCCCAGCCACTCTGGGCGGCTTCCAACAGAATATTAAAATACAATAACCTATTAAACATAAAAGCTTCCCTAAACAAGGCTGCCTTCAGATGTCTTCTAAAAGTCTGGTAGTTGTTTTTCTCTTTGACATCTGGTGGTAGAGCGTTCCACAGGGCGGGTGCCACTACCGAGAAGGCCCTCTGCCTGGTTCCCTGTAACTTGGCTTCTCGCAGCGAGGGAACTGCCAGAAGGCCCTCAGCGCTGGACCTCAGTGTCCAGGCAGAACGATGGGGGTGGCGACACTCCTTCAGGTATACTGGGCTGAGGCCATTTAGGGCTTTAAAGGTCAGCACCAACACTTTGAATTGTGCTCAGAAATGTACTGGCCCTACTGGCTGGGGCTGGTGGAATCCAACAGCATCTGGAGGGTCACAACATCCTCACGCCTGCCTCACAGGATTGTGAGTTAGATTGTAGAGATGAGGTTAAAAATGAAGCTCTTGAAATGGATAGAGTCCAAAACAGAGGAAGTGGCTTGCAGGCTATGATGGGAAGCCTTCCACAGAGGTCTTTGGAGTTGTTGGAGGCCATCTTCTGTGTTGCAGAGCTGTGTGGATTCTTCCATGCCAAGCTCTGTGTTTTGCTCTGTTTTTCCAGGTGTCCTACAGGCTCTTTGAGGATATGGGGCTATTTGAAACCTTTAAAATTCCCATGAGAGAGTTTATGAACTACTTCCATGCTTTGGAGTGTGGATACCGAGAGATACCTTGTAAGTATGACAGCAAGAGTGCGATACTCACTGATTCCTGTTTTTCCGTAATGAACCTTTTTTCAAGGCTGAGAGTGCCTAAGGCACAGCACAATCCCTCCAAATAAAATAATTTGAATCCAGATAATCCGATAAAAATGCCACAGAAACCTATAAAACTCTACCAAGTCCTGCTTAGAGTAGACCCACTGATATTCCTATTAGTCGTGCCCATTAACTTCAGTGAATCTGCTTTGAACAGTGATGCGTACAGCCCCAAATCCGTAATGCACACAGTAAACCTTTCACAGTGCAGTTTACATGTCTACTCAGAAGCAAGTCCCATTGAGTTCACTAGACTTGCAGAGATGTAAGGTGGCAGTGATTTCCATTCTGTCTTGCTGTTGCTGCATTATTCATCTTGCCACCCACTATGGCCAGAACGAACCTAATTAAATACGTAATGAATTTCAGTGCATTTTCATTGGAAGGGACATGTTTTAAAAAAATGCATCGGTTCCCCAGACCTGGGGTCTCCCACCCATTCTCATACACAAGGCTTTCTAAATTATACAGAATAATGAATGATACTTCAATTTATGATTGGGGATCAGGGTTAATGGTGTGGTAGCCCATTTGTAGACAATACCGAAGTAGAGTACAAACCAAAACAGATCAGAAACGATAGCAGATGTCATTCTGCCTGCTCTTAACCACTGCCCACTCGATTCTCCCATCTTTTCATGTATTACTGAAATGAGCAGTGGTATATAACTCACTTTGAGACCTGAAAGATTAGACACCAAGAGGACGATAAATTTAGAAATGAATGTATAGAATATATGAAGGATCATTGTAAACATTGAAAAAAGTTAGCAGGTTTGGATTGGCACTTGCAATATAATTTGATAAAGGGTATTGAAAAAGGAGGTTTAATAGATTGGATAAAAGTATTTAGTCACAGAAAAGAGAAGAGACAATTATTGGAAACCAGAAAGAGGGGGGGGGGGAGTCCAGGGGTCAGAAGAACCCCTATAAAGCTATTGAATTTGTTATGGATTAATGCAAATAATACTGTTTGTGTGTGTGTGTGTGTGTGTGTGTGTGTGTGTGTGTGTGTCACTTTGAGAAGGTTGGAAACACCTGTAATTTTATCATAGCAAATGAATATGCCTATCCACCTTCAGCATTTTCCTTAGCTCAGCAGTTGACCTTAGTTCCTGCGAGAGATTTGAGCCACGAGCAGGGAATTGATTCTCTCTGTCCAACAGATGGTGCTGTTGACCCCCCCAGCAGAAGTAATCTGCCTCTGTCTTAACAGATCACAACAGGATCCATGCCACTGATGTTCTCCACGCTGTTTGGTACCTTTCAACGCAGCCTATACCAGGACTCTCAACTGTGATTAATGACCATGGGTCAGCAAGTGATTCAGGTAATTTTATTAGCAGGTGATTTGGGGGAGCCCTTAAGCTGGTTTCTTGGTCCAGTGTCTATTTCTGCAGGAAACTGGACATGTTTACCTGATGCATTTAGAAGAAGCACATAGAAGAGGCTTGTGATGGCCACTAACTTGGATGGCATTAAAAGAGAACTAAACAAGTTTCATTTTTCATTTCACTTTCAATTTGTATATTGCCTTTCTGCATTGCTATACACGAGGCGATTTACAAGCTGAAGAAACAACAAAAAAGACAGCAAAGATTGCACAACTAATGACAATCTGACAAATTCATAATAAAAACATAACTTTAAACAACTTATAGCAAGTAAAGCAATTTTCAATAATCCATTAGAATATGATAGTAAACAGTAAAATTAAATATCAGCAAATAATAGTTAAACAGTTTTCACTTAACAAGTACAGTAGAGAATTACTAAACTATGATCAATAAAAATAACAATGCATAAAATACCACAATGCATACAAAACCATGTAGGATCAAATTGAGAAACGAGAACACACAATTTATAAAATTATCTTTTGAAATATCCCTGAACTCATGGAGGATAAGTTTATCAGAGGCTACTAGTTCTGCCTCCCTAGTTGCTCATTGTGTAACGGAATAACCAGACAAGACAGCAGCAGATGGAGTTTTGGGTTCAAATAGGCCCCAACTTTATTGGTTACAGATGGGAAGGGTTTGGCATAGGCATTGGGTGAAGCCATTTAATTACCCCCAGCCCATCTGCTGGAGGTGTATCTAAGGGTAAACCACACTATAGGGGCGGCTATGACCTATATAAAATAGGGGTACCCCCCAAGGGGTTTCCACTGGAGTTCTATGGTCCTAGCCTCTGTCTGGGCATTGGACAGAAGCAACTCCTCATGGAGCCCTTTAACCAGGGAGGGTCAGGCAGAGGCTACAACCTCCTTTACAAACAAGACTAAGGCTCAAAGGGACCCCTGACCGTTAGGTCCAGTCGTGGCCGACTCTGGGGTTGTGGCGCTTCCGGGAGCCGGCATACAGCTTCCGGGTCATGTGGCCAGCATGACTAAGCCACTTCTGGCAAACCAGAGCAGCACATGGAAACGCCGTTTACCTTCCCGCCGGAGTGGTACCTATTTATCTACTTGCACTTTGACGTGCTTTCGAACTGCTTGGTGGGCAGGAGCAGGGACCGAGCAACGGGAGCTCACCCCGTCGCAGGGATTCGAACTGCCAGCCTTCTGATCGGCAAGCCCTAGGCTCTGTGGTTTAACCCACAGCGCTTACCCAGTGCATAACCACCAACTGAGCCAACCAAGGCTCTCAACCACCCAACCTCTCATGCCCTCAACCAACTCCTTATGCCCTCAAAAACTGAAGAGGAGTGATGGGCTGGTGTCAATTTATTTGCCCGGGGGTGGACCCAAGAGATGCCTGGGTTCACAAGTGCCCAGAGTTCCCAGTTGCTGGTGCTGCTTTTTGGGTGTGGGTACTGAACATCATGGGAAGTAGTAGATTTGCCGCTGTGATTAGATAGATAGATAGATAGATAGATAGATAGATAGATAGATAGATAGATACAGCGGTATAGAAATATTTAAAAAAAAAACAAATGAGCAATGGATACGAAAGTGATCCAGGTTAAGTGTGGCAACTGGGCATAGAACTGAACCCTGGTTGTCCCTGGTCCTCACAAGAAACTCAGCAAATGTCCTGGTTTTCTGCTCAGATTCAGATAGTGGGATCACTCACGGCCACCTGGGTTACGTCTTGTCGAAAACATACGCACCAACAGACGATGGCCATGGATGCTTGGCGGGCAACATCCCTGCTCTCGAACTGATGGCCCTTTATGTAGCTGCTGCCATGCACGATTACGATCACCCGGGAAGAACCAACGCCTTCTTGGTTGCCACCAGCGCTCCTCAGGTAAGGATGGCTGAGATCGACCCTGACTTGGGTCCATAGAATTGACGCTTTGACAGAATTCTCGTAAGAGTGAATCTCAAGTCGCCACTGAGCCCTTGTACAACAAGCCACAGCTTGTCCACACACGTCAAAGCCAGTCAGTGCTGGTACAAACAAGCCAAAACCAGTGTTATCATGCAACACACTCCGCTTTAGGATACATTTTTAAATGAAAAACCTTCTCAGATACTTTTTAATTGAATTACTTTTTAAAAAAATGCCTCAAGTAACATATTATTGCTTGGTTTCTTATTTATTCTCTTATATTTTGCCACACCCATTTATCCTAAATAGAGCCCTGTAAGGCAGACATGCATGCACAATTTTTTAAATGGGATCTCATTGAGATCCCAAGATGAAATTTTGCAGGGAGCTCTTGGTAATATGAAATAATCAATATATATTTTTTGGAATTTTTTAATCATAATGGTTTTTTAAAATCACTTTTTAAAATTTTGTAACTTAACTTTAAAATTTAAAGTAAGTCCGTCATGTGCCATATTGCATTAAAGCAGGGGTCAGCAAACATTTCCACTGGTGCGCCAGATCGCTCATGCTCACGCGTGCACCCGTGTGCATGCGCACACTCCTGCTGCTCTTTGCCCGAGGTGTCTGCGGCTTCCTATTGGCTGCAGGAGCTTCCTGCAGCCAATAGGAAGCCATGGCTGCGTCCTGGAAGTCAGTCCCCACACAGAGCTAAACTGGTGCGCCACGCCGGTTTAGCTCTGCGCGGGGACTGACCGAGCGGGTAGCAAGGGCCGGGGGCCAGTTTAACGACCCCCTTGGGCCGTATCCGGACCATGGGCTGTAGTTTGCCGACCCCTGCATTAAAGCCCATGAAGTTCTGAAGAGATTGGTATTTTTAGTTTTGAAATACCTCAGTTATCACTTGATATGGAATGACCCATCACTAATCAATCAGGGGCATTTTCAAAGGGGACGCCCATTGCCTGTGTGTGAATGTATGTTTGTTCCCTCTTGCTCATGACTAAATCAAACAGTGTGTAGAGAGACATCTTTAATATTGTTTGCATTTTTGCCCCACCCACTTCCTCTCCTTTGCCTCTGACCCCACCCCTTTCACCCTGAGGCGGTTGGCAGTGTACAAACCCATCCTTCAGGTTGAAAGAGGTTGTCCGTCCCTTCACAAGGCCTAGTTAAATACCAGGAGGTGGAGGGGATCTAAGCAGAGTCTCCAGAACTTGGATAGGCCCTCAGTTCTATATGTGGCCCTTTATGCCTCTCAGGGGCTAGTAGAAATAAAATAAATTGTGCCAAACTGTCTATCCTTCTCTCTGTTTAGGCTGTTCTGTATAATGACCGTTCTGTTTTGGAAAACCATCATGCAGCGGCTGCGTGGAACCTCTTCATGTCCAGACCAGAATATAACTTCTTAGTCAACCTCGATCACGTGGAGTTCAAGCACTTTCGGTTCCTTGTCATTGAGGCAATCTTGGCCACTGATCTGAAGAAGCACTTTGACTTTGTAGCAAAGTTCAATGCCAAGGTAAACTTGATTCCATGTATGTCCTTTGCTCTCAAACTTTTGTATATCCAAGTTGGCTGGGGGAAAGGTAATGGTTTTGTCGTCCTAATGTTTTGCAAGGATGGTGCCCCAGGAACAATATCATGTGGTTCTGGGACTTGAATCAACAAAAGGTGATTTCCGTTATTCAGTTAGAAGTCATGCTGCTCAAATCTCATGTAAATTCCCATTTCCAGTCACTACAGCCTGAAATGAAATTGGGGGCGCCCAGTTGTTTTGGCTGTAAGACAAAGAAGTATTTTGACCACCCCTGACTCTTACAGATACAGCAGGCAAAACGTTACATGGATACAGTGCACTGTCATTCAAGTCCCAGCACTTTGATGGGTAGAGAGTGAGCTTCAGGTGACACCAGATTGTATTTTCCCTGCAAACTGGCATTAATACCAAACTGTGGGTTAAACCACAGAGCCTAGGACTTGCCGATCAGAAGGTCGGCGGTTCTAATCCCTGCGACAGGGTGAGCTCCCGTTGCTCGGTCCCAGCTCCTGCCAACCTAGCAGTTCGAAAGCACGTCAAAGTGCAAGTAGATAAATAGGTACCGCTTCGGCGGGAAGGTAAACGGCGTTTCCATGCACTGCTCTGGTTCGCCAGAAGCAGCTTGGTCATGCTGGCCACATGACCTGGAAGCTGCTCCCTCAGCCAATAAAGCGAGATGAGCACTGCAACCCCAGAGTCGGTCATGGCTGGACCTAATGGTCGGGGGTCCCTTTACCTTTACTTGGCATTAAATGTTGGATCCGCTACTGCAACTCAGATTGGAAATCAGCAACAACAAAGAAGGCTGTCCCCAAATTGCCAGCTAGTTGGGACCAAGGATGCATGTCCTGCCTGCAAAATGGCAGATTTCGAATCTGCATGGGCAGGAGTTGACAACACATCACATCTCCTTTTGTCTCACCTCAGCAGCTCCCCCCAGGTTCACAATACAGTCGTACCTTGGAAGTCGAACAGAATCTGTTCCGGAAGTCCGTTCGACTTCCAAAACATTCGGAAACCAAAGCATGGCTTCCACTTGGAAGCTGCGGAAGCCACACCAAACATTCAGCTTCCGAAAATCATCCAAAAAACAGAACACTCACTTCCAAGGTTCGATCATTTGGGAGCCAAGGCATTCGAGATCCAAGGTACAACTTGTATAGGAGAAAGAGTTTCCTGTTCCTGCTCTTTTCCTGATCTCACAGTCTTGACCTCTCTTAAATTGAGCCCAGCTCCTCAAACACACCCATATTTCCCTGGATGCCAGGATTGGGCATTCACCCTCCCCTCCATTTTGAACAGAGGAGAGTCCAAAGAGCAGCAGTTACTGATGTGGGTGCCATTTTCCCATTTCCTGGGGTAGGTAAGGGGCACACCTGCACACCTGCACCGTTTTTGGTGTTCTGCCACTCCCCCATGGCAGCCCTTATGTGGCAGGCACCCGTGGCTGGCACGTTCTCAAAATTCCAGACATGCCCACTGACTCAAAATGTTTGCCAGGCCTTGGGTGGATTGGAGCCAGAGCCTCAGTCAAATATGCTGGTGAGGACAGATGCCGCTGGATTTCCTTAAGTTAAGCTCTATAAGTATATGTGTGTAATGGGAATATAATTTATGTAAAGCAAATATAAATGATATGTCAGCCGCCACCCCCAATGGTGCTGTTCTGTTCAGCTGATATCGCATCCTCGTTCTCCAATTGTTTTGCGTTACGCGTGGCTGCGACAGTATCGCACCGCTCACCTTAGTCACGTCTGATATCGCATCCTCGTTCTCCAATTGTTTTGCGTTACGCGTGGCTGCGACAGTATCGCACCGCTCACCTTAGTCACGTCTGTCTGCCAGGTCAATGATGATGTTGGCATTGATTGGACGAACGAGAACGACCGCTTGCTGGTTTGCCAGATGTGCATCAAGCTGGCAGACATCAACGGGCCTGCGAAATGCAAAGAATTGCATCTGCAGTGGACGGAGGGCATTGTCAACGAATTTTACGAACAGGTAACTAGCCTTATGTTGTTGCTGGAAGGAGGAAGGGGACACACAAACCTCTAGGGTATGGGGTTAGGGCAGTGGCTCTCAAAGGTTGTAGCGCATCACCCTGGTGTGGCAGGAGAGGGTGGCAAGCATGGCGGGAAGATTCAAGGACAATCAAACATTTGAACATTTCAGTGTATTGTGGGTGTATAGCCAGAAACTATATGTATGCATGCCTCTCTTCAAGAGCATTGGCTATTCTTCTGCAGTTCTCCGCAAATTATGGATGTGAGCAGGAATATTCAACTCTGACAAATCAGATCAGAAAAGAGAAAGCCTTCTTTGTGTTGATGAAGAGATGAGAGTTGGTTTGTCTCAAATTAGACCTAATATAAATGAGATTACCTGGCAAAAGCAAACTCACACCTCTCATTGAGTTTGTAGACATACTTAAGGTACATATGGAAGAGGCTCACTTATATTTTGGGAATGGTTTGTGTTCTTAGGATGTCCTGTGATCATATTATAAATTAGTTGTGTTTTGTGTTATAAATCAAGCACTGCTGGGAGTTGTTTCTTTTTGTTTTCCAATGTATTTATCTATTTTAAAAAATGGTGTTGCATGAGCAATTTTTATATTCCATAAGTGTGGCCCAGAGAAAAAAGTTTGAGAACCACTGGGTTAGAGTTAGTGTTAGATTTAGCTCTGAATTACACTGCTTTTCTCTGTGGTTTGTTGGCTTTGGATAGGCACATGATCAAGTTCCAACTGATAGCTCCCTGCGGGTTGTTATTGTTGTTTTTGAAGAGGGAGTCGATTTGCACCAGGTCTCTGTCCTCACTTTGTTGGACTCACCTGTTGAGAGTCCCGGGTCAGGATGGCAGTGGGAGACCCAATGTGCATTTCTGTTCTAAGGGATCGAGACAGCATTATAACAGATCCTCTCTTTTTTCTAAGGGTGACGAGGAAGCCAGCTTAGGCCTCCCCATCAGCCCTTTCATGGATCGCGCCGCCCCTCAGCTTGCAAACCTCCAGGAATCCTTCATCTCTCACATTGTGGGACCGCTGTGCAATTCCTATGACTCAGCAGGGCTTATGCCAGGGAAGTGGGTCGAAGATAACGATGAGTCGGGCGATACTGATGAACAGGAGGAGGAAGATGCGGCAGACATGGACACCTATGAAAACCCCGAGTCAAGTAAGTTTGTTATTTCAGTGTGTGCTCGCTCCCGCAGACTCAACACCTTGGGTTTTAACACTTCCCTCTCCCCCTGCCATGTGGTGTTCCTAGTTAAAAGTCAGCTCATCCCCAAAGCTGCTATTTGCCCTAGGGGAGAATAAGCGACTTCAGTTGGTCATTTTAATTGGGACAATGGTACAAAGGAAGAGGTTTTTTGGTTTGGTTTTTTTAAAACCCTCTTCCACAGTAACATACCACATGGATGGCACTCCTACTGTGGCTGTGAAGCCCACCTTCCCCTGCATTCGAGGCCAGATGAGCTTGTACATAAGCACCTGAGTCGAGGGAGGCCACAGCAGCTGGGGAAGTCCTTCGCTTGCTGCATTGGGCAATCACATACATACATACATGTGTATGCCACCTTTCCACAGTTCAAACCATGCTGAAGGCAGCTTACAACAAGAATATATATATATATATACAGTGGTGCCTCGCAAGCCGAAATTAATCCGTTCCGCGAATCTCTTCGTCTAGAGGTTTTTTCGTCTTGCGAAGCAAGCCCATTGACGGCTTAGTGGATTATAGCGGTTTATCAGCTTAGCGGATCAGCTGATAAGCGGCTTAGCGGCTTATAAAAAGGGGGGGAGGGGGAAAAACCCACAGGAACTCGCAAGACATTTTTGTCTTGCGAAGCAAGCCCATAGGAAATTCGTTTTGCGAAGCACCTCCAAAACGGAAAACCCTTTCGTCTAGCGGGTTTTCCGTCTTGCGAGGCATTCGTCTTGCGGGGCACCACTGTATATATAACTGCAACGTAACAAAAGTAGTCATCAACAATAAAAAAAATATAAAAAATACACAACCACAACCAAACTGGACAATTTCCACATAAATTGCAAGATCTAAAATGAAGATACAAAAAACCAACAGCAACAACAGGGATCAGGTCCTTTCATTCTTACTAAGTTTGTATGCCACCCTTCACCCCAGGATCACAGCATTGTTCACAACATAAAAATACAAAACCCGAAAAGGATAAGCTGTGCAAAGGACATATTTTCTGGTCCCTGCCTACCCCTCAGACAATTACTTGGGCAAACATTCATGGCTTATGACTCTTTAATGCAGCCCTCTCTCTTTGTGACAACATAGTGCCAGATGGCACTTTCTCCTTAGTACATGGGAAACATTGGCCTAGAATCTCTACTATCTTCTTCCAAGTTCAGTCAGGCATGCCACCAACAAAAGCTCTCAGTGGAACTCAAAAGGTCTACTAATTCCTCTTACTGTATGGCTCATGGGTACAAAAAGAACAAAATTCTTAGTTTTCAGATACCTGGAATTATCAAGAAGGTCTAGCAGAAAGAGTGGGCTTTTAAAATGGGGAAATAGCTGAGCCATTGCGTGATAGCATGATGCCCCAGTGTTAGAAACAGAGGTACAAAAGCTAGGAGCTACATGGCACTTTAAACCTAGGTTATGGGCGGAATGTCTAGGCTTGCTTTCTTAGAACAAGAATACAAAACTGAAAATGAATGAATTGCAGCTAAAATATTATGTTCATTTCTCACATGGTCTAGTCCTTCCCCTACCCAGCCCCCTATATTCTTAAGAGGGTCTCTTCTCCAGTCTTCAGAGAGTAACTGGAAGTGGGGAGGCAGAAAAAGGTCCTCCTTTACTTCCACTCTGCAGTCTTAATCTGAAATCTTAGGCGCAGTACTGCGCCCAGAGCTCAGAAACTGCTCGCGCTTATGAAATTACCTGTCGCAAAATGCACCTGGGGGTTGGGCTGGGCAGAGGAGGAATGGTGGAGACCACCTCCCACCTCCCCATACCTGACCCTTCCAGGGAGGAGGAAGAGAAAGACAGTATAGATTTACAACAGGGGTTTGCAGGAGGTCACAGCTCAGAGGCAGATGAGGGGGAAAGTTGGGAAATCATGGGAGAGGAGCAGCAGCAGCAGCTGGCTGACACATTGTCACAAGAAAGCATTCCAGACCCTCCATCTCCCAGAACCCAGCAAGCCTCAAAAGTAGGAGAGCAAAAAGCTCAAAGACAGAAGGCACTTAACAGCACCCATAGAGGAGGTGATGATGATGACGAATGAGGAAGTGGAGGACACAGGCTGGAGATTCACTCGGGACAAAACCATTATCCAAGAGGCTGTTTTCTATAGCCTCTCTCTGTAATGTCTGAAATAAAAAAGGACTGTAAGAAACTTTTGCTTGTCTTTATAGTTTCTTGGGCAACCAGCCGGGAGCCGCTGACAGCACTCTGGCACTAGAGCAATGGAAGTTTCAAACACTGCCCCCAAAACGCACAAGATTGTGGCAACAAGAAACACACATTGGGGGGGGGGTCGTTGTGCTCTCTCACAGGTCACATGACTTGCACAGGAGACCACCCAGAAGATGTGGATCCTGGTTTTGTGCTGAGACATCAACATTTCCAAAAGTAGGGGATTCATGGCTTGGCTTTTGAAAAACGGGGTCCACAGTTCTTAGCTGGGTACCACTGCTCTAAGCCCCAGACACCTCAATGTTTCTTCATAGGAGAGTTCCTCCATTCCCTTGAAAGGCCCATCCTGGTGGCCCCTCTCTGAACCTTTTCAAACTCTCTACAATATCCTTTTTGAGGTGAGGCCGCCAGAACTGTACACAATACTCCGAACGCAGCCACACCTGCATAGCAGCATAGTGCATACTGGCTGTTTCATTTTCAATTCCTCTCCTAACGATCTCTAGCATGGAGTGTGCCTTTTGCACGGCCGCCGCACACTGGGTCAGCACCTTTCTTGAGCTACTTCTGTTTTGACCGCAAGGTCTCACTTCAAGTCCGTTGCCTCCAGTTCAGACCCCAAGACCCCTCTCTCAGTTCTTGCATTCCCGGTGCGACCCCCTGACCTAAAAGCAAATGAGTGCAGTTGCATCGGTTAGCCTGATTAGGTTTGCAGTGGTTCCGAGCAGAATCTCAGGTGGTGATAAATGCTCTAATGACCTCTGCGGAGAGCTGCAAGACTCGGGAGGGTGGCGAGGGGGGGAGTGTTGTCTCCCGGGAAACCAGGGATAGAATGTTCTAACACGGAGCGCTGTGCGGAATAGAGTTTTCTCCTGATTAAACCTTCAGGTTTCCTACAGGGGAGTGAAAGCTTTCTAATGAAGGATTGAACTGGATTTGGGCTGTGCCACAGTGAAAAGCTCTTTGTTTGCCGTTGAAAAGCTTGAAGGACTCAACGGTTTGGCTCCTGACACACACTTAAGGCCACCTGGAAACGCTAATCTATGCACACATTTCTTTGCGACAAAACATTCCTCTACGTCATTTTTTTTTTCCCCTTCCCCACCGGCTCTTCATTAAAACCTTGAAGAGGTTCATATCGCTGAAGTTTGTAGCTGCTGATGCTAAGGATAGGTGATGGGGGAGTTTGCAAAGGAGCAAGTTTTAAGTGTTTGTTTTGCTAAGATCCTTAGCTTGAGAACTCTTGCCACTTCAGCTCAGTGGTTCTGGAGCCCAGAGTGGACACGTTTGCCCCTGTGGCATGAGAAGGTTTCAACACACAGTTGTCTCGGGGAAACCTCCACAAAAGCATGTGGGATTATTATTTGTACAGCACATGGTTCATTTGCTCAAGTGGTACAGATCAGTCAACTGAGCTTTTCAATTGATAAATCAGCGGTGGCTGGTTTTAATTGGTCAGAGGTTAGGGCAAATTGAAATACGAAAACGAAAATATTAAAAGTCTTAATATGTTTTCTTATAGCATTTATTTATTCATTTCATAAAAGTTACATGCCGCTTGACTATTAAAAAACCTTAAAGTGGTTTGTAAAAAGAATGGAACAGTAAAATAAGTTAATAAACAAAACCAGTGTAAAACAGCTATTTAAAACATTCAAAAACAGATACAAAAAAACCAATAAGATGAAAACCAGATTAAAATATGTATCGGCGTTCTACGTGTCTATAGGCTTGCCTAAACAAAACAATTTTCATCAGGTGCCAGACAGAAACAATGAAATGTCAAGGCAGGGAGTTCCAAAGTGGGGGGAAATGAGCAGTAGTTTTTGATAATTAAATCTTAATCTATGTCTAAGTGCCTTCAATACAGCCTCTGCTAGCCTGGGCCCCTGCAGATGTTTTGGACTATATCTCCCATCATAGAGATTGTAGTCCCAACTTAGCTTGAAGGCTACTTTAGTACCTATGGTGGGGTACTATGATGTGCACATTTTTGTAAATTTGTTCAGGTCACAGCCACACCATGTGCTTAAAGTACTGTCTTGCCACTGGAATAATCATGGACAACCCTGAGAACTGTAGTTTGTTAATGGTGCTAGGAATTATAGCATGTGGGTTAGCACCTTTTTACAAACTGCAGATTCTCCATGTGGCACAATAGGGCTTTCAATGTATGGTGCAAATGTGAACTTGATTGTAAATAAAAGGGGGGGGCACAGAAATGAGGAAGGAGAGCCACACCAATAGCTTCCCAGCAGGTGGATCACTGTTGCTTACTGGGAGGGTTGGGGCTGTGGGCAAGTTGAAGATCGGCAGTTCGAGGCCCCGCAATGAGGTGAGCTCCCGATGTTCGGTCCCTGCTCCTGCCAACCTAGCAGTTTGAAAGCACGTCAAAGTGCAAGTAGATAAATAGGTACCACTCCAGCGGGAAGGTAAACGGCGTTTCCGTGCGCTGCTCTGGTTCTCCAGAAGCGGCTTAGTCATGCTGGCCACATGACCCGGAAAAACTGTCTGTGGAAGCAGACAAACGCTGGCTCCCTTGGCCTGTAATGCAAGATGAGCGCCACAACATCAGAGTCATTCACAACTGGACTTAACTGTCAGGGGTCCCTTTACCTTTAAGGTCTGTGTATACCCAGAAATGAGCCCTAATGTGCTTCCAGAGAGGTGTCCATTGTAGGATGGGTGCTCTTGATTTATTCAGATTTTTTTGCAGGGTCCACACAATGGCATGGGCAAATACTAAGTTATAGTCTCCACCCCTACCCTAAATTTAATCTGGAGAAAATCCTGTAATGAAACAAGCTGGTGACAACAACCCATATGAGACAGCTTAACAATCCATTTGCAATATTAAATCCCCATCTGTGAGCATAGGAGCATAGGCTTTCTACTTTAGGTCTATCTAGCTTAGCATTGTCAGCCCCAGACCAAAGTAGAGGAGTGATGGACTTTGTCATTCAGCAATATTAGGAAGACCAGCCCTGCTCTCTGCACCCTTCACTTTCAGCTGGTGGGTCAGGGGAGCAGCTCCGCCAACATGCAAATAAATGTCAACACTAGAGGCTGCCCCACCCCGGCCCATGTTGCTCACTGATACGGCAGCAACAACTATGGGAAGTGCATGAAGTCCTGACTGGATTGGCCTCCTGGCTGCCTGCTTGCTCAGTCCCCTGGACTATCCGCCCATTGGCTTGCTCAACTGGGCCGCCTGCTTGCTTAAACTCCAGGCTTCCCTTCCTCTGCTGTGCATGCGAGTGAGTGAGCAAGTGGGCAGGCGGGCGGTGGTGACGACAATGGCAGTGGTAACATGGTAAGGCCCTTCTGTCCACTTGCTTGCTTTGTGTGCCTGTTCACTTGCGCCACCAGCCTGCCTGATTCATTCGCCCATTGTTGTCACACTGCAGTCCATGTGGCCCCCTGCTGCCAGCCACGTGAACTGTAGCGTGATGCACGTTCCCACCTTGCATAAATATTATATAGTAAGAAATTAAGAGATGCTTGCTTGGGTTAAAGGTGGGTCCCGAGTCTAAAAAAGTTGAAAACTGCTGATTTACACTGATTGGTAGCAACTCCCCAGGGTTTCAGACAATGAGTTTTCCCCAGCCCTGAATGGAGGTGTTTGGGATTGAGCCTGGGGCACCCTGTGTGCAAACGGATCCTATCTACCACTGAACCTTCCCTTTCTATTCATACTCTGCCCACGGTTGCAGCTTAAGGCATCATTTTCCCCTGTGGTGTTTTGCAGGGAAGAAGAGGAGGAAAATCTACTGCCAAATCACTCAGCACCTACTTGAGAACCATCAGATGTGGAAGAAAGTCGTTGCGGAGGAGGAACGGAAAGCTGGGGCAGAAAAGCAACCCTCCGAAGAGATTGAGGCTATAAAAGAGGAGGAGGAAGAAAAAGGGAAGCCCAGAGGGGAAGAGGAAAGCAAAGCTCCCGAGACAAACCAATGACAAGGATAGAATGTTGAGCAGTATTTTGAGACAAGGATGACTTGCGCACCTGTTCCTTTTTACAAGCCAGCACAACACTTAGACACAACACTGTAGAAATACGGGATAATGCACCTACAGCTGTTTAAGTTGTTTCTCTTTACCTTTAAACTCCTCCGCTCAAAGAAGCTTTCACACTGCAACACCAACTTTTACAGACTTTCGTATGGGATGGGAATATTAGCTTGGGTTTATCAGCTTCATTTTGTTTTGTTTTGTTTTCGTTTTTTTAATGATGGCATATTATGGTAACTGTGATAATGAAAGAGAAAAGAAGGAGGAGAAATTTCTGCTCGCAGTCAAGGGAGTGGCGGTTGCCTTTGTTCTTCTGTCTCCATGATATGGCGTCAGTGATCTTATCCGTGAAATATTGGTTCTGTTCTGCCAGTGTAGATACACATGTGAGGTGATACGCATAGCATCCCTGAACAAATGGATGTGATGTTGCATTTGAGGCTGGCTGTGACACTAGAGTATGTTATCTCAGCACATGCGCATAAGGTTCCGACCCCAGAATGCCAAGAAAATGGCTCCAGCATGGGATGTAAATTTTGTCTGCAAATGTGACCTCCTTATCTCTCTCAGCCTCGGGAAGCCTGTGTTAGAAGCACTCTGTCTTTCTTCTTCTGCACAACTCAGAATAATTCGGGCAGGCATAACCCAGGGGCAGCTTTGGGCAAGGGCAGCCAATGGCTGGCGCAATCTTTTCTGCAGCTGGCTGGTAGCTCGTTTCCTAAAAGTGGCATCCATTGGCAAGTTAACACTGGCTGTATTCACACCTGCAGACTGTACGAGTTTACACTGGACCACGCGTACGCTTTGTACACGTTGCAAATGACTGACACCAGTCGCCTGCAGAAGGGAATGCACATCCAACCACTGGCGCTCATCCATCATGTCCAGAGGTATTCCCAGTCTCTTGAATCAGAAAGCGCTGGGGGGGGGGGAGATTTGCATGGCACTCTTCAATGCCTCCTTTGATAATAATCACATGATTCCAGATGTCTTGTGGGCTTATGAAAAAAGAGGCGTATTGGCTGATTCTCAGTTTAATGTCAAGTAACGACTGGAGATGCTTGGTCACGACTTATTGTGATATTTTCAGTTCATACTGGAATTTGCAGGGAGGGTCATCAAACTTGGTCCTCTGCAACAGTGGCTTTCAGATTTTCTGTTTTTGGGGAATGCGTTCAGCATTGGATAGTTTGCTGCAAATCATGTGTATATCGCTGGTAGTGAGAAGCAAGCTATATTTTGGGGAGAGTTACTCTTCCATTACGGATCTTCCCATAAAAGCAGTGGTGGGGAACCTGTGGCCTTCCAGATGTTCTTGGACTCCAGTTGCCATCAGTGCCAGCCAGAGTAACCAGTGGTCAAGGATGATGGGCATTGTAATCTTTCAACATCTGGAGGGACATAAGTCCTCTTCCTTGAAAAAGCCATGACAGATTTCCAAAGAGCCCCAGAGTTCTCCGAAACACAGTTTGGGAAACTACTGACAAGTCTAACTCTTGGCAAAAGCCCCTGTGGAAAGCATCTGTGCAAAAGTTGGGGGGGACTTTTGAGGGTGGGGTTATCTTTCTGCTCCTCTTTCAGGACGGATTAACCATGCTTCTCCTTTTCAGTGAAGGTGGTTTCCCATGTAGCCTTTGACGTCCGCTGGAAAAAAATCTTATGTAGAATAAGTTATAATTTAACTTTTCCTATATAGGTATGCTTGCAGGGCTACAATAATCTGGCAAATGCATGCATTAGGTTTCAAGTCCCCCTCAAAATACCTTTAAGGAGGCATTGTGACTGGGTGGGTGCAGAACAGGTGTGGAGAAAATTTGGCCCTCCAGATGTTTCAGACCCACACCTCCCAATGACCATGCTTGCTGGGGCTGATGGGAGTCATTGTTCAGAAACAGCTGGAGAACTGACAGTTCCTCACACCCGGTGTAGAAAATGATATGAACTTAGGTGCCAAATGCACATTGTAAGTGTTTATTTTTTCTGTTCTCATTCTACTCACAGCCCCTAATGTTGGTCATGTGGGGTTTTATTTTTAAAAGGAGGTTTCACTCTGTAAAAGCAGCAGGATGAGAGATGTGGAATCATCCAGGATCTTTGAAGTCAAAGGACCTTTGCAGTGCTTAAACTGAAGAGCACAGAGGCCTACCCCTTGTGTGTGAGAGAGCAGCCACTGGAAGTGAGGTCAAAGCATGTCATTCCGCATTATTAATTAGTAATTAATAGCTTGTTTAGATCCTCCTTGATCCAACAGAAGGATTTATTTATTTTTACTTTGGAATTCGGATTTGCTGTTTTGAAAAGCAAACAGAAGATCAGGTCTTCAGCAGTATGTTTTCTTTGGTCGCTTAACTGATTTCTTCTCTTTTTTTAATCTCCTTGTCCATGATTTGCTTATCTATATGTAAATATGGAAATGCCTTTTGGGCCTTGTAGATAATAAGGGGAAAGAAGGGTGGGGCATTTTTGTAAAGATAATTTAAGAGAAAAAGAAAAAAAGCTATTTTAAAAAAATAAAATGTAGCCATTTGCTCGTTCGACAAATAAGATCTTGCATAATTGGTAGTGAGGCTTCAGCATCAATCCTCAGAGGCAGGTTTTACCAAGGATAACTGAGTTTCAGTATCAAGAGTCTAGCCATTGATCACTGCCCAACTTGAGTTTCAGTAGCACTATATGTGGAGAGGGATCTGCTTGCATAACTTAAAAGTGTGCTCAGAAATTGTGCCAAAGTTAGTGTGCCATTTCCTGAGACCCAGTACCTTAGGTCTCATGCATGATGCTTCAACGGTGGTTATTTACCTGCCTTCTTTTCCCAATCTTGCTTCTCAGTGGCCTCCAGGTACCACACCCTGCAGGTTTACTATCATCAGCTACCATGTGCAAGTTAAGGCAAAGGCAAAGGAGAGGGAACTTGATTAGGGGGCTGTTGTCTCTCATGCTGTTTTAGGCCACATTCTCACCCAATTTATAGCATGGTTATATTAACTGTCACAGCTTTGCCCATGGAATCCTGGGAACTGTAGTTTGCTAAGGGTGCTGAGAGTAAATAGGGGAAACCGGTTCCCCCTCACAGAACTACAGATGCCGGAGAAGAGAAATTGGTTGTTGAACCACTTGGGGAATTGTAGCTCTGTGAAGGGGAATACAGACCTCATAACAACTCCCAGCACCTATAACAAACTTAAGTTCCCAGGAATGTTTGGAGGAATCCATTGCTGTTTAATAAAGTACCATAGTATAACAGTGCTTTAAGTGAATGGGTGCAGATGTGGCCTTAGTAATGTCCTGTAAGTGGCAAGAGTAGACCAAAAAATAGAGATTGAGGTGAATCACAGAAATGACCATCTCTTTACACACACACACACACACACACTTTTCCTCCCATAGTTGTCCTGAAATGTAAAAGATAGATGTCAAACACACGTGTTGTATAAATGCAAAGAACTGGGATTAGTTCAGTCAGGTCTGGCGCAAGACATCTCACTTCCTGAGGCAAATGGCAAGATGGTGCCCTCCCTCGATTCCATAGACAGAATCCAACTCTGCTAGTAGTTCGATCTTTCTTAGGCGCCACCTTGTGGCATCCTCCACCAAAACTCAGGTCAGCCAGATAGTTTAGCAGGTACAGCTCTGTTCTCCAATAGCTTGCCACCACTCCTCATCTCTTCCCTCCTCCCACTGCCTCACTTTACCTCATAGTAAGGCTGGCCCCAATGATGACTTCCTACTGAGTGCACCCTTAACGTCTGAATTTGTCGGTGTGTGAAATGACCCTTATTTCAAAACTTAAGAATCCCAGGCCTGTGATATATATGCCAGTGTGATGTCATGATCACAGGATCAGCCCTGTCTGTGATTTTTCTCAGTGCTTATCCTTGTCTTTGTTTATGGCCTCTTCGCCCCTCAAGGTTGAATCTGGCTGTATTTTCAGCTAGCTTGGCGCTGTTGTGGGAGAGGTTGTTTCTCTGCCTGCTTCCTGTCTTCTTGTTCCCACAATTCCTGCATTCAATGAAGCCCCTCTTCCTTTTCAGGAGTGCTTGCATTCTCATATTATCCCGACTTTTCTGGCCTCCTCTAGTTCTTTTAATACAACTCAAAATCGCCAGGAAGTCTCTGGCTTATGCACCCAAAAGTTTGTGCCTAGCACCCTCCCACCACCTTATCTGTAATTTGAGGACCAGATTTCTGGGAAACCCACGAGGCTCCCTTGGAGGGGAACTCCAAAGTCCCTTCATGCACAGAGTGCTACCTACACAGCCCTCTGGGTTGGTGGAAGAGAGTTGGGGAGGGTTACCATTCTATACTAAAATGCAAGGGTTGCTCTGAGCTGCTGATATTTTACAAAAATAAATAAATAAATTGTTAACCTCACCAAGCATGGGTTAAACGAAATGCTTGTGGTCAAAGGAATATTCCTCTTTGCAGTTTTCTCTGAAGCACCATCAGTGACTGCAGTCCAAACCCATATCCCCAAAAAATTAACCAGAATTCCAGTTCCAGGGTGTGTGCATTTTTTGTGGGGAAAGCTGTGTGTTTTGCATAACTTTCTGCGTATCGTGCCCAAATACATTTCTCATGGTGTCTGGAAGCCCTTTAATGTATTTTGGTAAACTCGCTGGGCCTTTCTTCACCAGCATGATTTCTTTTGCAATAAATGCACAGGTCAACAGTTTGCATGGCTTGCAACCCTGAAATCACAGCTCAGAGCTGTCTGTAGCTTCACAGTAATTGTTTTAATAGAGAGACATTCCTAACTCCAGGCCCCTGCCTGCTCCTAAAAACTAGCTCTGCTGGAAAGCTCCTGGGAATCCTTAGGTGAGCAAGAAAGAGAATATTTGAAAGGAGGGAGTAACTTTGGAAGCAGGGTAAAATCCAGATATTGTCTTTTGCCAGTGGTGGTCATTAGAACTAGATCTGCTTTTGTTTCCAATGTGCTGTTGGTTTCTGTAGCGTTGGTGTGACCATTTCTAACTTAACTCAACAAGCCTTTCTTGCAAGTGCAGGAGCTAACCCAACCTCCTTATAAGCCTAAAGAGTTTCTGAGTGATCAGGATCAGGAATGAAGAGCATTTTTCAACCCAAACTGATGAGAAGAACAGTGATGAAGGCAAAAATAGACATAGTGATATAATAAGATCCCTGCAGGATCAGGTGCACAGACCAACTAGTAGTAGCCATTGATAGCCTTGTCCTCCCCTAAATTTATATCACAGTGGCTGAGTGGGGAATTGAACCCTGTTCTCCCATGCCTTAGTCCCAATCCCTTAACTGCTACACCACATGTAAAATGGCATGGCATGGTTGCAGCTCCCACACAGCCCAGAATTTTTTGTTCCTTGGTGTGGCAGATTGCTCTTAAAGTATCCATTTCAGGATAAGGACTAATCCCTTGGAAAATACTGTTATGACACACTTACAGGATTTTTGGTTTCGGTTTTGTTTGGCTGAAAGGAATATAAGTGGCTTTATCAAATGCCAACTCAGTTTTGCCCTTCATTGACAATGCTCAGTGGGAGAGATTTTGTATATGGTGTTGCTAGGAATTGGACACCAAAGAGCCACGCCATTTTCTGGTTTCTTGAAAAGTTGGGTGTCCCCCAGCTGGCAAGCACGATTCCAGCATAGTTAGCCTTGGAACGGATGGGATTTTGAACTCAGATGGTTGAACGAGAAGAGATCATGTAATTTCAGGGCGGGGAATGGGTGTCAAAATCATTTCCACCTCACTCAAACTCTTATGTCTGCTTTTGAAACTCTCGGCCAAGTTCCAGATCTGCATTATGCACTGAATTTGGGCTCGTCTTAGTTACAAATTAGGAAGTAAGCCCTTCGAGGCAGTCAAAAAATTCAGCATGCTTTGTTTGTTTATATCGCTAAAGATGCAGTGGACATTGTTAGAGGAAAATTTGGATTGAGATGGAAGGAACTGTTCCATCCAGGCAATGAAACTCTTGCTAATGGTGGGTTCATGCCATCATGCATGTTGATGGAAGTTATGAACAGCAGAACCGGCTCTTTCATTTAGCAGAGTGAGCAGGCAGGTGCTAGGGAGCAGTGATCACAGCATTCTGGCTGTTCCTCATAAGCCTCCCCAAACTGCTCCCCTCTGAGGAGGACAGGCCACACGGCCTGTTCTGGACCCTCTCTACAAATCTACTCTAGTGCCTCGGGTATGGTGGAGAACACTCTCCTCTGGCCAGCATCGAAGCAAGTTTCGTCTGCCAGCCCAGTCAGCTTCTGAAAGTGGAATGGAGAGCAGGGCGCCATCTTGACCTTCACCTCAAACAGTAAAATGTCTTGGAAAGTAAATTGAAACAAATAGAAAAGCCCTTGCAGGTAGGTGAGTTCCATACACACCTTGGAGCTCCAGCCTTCCATCAGATTATAATTGGATTAGAGCATCTGAATGTGAGCGATAGAAGAGTTGTGGCCTTTGTATTTCAACTCAAATCTCAAGCATTTGCATTATCTGAACCTCTGGTTAACCTGTCCCAGTGGCTCAAATGTTATTATTCCTGATATCGCCTGATCCTATTTTACTGGAGAGGCCTATTAAGAGAGGAGGTGGTGTGTGGAAGGCCAAGGTTCCAGCCTACTAAGAGAAGGGATCTGCTAGGCCTCTTGTCTCTGTTTGGCAACTTGAAGACCCAGATGCTGCTACTCAGGTGGTCAGCTTTGGCCCACAGGCTCCTCAGTTGCCAATTCCTGGCCCACACTATTTTGTCCCAGGCATGCCTTTTCATACGCGTGATCCCCGCCAATTTGCCTGCGCTCGTTCTGGTGCACAGCATCCACACCAGGTGATGCTTAACCGTTTGTTTCCCAGGTGCAAGCACATAGCCTCACATCATTTGCATAATCGCACATCCTCACGTTTGAAATACATTCTGCAACTACGTCCAGCTTGGATCCGACTAATCCTCCGAGGTTAAAAATGGTGCCCATGGCAATCCTTTGAAAGATGATGATGTACTTGACTGTCACAAGACTTGAAGCTGATTCCTTTGTTAGTGCAAAATTCACATTGGAACAAATGGGTGTGCACACCCTGTAAAAGCATTGCACGCCCATTTGTCTCCCCAGTGAATCATTTTGCTTCCCAACACTCAAGGTGTGGAGCGCCTCCTCTGAGGTGTGTCTGTTGATGACACAGGCTATGTTTTCTAATCAACCTGAGCTTTCGGCAGATCGTGGCGGTCCTTGTTTATTACTTGTTAAAAAATGCATTCTCAATGTTCCATTACATAGGTTTGTACCTTTCTTTTTTAGAAGAGTCCTTTTGCAGAGTTTACGGGCGCTAAAATCTTGCAGGTTTTCCTCTAAAGCAATATCTTGAGCTATCCACTTCTTTTTTAAAAAAGAAGAAAACTACGAAAACATAAGGGCATGAGCCAAACAGAGTTCAGCACTTGATATTAAAGGTAGTGTTCAGCCTCACACTCTGCCTCTCCCGCATGCCATCAAAGCCTGGTTGCTATTTCTCTCAGAAACTATTATTTCATAAGGTCTTGGAGCATGAGAATGAAGCTCAGGGGTAGCAAAGGTGCCAGATGTGTCAATTCAGCCCTCTCTGTCCAGCACCCCAGGCCATGCTCCTCTCTGGTCCTGATTCCCCCCCCCCTCCTTGAGAGTTCCTGCCAAGTGGGAATGTCTCCTTGACCTCAGACCGTGCCTCTTCCATACCTGCACAACGGTAAAATTTGCATTCGCTGCTCCTCCCACTCTTCTCTCTGGCTCCGCCCACTGCCGGCATGCGATTTCTCCCTTTCCCCAGAAGGGGGGTGCGGCCGTTTGGCTGAAAATTGTTTCCCAATCCCTGAAGTTGCTGAAAAAGGAGAACTGGGGGTGGGGAGTGGGGAGGTAGCGGCTTCAGAAACACACAACGTTCCTCCTTGAGGCTGCAATTCTATGCAGATGAACCTGGGAGCCAGTCCTGTTGAGGTCATTGAGTGGGACTGGGCTGCAGATTTCTCCTTGAAATTGGGACTAAGTGCCTCACTTTTGGCTGACTCGTGCCCAAAGGGAACTGCCAACCAAAGTAGGAAGGTGGGGGACGGGGACATGCCATCAGTATTGGTCCATTTTAAACACGGTGTTCTTTTCACTAAGTACTACATTCATTAATTTATATTTATATATTGTCAATATTGTTGTAATAACCAAGCCTCCTCTTTTCGTTTTGAACACTTCAAGAACAAGGCCTTGTATTTTGTGTGTGTGAGTGTGTGTGATTTTCTTTTTTTTCTTCTTCTTTTTTTTAAAGATGATGCTCTTTCACGGACCGGCGGAAATCTTTTTTTTTACCTTTCACTGATATCCTTGCACTTAAGACATGTAGCAATACTTAATATATTCCCTTCACAAGTATTTGTTAAGTGATTTTTAGTTAATGGCTGATAAATGTTTTGTACAAAATAGATTCTGTACAGGGATTTAAACAAAAAACAAACAAAAAACAAAGAGAGAAATCTTTTAGATAAACATTATTTATTTTTACTGTTTTTTGTAAGTTAGACACTATAATGATGCTCCTCTTTTTTGCCAGAATTACTGGAAGTGCCTCTTGGTATAAATGTATAATAGTAAATATGTATTCAGAATTATTAGAGATAAAACTTGTCACAAAAAAATGAACAATGTGGATGTTGCAATGTGAAGAAAAACAAATATAATTCTGTGGTATCATATTGGTTTGCTGTTCTTTCTTTCCTTTGAACGTTTCCAAGTACATTTCTGAGCACAATTCAAAGTGTTGTTGCTGACCTTTAAAGCCCTAAATGGCCTCGGTCCAGTATACCTGAAGGAGCGTCTCCACCCCCATCGTTCTGCCTGGACACTGAGGTCCAGGGCCGAGGGCCTTCTGGTGGTTCCCTCACTGTGAGAAGTCAAGTTACAGGGAACCAGGCAGAGGGCCTTCTCAGTAGTGGCACCTGCCCTGTGGAACACTCTCCCACCAGACGTCAAAGAGAAGAACAACTACCAGACTTTTAGAAGACATCTGAAGGCAGCCCTGTTTAGGGAAGCTTTTAATGTTTGATGTATTACAGTATTTTAACATTGTTTTGGAAGCCGCCCAGCGTGGCTGGGATAGCCCAGCCAGATGGGCGGGGTATAAATAAATTTATTATTATTATTATTATTATTATTATTATTATTATTATTATTATTATTATTGAAGGCTGGTTCTCTGATGCTACATTCTTTTTTTCTTTTTGTTTAAAGAATAATACTTTATTTAGAATTCAACAATAACAAGGGGGAAAACCACAGCAGTTGCTACATCAATTCATCACAATTAACCAATTTTAACAATATATAAATTGTAATAGAAAAATTACACATCACTCTTAACTTACTGAACTTGTTATATTACACTTTTATCTCTTTATCTCTTTCTTAATATATGAAAAAGAGAAAGGCCAAAAAAGGAGGCACAAAACAGAAAAAAAGAAGAGGAAGAAGGTGGTGGGGATGAGGGGAAGGGAAAAAAGGAAAAACAAAACAAAACCATTTGGCTTCCAATTAGACTCATTGTGTTATTATTTCTACAATTTTCTCTCATGCTACTTTCTGCAGGGGAAAAAAAATAAAGGCTACAAATGCCGCTAGGAGAATGGTGACAATACAGCATTTGTATTGTGAGATAAGATGGCGCCCGGCACGCTTCCCCTGTGCCGATGGACGCCTGTGCCGATAGAAAAAACTTGAGCTCTCTTAGCAAAGTCCTTAGCAGAGTTCTTAGCAGCGGTAGGAAGTGTTGCCTTGTGTGTGGATAATAAAACAGACTGAATGCAGGCTTCTTGCTAATCTCCAACAGCCTTTAATGAGAAGAAAAACATCATAAATCAGCCCGGCGAGAGAGCGGACATCCTTTCGTTTCTCAGCCAAAAACGAAAGGAAACTCACACACAAAGAAAGATTCCCGTATGTGAAGACTGTGTATGACTTGAACTCAGCACAAAGCAAGTTCATTCTGCACCATAGGAACATGTCACGTCCCAGACTCAGTGGCAGGCAGTTGACCAAATTCCATCTTGTAAATTCATTCTTCTATGTTCTCCATTTTGTGGCTCGGCCCCTACATCCCCTTCTTGCTCCTCGGATAAAAGGACCACATTCCACATCCCACCCCCACTATTATCTCAACAGCCTTCCCCTCATCTCTCTGTTCCTTCCTTGTCAAATCTCTCTCTCCCCCACCCTACAATAATTAGGGTGTGTGGAGTTTTTCAGCTTTCAAATTCCCAAAATGAGAGGTGCCAAAGAGTTGTGGCACGATTCGTGAATTAAAAAAAAAACCATTTTGGTTAAATTAACTGAGTTTTGCTTGGTAAGTAAAACGTGTGTAAAATTTCATAGACATCTTTAGAAATGATTACCTAGTACTTGCAGTTATATTCCATATTAATATTATTTTTATTGTTGCTTTTATTTAGCATCGCTTGACATTTTCAGAAGGGAAAATCAAAATTTTTTGGTTTTCCAAAAGCAGATTATGTGCTTCTTCATCAGACGTAGACTTGCCAAGCTAAATATTGTCCAGTCATGAAAATAATAGCAGATTTGAATTCCTCAAACCCATAAGCATTTTTTTTTAAAAAAACCTCACTGAAGAAATTTGCAAAAATTAAGTTTCACGCCCTAAAATGACACAAAACTACCCAACCACCCCATTTCTTTCACACATGCAGACATTCACCTACCAGCTACACCAGGGTAGCCAAAATGGTTACCTTCAGACATTTTTGGACTCCCAAGTCCCATCCCCCAAGCTGTTTCTTCTGGATATGTGATCACAGTCACTTTCCTGGGAATATGCCCCCATTGAATCCAATACTTCTGAGCAGAAGTGTTTAGGGTTGCCTTGTAGGGAGATAGTTTGTGCTGTCACCTTTCATGGCCAACAGCCGTATTTTGTCAGACATACAAATCGGATTGAGAAGCTGATATTTATATACACACCTGCTTTGAGGTACATCGGAGCGTAAAGCCAAGCTAACTAGGTGGAAAACAGGCGTACAATGAAGTGCACCTCTGATTCATTAGATCGCTAAATATACCAGAAATGTGATACGACACATCCAAGTGGGAACCGTTTTCATGTGAAATGAGTGCTTAATGAGACACTCTTCTGCATTTGTTTTTCTGAGGCCTTCCCTGCTGCAAGACGGATACCATTAAGGGACCACACACAGATAACCGTCCTTTGCTAATATGGAAAACCGGTCACAGAGACAAGATCCCAAATCCACGTAGGATCTTCCCAGGAGAGGGGGAGCACCTTATCCTGAGCGTTACAGTGGGCTAAGAAGGAGAGGGGCCCAAAGGACTTTGGCTGCAGTGGGCTGAGGGGAACACAGCTCATGGGAAGGTTTAAAACAGGGGTCAGCAAACTTTTTCAGCAGGGCGCCTGTCCACTGTCCCTCAGACCTTGTGGGGGGCCAGACTATATTTGGGGGTGGGCGGGCGGGAAATGAACAAATTCCTATGCCCCACCCAGAGAATGCATTTTAAATAAAAGGACACATTCTACTCATGTAAAAACACCAGGCAGGCCCCACCAATAACCCAGAGATGCATTTTACTGGTAAATAAAAGGACACATTCTACTCACGTAAAAACAGGCTGATTCCCGGACCACCCACAGGCCGGATTTAGAAGGTGATTGGTCCAGATCTAGCCCGCGGGCCTTATATTGCCTACCCATGGTTTCAAATGTCTTACCTTAGAAACAATCTGGAGGACGAAATCAAGGAAGGAAGAAAATTAAGGAAGAGCGAATATTGTGTTCGGGGGAGTGGAGTAACTCCGTGAGGAAAAATTCGGCAAACGGCTCTATGTTGGCTTTTATTTTTGTAAAGTGGCAAGTAATGAGAGGGGCATGATAATGGCATGTAGGTTTCTGCATGATGTGGAGAAAGGTCTTTTGTAGCACGATTGATTGATTGATTGATTGATTGATTGATTGAATTTATATACCGCCCTATACCCGGAGGTCTCAGGGCGGTTCACAGAAAAGATCACAATATATAAAATCAAAATAAAAACAATAACCCAATAACACACACCCCGCCCCCCCAAAAAAGAGCCACATTTCAAAAGGGCATAGGATGTCGATCAGGTCAACCAAAGGCCTGGTTAAAAAGGAACGGTTTTACCTGGCACCTAAAGGTGTATAATGAAGGCGCCAGGTGAACTTCCCTGGGGAGAGCATCCCACAGACAGGGAGCCACTGCAGAGAAGGCCCTGTTCTTGTGTTGCCACCATCCAGACCTCTCGAGGAGGAGGCACACGAAGAAGGGCCTCACAAGGTGATCTCAGGGTCCAGGTAGGTTCAAATGGAAAGAGGCGGTCCTTGAGGTATTGCAGTCCTGAGCCATTTAAGGCACTAGAAGTTCTTCACAGCTTAGAGAAACTTTGGAATTTGCTTCCACAAGGTGTAGCCATGTCCTCCTACCTGGGCAGCTGTTAAGAGGAAGTTAAACAGATTAATGGAAGATAAGGCTATCTGTGGCTGTTCATCGTGATGACTGTATATATCTTATCTCTGGTATTCAGAGGCAATATGCCTTTGGGAGAGTGGTGTTGCTTGTGGGGTTCCCACAGGAATCATGTTGGTCTCTGTGGGAACAGGATGCTGGAGCACATTGGCCTCAGATCTGAGTCAGCTGGTGTCTTCCGATTTTGCAGTGTTCTTGGGGTTTTCCGAGTATTTATTTGTGATTATTTTTTAGACCTATTGAGGACTAATTGCATGTGTTCGGAAATGCAGGAGTGTGGGCCTTCCCCATCCACTAGGGCACTCCTGCACAATGTGTCATATTGAAGGTAAAAAAGAAGGCAGGTCACCCATCCTTTTTCTGGCTTTGTTGTCGTTTTGTCATGTCCAACTCTTCATGACCCCATGGACAAGAGCACGCCAGGCACTCCTGTCTTCCACTGCCTCCCGCAGTTTGGTCAGGCTCATGTTTGTAGCTTCGAGAACACTGTCCAGCCATCTCGTCCTCTGTCGTCCCCTTCTCCTTGTGCCCTCCATCTTTCCCAACATCAGGCTCTTTTCCAGGGAGTCTTCTCTTCTCATGAGGTGGCCAAAGTATTGGAGCCTCAGCTTCAGGATCTGTCCTTCCAGTGAGCACTCAGGGCTGATTTCCTTCAGAATGGATAGGTTTGATCTTCTTGCAGTCCATGGGACTCTCAAGAGTCTCCTCCAGCACCATAATTCAAAAGCATCAATTCTTTGGCAATCAGCCTTCTTTATGGTCCAGCTGTAGCACAAATTCTACTGCAGGATATACACGGGACAATGTTGCAAAATGTTAGGAAGGCTAGGGGATGGGCAGTTCTTGCAGTTTCCGTTTGCTTTTATTTCTAACTAGCCAGCGTTCTCTTGCGTTCTCTTGCGGCCTCCCTTTTTTGTGCCTTAAGTAAGATTTGCAAGTGTTAAGTTAATCTTTGCAAAGCAAAGCCGTTGCGATTTATGTAACTTTTTATCACGACAGGTGGTGACAAAACGTAACAACTAGTTACTTATCTCCTTGACTTGGTTGTCGCCATAACACCATACCCTCCAATGAAAATAGGGACGACCTAAGGAAAGTAGGACATTCCGGGATCAAATCAGAAACTGGGACAGCTTCTGTAAATCCAAGACTGTCCCTGGAAAATAGGGGCACTTGGAGGGTCTGCACCAAAAGAAAATGAATGCCAAAAGCAAGCTTCTGAAATAATAATAATTTGTAAAAAAATAAAAATAAAATAAATGATAAACATAAATTAAAAGCTAGATGATCCATTTGCAGCACCTAATGCTATGCTGTTAATTCAAGTTGTTCCTAACTTACTTAGTTTGGTATCTGAGACCAAGAAGGCCTGGACTTCTCAAACACTTTGCTGCTAACAATATTGAGCATAACCTGCTACGGAGCAACACTTAATGTTTCAGATCACCAAAACAAGCCATTCAGAGGAGGCTAATTTGGGGCTTAGTCTGCTTCCCCCCTTCTTTGGAAACAGAGGTGGTCTGTCTCTGTCTCCCTGCAAATAAAAAGGAAGTCTAAATAGATTTAAGTGAAATGAAAAGAACTCCCATTCATAATGAAATTACTACTCAGGGTTTTATGACACAGGGTTGCTACACTTTAGATGCTGAAATTGCATTTAAAAAAAAAAAAACCAATATGATGACAGTCTGTTGCTTTCTTGCTTTTGTCTTTTAAACACCTTTTCTTGTCTGAGTAATTTTTCAGACAATCGGAATTGGGTACGACAGACTGGAGAATTGGAATGGACGAATCTGTCAATTTTGAGTTCTCTCTGTGTCTTGTTTTTCCAATATATTAAGGTCTCCATATCTCTATATTTCCACATCAGTTTGTGAGATTTTATATATATATATAATCCCTTGTGAACATCCAAGGGATTACATTAGTGTAGCTATCTCCTAATATACACATTTTTGTATGCAATCTTCCTCAATATGTGCATTTTTAAATGTTGCTTTCACTAATGTATGCAATTTTATCCACACATTACCCCAGTCTATGAGTCTATGCACTTTTTTGCACACATTACTTGACTGAAAAAACATTCATTTCAAAATTTGCAGTAGCGTGAATTTGGAAGGATGGCTATTTTGTTCCACATCTTGTTTCAGAAAGTGTGAATTAGGTAGGTTTCCCCTTTAAACATGAACTGAGAACTGTATGCCGATATCCTGCCCAAATGTTGTCACTATACTCCTGCAATTTGGGGGGGTTAGGGGGGCTGCGAATGGATTTCTTCTAGGATCAGATAACATGGAAATTACCTGCTAAACACATTCTGTATACTATTAGTGTTCTAGAAGGCTGATCGCCAAAGAATTGATGCTTTTGAATTATGGTGCTGGAGGAAACTCTTGAGAGTCCCATGGACTGCAAGAAGATTAAACCTATCCATTCGGAAGGAAATCAGCCCTCAGTCCTCATTGGAAGGATAGATCCTGAAGTTGAGGTTCCAGTATTTTGGCCACCTCATGAGAAGAGAAGACTCCCTGGAAAAGACCCTGATGCTGGGAAAGATGGAGGGCACAAGGAGAAGGGGACGACAGAGGACGAGATGGTTGGACAGTGTTCTCGAAGCTACCAGCATGAGTTTGACCAAACTGTGGGAGTCAGTGGAAGACAGGAGTGCCTGGCGTGCTCTGGTCCATGGGGTCAAGAAGAGTCGGACACGACTAAACGACTAAACAACAACAACAACAACAACAGAAGTGACTATTTGGGCTGTATTCACCTGGCAATTTATTCAGCGTGGATATCTCAGTTGGTTAGAGCATGATGCTGATACTGCCAAGGTTGGAGGTTTGATTCCCATATAGGACAGCTGCATATTTCTGCATTGCAGGGGGTTGGATTAAATGATCCTTAGGTTCTCTCCCAACTCTACAATTTCTTTTTCATGACTTTTCCCTAGCTGTTGCAGTCCACGTTATGTTTGAGCTTTCTTTCACGCAACGTAAGAACTACTTCCAGAACTATATGGGGCAAGTTTAGTGCTTAATTTCCATGTTATTTGCTTTCAGAAATAATCTGTTTGCAAATAACGTGGAAATGAGTGCTAAACCTGCGCCACATTCCACTGTAGTTCCGGAAGTGGCATTTACATTGTCCAAAAGCACAATTATAATGCAGAAATTAACAGGTAGTAAAACGGAATAAATTGGCATGTGGATGCTGTCTTTATCCTGCTTCTTCCTCTCAGCATGTGAGGTTATAATTGTACAAATGAGGGGGAAAACATCAGGGTCAATATTTCCTTCTGTCTCATACTGTTTCCCCTCCTCCATAATGACTAAGTAGCTAAAACCACAGCAAGACTCTGGCTGACTGAGAGCCAACCACACACAAAAATGAAATAAAACACCTTGAACAGATCCCAACTAGATTTAATACAAATTATTATCCATTCTTTAATCATTCCCCCCTAATCTTGCTGGAATTTTATTATGCCTCACGCAATGTGCACGTGGTGCCTTAAATAATGTTCACGTTTTGACTCCCCCCCCCACTCCCCCCCCCCATTTTCACCTTCTAAATGATTCAGAATACGTTGTTGTGGGCATAGAAATGGACAGGTTGCAACACCAAGACAGTGACTGGAGGCAAAATCTGAGATTAAGAGCATGCCAGCCTTCTTAAGGGAAATCCACATGCATCAGCGGCTGTCTGGCTTCAGAAGATCAAAAGTGGAACAGGGACCTAAGTGCCTTGCCATGCTGCTGGTCCGCATTGACTGATAATCTGAGATATGTTGCCTTTGAATATGGATGTTTCACATTGGTGTAATGGCTAATGACCATAGGTAGTCATGTCCTCCATGGGCTTGTGGCCATTGCTACATGTCAGTATTCTCCACCATTTAGTACTCGACCACACTTCTGCTTGTCCATGCCTAGAAAAAACGGATCCAACTGGTTCAGCCCTTGTCCCACTGCTTTTCCCTGGAAAACCCACTCTTTAGCGCTAAACCACAGCAAATGTCAGAGGAAACCTGATTCATGTTTGCTCCAATTGAGCAGTTCCCCTGGGGAAAAGCGGCTGAGAAAGTGGAAGTCTGGATGAGTCATTAATGATGCTCACTACGAAGAACAAATGTTAGCTTTTGATATAATTCCACAGGTTATTAAGAACTGGTCCCTAGTTCAGACTTGGAGATATATAAGGAATAAGCTGGGTGATTTCTAGGCTCAGTAAGATCCACAGGCAAGCCAGAAATCGATGTTCTCTACACAGCTGTGTTTGGGTTTGACAAACATGGGTTTGACATGATTTGCCAGTTAGTTTGTGCGACTTCACGGTTTCAGGCTATGCCTTCAGAATGTTTAGACAGACATTACAGGAAAATTCTGGTGGAACATCATCTGTGCAGGTATGGTGCCCAAGCAGTGGAAGACCTATATCATTACAGTGGTACCTTGGGTTACATACGCTTCAGGTTACATAGGCTTCAGGTTACAGACTCCGCTAACCCATAAATATTACCTCGGGTTAAGAACTTTGCTTCAGGATGAGAACAGAAATCACACGGCGGCGTAGCAGCAGCAGGAGGCCCCATTAGCTAAAGTGGTGCTTCAGGTTAAGAACAGTTTCAGGTTAAGAACAGACCTCCAGAATGAATTAAGTTCTTAACCCGAGGTGCCACTGTATTTACTGCACTGCTCCTTGTATTATGAAGCAATGGCAAAGTTTATTCTGAATTGATTAAAATACCTGATGGGGATGATCAAGCAAAAATTACACATTTGACTTTGATATATCCCTGACAGAATTACAAGATTTCCAGTGGCTGCCCAAAACCTGATGAGAAAAATTTATGGAGGTGAATATGTCAAATTGCAAAGATTTAATTGGGTGATTTAATTGGAAAAAAAACAACAAAAAACATTTGGATGCTTTTAAATGTATTGGTTCTCTTCACAGTTTGCATTTTAGAATATATTTTGTTTTATTTCCCCCTAACCTTTTCTACATTGTGTATTAGTAGGAGGAGGAGGAGTATTTTGGTATGTATTTTAATGTAAAGACATATTTTGGTCACCATTGTTACTCAATTTTGTATGTATGTGTGTCAGGCTTGGAGAGTCCTCCTCTCCCTTCGATAACTTCACAGATAAGAATTAACGAGCAGTTGATATATTTATTGTCCTTTTATTACAGCATCATGTTGCAAGCACAAATGCACAGCTCTCTGCAAGGAGGGCAGCTGGCAACTCTAAACCCTCCTTCCGACTTCCAATGCATTTTAGGCGCCAACAGGAAGTCCCTCCCTCCCTCTGACTCCTTTGCTCTCTGATACGTTCAGACCTCTGAGTCCATGGGGAGGGGGGTCCCCCACACTCTCAAGTGACGTCTTGACTAGCTGCCCCCTCCCTTTTGGTTCCCTTGCCATTATTTCAAAACTGGGTAACTCCTCCCTAAGCTGTTCAGCTTCTGTCTCTGTCTCTCTGCTTCTGAACATGCTGTGGACAAGGGGGGGGTGACTCTTCCCCCTCCAGTTCTCCATCGGAGAGAAGCTGGTCTGCCATAGAATGCCTTCCCCAGTCCTCATCTTTAGACCATTCCCTGACAGTATGTATGCATGATGGTGACTTTTCTGTGGTTCTGTGACCATGATCTGGTGGAACGCTCTGTCACAAGAGATTAGGGCCCTGCAGGACTTGACATCTTTCCACAGTGCATGCAAGACAGAGCTGTTCCACCAGGCCTTTGGCCAAGGCACAGCCTGACTCCCTCCTTTGGTAATCCTCACAGAACTATAGTCCAATGGTTGCCATTAATTTGATTTTGAATTGATTTTAGAATGGATTGATTTTAGAATGCTGTGTTACTTTTATTGTTGTTAGCCGCTCTGAGCCTGGCTTCGGCTGGGGAGGGCAGGATAAAAATAAAAAAATATTATTATTATTATGGTCAGAACAACAGTGATAAACAAAGTAGGTCTTCAGGGTTTCAGACTGACATCTCCCACAACTCTACCTGGCGACTGAACCTGGAGCCTTGTGCGTGTAATGTAGATGTTCTACCACTGAAATGGGGTAGTTAGCTTGACCTGATATAAGGCAACTTTCTAGGTTTGTATGGCTACATCATTGACTGAATTGCAGAGTGGGTCACAGCTGAGATGCGTGGAACTGGAGAGATGGAGTAATGGATCACACATTGGCATGGCACAGCATCATAAAACCTGTTGCGATCCACACACTCCAAAGAAGGTGAAACGAATACCACCGTGTCAGTTCAAGAATTGAACTGCAACTGCTATGTAAGCTTCCAAAAACTATAACTGAGCAATTAAAAGCAAATGAGCAGGATTATATAAAGGTCATGGTTTTTTGTGGGGTGAAGGGGACCACCATCTAAATTCTCGGGAATAACTGAGTGAGTGGATGGTATCAACACTGGAGAAGATGACTGGTAATGGAGATATGCACATTTTCTAGTCCTGATTTCTCCTGCTACCCAAGAAAGAAAGAAAGAAAGAAAGAAAGAAAGAAAGAAAGAAAGAAAGAAAAGCTGCAACGTTGTTCAAAACATTACAAGACCTAATAAGGAAGCTTCCCATTAAATAACGGGGGGGGGGGGGTTTGCTGGCTTTGCAGAGAGATTTCCGTGTAGGCAGAAGAAAGTTTCTTCGTTACACCATCTGCCCTCCCCTTTGGTTGGCAGGTCCCCCCCCCCCCATGAAGTCTTTTATTTCCTGGGAACCAGCAATTAAGAAGATCAGGGCTTTAGAAGGAAAAGAGAGAGGGAGAGAGAGGGAGAGAAAGAAAGAAAGCTTTATCACATGCATGCTGCCCAACTTGCTGCATGTGGCGAAGAAAGATCTCAAGAACTTTTAAAACCATTTCTGCTGTGAAGAATTCCAGCTCCTGCTTTGCTCATGTCCTTTGTGTGTCCCGGAATTTGTAGTGGGAGAGAAGAAAGACCAGACTTGAAGGTGGAGGAGTAAACAAGAAAAGACTGAGTGAGAGGGTGATACTGACCACATAGGCAAAACAAAGAACTGTTCTCCCCACCCCTTCGGTCTTTCTTGTCTCCTCTTTCTACCTCCAGATATAAGATCTACCTCACTGCATCGTGTCTCAGACTGGGGTTTCGCTCGAGATTCTTCCATTTTAAGGCTAGGAGAAGAGATACGTATTTGTTTCTGAGTTCACCCCCAGAAAAGAACTACCAGGGACTGGAGGTCGCTACTGCCAAGGTAAGGTTGTGTCTTCATCCGCTCTGCCTTCATCCTCTTCTCAAAAGTTGTCTGTCTTCTTAGTGGACAGAGGCCTTTCTCCTCTCATCACCTGTGAGTAAGAAAACACACACACACACACACACACACACACACACACTCATTCATTCATTTCATTCAATCAACTAAGGGGACTGTCTAGAAATATGACCTTTTTTATAATGTCAGTGCTTACAAAGAAACGAATGGTTCTTTGGAGAAAGTTGTTGTCACTCTGGTGCCGAAGAATGAGAAGGAGGGAATGGGGAAGCTATCATTTGCAATCGTTTATTGGTCGTGGCAAAAGCTTGAAAATGATTCTAGTTAACGTGAAAGCCACTGCATGAATGAAAAGCTCCTGTGCCCTTGGCGTTCTCACTGATACTTTAGAATTTTTAGCAAAAGCACTGCTGTATGGCAAGCTCCTTGGAGGCAGGGACCTGCTCCTTTTCTTTTTTTAGAACAATTTTAAAATTTATTTTAAAACAAATACAAAAACAAAAAAATCCTGTTATCCTTTAAAGGGCAGCATACATTGATGGCACTTTAGAAATGTATCTTGATAATGGTTGTATTATTATTATTATCATTATTAGCTGCAATCTTCTGAAGTGTTCCTTTAGAATTAATAATACCTATAACCACAATTTATTTATTTATTTGCTTCTTCTTTTATTAAATTTGCATTCCAGTTCTTCGTCCAAAGATTGCAGGGAGGTTTACAACACAGAACACAAAAGTCAGTACATAAACACAGTATCTATTTAACACACACACAAAATATCAGATGCAATTATAGTAAGAAATGCCTAAGAAAATACAGATTCTTACAAAAATCACAGCACGGTCCACAATATTTTAACAACTATTATTAATGCTTATGTTTTCAAAAGATGGCACTATTCAGAGAAGTTTACTTTGTGAATAATAATAATAATAATAATAATAATAATAATAATAATAATGGGATTTTAAATTGTTAAAGGTTCTTTTTTAAAAAAACAACCCCCAAAACCCCATGGAGCTCCTCCACTCTTTGAATGTTCATAGGCCCTCTGTCCTTCTGTTTGCTTCTTGGCGAAACCGCTTCCCATTCAAACCACAGTTTGGGAACTTCTGGGGTAGGGACTTTAGGTGGGACACCACATTTTCAGAGTGGCAAGAGAGGCTTAATTATCTTTTCAGCAGAGTGCTGGATAGACTTGAGAAGTGAAGGTGTGTGGACCCGGGAAGAGAAGGTTGTAGTAGTCTAGCAAGAAGTGGCCATGGTATGAACCAGAGTTTTTGTGAAGGGACAGAACAGCTATATTTTTGTCAGGCTATCTATTGATGTTTTTACTGGTGTTTTTATTGACATTATAATTTTGTATGCTCTATACCACCTTGCTGTATTTTTATGAAAGCGCAGCCTATAGATATTCCAATAATATGATATATCCACCTATTTCAGTATTGTCTATTCTGCTTATCAGATCTCAAAAGAAGCCTTTCTCATCACTTGTTACCTTATTTTAATTTGAGTAGTTGGGATGGCTACCGATACCTTTCTGAATGCAAGGCAGGTGCTCTACTACTGAGCTATGATCCCTGCAAAGGAGCCTGTCTGCTGTGTCTCTGCAAGATTATCTGCTCTGGCTTTGAAACTTCCCTATCAGCCTCGGCTGGAGACAAGATGTTCTGTCTCCATCTCTGCATCCGGCATGGCTAGGTGACAGGAGCGAGCCACACAAGAACTCTGCATAGACTTGTCAGAGCGTCAGCCTTAATGAGCACAGCATCTCACCCCCAGTAGGTCTTGCCCCATGAATCAGTTGCCGAGACTGAAAGTCCCTGCCCTCCCCACAGCCATCTAAGTTCCCACCTCTCCAGGGTTTTCCCCCAAGCAATCAGAGACTGTGCCTATGTGAATTCAACCTCTCCTCCACCATCTTCATGCCTCTTCTGGTTCTAGGTGACCAGGGAGGAGGGGAGCTGGAGGGAGAGACACCCATGCCTCTTCATCAGTTGGACTCATCTCTGCTTCTTGGCCTTCTTCTGCTTCAGCTTCTGCTTCAGCTTCTGCCTTTGATTCTGGACTCTCCCAGCTCACTGACTCTCCCAGCTCACTGACTCTCCCAGCTCACTAAGTTCTGTTACCTCTTCAGCTTCCGACACGTCCTCCTCCCAGCCTTCTCCCTCTTCTCCATCTGATCACTCATCATTTCCCCACTCCACAGGCTCTAAGCCATCTTTGCTTGGTGCTTCCTCCAACCATTCCTCTGTGTCCATCTAGTCCATGACTCCTCGGGCAGAGCTGCAGCAGAAGTGTCTGCCCTCTGAGGAGGTTGGCCACTGGATCTCTGAATGAGTCTTCCAGTCGGTGACTCCTGCAGAAACACGACAGGGAGAGTGTCCCCTGGGGGCAGGTCATTCTTCCTCCTATACATACTCAGAAGTGCATTTCCAGGTGTTCAGTTGATAATGTGATTCCTTAGGAAACATCTTTCACATTACGGAAAGATCTCCCTGGAAGCGATAATAATTAAAAGGGCCTATATAACCATTTATTTATGTCTTTCAGATTGATTGAAAGGGAAAATTCAGATGGAGAATTCATCCAAAGAAAACACTCAGCTTTTTTCAAAAAACACAATCCTGCCCATTGACAGGTCTTCTTCAAGATCAGAATCCTCAGCTTCGAAGGAGAAAGGAACAATCTGTGGAGGAATGAAGGTATAGTATAAAAGAGCTGTGGATTGTGGACTTGGCTCATTTGAAGGGGCTGAGAATTCATCATTGGGCACATTATTTCTCTGATACTTTTCAGCCAAGCCTTTTCTTCTTGCAGCCCAACTTAAATACAAAGCATCCAATACCAATCACAGCATCCATTTAAAGCTCACATTTTCTCCTGCATACTGTTGTTTACCCCCTCACAGAGCTATGCTTCCCAACCAACCTGGGAATTGTAGCTCTGTGAGGGGAATAGGGGTCTCCTAAGTTCTCTCAGCACCCTTAACAAACTACACCTCCCATAATTCTTTGGAGGAAGTCGCGGCTGTCGAAACTGGTACCATAGTTTTTCAATGTATGGTGTGAGAGCGGCCTAAGTCTGTCCCAATACAAATGGAGTCCAAACTGAAGTTTGCTGCCAGTCTGGTACTACAGAAGTGAGTTGGGGGAAAGAATTGTTCAGTGCCTGTCAGGTGTTGGCCGACGCAAAACAGCACTTCAGACTTTGAAAAGCATCAAGGCATCTCTGAACTTGCGTTATCGTTGGTGCGGCTGAGTCGTATTGCAAGATATGCACACAAAAACTCGCACACAGAGGTCAACCCCTTTTCCCGGCACCAGAGCACACACTGACACAAAGAGACCAAATCGTCTCGTCCAAGTCTCGGTGCAGAGTGGCACTTAACTACTTCCCCGGTTTGGAGAATTAAAAGCAAGTTGTGTTCATTAAACTTGCATTATGAGACAAATAAGATCATTCCCCCCTCTGCCTGCTTCTGAGGTAATCCGATTCCTTCACTGAATAAACCTTCAGTTGCCACTGAGCCATTAAGGAAGCGGCTTATTGCCTCCAAAAATAGACAGACAATCATATTAAAGCACCAGCAATTTCCCCAGGGTTGGCGTTCTCTCTGCGCTGCATATAGGATTGCTGGCTAACCAGAAAGAAAGGAGGCTTTTTGTTGCTGTCGTCAATGGATTTCAGCTATTTTAACAGGTCAGGGACATGGAAACTCAGGCCCAGCGGCCAAGCCACTCTATCTGGCCCTCAGGACTCTTCCTATACCACACCCCTTCCCTAGCCACACCCCTTCTCCCCAGGCCACACCCCCCCCACTGGCCCTGCTCCCAACCCCACTCCACACCAGACCCAGGGGAAACTGGGCTTTATACCCCAGGAAACCTGGGGAATTTGCCGCTGGGTCTTAGCTCTTGGATCTGCCCCCTGTGCCCAGGAATCTCTGCTTCTAGGCATCCTTCAGATACCAGACCTTTATTTAATTTAATTCCTGCTGCTGGAAGAATGACAAAGATTCAGTACCTAATTGTGAATATTAGGGAAGATTACATATGGGAAAATGTTCATATAGTACAATAAATTCACACTAAAATCCCAATGAATTTTCATGGTTATTTTTAAATTGAAGATATTTTGATGTGATCATGTAATTGTTATTTTGTATTTTTTTAAAAAAGAAAAATGGATTGATTTTAGAGCTGTGAACCACTTAGAAGCCATTCTGGCATCTAAGTGGTATATCAATCAATCAATCAATCAATCAATCCAACACTGGTGAAACATTTTTAAAGCACTGCCTCGTCTGTTTGCTCATTGCAGATTTTTCTTGCTGCATTATCGTTTGTTTACTTTGCGAAAGCTCTGTCAGGAAGTTACCTGAAAAGTACCATCACCCAAATAGAAAAAAGATTTGATATCCCTTCATCCCTGGTTGGCCTGATAGATGGCAGCTTTGAAATTGGTATGTGACACACACCAAGATTTTGTTGCTATATAGGCAGATGACGAGCTAAGTGTGCCTAAGTCAGTCTCTCCTTGCTTCTTAAAGGGAACCTTTTAATAATAATCCTGGTCAGCTACTTTGGAGCCAAACTTCATAGGCCAAAGATCATCGGAGCCGGTTGCCTGATCATGTCATTCGGAACATTTTTGATAGCCATGCCACAGTTCTTTATGGGACAGTAAGTATGCCACAATTTGTAGCTGCCGTTTCGCAAACAAATGTGTAAAGCTTGATCGTTCCTTCTGTTTCCAAAGTTCAGGGGTGGGTGCCATTGCTTGTGTCGATAAAATTGCACCATTCATGCTTAGAGAAACTCCAAGGTTTGCAGAACTATGGGCAACTTGGGGGGAAGGGCATGATACGATATGATACGATACGATAATCTTTATTGTCATTGTCCCATACAGAACAGAGAAATTGAAAAAAATCTACGGGGAGGGGGAGCCAGAGAACAGTCTGAGAGTGCTGAATGGCCATGTAATGTTGAGTGGCTGTTGGAGGGACCCCCCCCACCCAGAAAAACAGGTGGAAAAATAAATGGAATAGAGTATTCTTTTAAAAGGGGGCATGTCTGGCTGGCTTGCATTTCATACTGCAATGTTTTGCACTCTTTTCATAGGACGCAATTTATATGAGGGTGACTTAGAATGGAGAATAAGATTCTATCCCTGTGGAATTCCAGTTTTGCCACTTGTGGCACCATGCAGCTCATGTTGACAGCTGTGGAAATTCAGTACAGGGTACAATACGGCGACCAAGACTCAGGCCGGCTCTACCATTAGGCAGAATGAGGTTCACCACAGTTGATATATATGAACTATTCATTTCAGTGTAGCCCTTGCCTTCAGTTCAGGTAGCCTTCAACGGGAGCCTGGAATAAGCTTAAGTATATACCCCCCTCCACCGTGTAACAGGTGGTAACTCTGTAAAGAAACTGTTGGTTTTTACACAGCTATAGGTATGAGATATTTTCTTCCTCCTCCAATTCAACTGTCAGCATCTCCCCGTGTCTCCAGGATCAGAACCAGCTGCCTGTCTCAGTCTTGGAAAGAGCTCAGGCGCAAATCCATGCAGGTAAGGATAAAAAAATAATGGCAGCACTGCTCCAGGAAATATAATGTTGGTGCAATGATTCTTTTTGGCAGCTGCTTTAGTGTGATTTGATGGGAAAGGGTGTGTATATGTTGAAAGTCCCATTAGTTGAGTGTATTGGGGGAGAAATGATGTCAAAATACAAACGTCGATCTCTTGGGTTTGTGTGAACAGGGTGCGAAAAGGAAGCTGGAATTTCCATGTGGATTTACGTTTTGCTGGGAAATCTGCTACGTGGAATTGGGGAAACCCCGATCCAGCCTCTGGGGATTGCGTACATTGATGACCATGCCACAGAAGAGAGCGCAGCCTTTTACATTGGTATTTTGTTTTTCAAACCAGGTCGTATTTCTTCTCATTTCTCCCTCTGACATACCAGATGGTTTGTCCATTCTTATTGACCAGGTCTGGGACACGGGTGGCACTGTGGGTTAAACCACAGAGCCTAAGACTTGCCGATCAGAAGGTCAGCAGTTCGAATCCCCGCGACGGGGTGAGCTCTCATTGCTCGGTCCCTGCTCCTGCCAACCTAGCAGTTTGAAAGCACGTCAAAGTGCATGTAGATAAATAGGTACTGCTCCGGCGGGAAGGTAAATGGCATTTCTGTGTGCTGCTCTGGTTCGCCAGAAGCGGCTTAGTCATGCTGGCCAGATGACCCGGAAGCTGTACGCTGGCTCCCTCGGCCAATAAAGTGAGATGAGCACCGCAACCCCAGAGTCGGCCACGACTGGACCTAAGGGTCAGGGGTCCCTTTACCTTTATATTCACCAGGTCAAAGTGTAACTTTTCAGTCTAATGTGCCCGTTCTGCTTCCTTTTCTCAGGGTGTGTGCAGACGGTTGCAATAATAGGCCCCATCTTTGGCTTCCTCCTGGGCTCCTTGTGTGCCACACTGTATGTTGACATCGGCTTTGTAGACATGGGTGAGTCTGAGCAAGGCTGCAATGAGTCTGTTGAACACATCCCAATCTCTGAGGTGGGTTTGGCTGAAAGGCCCTGGGTCGTCCAGCAAGCTTCGTGGCCAGGTGGAGATTTGAACCCTGGTCACCTCCGTCCTAGTCTTCTTTTTTATATATATAATTTTTTATTAGTTTTTTAACATACCATTTTCAACAATAATTAAACATACTTTTACATCTTATTCAGCTTCTTTGACTTCCATCAGTCCTGTCTGAAAATTTTCCTATCTAATCTCTTAGTATGTATTTCTTATTTTCCCAATTACATTTCAAACTCATAACCAATATCTCTATCTTTTTCTACTCTGTAACACTTCTCATATTTCTCCTTACAAAACCTCTTGTAGTCCTACTAGCATATTTTTTTAAAATTACAGTTGCTCTTCAAATAATTCATATACTTCGTCCAATCTTCTGTAAATCTCTGGTCCCACAGGTTTCAAATCCTTCCTGTCATTTTGTCCAATTCTGCATAGTCCATTAATTTTGTCCTCCATTCTTCTTTCGTCAGAATTTCTTCTTGCTTCCATTTCTGGGCTAACAGTACTCTTGCCGCTGTTGTTGCATATAAGAACAATTGTACATCTTGCCTATTAATGTCTTGGCCGATAATACCAAGTAAAAATGCTTCTGGTTTTTTTAAGAATGTATATTTCAACATCTTTTTCATCTCATTATATATCATTTCCCAGAAGTTCTTTACTTTCTTACATTCCCACCACATATGATAAAATGTTCCTTCTTTTCCTTTACATTTCCTACATTTATTATTTGTCTTATACATTTTAGCTAATTTCACTGGTGTAATAAGCTCCGTCCTAGTCTTGACACTCTGACCACTAATCGTTCCTACTGGTGGCTGATGTTGTCATTTCTTCTTCCCTCCGCAGACAGCATAAGTATAACTCACAAGGACTCCCAGTGGGTAGGAGCTTGGTGGCTTGGCTATTTAATAGCCGGGGTGGTCAGCATCCTTGCCGCTATCCCTTTCTGGTTCTTACCGAAACATCTTCCAAGACCAGACACCCGAAAGGATTCCAGCACTTCCTCTGAGCAGTCCAAGTTCATCAACGAAGATAACAGAGAACACCGCATCACCTACCAAGAGCAAGTGAAGTTTCTCGAGATGGCTAGAGGTGAGGCCATGTGGCTGGTGAACTGAGTCACATTCAGACTTTATAAAATCTCTTTTTTTTTCAAATCAACTAGTTTGGTAACAGTCTCTACTAATTACCTTGCCTTGCTTTCCTACCCTTGGGTGATGAACTATCAAATGAGCACATTGAGGATGTGGCTGAACCACATTGCATTGAGCTTAGTGTGTGTTGGAATATTCTGAACCCTGCGAAGTCTTTGAAAACAAATTTGCATTACATGTTGTTTTCCAGTCAGTTTGTCAACAGCAGGCCACTGTTCTGTTTTGCAGATTTCCTGCCGTCACTGAAAAGCCTCTTTGGGAATCCAGTGTATTTTTTATACCTCTGCTCCAGCATCACCCAGTTCAATTCTCTCATTGGTATGGTGACTTACAAGGCAAAATACATTGAGCAGCAGTTTGGGCAATCATCTTCGAAGACGAATTTTGTCATAGGTATGAATGCCATGCTTTTAAAAAATGATTACCGTATTTTTCCGTGTATAACATGCCCCTATGTATAAGACTACAAATTAAGAAAATGAGGGGTGATTGCCCAGAGTTGAGCTTTTTTAGGGGGGATTGCAGAAAATAGCTCACCCGCATGATCTGCACGGCCACTCACATGTGTCGCAATAGCCGCTTACCATCTTTTCCCTCGCCGGCAGAAGCCGGGAGTTGTCTGCCCTATTGACACAGCAGCAGCCAATCAACAACAGGCCTTGCCGCAGCCACCAGTAGCACACCCAATATCCACTGAGAATCTCTGGATCGAGGTAGCAGCCAATTTCATGTCCCCCCTATGCACTATCTGTGTATAAGACGAGACCAAATTTTGAACCTTATTTTTAGTAAAAAAAACCACACCTCGTCTGATACACAGAAAAGTATGGCATGTAAATAGATGCCACTCTGTGCTAGCTTTGCTGAGTGGAAGCTAGGTATGGAAATAAAACATGATTTTCAGGTCAGAGCTTTCTTTGGGTATGTCAAAGGCTGCAGAATTGCGAGGCAAACATGGAGCTTCTTATATATACCGAGGGTTGAAGCCCATGCTAGTTCTCTTCAAAATATACCCAGCTGAAATTAATATCCCTGATGGACTTGGGTCCATTAATTTCAGTGGGTCTGCTTTGAGCAGAACTTAGTTGGATGCAGCCCAAGTGTTTTATTTTTGGACCAGCTGCATTACACTTTGTTGTTCTCGTTCCTCGAAGATGGAAGTTGGAATTTCTTGGCATGGCACCTATTCAACTAGTATAATCTGCGAATGCTGTTTAGGAGGAGAAAAGGCACTCAGCAGCAATTATTGCCCATAACACAGTGCCTTCCATTGTATGTCAAGCTTTTCTTAGTCCTAAGCCTCTAGCTATGTGTGAAACAATTTAAGATTATGCAAAGCAGAGGAAGTGCCACTTGAGAAGAATAGGCAAAAGGTTTATTGCTGTTACTATAGGACAACAGTCACTGATCTGGTGCCCTCCAGACTTTTTGGACTGTTGACCATGCTGGCTGGGGCTGATGGGAGTTATAGCTCAAAACATCCAGAGGGCACAAGTTTGGCAAAGACTGCTATAGCATAATAATGCAAGACACCCAGACAGGTCCCGATATGTTGTCTTTGGGCAGTAGGGAGATGAGAGGGGATGGGGGGTGGAGAAAAAATGGTCCACCTCAGATATTTCCACATTCAGCAACTATAAAAGTATATTAAAACTAGAGGGGGTGCCCAGTGCTGTATATTAAAACTAGAGGGGGTTGCCCAGTGCTACCAAAACATATTGTGATTTTTAAATGGACCGTATTTTTCGCTCCATAAGATGCACCTGACCATAAGACGCACCTAGTTTTTAGAGGGGGAATGCAAGAAAAAAAAATATTTTTAAAGGGAGCACTGAGCAGAGCCTGTATGCATCCCAGGCTCTGCTCAGCGCTCCCTTTCGCGAGCTGCGTGGAGCGTGTGTGTGGCCCTTGTAGGCTTCTCCTTCCTCGGGGGAAAAGCCCCCAAGAGCTGCAAACATGCTCCACGCGGCTCGTGAAAGGGAGTGTGACTCTTGGGGGCTTTTCTGGGAGGTGGGGGACGGGACTGAGGGGCTGCCCTCTGTCCCTTCCCCCACCTCCCGCAAAAGCCCCCAAGAGCCGTGTACCCTTTAAAGAGCGTGCGGCTCTTGTGGGCTTTTCCCCAAGGAGGAAGAAGGGACTGACGTGGCCACGCTCTCGGGGGCTTTTCCCGCCTGTCTCCTGCCTGCATTCGCTCCATAAGACGCACACACATTTCCCCTTCCATTTAGGAGAGAAAAGGTGTGTCTTATGGAACGAAAAATACAGTAATTTATAAGCTTGGACCCATTGTGCCAAAGAAAGGGGTGAAGTCAGACCAAAGTCACCATCTTGAATCAAAATGGCATCCAAGCTTCAATTATCCTTTAGTCCAGGCACGCCCAACTTCCAAGAGACTGCGTTCTACTCCCACTTTTAAAAAGCTGGCAGTAATCTGCCCATCAAAGTTGTTGAGAGTTTTTTTGGGGGGGATCAACCTGTTGGACACCCCTGCTTTAGTGGATATCAGGGTTAATTCAAACCAGAGGTGGGCAACATGAGACCTGGCACGAGTGCCAGCTTGGCCCTGTGGCTGTAGGTGCCTGGAGGCATGGGTGCCATGCAGCGTTCATGGCCCTAGCTCTGAAATTTGTGGGTGCCTTAATGCAAGAGCACCCAGAGCCCCAGGGAGTTGGCACCTATGAGGCCCAGGGACCAACTCCAGCCCTCCCAGCTTCTCTATTTGACCCTGAGAACTTCCCCCAGGCCACATTTCTTACTGGCTGTGTTTCATACCCTCTCTGAACCTTTCTTCCTGTCTGGAATGTATCTTAACTCTGATATTGCTTGTTGCTTGCCAGGGTAGAGACTAGAGAAGGGCGTCTGAGTGTGTGCAGGAACTCGACTATTGCATAAAGGCAAAACTGACGTGATTTGCTCCACGAGTGTTTCCCTCTGGGTCCAATTCAGAAGGTATGGAATACCAAAATCATGTACAAGTGCAATACGGAATGTGTCTCAAAGCCAAAGTTCCATCCAAGTGACCATTCATTCAATAAAGAGAATTGAATGATTTTTACACAGCTGAGGCACTGCTACTGCAATTTGGGTGATTGAGGGCAACAGTACAACACTCCCGGGGATGTGAATAGGTTTTTCCCGCCCAGTCTGCGGATTATCCTTTAGCAACAAGTACACTTGTAGGAAATCAGCCCTGAGTGATCACTGGAAGGACAGATCCTGAAGCTGAGTCTCCAATAATTTGGCCACATCGTGAGAAGAGAAGACTCCCTGGAAAAGACCCTGATGTTGGGAAAGATGGAGGGCACCAGGAGAAGGGGACGACAGAGGACGAGATGGTTGGACAGTGTTCTCGAAGCTACCAACATGAGTTTGACTAAACTGCAGGAGGCAGTGGAAGACAGGAGTGCCTGGCGTGCTCTGGTCCATGGGGTCATGAAGAGTCGGACACGACTAAACAACAACAACACTTGTAGAGATTCTTTGCTCTTTATGGAATGAATAACACTCATACACTTGTACCTGATTTTGACATTGCATACATTAGGTAAAGACTATATTTAACGAAACGGACACTTGGTGGAATGTAAATGTCTTATTTTTACATTTTGCCTTTGGGAAATTCTATATAATTACATACAGAGTTATGTGAGCTGTGTTTCTGTATTTCTCTATATTCCTTTGTGTTGTGTTCCAACAGAAGGAGCAATAACTGGTACTGGCTGCAGAATTTTTCAGGGGAATTCTGTAGGTCGCTAAAAACGAGACCACGCCGTATTGATTTTCCTCTTTGTTTGAGGGGCTGTAGGTCTCATCAATATCCCTGCTGTGGCTTTGGGGATATTCTCCGGAGGGCTGATCATGAAGAAATTCAGGCTGAACGTTTTGGGGGCGGCCAAGTTGTCCCTGGGATCCTCTTTCTTTGGATACCTCCTCCTGCTGCTGCTCTTTGCCATTGGCTGCAAGAATGCTGAAGTGGCAGGCCTGACCGTCTCCTACAAAGGGTATGTTCAACCAGGCTGGGGAGTGGCTTTGGTGAAATGCTGTTCGAAATGGACTTGCAAGAGACCTTCTTCTTATACAGTGGTACCTCTGGTTGCGAACGGGATCCGTTCCGGAGGCCCGTTCGCAACATGAAAAGAGCTCAACCCGCAGCGGTGTGTCTGCGCAGGTTGCGATTCACCGCTTCTGTGCATGTGTGAGCGACGAAACCCAGAAGTAACCCTTTCCGGTACTTCCAGGTCGCCATGGGACATAACCTGAAAGAATGTAACATGAAGCGGATGTAACATGAGTTGTGACTGTATTTGTGTGGACTAACTTGACCGCTTTGATCTAGGGAACTCACAGCTTTCCAAGTGCCTCATCACTTTCAATCTGCACTGGCAAGAACTTGTTTTTCAAGGTGATTGAGCGGGTGGTTGCTGAACAACTCCAAGCACGCCTGGAGGAAACGGACCATTTGGATCCCTTCCAATCGGGATTCAGGCCTCACCATGGGACTGAAACTGCCTTGGTCGCGCTGGTTGATGATCTCCGGCGGGCTAGGGACAAAGGTGAGAGCTGTTTCCTAGTTCTGCTGGATCTCTCAGCGGCCTTTGACACCATCGACCATAACATCCTTCTGGACCGTCTAGAGGGGCTGGGAGCTGGGGGCACTGTTATACAGTGGTTCCGCTCCTTCCTCCTGGGCCGTGTCCAGAAGGTGGTGGTGGGGGGTGAGTGTTCAGACCCCTGGGCTCTCACTTGTGGGGTGCCTCAGGGTTCTGTCCTCTCCCCCATGCTTTTTAATATCTATATGAAGCCGCTGGGAGAGATCATCAGGGGGTTTGGACTGGGTGTTCATCAGTATGCAGATGACACCCAGCTCTACCTCTCCTTTAAATCAGAACCAGTGAAGGCGGTGAAGGTCCTGTGTGAGTGCCTGGAGGCGGTTGGAGGTTGGATGGCGGCTAACAGATTGAGGTTGAATCCTGACAAGACAGAAGTACTGTTTTTGGGGGACAGGAGGCGGGCAGGTGTGGAGGATTCCCTGGTCCTGAATGGGGTAACTGTGCCCCTGAAGGACCAGGTGCGCAGCCTGGGAGTCATTTTGGACTCACAGCTGTCCATGGAGGCGCAGATTAACTCTGTGTCCAGGGCAGCTGTCTACCAGCTCCACCTGGTACGCAGGCTAAGACCCTACCTGCCCGCGGACTGTCTCGCCAGAGTGGTGCATGCTCTAGTTATCTCACGCTTGGACTACTGCAATGCGCTCTACGTGGGGCTACCTTTGAAGGTGACCCGGAAACTGCAATTAATCCAGAATGCGGCAGCTAGACTGGTGACTGGGAGTGGCCGCCGGGACCACATAACACCGGTTCTGAGAGATCTGCATTGGCTCCCAGTACGTTTCCGAGCACAATTCAAAGTGTTGGTGCTGACCTTTAAAGCCCTAAACGGCCTCGGTCCTGTATACCTGAAGGAGCGTCTCCACCCCCATCGTTCAGCCCGGACACTGAGATCCAGCGCTGAGGGCCTTCTGGCGGTTCCCTCATTGCGAGAAGTGAGGTTACAGGGAACCAGACAGAGGGCCTTCTCGGTAGTGGCGCCCGCCCTGTGGAACGCCCTCCCATCAGATGTCAAAGAGATAAAGAATTACCTGACGTTCAGAAGACATCTTAAGGCAGCCCTGTTCAGGGATGTTTTTAATATGTAATGCTGTATTGTTTTTAATACTGATTGGGAGCCGCCCAGAGTGGCTGGGGAAACTCAGCCAGATGGGCGGGGTATAAATAATAAATTATTATTATTATTATTATTATTAGTGTAGCAGCACCTGCTCTCTCAAACTCCCTGCCTTTTGATATTAGGCAAGTGACTTCATTGTAGTGTTTTTGATGTCTGCCAAAAGCGGTTCAGGTTAGCTTACTAATACATGTGCTTTTATTACACACGTGTTTTTTAAAAAAATCTGTGGATTTTATCTGTATTTATTATTTTATGATTTTCTTGCTACTTTTAATGAATATTTTGTAACTGCTTAGAGATAGGGATTTGCTTTTTTTCTGATTCAGTGGTATATAAATTTTAGTAAATAAATAAACAAAAGCTTTGAAAATATACTGCAGCTAATGTGCTGCTTTTCACTGCCCCTGAAGTTTTCTTCAGGAACTGCAGCACACAGAGCCGATATGTGTGTGATCTGCCGGTTGTGTTCTCGGCCATGTGAATTTTTCAGACAGTCGTAGTACCAGCACCATGCATTTAGAGCACTCTTGTGCCACTTTAAGGGGAAACACATCATGTTCCTTCTGGGGTAGTTTGTCCACCTTTGGTCCCCATCCTGCACTCAGCTCAGCCCTCACCTGTGGCTCCTAGAAGCTGTCAGCGTACAACAACACAGGAAGGGCTTCGACTGGGCAGCTAATCAAGTGAGGGTAGCTGATAGGTATTAAACTCTTGATGAGTTAGGGCAGGCATCCCCAAACTCGGCCCTCCAGATGTTTAATAATAATAATAATAATAACAATAATAATAATAATAACTTATACCCCACCCTTCCCGGTTCAAAAACCGGGCTCAGGGCGGCTAACAACAAATTTAAAACACTTAAAAACACTTAATTATAAAAGCAGCATAAAATACAGTATAAAACATGAATAACAATAAAATTCAAAAATCAAAAATCAATTAGATAATCCCCAGGGCTACAGTTTTTTGGGGGACTACAATTCCCATCATCCCTGACCACTGGTCCTGTTAGCTGGGGATGATGGGAGTCGTAGTCCCAAAAACATCTGGAGGGCCGAGTTTGGGAATGCCTGAGTTAGGGGCTTCCCCTGCATGCATGGCAGATTGAGTGGATGAGACCAATAGCGGGTCCAACATTTAAGAAGAAGAAGAAGAGGAAGAAGAAGAAGAAGAAGAAGAAGAAGAAGAAGAAGAAGAAGAAGAAGAAGAAGAAGAGAAGAGTTTGGATTTGATATCCCGCCTTTCACTCCCCTTCAGGAGTCTCAAAGCAGCTAACATTCTCCTTTCCCTTCCTCCCCCACAACAAACACTCTGTGAGGTGAGTGAGGCTGAGAGACTTCAAAGAAGTGTGACTGGCCCAAGGTCACCCAGCAGCTGCATGTGGAGGAGCGGAGACGCGAACCCGGTTCCCCAGATTACATGACTCTTAACCACTACACCACACTGGCTCCCAGTGTGGTTTCTGCATATCCTGCAGAGAGAAATGAGGGACAGGTGGGGCTTGTCAACCTGGAAGTGTAGCCCATCTAGGAGAAGGAAAACTCTAATTCTCAACCTATTTCGCCTTGTGGGATATCTAAGGAGTAAACTCTGCACAAATCTGGAGTGGAGTCCCTAACATGTTTGGATGGAGCCTTGTACACCTCCTTCTGGCAACTCCTGCAGCCAAGCTGGTGCCAAACATCTTGCTCTGATTTCCTTTGGATCACATCAGCAAGGTTGAGATAGGGGGTCTTGTCATATGGGCAGCCCAAGACCTCCATACACACTGCCAAGACTTGCACCCCAGGAAGGTCACTTTGGTGCTGCTAATGCATCAATTTGATTTCACCCTCAGAGGCTCACTCCATTGCCTATCAAGACAGACAGATGCCAACAATTGTTGTTGTTTAGTCATGTCCGACTCTTCGTGACCCCATGGACCAGAGCACGCCAGGCACTCCTGTCTTCCACTGCCTCACACAGTTTATTCAAACTCATGCTGGTAGCTTCGAGAACACTGTCCAACCATCTCGTCCTCTCTTGTCCCCTTCTCCTTGTGCCCTCAAGCTTTCCCAACATCAGGGTCTTTTCCAGGGAGTCTTCTCTTCTAATGAGGTGGCCAAAGTATTGGAGCCTCAGCTTCAGGATCTGTCCTTCCAGTGAACACTCAGGGCTGATTTCCTTCAGAATGGATATGTTTGATCTTCTTGCAGTCCATGGGACTCTCAAGAGTCTCCTCCAGCACCATAATTCAAAAGCATCAATTCTTCAGCAATCAGCCTTCTTTACGGTTCAGCTTTAACTATACGGACCTTTGTTGGCAAGGTGATGTCTTTTAAAAAGTCACTGCTTCCCTCAAAGAATTCTAGGAGCTGTCGTTTGTTAAGGGTGCTGCCGAGAGCTACAAGGAAACCCCTATTACCCTCACAGAGCTACAATTCCCCGAGTTCCCTGGGAAGAGGGGTTGATTGTTAAATCACTCTGGGAATTGTGACTCTGTGAGGGGAATAGGGGCCTCCACACAATTCTCTGCACTCTCAGCAAGCTACAATTCCCTGTATTGTTTCGGGGAAGGTATAACTCTTTAAAGTGGTATGACATTGCTTTAAATTTACAGAGCAGGAGCGGCTTTAGTCAGATGGTAAATAGCTTTTCAAAAGATGCCCCCCCCACACACACATTATATAAGCCTTCAAAAATTCTGACTCCGGGATCAGTATCCCAAAAGGAAAAATGATTTCCTCATCCAACCCCTGGTCTCATAAACACAGCCTCTGGCATACAGGAGATGTTAGCATCTTTGCCTTCAGAGAGGTTGATGACAGTGCCTGGAACAGTAAACATGGAAAAGCTTTTCTCGGATAAAAGGATGTCATGTCCTTGAAAGCAGGCTTGTTGAGCATGTTCGACATTAGAGGCGGGGGACAAGGAAACAGAGCTTGAATCAATATCCAGTCCATAGGCCTTCCTGTAATCTTTTGAAAGGTTGTGGTAATCACTGTTGGCAATGACCCCATCGAAAGAGACTAATATAGAGTGTCACATGGCTTTGTCTGGCTGCTATTGGCCATTCTTCGATGAAGCACTATTTCTGGAGTATTTTCTGATAACCTCTGCAACCTAGTCCTAGTCATTCATAGCCCTGTGCACCTAGAGCTGGGGTAAGGAAACTTTTTAACTAGATAAAGACTGGTTCCCACCCCACAGACGAACACTGACAGGTGGGCTGTAAAACCTACTTGTCAATCATGACAACAAATACTATAAAAATCCCTTGCGTGGATTTGGCGCTGCCTAGGGACGCGGGTGGCGCTGTGGGTAAAACCTCAGTGCCTAGGACTTGCCGATCGTATGGTCGGCGGTTCGAATCCCCGCGGTGGGGTGAGCTCCCGTCGTTCGGTCCCAGCTCCTGCCCACCTACCAGTTTGAAAGCACTCTTAAGTGCAAGTAGATAAATAGGGACCGCTTTATAGCAGGAAGGTAAACGGCGTTTCCATGTGCTGCACTGGTGCTGGCTCACCAGCTGCAGCTTCGTCACGTTGGCCACGTGACCCGGAAGTGTCTTCGGACGGCGCCAGCTCACGGCCTCTAGAGCGAGATGAGCACGCAACCCTAGAGTCGGACACGACTGGCCCGTACGGGCAGGGGTACCTTTACCTTTACCTCTAGTGGACAACTGGGGACTGCAGTACAAGGGGCAGAAGTCCCCAGGCACTGATTGTTAAAACAGTTTTGGGAATTGTACTCCTGTGAGGGGAATAGGAGCCTCCAAACAACTCTCAGAACCTTTAACAAACTATACCTCCCAGAATTCTTTGGGGTAAGCCATGACTGTTTAAAGTGGTATCACCACAATTTAAATGTATGGTGTGAATGGGGCCGTTGATGAAATTATGGGCACCTAGCGCATCAAACTGACCAAACTGCGGGAGGCAGTGGAAGACAGGAGTGCCTGGCGTGCTCTGGTCCATGGGGTCACGAAGAGTTGGACACGACTAACAACAACAACAACAAAGCGCATCATTGTTTTCTTTTAGAAAACAGGTGGAAGACATGCTTTTTTCCATCAGGCTTTTGGATGTGGAGAACGTCAAGGGTTGGAATTTTATGAATAGTTTGCTGCTGTTGTTATGGGTTGTATTGAAAAGTTTGCTTTTCAGTTCTTGTGTTGTACAGTTAGGATGTGGTTTTGTGTTGCAAACTGCCCCCAGCCTTTGGGTGAAGGACTATAGCTGTGTCTGTTTTGGATGCAGAAGTTCAAGTTCAATCCATGACATCTCCAGGTAGCACTGGGAAATATAACACTGAAGAGCCACTACCAGCCAGTGTTGACAGTACTGATCTAGATCAGCCAATGGCCTGACTCCATATGAGACACCTTCCTCTGTATATTAATCAGTTACATTTCCGTTGACCAGGCTGGCTGGGGATAATGGTTACTGGAGTCTGCAATGTTGCCTACTTTTTATAATTTTTATTTTGCTTTAAACAAATACAGATAAATATAAACAACCAAGATTACAAAAGAAAAATCCTTAATAATAATAATGGAAAAGGCTAAAAAACTACAAAAAAATCAAAGTACATGGCATAGAACATAAGGCATTATGGGAAAGAAAAAAGAAAAAGAATCCCTCACCTTGGTATCTGAGAACATTTCCCTATGTGGTATCATTCTAAACATAACCAGGTCTTTATTGATGAACCCTTATCCCCTCGATAATTATTTAAACATTCCCATTCTTCTCTCACCATCTTTTTAGGTTTATCTCTTATTGCATCTCTCAGCTTCGCGAGCTCCAAGTACTCGCACAATTTGACTACCCATTCATCTTTGTGGTTGCCCACTTATTTCTGTGACATAAGTGGAAATTCAGTGACTATTGTGTTGTATCCAATGGAGTATTAGTGGCAAGGAGAATTCTCCCCTCCTCCCTCCCTACACAGACACAGCTTGTTGAGTGGGGCATAGCTGCTATGCTATCTTTTTGGCTGGTGAGTCCCTGTTGCTTACCAGGAGGAGGCTGTGGGGAGGTCAGCGCGGTGCAAAAGCACCTGGAGGACTGCGGGATTGGCTTCTCCAGTGCATTTGCACCGTGCTAACCTCTTTGCTGTCTTCCTCCTCTTCCTCCTCTTCCTCCTCCTCTCCTTCCTGGAGAGCCCAAAAGTTTGCATAGTGGCTGCACCCCACCTGCAGAGCTGCTTCTGTCCCCACAGCAGCCTTCTGCAGCCTCCGAAAAGCCTCTCCTAATTATTTCCCCCTCCCCTTTCTCCAGCCACAAACAGGTGGAACGAACTCTGTTTTCGGAGTGCAACTCGGGCTGCATCTGCTCCAAGAATGAATGGGATCCCATATGCGGGGAAAACGGAATCACCTACATCTCGGCTTGCCTTGCTGGTTGCAAAACATCCAATGGAAGTGGGAAAGACATGGTAAGTGGCTTCTTTCTGACTGGTCCTTCCTCTACTTTGATAAGTAAAGGACCAATTCACGTGTTTTTGCAATGTCCTATACTCAAAAAGTTTTGGGAGAAAAGGGTGAATTATATAAATATGACTGCACCAAAAAAAAAAAAAAAAAAGCTAACATTTTCAGAGGATAATATTTTTTTGAACTACATACCTGCTATATCGAATCTGACAACTGGACAATGTCAATGGATTCTATATAACCTTACTGTGGTCAAAAGGTCAATGTTGCTGCATTGGAAAAATAAAAGTGTCTGGCTCTATTTATTCAGTGGATTGCAGGCATGACTACACTTGCCACCTATGTGTGGATTGCTTATAGACCTAGACTTTCCATGGACAAGTATAATGGAATTTGGAACTCATTTATATGAAATGCAGTAGGTGAAAATGGTAATTGTTAACTGTTAACAATTGGTATAGTGATCTAATACACCTTTTTGCATTTTTCTTTCTTCACTAAAAAACCCAAAACACCGCTTTTCATGTGTTGTATTTAAATTCAATTTAATATATATATTTTTTTAAGTAAAGGAACAATTCTCACAACCCTTCTTATGCTCATTTGCAATGGTGGAATCAAGCTGGCTCCAGGTCAAGTATTAGCTGCCAACATGGAATTGCAAATGTCAGGGCTCAAGAGGGCTGACAGCCCCCCCTTTTTTACAAGAATAGTTGAACCAGTAGCAGTCAGATACAGAGGGTAGAGTGAACTGCAGCTCACCCCCCCCCCCACACACATTTCCTGTTCTCCAGAACGTCCTCTCCATAGTCTGCTGCCTTGGTCGTCTTTGTGCTCTGCTTATAAATGCCACCAGCCCTACTGCCCTAGCGTCAGGGACTGGACTGAAGGTGACAAGACTGAGGAGGAATGGTGGAGCTTTCCCCTACCTCACTTCTCTTCCCGAAGCTTCCAGAGAAGATGAAGGCAGTATTGAATTACAGCAGTAGTTTGAGGAAGGTCACAGCTCAGAGACAGGCAGAGACAGAAGAGTTGGGAGGTGTTGGGAGAAGACAAGCTGAGCAGCCAGCTGACAACTTGTCACTGGAGAGTATTTCTGACCCCCCTTCTCCCAGAACCTGGCATTCATTGAGAGTGCAAGAGGAAAGGACTCAGAGACAATTAGCCCCTGGTGGCCACCATAAGGGGAAGTGCTGTTGCTAGGAAGGGAGGGGGCAACGCCATTAACGGGAGACTAACTGCATTCCTTTGTCTCTCACTGTGATGATTGAATAAACTCATTAGTAAGAACTCTTCTTTGTTTTTCTCTGCTTCTTGCTGCCACTGGGGGAGGGATAGAATTCCCCGAAGCCTGACACCTAGTTAAGAAAGGAAAGAAAAATGGTTGTCCATGTCTGCTGATGCAACATCATAAGGTGTTTTTTTTAGTGAGGGGAGGTACCCATCAAAGTGGAATAGGATGTAGGATCCACCATATTGAGGTTGGTTAGACCTAGAGGAGACCTTGATCAAGATCCCTTACAAGTGGCACTGGCCCTGCCCAGACCAGGTTGATTCCACCCTGCCCTATAGCCATGGTTGGCCATCTGTCATGGTTGCTTTAGTTGAGATTCCTGCATTGCAGCGGGTTCGACTAGATGACCCTCGGGACCCCTTATGATTCTATGATTTCGGCACAATGTAGCTCATATCTGTGTTTGTTTCGGCACCTCTCCCCATTGCAAGTCCATTGGTTGGATCCAGAGACATGGATAAGACACAGTCAGCTCCTGTGAATGGATGGAGTGGGTGTCAATCTCTGCTCCCCACTTCTCTATGCCCCTAAAAAATTGTAATGGAGGGGACCTCAAACAGTGTTGGAAATGGCATTCATGAGGAATATGGAAACAGCACCTCTGCTGTATCAAACCTGATTTCATTCCTGGAAAGACAACTTTCTTCAATAGAAGGACATTTTTTAATCCAACCCGTTTTGACCTTAGTCAAATGTGATGGTGTCAAGCTGTAATGCCACAACTTTTGCAAATGTGTATTGCTACCTGAAGTCGTTGCTGTGGCCCTTCTAGCATTCAAGAACTTCTCACAGTGTTTGGGAATGTTTTGCTTTTTAAACTGTTAGGAACAATGTGCTGGTTTTATTTTTATATTTTTAAAGGCCTTGATTTTCTGTAACTTGGTCCACGATTAGCCTTGCATGTCATATTTACCATACATTTTTACGTGCTTCGTTCCAGATATTTTATAACTGCAGCTGTGTGGGGATCACAGAATTGTCGTCAAGGCAGTCTTCAGCTGTGATGGGACCATGCCAAAAAGGAAACGAATGCCCCAAAATGTTCCTCTATTTTCTGGTTGTATCAGTAATCACATCTTTCACCCTGTCCATTGGAGGGACTCCTGGATACATTTTACTCCTACGGTGAATAGCTTAGTCGTTTCCACTGAATGCAATACGTATCCCCAAGTGCTAAAGGGAATTATGTAGGAATGGAAATTTAGCAGGAGTGGACAGATCAGTCTATGGCTGTGTCATTGTCTCATGTGCTCATTGATTCCATCCTATTTCAGCATTAGTCTGCATTTTGTGTGTGTCATATTTATATATATATTATTTATATCACACACACATTCACATGCATACCCAATTTTTCAAAAACCTTAATTTAAATATGTAAAAAAAATATTTCCGTATTTTTTGCTCTATAAGATTCACTTTTTCCCTCCTAAAAAGTAAGGGGAAATGTGTGTGCATCTTATGGAGCAAATGCAGGCTTCGCAGCTATCCCAGAAGCCAGAACAGCAAGAGGGATTGCTGCTTTCACTGCACAGTGATCCCTCTTGCTGTTCTGGCTTCTGAGATTCAGAATATTTTTTTTCTTGTTTTTCTCCTCCAAAAACTAGGTGCGTCTTGTGGTCTGGTGCGTCTTATAGAGCAAAAAATACGGTATCTCATTGCACACAGTTCTCAACATATTTTATCCTAAAATGTGTGCTTTAATGCTTTGTAGTAACTTTTTTTTCCACCCAGGAAATGTGGATCAGAAATCAAATTCCTTAAGCATCCTTTGTCATTGGTGTCAAATTCCCCCTCCTCAACAGCTAGCCCAGAAGTAGAGCACCTGATCTACGTCTAGGAGAGGGCCTGAGGTCCCCCAGATTTTGTTGGACTTAAGTTCCCACCATCTGGCTGAGCCAACTGGGGCTGATGGGAGGTGGGCTCCAGCAACACCTGGAGGGCAACAGGTTTTCCAGCCGGGATCTAGTGAAACTTGCCTGATGTTGACATGATGGTTTTCTGCATTTTTGGCATGAGAAGTTGAGTCAGACCATTGGTCCATCAACTCAGCACTTATCTACCCCAGGGTTTCCCAAACATGGGCTTCCAGCCGTTTTTTGGGCTACAGTTCCCATCATCCCTCATCACTGGTCCTGCTAATTAGGAGTGATGGGAGTCGTTGTCCAACAACAGCTGGAGACCCAAGTTTGGGAAACTCTAATCTACACTGGTGGAATGCAGGTGGCGCTGTGGGTTAAACCACAGAGCCTAGGACTTGCCGCTGAGAAGGTCAGCGGTTCGAATCCCCACAACGGGGTGAGCTCCCGTTGCTCGGTCCCTGCTCCTGCCAGCCTAGCAGTTCGAAAGCACGTCAAAGTGCAAGTAGATAAATAGGTACCGCTCCGGCGGGAAGGTAAACAGCATTTCTGTGCGCTGCTCTGGTTCACCAGAAGTGGCTTAGTCATGCTGGCCACATGACCCGGAAGCTGTACGCTGGCTCCCTTGGCCAGTAAAGCGAGATGAGCGCCGTAACCCCAGAGTCGGCCCCGACTGGACCTAATGGTCAGGGGCCCCTTTATCTTTACCTTTAATCTACACTGACTGAAAGTGGTTCTCCTAGATTTCAAACTGGGTTCTCTCTGGGGATTGAACCTGGAACTTTCCTTATGCAAGACAGATGCTCTACCACAGGCATATCCAACTCCCAAGAGACTGTGACTTTTTGTACACGATAAGGATTCTGTGATCTACCGGGATCAGCTGGGCATCTACCGGTAGATCAAGATCTACTGGTTGGACATCACTGCTCTACCACTTGAGTTACAGGGCTTCCAGCATTCCATATAAGTGGCTGTCAGTGGAAAGTGGGGCAGGAAACCACAAAACATTTTGTATTTATTTCTTTATTTCACAAAATTTATGTGCCACTTGACTGCAAAAAAACAAAACAAAAACAGCAACCCCTCAAAGCATTATACCGAAAACTAAAACGAGAAAACTGAGAGAAAATTACAACCCTACCTATGAAGGTAAAATACTGAAGCTGATTAAGGTTATCTCAACTTTCTAAGCATCTGGGTAGCCTTGTTGAAATGAGAATGTCTTTAGCAGGCGCAGAAAAGAGGTTGGTGAAGGAGCCTGCTTGGTATCAATAGGCAGAGAGTTCCAAGGTTTAGGGCCTGCAGTTAAAGCCATGGTTATCCCAGTAGTGATGTATGGAAGTGAGAGCTGGACCATAAAGAAGGCCAATCGCCGAAGAATTGATGCTTTTGAATTATGGTGCTGGAGGAGACTCTTGAGAGTCCCATGGACTGCAAGAAGATCAAACCTATCCATTCTGAAGGAAATCAGCCCTGAGTGCTCACTGGAAAGACAGATCCTGAAGCTGAGACTCCAATACTTTGGCCACCTCATGAGAAGAGAAGACTCCCTGGAAAAGACCCTGATGTTGGGAAAGATGGAGGGCACAAGGAGAAGGGGACGACATGGTCGGAAAGTGTTCTCGAAGCTACCAGCATGAGTTTGACCAAACTGCGGGAGGCAGTGGAAGACAGGAGTGCCTAGCGTGCTCTGGTCCAGGGGGTCATGAAGAGTCGGACACGACTAAACGATTAAACAACAACAACAACACACTAAATGATTGAGTTCTTACAAATGCAGAACATTGTGGGCCTGTGATGCAAATAAGGTCTGCGAACTTCAAAGCAATGCTGCCGAGTGGAAGCCAGGCATTTATAGTAAAGGTAAAGAACCCCTGGACAGTTAAGTCCAGCCAAAGTCGACTATGGAGTTGCAGCACTCATCTCGCTTTCAGACCAAGGGAGACAATGTTTATCTGCAGACAGCTTTCCAGGTCATGTGGCCAGCATGATTAACTGCTTCTGGCACAATGGAACACTGTGACGGAAACCAGAGCGCACAGAAATGCCATTTACCTTCCCACCGGAGCAGTACCTATTTATCTACTTGCACTGGCGTGCTTTCGAACTGCAAGGTTGGCAGGAGCTGGGACAGAGCAATGTGAGCTCACCCCGTCATGGGAATTCAAACCACCAACCTTCCGATCAGCAAGCCCAAGAGGCTCAGTGGTTTAGACCACAGCGCCACCCACGTTCCTAGGCATTTGTAGGAACAAGGGCTGAACCTACCAAGTCAAAGTCTCTCATTATAGGCCTTCACTAAATGTATGAGTATCGGGGTGGAGCTAGCCAAGTGCAACATTAGGGGCAGAGGGAGATCCCTTGGTCTTCTTTTGCATGCAAGTGTCTTACAGACAAATCATAGGTTCACTGAGTTTCTGTTACTGGGATTTGCAAGGGGGAGGGTTTATATCGCATCTGAGCCACCATTGGGCGATACCAACATTCTATCTGGATTGTTGAATGTGTGTTGTTTCCTAGGTCCCTGATTTGCCAGGCGCACCTGATAAGCTGATCAAAGTTTTATTGCAGGTGGTACATTTCTTTTGTTACCATTTGCAAGATTGGAAAATGCCCCAATCCCTCCTCTTTTAAATTTGAAGGCTTTCTTTGGTTGTGGAAGCTTTCTGGTTTTAAATTAAGCATTTGGGATTAAAAAAAGACTAGCAGACCACCTGATGGAAGCCTGTTTCTGAAAATATTTCTTCATATTAGATCTGAGAAGGTGTGTGTGTGGGGGGGTGTTTAATAACGTTGAACTTCCAAGTGTAATTCATCTTAGAATCCTAAAGGTGGCAGTATAATGCCAAGACTAACTCCTGGGACTTTTAAAGGGGAGGAAATTTTATTTAAAGATATAGCGTATGTGAAAAGGTTTATGCAGACGTAGAAGTGTAAACGCCTCGATAAATTATTGGTTAAAAATTAGAATGAAAAGGAATCACACATACAATATAAAGCAGATCCAACAAGCCTGATGCCTGCCTACCACTGGGCTAGAGTTTACTAGCTTCTCCAACCCTCTTTCCACCTCTGCAAACCTCTCTCACTTTCTTTTCTGAGTCACAACTGTCCTGTAAAAAAGTACAGGCAGTTCCTCCTCGAGATAAGCACACCTTTGCAGCTAAGTTCCCGCAACAATGTGTTTTGAACGTCATGCCTTTTATAAACGAAGGTTTTGTGCTTCGTGTATTTCAGATGCATCAACCCACACCTCAAATCTTTTGCATTGGGCATCTACACTTTAGCCATCCGAGTTCTTGGTAAGTATGAGTCAGACCCTGCGTCTCACTGGCATTTATTCATTTGTTGCATTTATCACTGTTGTTAATTTAATTTGCATGCCGCCCGTCACCCGCAGGCCTCAGGGCAATTCGCAACAGCACCCATTGGCATAGCTGTCAACGTTTCCCCCTTTTTAAGGGAAATTCCCTTATTCCGAATAGGATTCCTTGCAAGAAAAGGGAAAAGTTGACAGCTATGCCCATTGGAGGATTTGCAGTGCCACATCATGACTCTGGATTGGCATGAAGTCACCTTAGTGGCTGCGTGGGGTGGGAAGGGGGAAGCTCTAGGTGGGGGTCAATCTCAGGGTTGTGGGTTCAAGTGCCACATTGAGCAAAAGATTCCTGCATTGCAGGGGCTTGGATTTGATGATCCACACGGTCCCTTCCAACTCTCCAATTCTACAGATGACTCTATGAATGGCAGGGAAGTTTGATGGGCAGAGTGAGCAGGGACATGACCCCTAATATATATCTGTTTTTCTGTGTACAGCAGGAATCCCAGCTCCAGTGTACTTTGGAGTCTCAATAGACACAACATGCCTCAAATGGGGAAGCAAAAGGTGTGGAGGTCAGGGGGCTTGCAGGCTGTACGATTCGAATGCATTCAGGTAACTGCATTTGAGATTTCAGGTCTTCAGAATCTTCTCTTAAAGTAAAGGGACCCCTGACAATTAGGTCCAGTCATGACCGATTCTGGGGTTGTGGCACTCATCTCGCTTTATTGGCCGAGGGAGCCGGCCTACAGCTTCTGGGTCATGTGGCCAGCATGACTAAGCCGCTTCTGGTGAATCAGAGCAGCACACGGAAATGCTGTTTACCTTCCTGCCAGAGCTATTTATCTACTTGCACTTTGACGTGCTTTCGAACTGCTAGGTTGGCAGGAGCAGGGTCCGAGCAACGGGAGCTCACCCCATCGCGGGGATTCGAACCACCGACCTTCTGATCGGCAAGTCCTAGGCTTTGTGGTTTAAACCCACAGTTCCACCCGCGTCCTTTCAGAAACTTCTCTTAGTTTAGTAATAACTGGAGAACCTAGATCCTTTGGGAATCAGCCATCAGTCGGTTGCTGGTTGCCTCTGATGTTATAGAGGATGTGAATAAGCAAGAGGAGTCCCCTCTGGCTGCCATTGGCTTAGCTGCTCTGAAGTCACAGAAGGGCATGGCAGCCTACATCTAAGCCAGCTAAATGCTGATAGAGACCTGGAGGATGTTTGCCTCTAAATTCTAAGGTCAACAAGCAATTTCTGCTAAATTAAAGGTTGCCCACAGTTCATGGCCTTGCGTGGCGAGTTCCCGCCCCCCACCAAGGATAAATAAAGACACTGGACACCAGAATTAAGGTTAAATGGGCGAATTAGGCCACAACTTTATTGAATTCAGGAATGAGAGGCATTGGCTTAGGCATTGGTCCTATCGACTATCCGGCTCCAGCCCATTTGCTGAAGACCGGGAAGGGTTAACACCATAGAGGGGGAGTCTCCTGCTGAGGCACGTCAACTAGGAGCTCCCCCGGGTCACCGCTCGGGGGCGTGCCTTAGGCCCACACCTCCATAGGCTTCGGACAGGGCCACGCCCCCCGGAGTCCTTTATTGGACCGCCCTTCACTCTCTGGGGGGAGGTGATGGCGTTCCTCCCCCCCCACATCCTCTTAACCCCTTCTTACCAATGCCTAACCACCACACAAGTTCATGGCCTTACAAATAGCATGGGAAAGCCATTTAACAGGCAAGCATTTGCTTAATTCTATTGATGTGGAATATGTTCCATATTTCCTGGAGTGTGCCTGATGAAGCTGGTCTCTCAGCAGAGTTGATGGAAGGATGTGCTGTAAATGACCTTACAAGAAAAACAGAGTTAAATTCATGTTGATTCAGACCATATATAGAACAATGGAATTGTTTTATTGCATGTTTTCAACATGGGACTTTACTTCTGTAATTGGGTTTTTTCTACTTGTAAACTTCTCAGAAGCCCATTCTCATAATAATAAAAATAATGATCATAATCAATAATAATCACAATCAACAAAATATAACAATTATATTAAAATTAGTTTATAATTAATAAGTACAATAAAGAATAGCAATTTTATTACCATTAACTAATAATAAAGAATGCTTGTTAATTATGAATAATAATTAATAACAGCAGCAACAACAATACGTTATATTATATATTCAACTCGAACCAATGGTTTCAAGTTACAAGAAAGGAGATTCTGACTTAATATCAGGAAAAACTTTCTGACAGTAAGAGCTGTTTGACGGTACAGCTGACTCCCTTGGAAGCTGGTGATTCTGCTTTTTTGAAGGTTTTTAAGCGGAGGTTGGTTGGTCATCTCTCATGATGCTATAGCTGAGATTCCTGCATTGCAGAGGGTTGAATTAGAAGACCCCCAGGGTCCCTTCCAACTCTAGAGTTTTATGATTCTATGATTCTAATATTGCATCTGAGAATTAGCACTAAGGCAAATCCATATTTTATGGTAGTTCAGGTAATTATGAGTTTTGGCAACACAATCAAGCAAAGAAGCACCAGTGCAAGTAATGGATTCAAAATACTTCTTGCCTCACAGGTATATCTATCTGGGCTTGACTGTTGTTCTGGGCACCATGTCTACCTTCTTAAGTGTCGCTGTCTTGATCATCCTGAAGAAAAGATACACCCCACACAGTGAAACCATCCCAGCCATTGGAGAGCGAGAGAGCACCTCTGTTAAAAGCAGGAAAAGTGACTTCGTCAATAGTGACCACGTGATTCAGACAACCTACTGGCCAGAGAAAGAAACTCGACTTTAGGAAGACTTGGTGTATTTTTAAGCGGTCTCTCTTCCATCGTGGAAAATTCTGGCCTACGTTTCATTATAAGTTAACGTGTTTGAATGAGAGAGCTGGGTGGGCGGGCACAACTTTTTGCTAAATACAATAACCTTCCAAACACCTTTCTAGAACTTGTAGAGGCCTTTAAAAAATGCAATATTGCATTTGCCTTTCTCAAAATGCAGAACAAAACTCTTCCTTCTCCACATGAAACAAAAATATGGCTTGATGTATGCAGCATTCCTTGAGAGAATCTTCCGTTTGGAGTGGTTGTGGCTGGTTTGCCATCTCAGCATAACTGAGAAGCCATTGTGGCGTCGTAGCAATTGCTCCCAGTTATTATTATTATTATTATTATTCTGTTGATGTTTAGAGCAGGGACAAGAAACTTCCAGTGCTCCAGATGTTGTTGAACTACAACTACCATGATCCCTGGCCATTGACCATGGGGGTGATGGGAAGTGAAGTCCAACAATATCTGGCACGCTAAAGACTCCCCTGTTTTACAGGGCAAAATGTCAACTCCGAGGCACTCATAGGATGACGATTGCTCACCGCTACACTTAAAAGGTAGGGCAAGCATCTTAGAAGCCTTCTGCGTCTGAGTGAATTCAGCCTATGGTGGACTACTTAGCTGTCTAATCAATTTATTATTTTTTTGTTTGGTTTCCTATAGCACTCAGTATGGCGGCCAGGAGGGAGATGGGGAGGGGCAAGGCAGTGGGGAGGTCAGCGCAGTGCAAACACACTGACAGGAGCACTGGCTTGGCTCCACTGGGGTGTTTGCACCACAATAGAATCTCCGACACCTCTTTTTTTTAATATTTAAATAATATTTATTACCTTTTCCAACAGTTTAAACACTACAAAGAATAAAAACCATACAATACAACACAATACAATACAATACAAAAAGAAAAACAACTATACATTACACTAACAAAACACTAACATTAAACTAACAAAACAAAACAAACACAATTTAAAACACATCAAAAAGTTTCAATATCTTATCTTTCATTCCCTTATTTCCGTGACCTCCTCACACCTCCCTTTTTGTATTCCACTTCTATTAATTCTTTCAGCAATTCCTTTCCATCTTCCTCTATTTTTAATCCTATAATTATCTTAACACATTCTAACCTTATTTTCCCTTTAATACTCTATTAATCTATTTGTCCTTAATTCCTTATAACATTTCTACTAAAGCCATATAACTTCATTCCAACATTTTTCTAACATTCATTAATTTTACAGTATTTCCGTAAATAGTCTTTAAACTTTTTCCAGTCTTCTTCCACCGACTCTTCTCCCTGGTCTCGGATTCTGCCAGTCATTTTCGCCAATTCCATGTAGTCCATCAACTTCATCTGCCATTCTTCCCGGGTGGGTAGATTTTGTGTCTTCCAATATTTTGCGATGAGTATTCTTGCTGCTGTTGTTACATACATAAAAAATGTTCTATCCTTCTTTGGCACCAGTTGGCCGACCATGCCCAGGAGAAAGGCCTCTGGTTTCTTCAGGAAGGTATATTTAAATACCTTTTTCATTTCATTATTGTAATGGTTCTAAGGGGGTTGCTTGTGCGTAAGTTGCCGCCACTCCTGGCTAGGTTGCCTGATTGAACCCTTTCTCTCTGGACAGCCTTGCACTCGTGGCTGTCTCAGTCGCTGGCAGAATCCATCAGTGGGCGTTTCTTAAACTTCTTCCAGCAAAGAAGTTCTTTGACGCCAAGTCTCCTCCTACTCTCCCTGCGCGGAAGTCTTCTGCACAGGGAGGGTGTGGGCAGCGGAGTACCCGTGCTCTCCCCACTGGTCTCCGGTGAAGAGTCCTGGAGCCTTCTCTCCGATTCCCCCATCTGCCCCCCTTCACCCCTGGTGTTACGCTGATTTCCTTCCCCAGCAGATGGGCTGCCTCTCTCCCTGCTGGGACCCTCTCCGGCATCACTCTGGAGCCTTCCCTCCGCCTCTGGCTCCGATGGCAGTTCCCTGACAATTATAAATCATCTCCCAGAATGTCTTAATCCTTGGGCATGTCCACCAAAGGTGAAAGAATGTACCTTCAGTCTCGTTACATTTCCAACATTTATTATCGGGCAAATGGTAAATTTTTGCAAGCTTGACTGGTGTCATGTACCACCTGTAAATCATTTTCATTAAGTTTTCTCTTAGGGCATTACATGCCGTAAATTTCATACCTGTGGTCCATAACTGTTCCCAGTCAGCCATCATTATGTTATGTCCAACATCTTGTGCCCATTTAATCATAACTGATTTCACCATTTCATCCTGAGTGTTCCATCTCAGCAACAAGTTATACATTCTTGACAAATGCTTAGTTTTTGGATCAAACAATTCTGTTTCCAATTTTGATTTTTCCACCTGGAAGCCAACTTTTTTGTCCGAATTGTATGCCTCCATTATTTGGTAATAATGAAGCACATCTCCGACACCTCATAGCTCATCGTCCCACTAAGCTGCAGCAATTCCGCTGCCCAGAAGCTATCGTTGCAGCTCCACCCCACCTGATGAGCAGCTTCTGTGGAGAGGGTAGCTGCAATCTATCAACCCTTCTTCTGCAATAGGTCGTCATTGAAAAGATACCCCTCTTTGAAAAAAGAAGACTGGCGTTTTAATCCCAAGCCTATCTACTATTAAGTAAGGACCAACTTGCAAGTGAACATGGCTTGGTCAGGCTGATGAGGAAATAACTTCTGTGACTCTCCTACAGGCAGTTTGAAGGGCAGCTATTGTACTCCAGAAATTTGGAAGGGTTTGGGTGACTTTTTGGTGTGGTTTATTGGGGGATGGGGGTGTCGGCTGCTAACTAACAATGCAATTTCCAATCTGGGTTGTGTACAGTATATACTTTACTCCAAATACATAAATAAGCAACACAATTCTCTTTCAAAGTAACTCAGCTTTTTTCTAAGAAAAGTTGCGTTCTACAGCCTCTGTCAGTAACGCAAATTTGCACGTATTTTGCTATTATATATAAAGGATTGTACTTTCATAATTTGCAGTCTGATCCCATAATGTTTATTCATATGAAGGTCAGTGGGGCTTATTCGCAAGCAATTATTCATAGGATTGCTGCCTTAATCATTCTGAGGGACAGGAAGCCACTAGATCACTGAATCTTCTGATTGGGGGTAGGAAATGACTGAGAACATTTTGGTGGGTGGGGTGACCTGGGGTGCCCAATAAATCCCCCCCCCTTTTGTACATTTTTTTAAAAAAGCTTTGTAGTTGCTCCAAGCAGCTAGGATGCTTTTTATTTTTTTAAAAAAAATCCTAGAAAGTAAAGATAAACACAACCTCTTGCCTATTATTATTCATTTGTCTATCATACTAAGCAAGGTAAGTCAAGCCTACCAACTCCATAAGTCTCTAAAATTCTCAGAATTTTTTCCCAAAGCAGCCAAAATTTACCCTCCAACTTCACAGGGGACAAATGGTCCCATGAAAATTGAGCAGGAAATAATAAGGCTTCCACGATTCTTTGTAAACTAGTGGTGTTTATCAGATTTAGATAAATTCCAAGGTGCTGTGGGGCACCTCCGAGAGATTTTGGGCTTGTCAGAGGTGAAGTGGGATCTGGATGAGATAGCACACACTGAAATAGGGAGCCCTGAAGTGCTTCATGGCCCCTCAGTGATCCAGACATTTTTTTAAATGTTGCAGGCAAGTGTCTGCTCAAAGTGATTGTGGTTCTCTAAACGTACCATTGTGCCAAGGTGGAGTGATTGAAGGAAAGGAGAGTAAATGTCACAACGAGGAGAAAGTTGTAATCAGAGGGAATAATTTTACTTGGAAAGTGAATCCCTTTTAGTTCTTTCCAATCCCAAATCTATTTTAAAAGTGGCAATCACAAAAGCGCCTGGACTTATTTGTCTCAGCTCATACATTTCTTACTCGGGGCACCTCGTGTCTGTAATTTTCAGACCAGTTGCCCACAAAACCCATGAGAAGATGAAGGGCTTCCATCCTTTGTTCACCCTACAACTGCAATGGCTGTCCTTTGTCCAATACCACCTCAATATAGAAAAGTTATCCATATTTCCTTTTGTTTTTTTAAAGAAACTTTACAGTTGCCCTGCACAAAAACCGCTATTTGCATATAAATTGGCAGGCTTTATCCACTCTGGAGGTGGTAGTATGCCTGAGAATTTCATCCACTTCTGTCTAAAGGAAGGGGGAGTTATAGCCATTTTCAGATTTCCCAATTGTAAATGGGGTGTGTGTGAAATGGTGGACTCAGTGATGGCTGCCCTTGTGCGGAAACCGCTGCAAGCTATCCTTGGGAAATCTGACAGGATATATGCCTTTAGAAGCTGTGACCTTGTCTGCAAATTTCATCAAATTCTGCCATCCCAAAATAAAGTTACAGACAATTCATATTTTGGAGGTGGAGGCACATTTTAGTGGTGTCCAGAACAAAAGCCCCTGCAACTATATGCTTTCAGTTTGGCAGGCTTTATGTACCCTGGATGGGCTAGTATCTCTGAAAATTCAATCCATTTCTGTTCACCTGTAATTTCTCAATAGTGAAGGGGGACCGGACAGACCCCAAGCTGAATCAGGCAGCCTACGAAGTGCCTTGGGCCAAGATGGACTGTTTCATGAAGTGCCAAACTGGGATCCAAACAAAATTTTGTAGTTGGTGCACACCACTTTTGGAAACCCTAATTTTGCTTATGGAATATGAGGAATTGTTACGGTTGTCAGTACCAATTCTTGCACTTTGGAACCATGACATAAGAATGCACACAGATCTGGCCACATAATTCCACATCTTGGGGTTTTTTTTGTATACAGTTTCTAGCTATGATGTAATAAGTGATTTTGAAAAAATCATTTGGAAACAAATTAAAATATATTCTAAGAGCAATGCCTATGATTTTCTTTTTCTTTCAATTCGCGTGTTTCATTTTTATTAATTTTTGCATTAATATACACAGAAATGTCTGTTTATATTTGCAGTTCACCTTTCCCTAAAATTTGTAAAATCTCCTTTGCCAAATACAATCTCCTTTGAACAGCTGGATGGAAAATTAATAATAATAATAATAATAATAATAATAATAATAATAATAATAATATACCCTGCCCACCAGAGGACAGGATCACACTTAAAAACGACCTTGACAGATTTGAGAAGTGGGCCAAAACAAACAAGATGAATTTTAACAGGGAGAAATGTAAAGTATTGCACTTGGGCAAAAAAAATGAGAGGCACAATTACAAGATGGGTGACACCTGGCTTGAGAGCAGTACATGTGAAAAGGATCTAGGAGTCTTGGTTGACCACAAACTTGACATGAGCCAACAGTGTGACGCGGCAGCTAAAAAAGCCAATGCAATTCTGGGCTGCATCAATAGGAGTATTGCATCTAGATCAAGGGAAGTAATAGTGCCACTGTATTCTGCTCTGGTCAGACCCCACCTGGAGTACTGTGTCCAGTTCTGGGCACCACAGTTCAAGAAGGACACAGACAAACTGGAACGTGTCCAGAGGAGGGCAACCAAAATGGTCAAAGGCCTGGAAACGATGCCTTATGAAGATCGGCTAAGGGAGCTGGGCATGTTTAGCCTGGAGAAGAGGAGGTTAAGGGGTGATATGATAGCCATGTTCAAATATATAAAAGGATGTCACATAGAGGAGGGAGAAAGGTTGTTTTCTGCTGCTCCAGAGAAGCGGACACGGAGCAATGGTTCCAAACTACAAGAAAAAAGATTCCACCTAAACATTAGGAAGAACTTCCTGACAGTAAGAGCTGTTCGACAGTGGAATTTGCTGCCAAGGAGTGTGGTGGAGTCTCCTTCTTTGGAGGTCTTTAAGCAGAGGCTTGACAACCATATGTCAGGAGTGCTCTGATGGTGTTTCCTGCTTGGCAGGGGGTTGGACTCGATGGCCCTTGTGGTCTCTTCCAACTCTATGATTCTATGATTCTATGATTCTATGATCTGCCCAGCTACTCTGGGCGGCTCCCAACAGAATATTAAAAACACAATGAAACATCAAACATTAAAAACTTCCCTAAAATGGTAGAGTGATTTGATGGCATTGAAAAGATTGGAACTGAGCTTGAATCAAGCCATTTCATAGGAGCTTGTCATATCCAGTTAGGCTAACACTCTACCCTAAGTATTTTCTACAACTTTGACAGGCAGTGCAAGATCTTTCCAATCACCTGCTGAGGGCTATATTTGCTTAGGGTAAGTAGTTGGGGGCACATATTGGAAGAGAGCAGAGCCTATGCATACAGCCCTCATCTGTGTACATTTAAAGCAGTATCATACCACTTTAAACAATCATGACTTCCTGCAAAGAATCCTCGGATCTGTGGCTTTTTTAAAGGTGTTGAGAGTACAGAGGTACAGAGCTACAGTTCCCAGAGTTCCAAGGCAAGAAGAATTGCAGCTCTATGGAGGGAATAGGGATCTCCTAACAACTCTCAGCTTTAAATGTACTATTATTGTTATAAGTTTGGTGCCATCTGCAAATTTGATGACTTAATTAGTCTTTAGATTTGCAATTTGAACTCTCAGCTTTAAAGGTAATAATAATCTATCAGTACTATTATTAAGGGATGTGGGTGGCGCTGTGGGTTAAACCACAGAGCCTAGGACTTGCCGATCAGAAGGTCGGCGATTCGAATCCCCACGATGGGGTGAGCTCCCGTTGCTCGGTCCCTGCTCCTGCCAACCTAGCAGTTTGAAAGCATGCCAGTGCAAGTAGATAAATAGGTACCGCTCTGGCGGGAAGGTAAACGGTGTTTCTGTGCACTGCTCTGGTTTTGCCAGAAGCGGCTTAGTCATGCTGGCCACATGACCCAGAAGCTGTATGCCGGCTCCCTCGTCCAATAAAGCGAGATGAGTGCCGCAACCCCAAAGTCGGTCACAACTGGACCTAACAGTCAGGGGTCCCTTTACCTTTATTCCTATGATTAGCTTGGTGTCATCTGCAATTTGATGACTTAATTAGTCATCAAACCTGCAACTTAAAAAGATTTGCGAGCCAATGTAGAGAACTGAACGTAAGGCTGGAAAAATGAGAAACCAAAATTCCCCCATCCCTAATAAAAGATTTTGTTATGTACTGAGTCGAATAGGATCCAAACTGCAGCAGTCTGATTGGTCCTAGAACAATAGGATCCAAAAGGCAGCAGTCTGATTGGTCCTAGAACAATAGGATTCAGAATGCAGCAGTCTGATTGGTCCTAGAACAATGCAGCAGTATGATTGGTTGGCAGGAACCACCCAATCATGCTCCAGATTGAAGTGAATCCACAACCTGATTGGTTTACAGTACAATTCCGGAATTAGCCAATCATGTGCAGCCCATTGTGTAAATAATGTATATAAGGCAGATACTTTGAGGGGACTTTCATTCATTCCTCCTCACCACTATGAGCTGAATAAAGAGCATGAAATCACTTTGCGACTCCGAGTATATTTCACTGGCGACGAAGGTGGGATCCCGCTGAGCTGACTGCCACACACAGCACCGCAGCACCGCCACCTGCCGCACCGCTGCCTCGCACCGTGTATCCAGGCTTCAGCTCCGGGACACAAGGAACTCAGAATGGCAACTGACAGCAACTTCTCGCCGTTCAACCCAGCATCTGGAGACTGGGAAGCGTACGCCTCCCGTTTCACCTTCCTCCTAGAAGCCAAAGGGGTCACCGATGATGAAGACGCCAAGAAGAGGGCAATATTCTTCAGCGTCTGCGGAGAGGAGACATTTGAAATCGCCCGGGCTCTCCTTGCGCCTGAAGACGTTGCTACTGTTCCATACAAAACAATAATGGAACAGCTGAAGGGGCACTTTTCGCCACAGCCCTCAGTGGTGGCTCGTCGAAATGCCTTCTACGCAAAGCGGCAAGCCCCTGGGGAAACCATAACTGGGTTTGTGACCTCTCTCCGCCAAGCCGCCCGGTTCTGCAACTTCTCAGAGCTGGAGAACATGCTTCGTGACCGCCTCGTCGGTGGCCTGAGGGATGAGAAGCTGCAACGACGCCTCTACGCTAAGAAGAACCTAACGTTCCAGGTCGCTCTGGAGGAGGCCCTGGCAACGGAAGCTGCCGAGAGGTCGACACAAGAGGCACGGCCGAGCCAGCCGTCCCAACCGAGGGTCCACCATGAAGACCTCACCGACGACTCAGGATCTGACAGGGAGGAGGTGCACCGAGTACAGCAGCGCACTCAAGCAGCCCACATACCACAGCTGCCTCGACGAGAAGGAGGGAACTGCGCAAGCTGTGGAGAAAGTCATGAGAGGAGGACCTGCCGTTTCCGCAATGCAGAGTGCAGACAGTGCAGAAAATCGGGACACATCGCCCGGGTGTGTCGGGCTCGGCCCACCCGACACCAGGCATCAGACGACCAATCCAAGAACCCCAGGTCCCGGGGCCCAACGCACCAAGGCAACTCGACAGAGCTCACGGACTTCCAGGTATACCAGTTGCCCCACCCCAACATAGAGAAAATTTATGTAGAGGTACAGATAGAGGGGGCCCCATGCCGCATGGAGCTTGACACGGGTTCAACTCTATCCATAATCTCGGCAAGGACCTTAAGGAAACTGTGTCCTACTGGGGGTCCCAAACTCAGGCCGGCCCCATTCACCCTCCGGGACTTCCAGAAACGTAAGGTCCCCACAATGGGGGTGGGGACCTTCAGGGTGCAATACCGAGGGCGGACGCGGCAACTGGACTTGCTTGTGGTCAAGGGCCCCTACATTAGCTTACTGGGATTGGCATGGTTTGGACCACTGGGGCTAGCTGTCACCGGGGTGAACCACACTAGCTTACAAGTGGACGTGGACGCCATATGCAAGGAATTTCCGGGGGTTTTCGATGGGAAATTGGGACAGTATACGGGCCCCCCCATTGCTCTACAGCTTGACCCCGCAGTACGACCAGTCAGGCTCAAGGCCCGCCGGGTCCCGTTCGCTCTGAAACCCCGTATAGACGAGGAATTGGACCGGCTCGTGGAGCAAGGAGTGCTGGAACCGGTACCTAATGCCCCCTGGGAAACCCCAATCGTCACACCTGTCAAGCCTAATGGCTCAGTCCGCATCTGCGCAGACTACAAATGTACCATAAACAAGGCCCTCACGGCCCATGCATACCCAGTGCCAGTGGTCAGCCATGTCCTTGCCACCCTGGCTGGGTCGAAAATTTTTGGCAAGCTGGACTTGGCCCAAGCATATCAACAGCTGCCAGTAGATGAGGCAACAGCAGAGGCACAGACGATTGTGACGCACAGAGGAGCATTCAGGGTAAAGCGGCTGCAATTCGGTGTCAGCGTGGCACCAGGCATATTCCAGAATCTAATGGACTCTCTCCTTAAAGGGATTCCTGGCGTCACCCCCTTCTTCGATGATGTGTTGATTGCCGGGCCCACACCAGAGGAGTTTGAGGACCGCCTCCGCACCGTTCTGCACCGTTTCCAGACAGCGGGTCTCAAGGTAAAGCGGGAAAAATGTCTACTAGGAGTGCCCCAGGTGGACTTTCTGGGATTCATGGTGGACGCAGAAGGGGTCCACCCGACTGGGGACAAGGTACGGGCCATTTGTGATGCCCCAGCGCCCAGGAACAAGACTGAACTTCAGGCCTTCTTGGGACTATTGAACTTTTACCATTCCTTCCTTCCCCACAAGGCGGCGGTAGCGGAGCCCCTACACAGACTCCTGGACAAGCGGGCCCCTTGGGTGTGGGGCCATCGCCAGGAGGCCGCATTCCAGGCAGTCAAGGACTTGCTTGTCTCAAACTCGGTCTTGGCACACTTCGACGAGAGGCTGCCGGTGGTGCTAGCATGCGACGCCTCACCCTATGGCATTGGCGCTGTCCTGGGACACCAACTCCCAGATGGAAGAGAGGTACCGGTGGCATACTTTTCCCAGACACTCAACGCAACCGAGCGGAACTACTCACAAATCGACAAGGAGGGCCTGGCAATCGTGAAGGGAGTAAAAAAATTCCATGATTTCTTGTATGGGCGGCCCTTCACCATGGTGACTGACCACAAACCGTTGCTTGGCTTGTTTGCCCCCGAAAAGCAGACCCCCCAAGTGCTGTCTCCTCGTGTCCTCAGGTGGTCAATTTTCCTTGCCAGCTACCAGTATGCACTGATTCACCGCCCTGGGAAGGCGATGGGCCATGCGGACGCCCTCAGCAGGCTACCACTACCAGAAACAGGCCCCGACCCGGCACCTGCACAAGAGGTTATGAGCCTGGAGCTGCTTCCCGACCGCCCCATTCAGGCACAAGAAGTTGCACACCATTCCAAGAAAGATAGGGTCATCTCCCGGGTCCTGGACTGGGTGTGGAGGGGATGGCCCAGCAGCAGCCCCGGGCCAGAATTCGCCAGCTACACAACCCGCAAACATGAACTGTCGGCCCACAAGGGGTGCCTGTTATGGGGAAGCAGGGTCGTTGTTCCCCAGCCCCTCCGCAAAAGGGTCCTCACAGCCCTACACGAGACACACCCAGGGGTAGTAAGAATGAAGGCCCTTGCCAGGAGTTATGTGTGGTGGCCGGGGATCGACGGAGAGATAGAGGCCTGGGTCAAACACTGCCAGGCCTGCCAAGAATCCCGCCCAGATCCCCCAAGGGCCCCAGTCCAGTCCTGGGAGTCTGCCCGAGCACCATGGTCACGCCTGCATGTGGACTTCGCTGGCCCCTTTCAGGGGAAAACATTCTTCATAGTGGTGGACTCCTACACCAAATGGCTGGAAGTCGCACTGGTACCATCCACTTCTACATCCGCAGCCATCCGGGTACTACGCAGGCTGTTTGCAACGCACGGGCTCCCTGACACTCTCGTCTCAGACAACGGGACTGCATTTACGTCAGGAGAATTCCAAACCTTCACAGCGCAGAACGCCATCCGCCACATCCGTTCGGCGCCATTCCACCCTGCCACCAATGGCCAAGCAGAACGCATGGTGCGGACCACCAAGGACACCCTTCGCCGCATGACGCAAGGGGATTGGGAGTACCGCCTTGCCACATTCCTTCTAGCACAGCACAGCACCCCCAGCTCAACGACTGGCCGGAGCCCCGCTGAACTACTAATGGGTCGGCGCCTTGCAATCAGATTGGACCGCCTTCACCCCGATAGAGCTCAGGATGAGGTAGGGGTGGGGGAAGGCAGGAACCCCCGGACCTTCGAGGCCCAGGACCCAGTGTACGCAAAGAATTTTGGGGCAGGCCCTGCATGGGTACCCACCACAGTCACCAGGGTCACTGGCCCCGTGTCGTACGAGGTGCTAACGGATGGGGGGCAATGCTGGCGCCGCCACTGTGACCAGATACGGCGACGATTCCCGGGAGAAAACCAGGAGGAGGAGGACAGGTCAGAGGAGTCCCAGGGGAACAGTGGGGCAGTGAGGCCCATAGAGCAGCAGGGGCCAGCAGGAGAGGCAGAACCAGTAAATACAGAGAGGTCCCGGGAGGCCGAAAGGACACCGGAACCAGAACCACGACTGAGCGAGCCGGTTGCGCCAGACCAAACAGCCCCATCACAGCCAGCATCCTTGGAACACGAGCCAGAACCAGAACCCCGGACCAGGGAACACCCCAGGCCGCAACGCACACGTAGGCCGCCAGCGTACCTTGAGGACTATGAATGCGACCTCCCGGGCAGGACTGGAACTTAGAGGGGAGGGGTGTTATGTACTGAGTCGAATAGGATCCAAACTGCAGCAGTCTGATTGGTCCTAGAACAATAGGATCCAAAAGGCAGCAGTCTGATTGGTCCTAGAACAATAGGATTCAGAATGCAGCAGTCTGATTGGTCCTAGAACAATGCAGCAGTATGATTGGTTGGCAGGAACCACCCAATCATGCTCCAGATTGAAGTGAATCCACAACCTGATTGGTTTACAGTACAATTCCGGAATTAGCCAATCATGTGCAGCCCATTGTGTAAATAATGTATATAAGGCAGATACTTTGAGGGGACTTTCATTCATTCCTCCTCACCACTATGAGCTGAATAAAGAGCATGAAATCACTTTGCGACTCCGAGTATATTTCAGATTTGCTCGTATATATCTGGCCTGTCGTCTAATTTGCCAGCCAGCTTATTGAGACTGAAATTCCTCCAAGGTGAAAAATAGCCCACTCTGCAGCTGAAGGAAGACTATCCAGGTAATCCCGAACACTTGCAGATTCTGGCACGACACAGTCCTGGGCTTCGGGTCCCAACCTCGTACAAGTTTAATCTCAGCCTACCCCCAGCCTCAGTCAGGGCAGCAGACATTGGCAGCCTTCCCAGTTCAGAATGCCAGGCATTAATTTACCCCCTGTTTCCAGGCCAAAGGGGTCTGGCTACCTTCCCAGTCTTCTGCTTAGAAAAAGTTCAGCTAATCCAAAAGCAACGAAACAGCTTCAGATTTTTTTGGGGGGCGTGTTTGGTGAAAACAAGTGCTTTGCTCTCATTTGAGGGCCTCTGTATATACACACACGGCCGGGTGTTGCCTGCCCCCCCCCCATCGCCACCACTACCACCACAGAAAAACGCAAAAGGTAAAACTGATTTTGAGGTCTCTGCTCAAAACCTTCCTCCCCCTCTTCCCCCAAACACCCTCCTTTGGCACCTCCTCTTCCTCCCACTGGTTACAGAAGAAGTAAGGGGCCATTAGGTTGCACTCCGTATTTGCCCTTGCATAAAATAATTGCTTTTCTTCTCATTTCATAACACACAAAACAGCAGCGTTCAGGACAAGGGACGACAGCTAAATATTTGCCTGCTGGCCTTGAGTCTTAAACTGCAAAAGGCCTTTGAATTGGGAGGAAGTCCCATCCTTTATATATTTTTGATAGAAGTGTGTGTGTGTGTGAGAGAGAGAGAGAGAGAGAGAGAGAGAGAGAGAGAGAGAGAGAGAGAGAGTGTTTCAGGGTGGTAATGCCCTACTTTACAAAGGACTGTCCTTTATTTGAATGAGTCATCTGTCTGAAGAGTTGTCTGGTCCAAGTCCAGTTTCAAGATCAGGACCATCAGAAGGGAGAGCAGCTGGGGCCTTGAAGTTGCCCATCATCCCACCATCAACAGTTGGCACCTGGACATCAGATTGAGCCACCTGGTCACAAGCTTCTCTACTCTGGTGAGATGCATTTCTATTTCAATCTTGCTTATTCTTTCAAAATGCACATTGATACCTAGCGTTTAGCACCTGCAGGGCTTATGCCCATCCTTCTCTTACGCTCACTGTCCTCTTTCTTGGTGATGCCTCTTTTCTGGTGAAGCGTTCAGCAGCAGCCCTAGAAAGAAGACGCATTGTTGTCTCTGATGCACATTCACAAACATGCATGCGCAGGAACGCTAAAGCAACATGTGCCTTGTACACTAAGTCAGTGTGGTGCATTGCTGCTTGCCATTTTGCACACAGCAAGTGCTGGGGTATGTTTTGAACCATGGTAGCCGTTTGTCTGACACGCATAATTTCCGTTAGATTCCTTGGCTTTTCTGTCCATGGAAAACGGGATATTGCAAATAAGCGAACCAACAGGGTAGAGCCTTCAGCAATGCAGGATAGAAGGTGGGTCTCCCTGGCAGTGATCAGTTGCACGAGAGCAAGTTTGTGACAAGCATGGATCTAATCTTCTTCTGCAAAATGGAGGGGATGTTGACATTGTCAGTGATCTATAGTATTTGGATTCGAGCACCATTAACCTTGTAAACTGGGGCCAGTCTGGGATGCGTTTGCCACAGAAGTGGAGCAAAAAGAAGTGGACAATAAGAAGTTTATTATGGCCACAAGAAAATAACTATGGGTGCTACCAGACGGCGGCTATTTTCTGGTGGGATTCAATTCCATAGAGGCAAACCCAAACACCCTTAACAAACTACAATTCCCAGCATTCTCTGGTGGAAAGCACGACTGTTTAAGTGGCACCATACTGCTTTAGGTGTAAGGTGAAAGTGGCCTCAGACACCCATTAAGCTTTGGAAGCAAAGAAAGATGGAAAGACCACCTGAGACCTTTGCTTGATTGATACCCCCAACCCATTGTCCTGCTTGGCTTTCAGTTTCTATATGCAAACTGACCCCATTCAGGAGTAGGCTATGGATACCACATTTTTCAGTGGCACAGCAACATATCTGGGATCCTTCTGTGTCATCAGAAGCTCCTCTGTTCTGAAACTGCTTTTCTCAGTTTCCTTCAGTTTTCCATGTGTGAGTTAAAGTTTTCAGTCAGCTTGCTTTCCCTTTGTTTAGGGATTAGTTCCAGAAGGATTTTAAGAATGGCCTAAATAAAGGAGCCAAGTTGCTCACTGCGGCGCTCTCTCGATGCCTGGCTAGAGACTGCAGTCGTGAACGTGATCGGCTTCCAAGCCCGCTGAAGTATGCGTGGGGGAACTGCTGGCTCTGGTGACCTCTCTCAGTAGGGCTGCGCTGCCACCTTCTGGCTGGAGGATTGTACTAATCACAGAAGTTCTAAAAGGGTGATTCGTGGTCTAGTTGGAACAGGGCTATTCTGCTACAGTGAGGCACTAGGCAGCATGATCCTTATGCAAGTCCTGCTGAATTCAGTGGTGACAGCTGCCAAGTAAGTGTGCACACGATTATGCTGTAGTTATCAGGGTGAGCTCTTGAAGAGCTCCAGCTCTGGATTTTCCTGCATTGAGCTGGGGGGGGGGGGAGAGAGTTGGACCAGGTGGACCAACTCTACAATTCTCCCATTTCTTGTTTTATTTTAGCAAGTGACTCCAAAACATAGCTGTCAACTTACAGATTTGAAAATAAGGTACCAGCAGCTTCAAAAATAAGGGATCGGCAGCCAAAATAAGGATCAACAATTACTTTGATAAAATACATATTTTGTTGCATGCAAATGGCTTTAGATACCTATTAGGTCCTATAAATTACCATATAGCATATATTCAACACAAAAAACAGCAACAATTTGTTGTTGACAAAGCACAGCTGGACGTAGTAAGGGCCCCATTACCTTCAGTAGCTTATTTAAGGGACATCATCAATAAGGGACAGCAGCAGGACATGGCCCTGGGATAAGGGTCTGTCCCGCCAAATAAGGGACATTTGACAGCTATGCTCCAAAATGACTCCCTCTCCCCTCCCAAATAGGAACTGTGACTGACCAAACCAGGACTTTCCCAATAAATAGTTATTTGGGGCAAAATATTTAATAGGGGAGGTAGGGAACTTTTTTCAAACCAAGCACTACGTACCAGGGATGGGTGCACCCAGTGGCAAAAGTCGGTGGAGCAACAGATACAGATTTTACCTCTGTACAGTAGGGTAGTTCTATAGTGAAGCAGCCCTCTGTCATCCAGCAATAAAGCAATGAACAGGGTGGTGATACAATAACTACTGCAATCGACACAAGATAATGTCACCAAAGCAGCTATCTGTAAACAAACAATAAACACCCATAAAAATGGCAAAAGTTGTTTCTTTCCCAAATAGGTGTTATCTTAAACAATAGCAAACACAGTAAATAAAGAGCTCACTTCTAATATATCAGTGGTTCAGTGCTCATTTCTTCTCTTTCCAAAACAGATCTTATCTTAAACAATTGCAAACACAGTAATTAATAGTCCACTTGTGATATACCAGTGGTTCAGTGCTCGGATGTCTTTCCAGTAATCAGAAGTTTCGTTGCTAAAGAGCTTAGTCATCGAGCTTTGTAGTAAATAATATACAACTTAGGAGGTTTAACTAACTGAACGACATCGTTCTCTTTCTATGCTCCTCCCGATGGAAACATGCAGATGGGGACAAATATACCCCTGCTTTAAGTCGTTTACATACTGTCTTCTCTTGTGTATTATTTGGGAAAGAAACTACTTTTCCCATTTTTATGGACGCTTATTGTTTGTTTACAGATGGTGGTATTATCTTGTGTCAGTTGCTATATTCAGCAAAGCAAGAGGCATTTTCAGAGTGCAAGGACATATTCCAGACAGACAAAAACTCTGAAGGTTGGTGCAGGTCTGGTGAGGGGGTGTGGCCTGAGGAGAGGGGGCGTGGCTGAGGAAGAGGAGGAGGAGCCTGAGGAGAGTCCAGAAATAGATGTCTGGTGGGCATTGCACCTTCATTGCTCCTGCTTAAAATACCATTCCTCTTTATCTTCTGTCTCTAGAAACATCAGCACTCACATTCCCACATAAAGCAAAGGAAATCCAAGCATAAAACTCAATAAAACACTCTAAATGCAACAGATTACCTGCCAGGACTGTAAACTTTAAAAAGCTATGAACTGCTGCAAAAACACAGGACTTTCCATTTTCCAAAGTCAATAGGGGAGTACTCTGGAGTAGCTGGTTTAAACACTTGTTTAGGCAAATGGGACATTATGCTCTCATCTTTATTTATTTTTTCAGTGATTAGATGGATACATCTTTTTATGCACTTGGATGCAAGGAAGAATTTAGCCATAGGAAACAATGTGTGTTTCTGTCTACAAACAAACCACAGGGTGCTTTCAAAGCAAGGTTGCAAATACGCCAGGATCACATTCAGAACATTTTCTGCCTAAATCATTTCTTTTGATACCAGAGAGAAATGCATGAATTTCCAAGAGTGAGAGCAGAAGGCTTGGGATTACACAAGTGTACCCTAAACACAAATTGGTTTTTGTTTGCTTAGGAAGTCGGGAAAGTTAATGATTTCCCATATGGACCTCAGAACCACCTTGTTTTAGGGGGAAATGCTGTATTGTATTGAATGATGCCATAGCTGCTGCTGACAAGGATCCACAACGCAGGTAGGCTAAGCTTTGCTTCCTATTGGGCATGATGAAGTACACTGATTCTCTCTGGGAAAATGGCAAAGCCATGTGGGCTTCAAAAAATACTTAAGTGACCTATGTTGCTGAATAAAGAAAGACTGTGTTCTTTTGTTCCTCTGGTTCAAGAGAGCAACAGAGGATAATAGGCTGATTCACACCATGCATGTTCAACACTTGATGTGTCATCATGTGATGGCTTCTCATTGGATGCCTTTCTGCATGCCATGTGTGAACAACCTCCATGAAAAAGTAGTGTGGGTTGCCAACTTAAAGAACAGATGCCCAAATTTCCTTCCCAAACAATTCCATACCCCGCCCCCCTGTTTTCTGCTGCTCCAGAGAAGCGGACACGGAGCAATGGTTCCAAACTATAAGAAAGAAGATTCCACCTAAACATTAGGAAGAACTTCCTGACAGTAAGAGCTGTTCGACAGTGGAATTTGCTGCCAAGGAGTGTGGTGGGGTCTCCTTCTTTGGAGGTCTTTAAGCAGAGGCTTGACAACCATATGTCAGGAATGCTCTGATGGTGTTTCCTGCTTGGCAGGGGGTTGGACTCGATGGCCCTTGTGGTCTCTTCCAACTCTATGATTCTATGATTCTATGAAATAGGAAGCCTTTTCCTGGCTGAAATGTTGTTATGCTCACCCTAATCTCCAAGAGTAGAGAGATTTCGCAGGTGCCAACACTCACCTTGGGTTTGAGTCCCTTGGGATGAAGGTCACTGAACACCATACAGTGGTACCTCTGGTTACGAACGCTTCTGGTTACGCATGATTCGGGTTATGAGCTCCGCTAACCCAGAAGTAGTTGCTCCTGGTTGCAAACTTTGCCCCAGGATGCGAGTGGAAGTTGCGTGTCAGAGGTGCATGCAGCGGGAAGGACCATTAGCGAAAGCGCGCCTCAGGATAAAAATGGTTTCAGCTTAAGAACGGACCTCTGGAATGAATTAAATTCATAACCAGAGGTACCACTGTAGTGTCTTTTTGAAATCTAGCTTTATTTGCAAATATGTACAACCTGAGCATAAGACGGCAGGGCTAGCAATAAATACTACCCATAGCTTTGGTTTTGACACAGAGAGCAAGTGTGTGCCTTCACTGCTGCAAGTTCCAGGCCTACCTAGAATGTTGCCTGCAAAGTTCTGAAGAGCTCTGGAATCATAGACTCATAGAATCGTAGAGTTGGAAGGATAGATAGTCCAACACCCAGCAATGCTAGATAGTCCAACACCCAGCAATGCAGGAATCTTAACTAAAGCATCCATGGCCTCTGCTTAAAAACCTCCAGTGAAGGAAAATCTGCAACAACCAAGGGAGTCTGTTCCATAGTCAAACAGCTCTCCCTGTCAGAAAGTCCTTCCTGATGTTTCGTTGAAATCTCCTTTCTTATATAGTGGTACCTCGGGTTAAGTACTTAATTCGTTCTGGAGTCCGTTCTTAATCTGAAACTGTTCTTAACCTGAAGCACCACTTTAGCTGATGGGGTCTCCTGCTGCTGCCGCCACAAGATTTCTGTTCTCATCCTGAAACAAAGTTCTTAACCCGAGGTATTATTTCTGGGTTAGCAGAGTCTGTAACCTGAAGCATATGTAACCCGAGGTACCATTGTAACTTGAATCCATTGGCTTAGGTCCTACCCTCCAGAGCAGCACAAAACATGCTTGCTCCAGCTTCCATGTGACAGTCCCTGATCCAGCTTGGAATCCTTTATTGACATTGTGCATTAGACTGTCTTTTATTGATCACTTTAATATTTAGCTTTATTTTTCTGTAAACCGTTTTGAGGTTTAATTACAAGCAAGCGGTATATAATTTTTTTAAAATAAAAATAAATGTGAAGATCTGAATTTAAGATTGGGGAAAAAATGAGAAACTCAAATTGACACGATGCACCCATTCCTCCTTGGGATTAGGCAAAAAGTCCCACTCTAATCTGTGTTGTTCAGACCCCACCTGTAGTACTGTGTCCCGTTCTGGGCCCCACAGTTTAAGAAGGATGTTGACAAGCTGGAATGTGTGCAGAGGAGGGCAACCAGGATGATCAAGGGTCTGGAAACCAAGCCTTATGAGGAATGGTTGAGGGAGTTGGGTATGTTTAGCTCGGAGAAGAAGAGACTGAGAAGGGGATAGGATAGCCATCTTCAAATATCTGAAGGGCTGTTACATGGAAGAGGGAACATGCTTGTTTTCTCCTTCTCTGGAGGGTAGGACTCAAACTAATGGCTTCAAGTTACAAGAAAGAAGATTCTGACTAAACATTTGGGGAAACTTTCTGACAGTAAGAGCTGTTTGGCAGTGGAACAGTCTCCCTTGGGAGGTGGTGGACTCTCCTTCCTTAAGCAGAGGTTGGAAGGCCATCTGCCATGTATGATCTAGCTGAGATTCCTGCATTGCAGGAAGTTGGGCTAGATGATGCTCAGAATACCTTCCAGCACTACAGCCATATGATTCTATGAGCATCATCTCAGTCATGATGCTGAGATAATAATCAGATCTTAAAACCAGCACTAGGGAACCATCACAGTTTAGGTCTATTGTGCTGATGTCCTACTTGTGAGCTTTGGATTTGCATCTAGTTGGCTAGACAAGGACAGTACTAGATGATGCTCTTTTGGTGTTCTTATATCCACAGCAAGAAGGGACTATGATTGTACATGATGGGGTAGGTTTGGTTCCATCAACTTTATTTTAGGAAGTTAAAAGCAAGCATTCATGTACTATGAAATCTTGGCTACCAAAAGTCAAGGGCAGGGAGTTTAAGGGTCAGCTAAGGATTCAACAGAAACAACTCCCTTGCACAGTGGTCTAACTTTGCCTAATGGTAGGGCTGGCCCCGAAAGCAAAGTTTGCTGAGCTTGCAGTGGTGCTAGGGCCCCACAGTCCAACTGCCAAGATGCTTGGTTCAAGACTTTCTCCCTCACTGCTCTACAGCATCCAGTAATTGGTTGCTCACAACACAAGTCAACACGTGTTTCCCCTCCCAGTTTTCACGTTATTCAGCATTAGTATGAAGAAAAGCTCTTGGGATGAGACAATTACAAATAATTCCTGACTGAATGGTTTCGAAGACCACCACTTCATTCCATGTGAAATAAAAAGAACAGGGAAAATGTGGTGTGTCTTATGTTCTCTTTGCAGGAAACGGGGAAATCACTGAAAAATCGCAATCATGAAGGTTGCTGAGTCAGGAAATGTGAATGGAGTCGTTGTGGAAACAAAAGCAGCAGACCTGTCTAAGGAGGATGAAGGTCCCAAGGAACTCACAGACAGGACAAAAACCTCGTGCTGCAAAGGGCTGAAGGTCCAGTGAATTCCTTACTATTACTATTTCTTTTCTTTTTTAAAGTCTAATTTTCTGCTTTGCAACAGTCTTTTTTAAAAAAGACTCTTCCATTTGGAAGTGTATGGTTTTCATTTGAAATCCACCACTGATACGGTTGGGGTTCTGCCTTTTTCAGTTTCATAGACCTGGGGAGTTACTAAGCTACAGATGAGGAGTCAATGACTCTCCAGGTGTTTTCAAATTTGGGGGGGGGGTGAAGCTGGTACCTGCGTAGCCACTCCTCTATTCACGTTATGCCTTCTCTTGTTCTCCTGAAAACATGAAAGGGGGTAGAGTTAATTTCAGGACATAGGCATCAAAGGAAGCCACCAGGGTGCCCTCCCCATGGTGTTGGGTTCAAACTCCCATCTGTCGCAGCCAGTTTGGCCAATAATTAGGGACGATGATGGTTGTTGTCTTGTACATTGTTCCCCATCTCTGTTCTAACTCCAGATAACCCTGGTTGCACATCTTGTTGCTTTATGCGTGAGATGCAGAATCACCACATGGGAATCATTAACGCAAAGGATCGTTAGATGTCAAGGCTAGGTCTGTGCACCCTGCCAAGGCAGTTCCCAGACACTGCATCATCAGCACACGACAGCCTTGAGCAACTGCCAGTCACTCGTGATGCAGGCTCTATCCGCCACGCCATAAATATTTTTTTCACGAGGTTCCCTGGGGACTAAGAGTGCGGTTTTCATTTCCCTCAGTGCCCCAAAGCATCATTACAACAACCTCACCCTAATGTGGGTCCCTCCAAGCATTCGGGACCACAACTCCCATCATCCATGATTATTGGCCATGCCAGCTGGGGCTGGTGGAAGCCAGAGTCACAAACATATGGAGGGTATCACATTGGGGGAAAGACTGGGTTATACTGATAATCAGCAAAGAACTGATCAATATGATCTATAAGGATGAGGCCAATGAATTTGCAGATGACATCAAACTGAGAGGGGTAGCTAACACCACAGAAGACTGAATCGGAATACAAGATGGCCTTAACTGATTGGAGAACTGGGCCCAAACTAACAAAATGAATTTCAACAGGGACAAATTTAAGGTTCTGCACTTAGGTAGGAAGGACCAGTTGCACAAATATAAGATGGGGAACACATGGCTTGCCAGCACTATATGTGAAAAGGATCTAGGGGGTCTTAGTAGCTTAGCCTGTGGCAACAGTGTGAGGAAGCAGGAAAAAAAGCTAATGCTGTTCCAGGCTTGTATCAAAAGAAGTATAGCGTCCAGATCAAGGGAAGTGATAGAATCACTCTGTTCTGCCATGGTCAGACCACACCTGGAATACTGTGTCCAGTTCTGAGTGCCACTGTTTAAGAAGGATACTGACAAGTTCAGAGGAAGGCAACCATGATGATCAAGTGTCTGGAAACCAAGCCTTATGAGGAACAGTTGAAGCAGTTGGGTGTGCTTAGCCTTGGAAAAAGGAGACTGAGATATCTATCTTCAAATATCTAAAGGGGTGACAGTAAAAGCTGTTCAACAGAGGAATGGACTCCCATGAGAGGTGGTGGACTCTCCTTCCTTGGAGGTTTTTAAGCAGAAGTTGGGTGGTCATCTGTTGTGGATTCTTTAACTGAGATTCCTTGAGGTCCCTTCCAGCTCTACGATTCTGTGATTCCAGGAACAATAACAAAAAATATTGTTGAGCCTCACTTGTGGTGTGAAATATTTGAGAGGGAGGACTACCCACTAAACTTCCTAAATGGCTCTTCATAATACTGTTCTTGGGCATGGCTTGATAGCTGCTCAAGAAGCATTTGCAGATGACTTAAGTCACACACAGCCTATCAGATCCTGGGAAAATACAGTTGAGGGACTACTTCATATCTCTGCTGCGGGAGCAGAGCCCCTTCTGCCTAGTTCCTTATGCTTTCTGGGAGGAGGAGAAACAAATCTAGGGGTCATTGTAGTGGCTTAAGACCTGTCCCACCCCTGTTTAAGACTTTATATTGAGAGACTACTCTGGAATCTAAGGATCTCAACATATCACAATTTTCTTGGAACATCTGAAAGGCGGCTTGTCTCCTGATATTTTTTTGTCCCAATAAACCAAAAAATAAACCTGCCTGAGAAAAAAAAAGCCTATGACCTTTTGACTGCAAACTCTCTTCTCCCTTTGCACAGAGAAGTCAACAGCGCCCCAAAGTTCAAAACCCAATCCATGCTGTTTACTCACTTGTAACTATGTTATTCAAGCACTTCTAACTTTTAACCAGTGCATCAGGACTTTGTTTGTTTTGGGACCAGATGAAATACCAAGAGGGCTGTGTTGACAAAGCTGGAGACTATTTGGATAAACATTGAACCCAAGACTACCCGCCTGAACTGGCAATGGAGAGAAATCAGCTCAAAACATATATTGGCTTCTGTTTTGCATAAGTGTCTGTGCCTCTCTGGGAGAGGGAATTACTAGCTTGCAAAATACATCGGATGTGTCTTGTGACAGCCAATCAAATGTTGTAGCATTCTTGCATAGTTGAAATGCACCATCAATGATTGCATATAAAGAGTTTCTGACTTCCATCTCTTTGTCACACTGTGCCATTACCAAGAAATAGAACTCAGGGCAGGGCTATGCTAATGAGCAGGAGAGAGAGATTGATTCTCAGTTGTTTGAGTATTTTTTCTTGTGTTAACAGCAAGGCTGTTGGAGATGATAGACATAACCCATTGAAATGAATGACCTCAAGTTTGTCACATGCATTAATTTCAATGGGTCTACTCTGCGTAGGACTGACATTGGCTATAAGCCATCGACTACATAAAACTTTTTCTTCTGAAGGACAAAGGGTTACTTCTAGAAGGACTTTGATCTCTCAGAGAATAGGGAAGCATGGCTTCCATTATCCTGGAGAAAGCTCGTTGATGATGTGACATTCCCCAGTCCCACCCCCTTTCCCGTCTTTCATTAGGCCTTCCTTGCTGCCCTGGCATTCACCTACTTCAGCAAAGTGTTTTCTGGGGCTATGATGAAAAGTTCCTTCACCCAAATGGAAAGGAGGTTCGGCATCTCTTCCTCCACGGCTGGCTTCATGGATGGAAGTTTTGAACTGGGTAAGTAGTCAGAGAGAAGCCATGTAGTGGGGAGCAGGAGGGGAGAAAGCCCTTGGAGAGGTGAGCTGAGAATAACATGGATCACCATCTTCCATTCCTTGCTCTTCCTCAGAACACTATATACACCTTCTGGGTGAGAAAGGTTCATTCTTGGTGGATGTTGATTCAAAGGATCGTGAATGATAGGGACATAAAGAGAGTCCTGCTGGTTCACAACAAAGGCCCATTGTCATGAGAGCCAGTGTGGTGTAGTGGTTAAGAGCGATTGACTCATAATCTGGTGAACCGGGCTCACTTCCCCGCTCCTCCACATGCAGCTGCTGGGTGACCTTGGGCCAGTCACACTTCTTTGAAGTCTCTCAGCCCCACTCACCTCACAGAGTGTTTGTTGTGGGGGAGGAAGGGAAAGGAGAATGTTAGCCGCTTTGAGACTCCTTAAGGGGAGTGAAAGGTGGGATATCAAATCCAAACTCTTCTTCTTCTTCTTCTTCTTCATGATTGGCTGGACACAAAGAAATGGTGGGAGGCACCAGCTTGGGAACCCCTAAAGGATGAAGGCTCAGAGCCTGGGGATTGATGGTGGAACAATGATGAGTGGTCACAGGGAGAAGAGGGAGAGGTCTAGGAAGAGGAGGCATTGGAAGCTGAAGAGATATCAGTGTTTAGTGAGCGGGAAGAGTCTGTGGGAGAAAGAAAACCAGAATCAGAGGCAGAAGAAGGAAAGGAGGGAGGCCAAGAGGCAGAGATGAGTCCAGCTGGTGAAGAAGAGTCAGAGTGTCACCCCCTCCTGCTGGGTCAAGCTCCCCTCCCCTCTGGTCTCCCAGGACCAGAAGAGGCATGCAGAGGGAGGAGCTCAGACAGGCATACCGGCAGAGTCTCAGATTGCTTGGGAAGGGCCTGAGGGAGGAGGAGATTTAGGCAGCTGTAGAAAGGTGGGGACCTTCAGCCTCTGCAACTGTTTCATGGGGCAAGACCCACCAAGAAGAATTGCTGTGGTCATTAGGACCCTTTGTGACCATTTGCAGGGAACCCATGTCCCTCCTCATGTTCCTGGACTACAACTCCCAGCAGCCCCAGGCAGCATGGCCAGTGGTCAGAGATAATGGGAGTTGCTGTCCCAGAACATCTGGAAGTGCATCCACGCCGTAGGATGTGATGCAACAGCCTCATCCACAATGGTTGCCAGTCATTGACCTACTGTGTGGGGAAACCAATTTTACCATAACTTTACTATCCCTGTTTCCTTGCAGTGCCCCCCCCCCCAAAGAACACCAGCGGGTTCTGAGAACAAGTGCAACGAATAAATACTCTATCATTATTTACATTGTTTTCCAGGGAATCTGCTGGTGATTGCTTTCGTGAGTTACTTTGGGGCAAAATTCCATCGGCCAAGGGTGATTGCTCTGGGATGTTTTATCATGTCTCTTGGGAGTTTCTTAACAGCAATGCCTCACTTTTTCATGGGATAGTAAGTACAAGCATGTTTACATTTAGTTTGTTAGATTGGCCACACCGCTGTCTCTGAAGGACATTATTTGAGATGCAGAATGAAACATATATAAAGATGAACGGTAGAGGTGAACATATATGTCCCTTTCTGGTTCATAACAATTTCAAATATGTATTGGGACATGTTTCATCCCAGTATAAACGTTTCAAAACATGTTGGTTTGTATCCAATGCTGGTTCAACTCAGGACAGACACATTGAAATGAACGGCCATGCCTAATTTAGGTCCATTAATTCTATCGGGTTTACCCTGAGAAGAACTTCATTAGGTACAAACCCTTTAATATTAAAATATGCATTTTTGTACTTTTTCCCAAAAAGAAGAAGCTTGAGGCTGTATTGCAAAATTCAGTGAAATGTGAAATAAGAAGGATATAATTACATGTAGAGATACAGGACATTCACCACCTTCGCTGGTTCCGATTTAACAGACACAAATGTGTCAAGGCAGCTTACAACAATCAAAACGCAAAATACAGTAAAAATAACATTGCCGAAACAATAATGAAATGTAGCAGATTGGAGCTAGGATAAAACTGCAATCCTAATCCTCTTTGGTTATCCTTCCCATGTTGTCTGTGTCTGCTTAGAAATTAATCCCACTTATGTCTTGGATAAGTGCTTTTGCTGTATCTCCAAGATGGCCAATGTCAGCTAGAGCTACCAAACTTCTTTCCAGCCACTTTGACTAAGCAACTCTTAACGATGCATTAAATAGTTCTGAAATTTAGAAAGAAATCCCCATTCTTTACTTCTCCTTATCTACATTGTCTATAATTGCAAATGGTCACCATGCTATTCCCACTCTCCAGTGCCAAGGCATCTCTCTGCATCTTTCTTCATCAATAAAATAATAATAATAATAATAATAATAATAATAATAATAATAATAATAATAATAGTTTATACCCCAACCTATTTGGGCTGGGTTTCCCCAGCCACTCTGGGCGGCTCCCAATTGAGTGTTAAAAACAATACAGCATTGAATATTAAAAGCTTCCCTAAACAGGGCTACCTTCAGATGTCTTCTAAATGTCATATAGTTTATTTCTTTGACATCTGATGGGAGAGCATTCCACAGGGCAGGTGCCACTACCGAGAAGACCCTCTGTCTGGTTCCCTGTAACCTCTCTTCTCGCAGTGAGGGAACTGCCAGAAGGCCCTTGGTGCTGGACCTCAGTGTCCAGGCAGAACGATGGGGGTGGAGACGCTCCTTCAGGTATATATGATTAGGGGCTTATCCAAACTTGCTTTTGTACCACACTTCTAGGCACAGGTTCTTGTTTTAACACTCCTCATCCAAACACCTTTTTTTTGGGGGGGGGGAGTGTTTCCTCCATGAAAACCCGCTCAACGATCTGTGGAAATCCCAAATTGCCATTTGCTCTGATTCAGCATTAAAGAGTGTGTTTTCTTGGAGAAAGCGGGTAGCTCATTTTGTCACAGAACCTTAAAGTGTGGACCTGTGCCTACAAAGGAACTGTGGGATGAACCTCTGGTTTACCTTTCTTTTCAGTTATAAATACGAGACATTATCACGAGGGTCTGAGAACTCGACATCCAACCTCTCTCCTTGCTTACTGAACCAAACAGTCCCAGAATCACCAGGGATGTCTGTGTCAGGTAAGGTTGTGGTTTCTCCATGGAAGTTTGTAAGTAGCCCATCAGAAGTGCTGGGGAGGGGGCAGAGATATGCTGGCCCTGATCCCAATATCCATGCATTGAGCATGAAGTTTGGGCAGGGGAGCTTCTAATAGTGCTCACTTGAATGCATTTGGTAGCCTTCCAACCTTTCCATTCAATGTGGGGAGATCAGGGGTTGAACAGGCAGGAGCAGAGATTTGAGGAGCAGAGCCGGTGCCTCTACTCAGTATTTGCCCACTCTTGTTCTTTTGAACACTTGGAGAAGCCTAGTGTAAAGCGCTGGACTGTACAACAGGTAGCCCACATGTTGCCCTCTGGATCTTGTTGGACTCCAACACCCATCAGCCCTAGAAATCATGGCCAAAGGTCAGGGTTCATGGGAGTCGTAGTCCAACAATATCTGGAGGGTCACGCGTTTTCCATTCTTGCTATATTGTGAGCTCTGAGCGTTGATCCTTATGCAAGCAAAATGGAACCAATGGATGGCTTGGGGGAGCTCTAGACCCACCTCTACGATTCTCCATCCTGTCACTTATTCCATGTTATATTTTACTCCACACCAAGTCCATATCATTGGCTACCGCTAGTGGATGTGGGCATGGAACCACAGATAATGACACGTGAAAGGGGGTGGATTGGGGTATTTCTTTTGGCATTTGCAAACACCAGGTTCCTCATCCCTCATCCATAACAGGTGCACATGTATGTACTGCTGTGCTCAGTGATTGAGGAGTGCTTACAGCTACTGATGGTGTGAAATATGGTGGCTCACTGGGACAGGACATTTCCACAATGTTATGCTGCTGCTGAAAGAATTGCATTGGCTTCCAATTAGCTGAGTTCAATGTGCTGGTTTTACATCTACAGCTTGGGACCAGGGTGGCTGAAATATCATTTCTATCCTTATGCGCCCTGTTAATCGCTGTGCTCTGGAGCTGAGGGCATCCTGCAGATACCAGGAAGTCTACTCCACACAGCTTCAGTACTGTGGCACTTTTCCTTTGCAATTCCCTCCTGTCAGAATTAGACGGACACTATCTCTCTTGTCTTTTTGGTGCCTACTGAAAACCTTCCTTCTGCAACAAACCTTTTAAACAGAGATTTCCTAGTCTGCATTATTTTTTAGATGTTTTCATTGTTCTGTCATTTATGTGTTTGCCACTCAGTGGGTGGCAAAAGGTAGATTATCATTATCGTTATTAATGTCAAATGTATTATGGAGCTCATTTTGTCAGGCAAAATGAGCTTCTGATCCCTAGACCACAGTGTGGAGAAGAGATTATTATAATAATAATAATTTATTATTTATACCCTGCCCATCTGGCTGGGTTTCCCCAGTCACTCTGGGTGGCTTCCAACAAAAGATTAAAAATACATTAAAACATCAGTCATCAAAAACTTCCCTAAGCAGGGCTGCCTTCAGATGTCTTCTGAATGTCAGATGGTTGTTTATTTCTTTGCCATCTGATGGGAGGGCATTCCACAGGGCGGGCGCCACTACCCCGGGTGTAGTAACCGGGCGCCCAGCCACTTGCCCCTCCCTCACCTGTCTTTGCTTCTCCAGCCAGAACAGGTTTCTGGAGCAAGGCTGGCAAGCCCGTTTACTTTTCCAGAAACAGGACAAAATAGAACCGGTGGGGCTGCCACCACTCCCTCAACCCAGGGTTACCAGAAGCCACAGCTCAAGGGAGCCAGCTGTGCTCCTTTGTTACCGGCTAACCCCCAAACTGCAAGCTGTTTTCACGAGCTTGCAGGCAGAAATCCTTTGATACAGCACAACCAAGAAGTCTAGACGCTGGAATTAGCCATTCCCCCGGATAGGCACACACAACACAAGAATATGTCTTTCTTAAGATTTATTTTAAAAACATAAAAAACATGCTAATAAGCAGGCACATCATTTGGTACATTACAAGAACAGAAAAATAAAAACGTTGTAAATTATAGCTAGCTATATACTCACTTCTATACTCAAAGGCAAAGCTAGGATAGTTAGAGTCTTTCAGAAATCCACATCCAAAGGTCTCAGAAAATCTTCAAGGCAAAAGCACAAAAAAACGAAAAGACGTCTGCTTGGTGGACATCAGCAGCCGGGCGATTCCTTGTGAAAATGCAGAGCGCGCTCTCAAACCCAGTTACAAGATCTTTTATCCATAATTTACACGTGGACTTAGAAACCCCCAAACCCAATCAGAACCCTTTGATTACATTTGATGACTAGCTTGTGGGCTAATAATTCTAACTTGTGGCAGCTGAGCCAATTAAACCTGCAAAACCCAATTAAGCCTTCAGAACCCAGATCAAGGGGTTTCCTCCCTTCCCATGGTAGAACTTAGGCAGATGTACATTCTCAGGCAATCAAGGATAGATAGCATTTCAAAGGGTATGGTCACAGCTTCGAACACAGGTGTTTAACCTTCAAATTAGCCCAACAATTCCTTTCCCATAGAAGTCCTCTCACGCCCTTGGAGCCAGCGGGCCCACAAATTAAAGCAACAGGACAGCTCTCATATTCCTTACTGGTTTCCCACAAAGCCTCACTCTCCACTTGACCAAAGAATAGCTACTAGGGGAGTACTAACTTTACTACACCGGGAGCATAGGAATTGGACATCCCACCACCAGAACATCCTTGGTGAACATCTCCTGTTTGGGATTGCTTGGGAGGATATGTGTTTCTGTGCAAAAGGCATGACTACGTACTCCTGCTATAACTGCTGTTATTTGCAGGCTGTGCAAAAGAAGTTGTATCTTATGCGTGGATTTATGTCTTGATGGGGAATCTACTACGTGGAATAGGTGAAACACCAATAACTCCACTGGGCATATCGTACCTGGATGATTTCTCGAGAGAAGAAGACGCTCCTTTTTATATTGGTAACGTCTCATAGGAAAATCTCATCTCTAGTACTAAATAAAGGTAAAGGGACCCCTGACCACTAGGTCCAGTCGCGGACGACTCTGGGGTTGCAGCGCTCATCTCGCTTTACTAGCCGAGGGAGCCGGCGTACAGCTTCTGGGTCATGTGGCCAGCATGACTAAGCTGATTCTGGCGAATCAGAGCTGCGCACGGAAATGCCGTTTACCTTCCCATAAGAGCGGTACCTATTTATCTACTTGCACATTGATGTGCTTTTGAACTGCTAGGTTGGCAGGAGCTGGGACCGAGCAACGGGAGCTCACCCTGTCATGGGGATCCGAACCACCGACCTTCTGATTGGCAAGCCCAAGAGGCTCAGTAGTTTAGACCATAGCACCACCTGCGTCCCATGTACTAAGTAGTGCCTGATAAAAACAAAGGCAGATTTTTCAAGCTGCAGCACTCAGATTTTGCACCTGCTCCTGAGTTGTATAGCATGTCAAAAAGCTTCTTTATAGTAAAATCTGGCTTCAGTCATCAGCAGAGTTAGAAGCATTTTGCATTCATGTTGTCTAAATTTGAACTTTCTGTCATTATATTTTGACTCATTCACAATTTGATTTTTTAAAAAAAATCTGCTTTGACTTGAGAAGTGTACAATTTCTTCAAAAAATTCTCAAGCTTTGGAACCAAATGAGGTAAAAAGTCATAAAAACAGTATCGCAATGCTTTATTACTCAGGAAAACGTTTGTGAATCTCTTTAAGATTCACCAGTTCTGACAGAGTTCGCCCTTGCATTATGACACCTGCTGAAGGACACTATCAATGTATGTATGTTGATAAGGCTGCAACCCTGTAACCACTTACCTGAGAGTAAACAACATTGAAGTCTATGGACTTTACTTATTAGCAGACATGTGTAGAATTGCAGTGTTAAATGTGTGTTCGGAAATGCAAGCTTGATCCCAATTATTCATAACGTGATTCTTTAAACTAGGTGAAATATACTCAGAGTCGAGAGTGGATTTCATGCTCTTTATTCAGCTCATAGTGGTGAGGAGGAATAGAAGTTCCCCCAGAATGTCTGCTTTATATACATTATTTACACAATGGGCCCCACATGATTGGCTAGTTCCGGGATTCACCTGTAGGCCAAACTGGTTGCAGATTCACTTCCACCTGTAGCTGGATTGGGTGGCTCCTGTGGACCAATCAGACTGCTGCATTCTGAATCCTATTGTTCTAGGACCAATCAGACTGCTGCATTCTGAATCCTATTGAACTCAGTACATAACACTAGGGCTGTGCTACCTTTTCATCTGTGAAGAGTGGTCTTTCAAAGGGCATGAAATATAGGATATCCCATCCTGCTCTGCAGTCCCAACCTGCTCTGAAGCTTGTGTGCACTGGAATATACTGATAATATTTTCTTTATAACTGCAGGCTGTTTGCACACAATAGGAATGATTGGCCCAATGGCTGGTTTCCTTTTGGGATCTCTGTTAGCCAGACTTTATGTTGACATTGGCTTCGTGGATCTAGGTGAGTTGCAAGCTGAAGATTGGTGATTGTAACATGTGGCATGCACCATAGCTTGACTTACAGCTTTGAATCATATGGAGCTGTGAGCTCTGCAGCCTTCACATTTGGATAGCTCCCAAGCCCAAGTGGGATGCTTTGGAAAGATTCGGAGTTCTGGTTATTAAATATACCAAGAAAAAAGCACACCAAGAACTCAGGCCAATATAAGTTTCAGTAGTGGGAGATTACAAGCTCAAACAGAGATTACAAACTCAAACTCATAAGGATACGTATAACACAATAATTCGTTACAGAATGAAAGATAAGAGTTTATGAGTAGAGATAAGTTCATGTTAGTGCATAGTCAGATTCAACGTGAAGGTCTTAGTTTCAATCATTGAGAAGAAGTCAGAAGTCAATTATGGATCAGAAACCAGGACAGGGCCCTGCTTTGATGTATTCACCTTCATCAGCTGGAAGTATCAAATATTACATGAGAATATATTTAAATTCTAAATTATCATAAATTATAAAACAGTCATAAATTATAAAACAGTATTATACAACATTTGGTTCCTTACCTAATTTTTAAGGGGTCGTGTAAGTTTGAAGAATTCGTATAAATATATCCTGTTATTTTCTACATTTCTCAGAGATAACAACTGAAAATAATGAATATTAATAATTACATGTGTTGAATCAAATTAAAAACTCTAGGGCAGCATATAATCATAGGATTCCTCACCTAAGTATGGGTAGATCAACATGTATTTTGTGCTTTTCTGTGTGTTTGCATTTTAGAAGTGAGCCTATTACCTTTTATATGCACTTAAAGGTGTAAATGGGATCCCCCTAGATCTTCTTAAAGGTATAGAGTTCTAAAGTTCAGAGGACAGCTGCAGTTTGATTTAAAGGTCTTAAAGAAATGATGTATAATTCTGATAACTATTCAGACCCATAGGGGCCATGGTCTTAAGTAAATGAATGTACCGGGCTTCCTGTTGTAATAACAGTCCACCTGTCCTTTGTCAACAACAAATTGTCGCTGTTTTTTTGTGTTGAATATATGCTATATGGTAATTTATGGACCTAATAGGTATCTAAAGCCATTTGCACATAACAAAATATGTGATATTTTAGGGAGCAGGCTAGCAGGCAGGGGCCATTACTTACATCATAGGAGCCTACACAACACAAAACACTGTTGCTGTATGTAGATTTTATTTTATTTGTTTTTTATCTTATATTTTGGAGATGTACATCCAGTTTTTTTCTTTTAAATTTTTTGGGGGGGCCCAAGCGAGTGAGGCCCTAAGCTATAGCTTGTTTAACTTATACGTAAATCTGACACTGCTGCCAGCGTTTGTACACAGTTATTTCCCATATATTCAATGAGTGTTCCCCAATCTTCTCTAAACATATGTTCTTCTTGTTCTCTCATTCTATATGTTAAGTCTGCAAGCTGCACATATTCTGTCAACTTAAGTCACCATTCTTCTTTGGTTGGGACCTTGTTCATTTTCCATTTTGGGGCTAACAAAACACGGGCCGCAGTAGTGGCATACATTAATAACCCTTTTTGACACCTGGGAATTTCAGTCTGAATTATCCCCAACAGAAAGGACTCTGGGGTTTTTTGGGAAAGTGCTTTCTCCCTTATCGTTTCTTACCATGGATAGTTGATGCACAGATGGACTTTGACCTGTCTCCTTCTCTAGATACGGTAACGATAACTCCGACTGATTCCCGCTGGGTTGGCGCGTGGTGGCTGGGCTTTTTGATTGCTGGCGTCTTCAATCTGATTTCCGGCATCCCTTTCTGCTTCCTGCCTAAAAGCCTGGACAAAGAAGGAGCGAGCGATCCTGAAAAGAAAAAACTGGAAAGTCATGCTGATGAAAGCCATATACAGAAGGCTGAAAGTCAACGAGGAGCTCGCTTCTCAAAACTGAAAGGTGAAAGATCTGCCCTGGCGGCCCAGGACCTATTCCATGGGTCGGCAAACTAAGGCCCAGAGGCCGGATCCGGTCCATTTGCCTTCTGGATGGTCCAGGAATCACCGTGTAGATCAGCGTGGGGATTCTGATCATTCGGGCCGTGCCATTCCCCCCCACACACACACACCATGGCGACGCCTCCTCCCTCCCTCCTCCTGGCTTCTCCCTGCCCTGCCTAGAGGGGGAAGGGGGTTGGGCTTTGTTGAGTGCCATTTTAAGCAGCCCCTCTCTGGAGCCAGCCCTTTCGCGCTGCTCATTGTCCCGCCACCAGCCCCTGCCGCTCGCAAGGCACAGGTAAGCAGCCACTGGGGCTCGTCCGGTGCTGTGGAGAAGGGAGGGGAGAGTCGTGGGGGATTCCCCCCCAAATATAGTCTGACCCCCCCCCACAAGGTCTGAGGGACAGTGGACTGGGCCCCCTGCAGAAAAAGTCTACTGACCCCTGACCTATTCAGTCGTGTCAGGCTGAATGGATGATCAGTTGAATGGAGAAGGGGAAGCACTGCAACAAAGGAAGGCCGTTGGGCAGTGGTAGGCAGGGATGTTAGAGAGAAATAGAAATGAGAGGGGAAATTATTATTATTATTATTATTATTATTATTATTATTATTATTATTTCCATAAATTTTTATTCAGGTTTTTTTCCATAATACAATGCAATTAAAAACAAACCAAATAAAAGCAAAACCAGAAAAAATGAAAAAAATGCTAGTGAGCTGCAGTTTTGCCACTTGCTGCTGCCGCAGCTCAAAGATACAATTAACAGCAGCAAATAAACTAGGATATCAGTTCATGACTGGGTAGTGACTCTCATGGGTCCAAATGTTTTCATTTCTTTGAATTTGATGTTTTATAAAATGATGTGCAGATCATTCATAAAATGTGCAGGTCTGGCCTGCACTAAGCACCACATCTCGCTCTCTTTCAGAGTTCTTTACGTCCCTGAAGAGAACACTGGGCAACCGAATGTTCTTTATGTTATTGTGCTCATCGTTGCTGCAGTTCAGCAGCTTTATTGGTTACTTTACATACAGCCCGAAATACATAGAGCAGCAGTATGGTCAGCCAGCGTCCAGGTCTAACTTTGTAACAGGTGAGTCCTGTGTGTGTGTATTAATGAAAGGGACTTGAGCAGTAAATGTGCATAGTAACTGGCCATTGTGCACATTCACCAGGCCTCATGATGAATGTGCACAAAACTCTTCCTAGAAGAGGGTGCTGTGTACATTTCCCAGTCAATATACATAACCTCCAACAGGCTTTGGGCACTGTGCATATCTTGAGTGATCTTTGTACATTCTCTAGCCAATATGCCTTGATTTGTGGGAGGAGGTGATTGGTTTGTTTTGGTTCTTGTTTTTATTATGCATTTTGTGTTCTCATTTTGTATTTTTATGTTGTCAACCACCCACTGACTTTTGGATGAAGTATTCAGATGAAATTTCATTAATAACAATAGCAGCAGCAGCAATAATTGCCAGTCGGTATTGGGGAATGTGCATATTTCACATGTGTTTTGTACATTCTCCAGGCAATTTGCAGATTATCCAGTCAGTATGCATGCTCTCCAAGAAACACGTAGTCTTTGTACCCCAAGCTGCTTCTGGAACAATGCCTAATCCTCATGGCCCACCTGAAGAAGTAGGAAGAAGGCAGTCCAGCCCCTTTTCACAACTCTCTGTTGTTCCCAATTCAGCTGATCAGATTACTTTTGTATTTCTCCCACATGTGTCTAATAGGAGGTTAAGATCTAAATCTACAGATTTAATCTGCAATCCATTTCCCACAAAGAGGAGGAGCAATACTGTATTCTTAATGTTGGTCCTTTCCCCCTTTTAACATTTCCAGGGTATCCTTTCAGTCTCCTCACCCGTTTGCTGTCCCTGTTAAGTCATTTGCAATGTGGGGGGGGGGGGGAATAGGACATGATCCTTATTTCCTTCTTTGTCTTTTATTCCAGCCGTCACAGCCATACCAGCAGTCTGCCTTGGTATATTCCTAGGAGGCTTCATCATGAAAAAATACAAAATTGGCATAGTCGCCGCAACCAAAATGGCATATGTACTGTCATTTCTAGCATTTGTCATTTCGCTATTCTACTTAATAGTGGGCTGTGAGAACCACACAGTGGCTGGATTGACAGTATCTTATGATGGGTATGTGATACAGATGCACTGTGTGTGTGTGTGTTGCAAAGATTGGTACGTAGCTTTGGAGGTACATTGGTACCTCGGGTTACAGACGCTTCAGGTTACATACGCTTCAGGTTACAGACTCCGCTAACCCAGAAATTGTGCTTCAGGTTAAGAGCTTTGCTTCAGGATGAGAACAGAAATCGAGCTCCGGCAGCGCGGCAGCAGCAGGAGGCCCCATTAGCTAAAGTGGTGCTTCAGGTTAAGAACAGTTTCAGGTTAAGAACGGACCTCCAGAATACTTAACCTGAGGTACCATTGTATTCCTGGATCCGTCTTTGCCATTGGAGGCCCACATGACCTTGGCAGCTAGGAGTGTCTTTTACCAGCTTCCTCTGGTACGCCATCTATGATCATATCTGTCCAACGTGGCCATTGTAGCATTTGGTAACCTTGAAATGGGACTTCTGCAATGTGCTCTGTGTGGAGTTGCCCTCAGGCCTGGCCTGGAAGCTCCAGCTGGTGGGAAATGAAACAGCTAGACTGCTGGTGGGAGTAGACTACGTGTGGCACCTCTGCTAAAACATCTCCACTGGTTCCCCCATGTGGGATTCCCAAAAATAGATCAGAGGCAGTTCATATTTCATCCAGAAGAGCTTTACTGCTACTGAAGGCAAATGAGCATAACGGTCACGAATCCAATACATTCAGGATTGGCACTGTCCATAAGAAATCCAGTTGCAGCAAACTTAACTTAAATTTACAATAAGTTATAATAAGACTAAACCACAACACTAAGCATATTGTGTACAGAACACCACACCAGAAGGAAAAGAGACAGAAAGAGAAAGTGAAAATGCAGGCTCCTTTTGGCCGTAGTTTTATAGTCAGCATGACCTTGACTGAAGAGATAACAAAAGCAGTTTAAGCCAGCTGTGCTCAGCTTCTCTAGGGAATAACCCAAACATCATGAACCTTCTGCTTGTTTCTTTTACGCAGAGAAGCTTCCAGAACCCTCTTGAATTAATTAGAATAGGAAAGATCTCTACACATCAGATCAATACTTTCTGTACCTAGAAATGCAAATTGACAACTGGGCAGGGGTGGCCCAACACATTTTGCCACCTGAAGCAAAATGGGGAGTTGCTGGCTCCACCTCCTCCTTCCCCCTGCTGAAGCCGAGGTCCTGGTCCTCTCCTCGCTTTTCTGGCAGCAGAGGCAGCAGGTGGGCTTGGTGGCAGGGCAGACACAGCAGTGGGGTTTGCCACCTCTGGATCTCAATGGAATCTCACTTCCTAAGACATTCACCTCAGTGTGCCTAAGGGTAATGCCAGCTCTGCTACCAGGCCAGGTTCAACGTTCTCATGTTCAGAGACAAATTTCTGCACAACCTGGGTGGGTCCAGGTTACCTTAAGGATCCGTGAGATCCTCTGGAGGAGAGCTGTTTGCTGTTCCCTGTGCGTCATGGACTGGAGGGACACAGAAAAATGGTGGGAGGAACCAGCTGAGGAGCTCCTGAGGGAAGAAGGTTCAAGTGATTGATGGTGGGACAACAAAGAATGGTCAGAGGGAGAAGACTGGGGAAAGGGGGTCTGGAAGCTGAAGAAGCAACAGGGTTTAGTGAGCTGAGAGTCAGTGGCAGAGAGAATTCCAAAATCAGAGGCAGGAGCTAAAGCAGGAGAGGAGGGAAACCAAGAAGCAAAGATGAGTCCAGCTGGTGAAGAGGCACGGGTGTCTCCCACTCCTGCTGTGACAAGCTGCCCTCCCCACTTATCTCCCAGAACCAAGAGAGGCATGAAAAGGGACAAGAAGAAGTTGACTTCTCATAGGTGTAGTCTCAGATTGCTTGGGGGAAAACCCTGGAGAGCAGGGGACTTAGGCAGCTGTGGGGAGGTGGGGACCTTCAGTCTGTACAACTGCTTCATGGGGCCAATATCTGCTGGAGGTGAGCTGCTGCGCTCATTAGGCCTGCCACTCCTGTGCAGATTCTGTTTTTGCTAATAAAGAGTTAACACCAACTTGCTCGGTGTAATTTACTGCTGTCTCGCTTCTCTCACCAAAATCACTAGAAGTTGAGTATTTAGTCCCATGCTGTAGGGCATCTGGAGGGCACCCTGTTGGTTACCCCTGTGCTAGATGTGCCTTAGGATGAACTAAAGGAAAACCTCCCTGCTTATTCCACAAGGCAAGCGGTTGCACGGGGCGCAACTCCTTTATCTTCAGCCTGTAACCTGAATTGCAACTGTGCCACAAACCAGTGGGATCCGGTCTGTGGAGAAGACGGGATGACGTATGTGTCGCCCTGTTTCGCTGGATGCAAAGCTGTGACAGGATCCAGGAAAGACACAGTAAGATCTTTATTTTCCTGAAAATAATAATAATAATAATAATAGTAATAATAGTAATAATAATAATAATAATAAATTTATACCCCACCATTTGGGCTGGGTTTCCCCAGACACTCTGGGTGGCTCCCAACAGAATATTAAAAACACGATAAAACATCAAACATTAAAAACTTCCCTAAACAGGGCTGCCTTCAGATGTCTTTTAAAAGTCAGATAGTTGTTTATTTCCTTGACATCTGGTGGGAGGGCATTCTGCAGGGCGGGCGCCACCACCGAGAAGGCCCTCTGCCTGGTTCCCTGCAACCTCACTTCTCACAGGGAGGGAACCACCAGAAGGCCCTCGGAGCCGGACTTCAATGTCCGGGCAGAACAATGGGGTAGAGATGCTCCTTCAGGTATACTGGACCAAGGCTGTTTAGGGCTTTAAAGGTCAGCACCAACACTTTGAATTGTGCTTGGAAATGTTATTGGAGCCAATGTAGGTCTTTCAGGACTGGTGTTTTATGTCTCGGCGGAGGCAGTGCTGCCTTTTACCTTGAAAGGGGATTGGGGGAAGAGAAATGAACTCTTTAAAGGAATTTCTGGTGTCCACTACTTCTTTTTCTTTCAAAAAAGGTGGGCAAAGGCAGAATAGATAGGCATATGGAGTCCAGGATTTAGCTTCCATTCATTTATTTACCTTATGCCCAAAAAACTTTTAACCTTCTTTTCAGGTTTTTCAGAATTGTAGCTGCATTGAAAAAGGGGATTCTGGGCTGAGGAATTCCTCGGCAGTTTTGGGAGAATGTCCAAGGACTGACAGTTGCTCAAGAAATTTTATTTATTACGCAGTGATCAAAACAGTGGCTTCCTTTTTCTATGCTCTGGGAGGGACTCCTTTTTACATGATCATGATTCGGTAAGTAACAAGTTGTGCCTGCCACAAGAAAGGCCATACAGGTAATAGCCGCTCCTGTCCTTGTTTCATATTAAAAGTTCCCTGAAAACAAATACCGTAATTCCATTGCCCTCTGCTGCAGATTTCCAACCCCCCGGCAAGAGACCCTTAGTATTCTGTGGCAACTGAGCATGCTAATTTCTCAATTGTTGCCTACTTATGTACTGTATTTTTCGCTCCATAAGACACACCTGACCATAAGATGCACCTAGTTTTTAGAGGAGGAAAACAAGAAAAAAAATATTCAGAACAAAACAGTGGATGTATGATTTTTGTGGTTCATGCTGTTGCCACAGACATGTGATTTGATGGTGAATTTGGGGTGACCCAATGCAAAAATCCTGAGGATCCATGTGGATCCGTGCTTTGTAACCACGTTTTAGCACCATTGCGGCCCCACGCAACAGTGGATGCATGATTTTTTTGGTGCAGGCTGTAGCCATGGACATGCTATGTGATCTGATGGTGAATTTGGGGTGACCCAATGTAAAAATCCTGAAGATCAATGGGCTTTTACCTCCCCGCTCCCAGGCAGCCTCCTTTATCTCTGCTGTCCCTTATCTCCCTCCCGATCGCTTACCAATCAGCTGCTTCCTTTCAACACTTCCTTCCCTCTTGTTTGCCTTAGTGTCTTTACCTTACCTGGAGCAGTTTTTTTGCGCCTCCTTTTCTTCTAATTTCTCTCCTCATTGCTTTAGTCTTCCTGTCTCCTCTCCTTGCAAGTTCGCTGTCTTTACCTCCCCCCTCCCAGGCAGTCTCCTTTATTGCTAGCGTCCCTTAACTACCTCCCGATCACTTGCCGATCAGCGGCTTTGTTTCAACACCCACTTCCCTCTTTTTTTAAAAAAAGCATGATCTGCTTTTTGCCCCCGGGCAATTCGGCTCCAGGGACCATGCATTTGCTCCATAAAATGCACAGACATTTCGCCTTACTTTTTAGGAAGAAAAAAGTGTGTCTTATGGAGCGAAAAATACGGTACTTAAAAAAAGAGAAAAGAACCTATTTGTTTAATTATTCAGTTTCTATCCTGCCCTGCGTCCCAAAGGAGGCCAGGGTGGTAAATTATACTTTTTCCAAATCCTGAGATTCCCCCCTCTTCTTTCACAGTGGCCCAGTCTTCCATCAGGACCCCATTTCTATTGGCATTCACAACCCGAGTTCAGTATTAGAGGGAGTCGTACCAATAATACACTGCAATTCCTCTTTCTTTACCCCAAATCCCAGCCTTTCGGAGCTGTCTAAATTCACTGGAGGCAAGGCTTGAGTTCACACAGCTGCCCTTCCTCCATGGTCATAAGGTTTGCTGAATCGGGCAAACTCCTGAACTCACCTTTTGCACTAGGCTCACTTTTGTCACACTTTTCCAACATCCCATCATGCTCTGCAATGACTATGTCGATTAGATTGGAGGGAACATTAGAAGCTCTCTTATTCTGAGTCAGGGTATTGGTCCATCAGCTCAGAATTATCCACACTGATTATCCATGCTGATTGAAGGTCTTGCTGACCCTTGCGTTGCATTGGAGAGGCTCACAATTGAATCTGGGACCATCAGAATGCAAATTATGCTCGCTTCCAGTGAGCTTCCCCCCACAATTGCTGCTTAAATGCTAGGAAGGGAGGAATCTGCTGTCAGTTTACTGCACATAACATTGAGATGCTTAGGTGGAAAGCAAATAATACTAGATGATAATACAGCCAAAGCACTACCAATGGATTGCTCACTGTGTTAGTAACATCACAGATAATTTATAGAGACTTGCAGGAATGTATAGAAGCATATTTTCCACCAACGCTGATTTCTTCCATCCTTTAGGTGCGTAGATCCAGAATTGAAGTCACTTGCAGTTGGACTCTATACGCTTGTTATGAGAGCTTTAGGTAAGAAACATCACCATTCTGGTCATTTTTGAATATCACTGGACACCCCCCCGCCCCAGTTCTTCACACACTCACACTCACACAGGCAAGTGAGCAAGCAGTATGGGGGGGGGGCAGGCTTCTGTTGGAGCGACACTGACATTACTCTGATGTAGGCCAGCTGGGTTGGGCAGAAGGACCCAGTCCGATGTAAAGAAGATTTGGATTGGTCTCTCTGTGAAAGAGATGTATGGGGGGTGAGGGAAGGGTAGGAGAGGGAGGTATATGTGTGCACAGTCTGTGCATGCCACTGAGATTGCTCCTCATCAGGCTGATTTTGGTCTTCTCCCCACCCCCCAAAACTTTTGTACTTTTGCAAATGTTGGGGTTTCCCCTATCTAACTGAGATCACTCCCTTTGTTTGTGGCTGTTGCCAGTTTTGCTCCATACCTGAAGAATGTTTGCTGTTATCTGTTAAGATGATTCGGTTGAGCAATCCCCCAAGTGGCTTATGAAACCTGCATGCTCAGAAGTGGGGGTTGGGAGGGGGGTGTCTGTCTCAGAACCGTGGATGTATAAGCCGATAAGGACCATCAGTTCCCTGCTAAAGGCAACTGGTTGACCACTGCTGGAAAGAAAATGACCTGAGCAAGGGAGGCCATACATTATTGCAACGATCTGCTTAGTATTTTGTGTTACTGGGCTTCTAAGACTTACACACATACAAACACCCTGTCTCTACTATCACTCTACCCAATAATATTGTCTAAAAATGTGCTTTAGATGACAACCTATATTTAGTGCTTGATGTTTTTCAGCTGGAATTCCAGCCCCTGTTTATTTTGGGGCAGTGATAGACAGGGCTTGCTTGAAGTGGGCAAGCAGCAGCTGTGGCAAGCGAGGAGCTTGCATGCTTTATGATGCGACAGTGTACAGGTGAGCTCTACTGGAATCCCACAGCTTCTCTGTCATCTCAAGGGCAGCTGTCTCATTAACTTAATGCAATGGCTGGGCTCAATCTAGATGACTTCCTGCCTGGCAGCCATCCAGGTGGAGTCCTCTGAGCCTAGCCGTCTCTCTGTCAATTAATTTTAATGCCTGGCGCCAGGATCCATCTCTCTTGGGCAATTTGTTAAGAGAACAACAGGGCTTCAAGTTATCGTTGGCTAAATTACGTTGATTAATGCACTAGAGCTTTGGGGTGCAACCATAGAATCATAGAATTGAAAGGTCTCATGCAGAAGGTCTCAGGTTCAATTCTGGGCACCCCTAGGCAGGACTAGGAGAGATGTCTGTCTGAAATCCTGAAGAGTCACTGCCAGGCAGTGTAATCAATGGTCTGTCTCAGTATAAGGCAGCTTTCTATGTTCTTATCTCCCCCTCCGGTTCTGGAGGAGGAATCGCTTAACCTGGCCTGGTAGCATATGGACAGCCAGGGCAGATGTCTTAGGAAAGATGACACACGCTGTTTAGTCACTGCATTCTGTACTGGCCGTAGTTTCTGAACCAGTTGCATGCCCAGCCGCAGAGTCCCCATCGCCACCGAGTGTGCCCAACTAGGGTATATGAATAAAGGGACACCCCAACTGTCTGGGATTAAAAGGCCCCAACTTTATTGGTTAAAGAAATAGGTAAGGTAAAGGTAAAGGGACCCCTGACCATTAGGTCCAGTAGTGGCCGACTCTGGGGTTGCGGCACTCAACTCGCTTTACTGGCCGAGGGAGCCAGTGTACAGCTTCCGGGTCATGTGGCCAGCATGACTAAACCGCTTCTGGCGAACCAGAGCAGTGCATGGAAATGCCATTTACCTTCCTGACGGAGCAGTACCTATTTATCTACTTGACATGCTTTCGAACTGCTAGGTGGGCAGAAAGAGGTAGGTAGGCATAGGTATTGGACGTGTAGCCCTCTCAGCCTCTTAGTGGGTGTATGGAGTATGACAGGGTCTGCTTGGGGCGGGGGGGAGGGGGAAGAGAAGGGGTCATGGCAAAACACAAGTTTACACTGATGGTCTGACCCTAGGCGTTGAGGAAGCTCTATGGCCCGTTAGCCACCCGCTTCCGGCTCTATGGACAGAGACTTGCTCCTGGCGGACTGCACTGCTGAGGGCTGCCTCAGCAAGCTAATTTATGCCTGGGAAGCGGACCTGAGGGAAGACTCTGTCCCTCAGGTATGCTCCCCAAGCTGCACCCCACCCCCCGACTGCCATGGATAGGCTGATTTGAATAGTGGGCTTGGCAGATGAATCTGAATGTGCATTTTCTCAAAATTAGCAAAGTTTTCCCCACTTTGCTGCTTTAATGAGGCTGCAATATTTGGAGGAACACTGGGTTCACCCCCTAATCAAGATTAATTTATTCCAGTGATCTTTTGTTTTGTTTAGCAATTGAACCTTGTGGCTGCTACTATCTGTTTTGCTTTCTGCTAAATATTCTGCACATTATCACACTTCAATTTCAAATTATTATGTTGTGCTGCAATTTACACCGTAAGCTGCTCTTAGGATTTTTTTGTGTTTGTGATATATAGATAGATTTAAAAAGCAGGAATGAAAAAGTCAAATATAAACACAATTCCTTCTCTTATGCAGACATTATTTCTTCGGTCTAATATTTGTCTTAAGAGCTCCATCCTATCTGCTGGGCATAGTCTTCTTCTTGTTCGTGAAGAAACATTTTGGAGCAAAACAGGCTGATTCCCCCGAAACCAGGAGGAAAGAAGATGCTCTGAATGGGGAAACAAAGCTTAAAGGCGCCGAACATACAGCAGGCCTTTCAGATGCAGAAATGGACACCTGCATATAGCGCAAATGAACACTGTACTTAGGCAACCATGCACAGACCATTGGAGGGGGGGCACCTTGACTATATCAAAGATTAAATTGTCCAACACAGCAGTGAATTATTTAATAGCATTTGTTGTCATTACTTTCTGTGTGCATAAGACGGTCCTTGCTGGATAGAACCAATGTCCTGTTTAGCATTCTGTTGTCGCCATCCAGATACCCAGTGCTATTTTCCCAGAAAAAGAGGTGCCAGAACTCACCATGAACACCTCCTTTGTTCTCTTATAATGGCAATGGTGCCCACCTGAGTGGCGCCGGAACTGAATTCCAGGTGAGGGTGGGGGAGCCCTATGCAAAGCCCACAAAGCAGGGCGTATTGGGGGGGGACAGCTATATAGAGAGCTATAAGGAACAGTAAAGGATGGAAGCAACAGGTCAAAATGATGCTTTGTGAGGGCTCTCATTTGGTACCGAGTGTGGCAATCACACAGGGTCCCCGGACATTTCACCGTCTATTGATCTCTGTGCCACCCCTTTATTTCTCGCTGCCACCACCCAGGCCCTACTTGGTACAATACTGAGTCCAGTCAGGTTTAAATCAGAACATAAACTTCTGTTTATTTATTGCAGTTTAACAAGTGTGTGGTTTCATAAAGGGTATCGGTCAATTACAATCATAGGGTGCCTATCTAGACCTATAACTTCTGCTACCTGCTTTCACTCACTAAACCACCTCTCAGATATTTACTTGTCTTCCTAGCTCCTAACTGTTCCTGACTCAGCTTATTTCGCTACACTAACTCAACCTACCCACAGACTCTATCCCAATTCACTCCCACTCCAACCAACCACCCAACTCCCAACGATCTCTCCCCTTTGCCCCTCCCAGAGCTGGTTTTATAGTCCCTCTGACTCCACCCCCCCTGGGTTCTGATTGGGTAACCTGTTTAACTATTTCACCTCCAGCACGCTCATATGTTAACGTCACACCGAGCTTCAACTTAGAAGGGTGGTAATAACTCGAAATCACCCTGACTTGCCTCATTTTGGCCCTCTGCAGAGCCCATGTACACCCCTGTATTACTAGCCAGTACATCTGAGCTGAGTTCACACATGAAATGCCGCAAATCGAGGTTGACTACTGATGCACTTCGGATAGGGATCTGCAGCCATTTGGGTCTCCCTTATGAGTCTACCTCTATAATAAAACTAGTTGGCAAATGCATGCATGTTGTTCTCATACATCGGTCTTGGCACACATTTGGAATCATATATTTGGTGTATCGCTAAAAATGCAAAGTGTGAACTGATTTTTAAATGCCCCAAAGTAGCTTCTTTCCATCTATGTGCTAGGAAGACACCCACCTGCAATTTGCAATGAAAGAAAGAAATGAAACTTGGGGAAATATTTCCCACTGCCCCATGGTAAGGTTTTTTTGTTTTTTTGTTTGTTTGTTTGTTTGTTTGTTTTTTTAGTTCTCTTAAGACACCTTGGAAGGATGGATCATGTGTGTGGGGAATTTTTGGCCCTCCACATATTGTTGAACAGCATCTCCCACTAGCCCTAGTAAGCCTGGCAAATGACCAGGCATGATGGGAGCTGTAGTTCAACAGCATCTGGGAGGCCAAAGGATCCCCACATCCCTGTTCTAATTTAGTCACATGTGTCAGGAAACTCCTTCAGTGGAATCTGGACTGCTTCACCTGGGCTTGTCAATTAAATTTGTAGCCTAATGCTCTTATGTGAGGAGTCTTATCTATTTTGATGAGTAACTTCCATCCAATGATAAAGTTGACATCCTGGCATTTCTGTCTTTTGCACTAGCACTAATGAGCCATTAGGAGCCTCTGCAGGAAACATCCACACTAACATTAAACAAAGAAAAACAACTCTCTGCAGACTAGAGACAGAAGTCACACTCTCTGCAAGCAGCTTTACATCCTTATAGATCTTGATCCCGATTTGAAATGAGCTCCATCTATCAGAACATCAGGATAGCTTCAGAAACAAGCCATCAGACTGTCAAAATAGAATTCAAAAAGTCTTCTGATGGTTGCTCCAAAATAGCATTGGGGAGGTTATATTTTTACAGATGCCAATCCACTTTTCTTTGGGATGTATGTGCTACTAAAAGCACTCACACGAAGTCTGAAGAGAGCCTGGGTCCATCAAGTGGCGTAGCATGGGAGGGGTTGCAGGGGTGGTTGTCCAGGGTGTAAAATTGTTAGGCGGTGCAAAATCTAAACACCTAGTACTGCCTCAATACAGCTGTGTGTTTCCGTTGCTGGGCTCTGTTGAAAACGGCTTCTCCATAGGAACCAGGAAGTGACCTCTTCAGACAATGGAACGACTCTACTTTTCTTATCTCTGTTGCTGCAGTCTCCTGGATGATGCAGACACCGCTAGGCAGTTGAATGCACATGTGTACTCCGTTTGTTTCCCTTCGTCCCCACCTCCATGTGGCCCCGGGCACTGGCAACCCATGCTACGCTACTGGGTCATTGTCATTCCACAGCAAAGAAAGTTTTCAATTTGCAGCTGGCCATTCTAAGCCTTTCTAAGAACTGCAATACATCAGAATGTGAGGAGGGGAGCTGTGTCTGGTAAAGTGGTAGATAACCAATACAACTGCCTTTGGTCTCACCCCCTTTGTTTTTTTTTTTTTTTTTTTTTTTTTTTTTTTTTAAATATATTTTATTAAGGGTTTTCTTGTTTTACAGTGTAAGTGTAATGCCTCGTGTATTTTTTTTTCCCCCGTATAACATTTTTCACCCCCTTTGTAACCTGCTCCAGTTTCTGGTTTTGGATTAGTAACTTCTTTGGGTTGCTACTGAACAAAGGATGGCTAGAAACTGAACCAATGAATAAATGTTCTTTAAGGCTGTTCCTTGCCCCTGGTTTTCTCTCGGTTCAAGCTCTCCTGCCGGCATCTCTTGTGCAAGAGGAAATTCCAGGCTCTTTCATTCTTCCAAGTTACTAATGAGAGGGATACATTCCATTCAGCCTACTGTGTGCACATCGTACAATGTTGTGTTTTTTAAAAAACAACATTCCGAAGTAATTTTACAGGACGTTTCATTTGCACTACAGTGTTTTCTGTGGGGCATTCTGGGGTCTTATAGGGAGGGAGGGGTGGATGTGTCAATTTCAGTTTCTCTTACTTCCTCATTTTTTTCAACATTGATTTCAGTTCATTTCCATGTCAGCTGGTGATTTTTAAAAAAAGCTTTCATGTAAACCCATCAGTATTTTTGAGCGAATTTCTCCTAATCCCAATTTTTCATAATACATATTTGCAAAGCAATTTCCCCTAAAACTCGGATGGAGAACTGCACAACAAAACTCAGAGAAGTGCAGTTTTCGAATTATACTAGCAGCGGCTTTCCATGTCTTTGGACCAGGAGTCTCCCCTATGTCTACTTGGAGATGCCATGTGGTGAATTCTCTATTTGGCCTCATCCTCTTTTAAAGCCATACAAGGGTCTGCATTGTGTGAGCAGAGCAGAAGTCCTTTTCCAATCACTCAAGACACCCTTTGGAACTCAACCCTTGTTTATTTTTAAACATTTCTGTTCCAACTGTCTGATACCCCACCCCCACCCCTGCAAAAACAACAACTCTTAAGGCATCTGTAAGAGAAGGAATTAATGAATGATAGAAGGAAAGGGGCTGTAGGAGGAGGAGATGGAAAGTACTATATTTTTCACTCTATAGGATGCACCCGACCATAGGATGCACCTTGTTTTAGAGGAGAACAAGAAATAAAATTCTTCCCCTCTCTGCTCAGCACCCCTTCAGCGAAGTGGCAGGAGAAACGGAGCCCCTTCCATTTCTCCTCCTGCTTTGCTGAAGGGGCGCCGCACAGGTCTCCCTCTCTGCTGAAGCCAGGAGAGTCTTGCTCTCCCGGATTCAGCAAAAGGAACCCAAAGCCTTTGGAGCGCAGCGCGAGTTCCTGCTGCCCTCCAAAGGCTTCAGGCGGCTATCCCTGAAGCCTGGAGAGCGAGAGGGGTCGGTGCGCACCAACCCCTCTCACTCTCCAGGCTTCAGCGAAAGCAACACAAAGCCTCCAGAGCGCGGAGGGAGCGCTCCCTCTGCGCTTTGGAGGCTTCGAGTTGCTATCGCTGAAGCCAAGGAGACTGCATTCGCTCCATAGGACACACACACATTTCCCCTAAATTTTTGGAGGGGAAAAAAGTGCGTCCTATAGAGCGAAAAATACGGTAAAAGTGCTGGATTCAGGGCAGTGCAAGTGGTTTCCTTACAGGGAGTCGAGCTGAGGGGCCCCAAAATATTATTATTAGTAGTATTAGTATTAGTCGTAGTACCTGTACTTGTCCTCCGTTCTTCCTCAGTAGCCTGCTGGGAAAAATTGAGGGCACAATGAGAAGGGGGCAACAGAGGACGAGATGGTTGGACAGTGTTCTTGAAGCTACTAACATGAGTTTGACCAAACTGTGGGAGGCAGTGGAAGACAGGAGTGTCTGCTGTGTTCTGGTCCATGGGGTTACGAAGAGTCAGACATGACTAAATGGCTAAACAATAACAACAACAAAAGTAGTACCTGCTGAGAAGATCCATTTAAAAAGCAACTACCAAAATATATTATTGTGAAAATAAGAAATATTGTGTGTGTGAGCACCAAATTTTGTCCTCACTCAGGGTGCCATCATACCAAAGTCCGCCCCTGAGAGGAGGAACAGGGTCAGAGGGAAGGGACAGATGGGGGGGGGGTCTGCTGAGAAGGACAATTAGAAGAGGCTCTCAAAAAAGACCTGGGGAAAGGTGGGAGGTCAAGACAGGCAGTAGGCAGAGGAGTTGGGTACGTTGAGTCGGGAACATGATCTCCTGTTCCTCATTGAATGATTGCATGTTCCTTCTTGCAACGTTCCCTAGATAAATATGACTGTTGGTTCCAATAGTTCTTGTGTTTTGTCCTGGGTGGATTCCAGGCTAATAAATCTCACTCCACATTCTTACCGTTACCAGCACAGTCCAGCAGATTTAAGGAGGCATCTCCTCCTGCGCTATTCCTCTTATTTATTCAAGCGTTTATAAACTGCCTCCCAATGAATGTTTGCCAAGCACTGTGTGAGGAAAGTATTAAATGAACAACATATATAGTAAAAATTAAGTAGGCAGAATCGAATGCACCCATCTTTAAAACATCAGATTATGAGGTTCAATATCAGTATAAAATGGTTGATTCATATTTCTTGCAATGCCCTTAATGGCCTAGGTCTTCAACTGGTGGTTCAGGAGCCACAGGTGGGCTGTGAGGCCTCACCAGGTGGGTCACAGCTAAGTTGCTGCCACCATGTTGGATTCTGGCTAAGGCTGACTAGGCCAAAGGAACACTATTTGCAATGTCTAGGCTAGGACACATTCATCTAACGAGACACACATTTCTTCGATTACCATGGGTGCTGCAATATGGCACGAGAAAAGCATAAGCCATTAAAAAACAGCAACATATTTCTGGCCAGCCACATCTCCCACCTTCATTTAGTCTAGTTTTATGGCTTTCTAGACTTCTCCTAGAGTGCAAAATCACTGCTTTTCAATAGCTTTTCAGCTAAGATTAAGTGTAAAAATCACAGTATTTTATTCCCTAACCATTCCCCATCAATTAAACAAGAAAAAAATGCATTAGGAAATTATCAAAGGGAGGAGAAAATTTCAGGGTAAGTCTCATGGGTGGCATGCAAGCTTTTTGTTTTTGTTTTGTTTTTGTTTTTTTTATTAATAGATTTTTATTAAAATTTTAAAGGTTACATGAGTAATAAAAAATAACAGCAGAAAAACACCCAATTAGACCAAAAAAGAAAGCAAAACAATACATAAAAGGAAAAAGATAAAAGGAAATCAAAGGAAAAAGATAAAAAAGGATAACAGACAAAAAAGAAAAAAAATGCATACAATAATAAAAAAGAACAAATCAAACCTTTACATAACTTTCTTTCTTTATCTTATTTCCTTGACCTCCTCACACCTCCCCTCTTTGTATTCTAGTTCAGTTAGATATTTCAGCAAATCCTTCATCTTTGTTTTTATCCTAATAATTTATCTTAATATACTGTAATTTAACATTCTCTTCTTTCACCAATTAATCATCCATTTTTACTTTGTTTAATCTTATTTCTCCTTAAAACTAATATATTTGAACTTAATCTCTTAAGACATTTCCCCTAGGGTCATAAAAATTTCATTCCACGATTTTTCCATCTCTCATTAATTTTTTTTTTTTAAATCTCCATATATACACTTTAATTTCCCAATTTTCTTCCAGCGTCCCTGGGAGAAGAAAGGATTGAAGAAGATTGGAAGAAATTTAAGATTTATCTACAAAAATATTGTGATTTAGAGGAATGTTAATAAGGATGCTTGGTTATAAATAATTGGCCATCACTAAATTGGATCGGAAATTGATGATAAATGAGATTAAGAGAAACAAAAATTTGTTGGAGAATTGTTACACTATATTGAATTGAGTGGTTATAAATTTGCAAATAAGATGATAATTTGCTTGGAAAAATTTATTAACGATGTAAGTGGGAGCGGGAGACGTGAGGAAGTCCAAAGAAGTTATGAAATTTTGTTAAAACAAAGCAATGCTGTTTATTATCTTTGTATTTCTTTTATAAAAACCCTAATAAATATTTTATTAAAAAAAAAAAAATTCTTCCAGCGTCTCCCCTCCCCGGTCTCGGCCCCTGCCGTCAGTTCCATCAACCTCCCCAGCGTCCATCAACCTGGAGATCTTATATCCGAGGCTCTTAACTCTTCTTTACTTCCCTTTTGCCGATCTTCTTGATAATCTTTGGTGCTAAAAAGCAGGTCTCGGGGGAGCTCCAACCCAACGATGCTTATATTCCTTCTTGACAGGCCTGCCAGATTTCCATAGTTAAAGCTAGGGCCCATAAAGTATTCCGAATCTTGTTTCACAATTCTTCCAAGTCCAAAGGCCCCAAAAGCTCCAATCTCCTCCTGGCTCAAATTCATATTCCAAAAGTCATTTGATCCCTGCATAAGGGGATCTCTCCACCTATCCTTTTCCAGATCAGGCCAGGCACCCATCTTCAAAAACTGGCTTCTCCTAATTACAGTCATATAAGGCCTCAAGTTGTAATCCTCCATTTGCCTCTTTAGGGTTAAGGCTCCCTCTTGTTTTGCTTTGTACTCAACAACAGCAACTTTCTCCTTCTCTAATTCATCAATTTGTTTAGTTAAGAAAGATTCCTGTGCCGGGTTCTTGCCGACGTCTATGCTGATACCCACTTTTGTTCCCAAAATGTCAATCTTAGTAGCCATGACATCTATCTGTTTATGCAGCTTTACCAACAAATAGAATGTCCTATTCAGTACAGACGCTACTTCTTCCTTTGCCGACATTCTTAAGATGTTCATGGTCAGAACTAGTTTCTCACAGTCTTTATCTTAAGGCCAATTTCCCAGCTGCACTCTTGTAACAATGTCCCAAAACTCCCTCTAGGGGAAGACAGTCTCCATTTGTATCAATCCTTTCCAGCACAATTCCAAAAGTAAATTAGTAACAGTTTCCAGTTACCTTTTCTTCTTTTTAAGTGCAGAAGCGGACAATAGAAACAATGTCTTTCTTTTAAAGCTAGCTGTCAAATTTGTCCTGTTTACTGTTGATGGACTTTTTGCAAACCGTTCCCAGGTTCAGAGACGTGATGCTTCAGTTTTTAATTTTTCACCTTCTCCTGCAAGTTCACTCGGTCAAAATTAATAGTTTCAATCAATGGAATTTTAATCCTTTACGTAAGACTTTCCAAAACCTTAGTTAACAACTACTTTGCTTCAGTCTATTTACAGAAAGGGAAGGTGGACTTCCTGTTTGAACCTTCCCCGTTCGGTGCCACATTAAATTATTTAAAAGGTCAATTTCCCGTTCTATTCACGGGTTGTTGTTTAAAATCCAATTGTCCACAGGAAAAAAGTCAGCGCTCTCCGACAGCAGCAATGCGGCTTCGCTCCGTGAAATAAGCGGTCGATTCAAAGCACCGCACCTTTCACCCCACATCGCTCCAGATTCCCGATACCGGGTCTCCCCGCGAGTAGGGGGGCGCGGAAGGTGCCAGCCGAATCCCAGGTTCACAGACTTCTTCCGTCTGTGATTTCTAAGGGTCTCCGCCTTCGCCGTGGCGGTCAGACCCTGTTTTTCACGGAGCCGGTTCCTCCCGATCGGAGGAGCTCTGCCATTGCCGGAGGCGCTAACCCGGAAGTGCTTTTTGTTTTTTGTTTTTCCTTGCTGCCTTTTTCGATGGCTGGGAGGTGTTTGTGGGTGTCCTTTCATTCTACAAAGCCTCTTTCTTGTGCTCTGCACTCTGCAGCCTTCCTGGGTGCCCATGTTTTGATGAAAGCCCAGGAAAGAATGTCATGATGAGGTAATTTCTCCCATGGGGCTCTTTTAACGCAGGAAGCTTGAGCAGTTGGGGAGGCCTAAGAGCACCGGACAGAAAGTTCAGTAGAAAGAAACACACACACTCACATTCGGCCATCACACAATGGGAAGCCAAATTCAAAACACTGCAAGGACTGAAATTCTGAAAAGATTGCACCTTTGATGGAAAAGGGCCAAAAGCTTCTTTGACACGGGAAGACGACTTCAACATTTGGATCTTCAAATGAGAAATCAGAGTTCAGCAGTGAGGAGGTGGTGCTTACACCCCTTCCTGAAGCGACTCAGGCAGCAGAGAGAGTAGGATTTCTGCCTTCTGCTAAAAACCTCCCATGTTTTGGTTCTCTGGTGAAGCAACCCAGAAACATCCTAATGATAGGCTTTCTTGGTTTTCTTTGCATCCGCTTTCAGCTTACTCTGTTCTCGGTGCAAAGGCATGCTCAAGATGCATTCTTCTTTGGCATAAACTGAAACAAACCCATGCAAACATTCCCCATATTGTCCAAAAGGGTTTTATTCATGCACATATTTTGCTCTTTAATAAAGTGCATCTGCTTAGCAGGAGCAAGACAAAGGAGGTTTCACAGAAGGGGAAGAGTGCTCTTGTGCTTGCAAGATTCTCACAGGCATCTGTTTGGCCACTGAGAGAACAGGATGCTGGACTTGATGGGACATCGGCCAGATCCTGCAAACTCTTCTTGTATTCTTATGCCAGTGGATGCAATCCCACTCCCCACTCCTGTTTACTGAACACATAACAGCTCGATTTTTATGATGTGATGTGGGGACAGCAAAATGCCAAATGTGAAGAAGTCAGAACATGGAAAAGTACTGATACCCATTGTGGTGGAAATTCCAGTTGAGGGCTGCCATTTTGGGCAACATCCCTATGTCCTCTCTGATGCATAGCCAGGTGCTTAGCTTTGATTCTGGGTGGGATGAGTCAAGGGAAGCCTGCTCATTACTCTAGCAACCTCCTGTCTCTCCTTGATTGAGGGGACAAAGCCCAGGAGTAGGTCATGTGTTTTGCATGTGCAAGGTCCCAGGTTGAATTCCTGTTCCCTTTAGCTCTAAGGATCTCACTCAGGTGGTCTTTGTCACCCCTGCTATCTGTGCTAGAAGAACCATTGGTGTGACTCCATATAAGGCAGTTCTGCATAGCCTTGAAAAAGGACAGTCATGCCCCAGAAGTCTTCTATTTCACAGAATCATAGAATTGTAGAGCTGGAAGGGACCACGAGAGTCATCTAGTCCGAACTCCTGCAACACAGGAATCGTTTGCCCCAAATCAGGACTCGAACGCATGACCCTGAGATTAAAAGTCTCGTGTTCTACCAACTGAGCTATCCCAGGGAGGTCTTCTATTTGAAGGATGGAAGCTCATTTTAGTAGAGAGGACTTGGGCTAACTAAGTAGTAGCTTGTGTGTGTTTGTCCAACAACATTTGAAGGTCCACAGATTTTCCAGCTCTGCCAAAATATTATATAAAAAACACCAGACCTAGGTCTAGCATCTCAGCAGTTTCTGTCTCCAACAACTGTTAATCATGCGCATGGAAATCCATTCCCCATGCTTGTCATATAATTCAGTGATCAGACGCAATTTTGTCCAGCATCTCTCTCTGACGCTAGCGTAACTAGGCCAGTGGCTGTCAACTGTGACACGGTTGCATCAGAACAGAACAGCCATTGGTATTATAAACAGAAACAGGCCAGGCAGAGAGATCAGCGATTGAGGAGGTGAATACGCACGTAGAGAAGCTGCAGGATCAAAAGCAGGTGGAGACCTGGACTCGAAGGTATCCACACAGTAACCTGTTTTCAAAATATGTTGGCTCTGTGTGGACACTGCACCATAGGAGCTAACTCCAGGAGCCATGGGTGCTTCAGAAGCCACATTAATATAAATGTGGGGGCCGGGCACCCACAAAGTCAATGAGAAAAGCTGCCAGGGGCAGCAGTGCTGTCTCCAAGAGAGAAGCAGTTCAGCTCCGCCCTCTGTGGCCAGTGAGCGAGGCACCCTTTTCCCGGGAGTAGCGGGGGCTCAGACATGAAAGCAGAGGTGTGTCCAAGTGTGTGCATGTGATGTCGCATGTCCACATTACAGTGGCGGGCACCCACAACCCTGAGGGCGAGTTAGCACTCCTGCAATGCACCATGAAACCTCCACAGAGAGGATCAACACTGAATCAGCTCGAACACTTTTGTGGCTGGCATGATCTAGCTGGGTAGGCTTGGGGGTGTGTGGAATTGACCAGGTGGGTCCAATGTAGTAATCTGTCTTGCAGGACAGAATGGTGCCTACCCTCTTGAAGGAGGCAATGGTATTTAAAAAGAAAAACACCCCCACCCCACCCCTAACCAAATAATTGCATGAGAGATAATACTTCAAACCCATTTCTACGCATTTACCATGTGAGTAAAATCCACTCTCCGTTAAAAGCTACAGACATTCTCTTTTGTGGCTTCAAGGGGGTGTTCCTGTCATTATCTGGCTTACTGTTTTCCGAAAGGGAAGAGGGCTTCCTGCCCCCCACCCCCAGCCCCATAACAAGAAGTAAAAAGCCTCTATCTGTACAATAGACCTTCTTGTTTTTGGAAGCTGGTCTATTTGGAGAGCTTTTAGCACATGGCGGTAATTTGTCAGGAAATGGAGGTGTTTCTTGACAGAAGCAGCTGCTTTTCCAGTGGGTCACTATAATACGGCTTATGAGGCCCTATTTCCCACCACTGTAATGAGGCTGAATGATGACTGCTGATCTCTGGAGAATGCTTTGAATATGGCAGGAAATTGCTTCCCTTCCAAAAAGCAAAAAGGAAAGAAAAAGCATCAAACTTCTGCGGCTGGATAGTCAAGCCAAGAGACCGATTTGCACAGATAATCCGTGCTATAAACGGCAACAGATAGCACAAGGAGTTTTCGCCCCAGTGGCAAAGTTAAAAAGAAGAACCCCACGCACGCGGAGGTTGCTCAGAGATAACAGGGAACTGGTTTGTGGACTTTCAATGAGCGCTTGTGAGGAGGGAGGAAAATGCCCCCCAAATACAGGGTCACGCAATCCTACCCACCAGCTCTTTAGCTTAACAAGATAAATATAGCTTTCCCTCTAGGTTTGATTTGGGGGGGGGGCGTTACACTCCAACCCTGTTGAGGACTGTAGAAGGAAGGGCGGTATCTCAGTGGCGGGGCATGAGGAATGTTCCACGTTCAATTCCCGGCACCTCCATGTAGCCCTGGAACATCGCCTGCCTTGAAACCCTGGAGAGCTGCTGCCAGTCAGCGCAGACAGTACTGAGCTATATGGACCAGTGGTCCCACATGGTACAAGCGAGCTCCCTTTGTTCCTAAGCAAATGTTTTATATTAGTCTCTCTTCCGTATTTTAAAACTCGCAGCCTCCTTTCCAGCTTCCATAGTGCTCTGCTGCATGAGGAACTTCACATGTAAACAGGTGCCACACTTAAGGTTTCATGACGTTACAAAACACAAACCAGCAGCTGCATCGCAGTCTTGGGTGGATCATTGGCAAGAGCACCAACCATTCAGTTCTCTCTTGCCCCTCTTCTAGGTGATTGGTGCTCTTGCCACAATGATCTGCTACAAATAACTGGTGCCTTTGCCTGCGGGCGATTGGTACAGTTTCCAGTTATCTGAGCAGGGCTGTATGTATCGAGCTCTGATCGCCGGATAGGGCTTTGGCCTGGGTGAGGAACTGCGCATGCTATGGATTGCTCCTGAATGCCCAAACAGCAGCCGCTCGTGCTACGATCCAAACCAGCTTTCCTTTCTCACAAGCGGGTGTCGCCGTTGACGGAGGCCTCTACGCAAGAGGTCTCTCCTTTGTTCAGTTCAGGCGCTGGCAACTTGGCGGCAGACAGCTCACAGTTTTGGGTTGCCGTTGCCTCTTCCCCGCCTCGTCTGAATCGTTTCGCAATTAAAATGCAGAGGACGATGTACAGGAGGCAGGTTGCACCTCTTATCGAGAGAAGGAATCCCACATAGACGTTCCTAGGAGTAGAGTAGATAGAACAGCTCAGTGCAACAGAACTTAAGGAAGAACAAAAGATGTCCTTTAGCCAGGCTAGGGCCATTCCACTCCTCCAATGGAGATCACTTGGGGGACACCCCAATTTGACATAGGTCTTGGGTGTTCCCTGCTGGTTGGATTCACCCTTAGAGACACCAGAGTGCTATTTGCGTGGCTTATCCCAATGTCTATGGCCAAAACCTACACATCTGCAACCAATAAAGTTGTGGCCTTATTTGATCCCATAAAACCAACATCCTGTGTACTGTCTAGTTCGGTGGTTTTCAACCAATGTGCCGTGGCACCCTGGGGTGCCTTGAATGATGTTCGGAGCTGCCGTGGGTAACGCTGGTCTCTATCCCTCTTTCCTTCCCTCCCTCCTCTGATGCCCTCTTATGTCTCTGCCCCCCAAAGGCTTGCTTGGCTGTTTGTTGCAGCAGCCCTGGCTACAAGCTCCCCAGGCGAATGGTGCCTCTGGGGCTGGCCAGGGGGTGCTTCCCAGGCCCCTGTGGGGCAGAGTGAGGAGGCACCTTTCTTTGGGGCAGGGGGGGCAGTTCAGAGACCAGGGGTAGCAGCAGTGGCTGCCCGGAGAACTCCCAAGGAGAGGGGAGAGGAGAGGGGGCTGAGGGAACACTCTAGGGCATGGGTTGGCAAACTAAGGCCTGGCTGCCAGATCCGGCCCAATTGCCTTTTAAATCCGGCCCACAGACGGTCCGGGAATCAGTGTGTTTTTACATGAGTAGAATGTGTCCTTTTATTTAAGATGCATCTCTGAGTTATTTGTGGGGCATAGGAATTTGTTCATTCCCCCCCCCCCCAAAAAAAATATATAGTCTGGCCCCCCACAAGGTCTGAGGGACTGTGGACCAGGCCCCTGCTGAAAAAGTTTGCTGACCCCTGCTCTAGAGTGTTTGAAAAGAAGAAGAAGAAGAGTTTGGATTTGATATCCCGCCTTTCACTCCCTTTAAGGAGTCTCAAAGCGGCTAACATTCTCTTTTCCCTTCCTCCTCCACAACAAACACTCTGTGGGGTGAGTGGGGCTGAGAGACTTCAAAGAAGTGTGACTGGCCCAAGGTCACCCAGCAGCTGCAGGTGGAGGAGCGGAGGTGCGAACCCGGTTCCCCTGATTACGAGACTACCGCTCTTAACCACTACACCACACTGGCTCTCAGGGTGAGGGGTGAGGGGCTGCCGGCTCTGCAGAGAAGGGGTGACATAACTGGGCTCCTGAGCCCCACAGGGGTGCTGTAGAAAGAATGTAGTTGATCAAGGGAGCCATAGACTCAAAAAGGTTGAAAACGTCTGGTGTAGTTATTTAACTCCCAGAGAACTGGGAGGTTACAGGGCCTTGACCCGCAAACAGTGC